>NC_091822.1:119814107-120416607 GCF_038994185.2 Dermacentor albipictus | reverse complement strand
AACCCCAGATGTCCAAAAGTTATTGATTACCTATCTTAAAAGCCCCTCTCATACAGCGATGGTGCTGCTTTGGGCAATTAATTTCCATTACTAAACAACCTAGACAGTGGTGTTCGCTCCAGCAGGTGGCGTTCGTTATCGCGCATTCGTTATCTGTTAGTTGATGCACTTCGTTAGAATGCATAATTCACCCAGTGGCTATCTCTACGAATCCAACATGCAGTGTTGGATATTAAAGTATAGCCTCGGACACGAGAATATAACTGTGTGGTAGAACAGCAGGGGGCTATAAGCGTTATTAAGGCTCCCAGGATGACGAGACGCCGTGAAGGGAAAAGTCCTTTTTTTTTCGTCCATAATTATGAGTACTGATGGATGGTTTGCTCAAACGAACTGAGATGTCAAGGATCGAGAGTAGGCGCAGCCGGAATGTGTTCGAGAGTGAGCGTGGTGGCAATTAACTATTACCATCTGATTCACAAGGGGTGCGCGGATGATCTATTCATCGTCAGCGGTAGCATTAATCAGCCGCTGGGACACCCATTCGAGAGTAACTAGAATGTTCGATGTCAATTTGTCCTGAGGACTACACAGACTTGGGTGTGTTATCCCCATTAAAAACGTCAACCTGTCATTGCACAAACTTTGGAAGTTGCTTTCACAAGTTCAGGAGCAGGAACGAATATTATTACATTTCCTCTCCATTTGTTCGATTTATTATGCTGACACTCTAAGCAATGGAGCCCGTGTACTGTGTCGTCACCAAGTTACGAAGCTCATTTCAATTGCATATTCTTTCTCTTTATTTGTGTGTTCGCGTTCCCACTGATTTTAAGAATCATGGAGGCAACGAGCTATAATTTGATCCATGCCTTCCAATGCAACAAAATAGAAGCATGGAATGGGATCTGACAGAAGGAATAATACTGCTATAAGAGTGCAGCTCCCTAATAGTTATAGAATTTTTTAGAGCGCAGCTCTTAGGCACCCGTTCCTGCGTTGAGCGTCGGCATGCCTCGGCGGCGTTCTACCTCGTAACCGCTAGTGAACGAGCACAGCAAATGATGGATGGATGAAAGCGAACGCGGAGCAGCCTCAAATCAAAGAGCGCGCGAGTAGGAACGTGGAGGAAAAGCGGAGGGGAAGCAGCATGCACACGAGTGTGGGCGATCACATCTGCGCTTCCGATGCGTGGAGGGCGCAGGGTGGCATAAAGTGGGAAGGGCAATGCTCCTCCGCGGCGTCGGCAGCGGCGATCAGTCCGCGGTACCAGCGTGTGTAACAGGGATCACTGCTCCTACAAAGGCCGATGGCGAGCTGCTACGAGTAAGGCTTGATGTGACGCTCCCTAGTGTGTTGCGCTGCACTGGTCGTGCCAACAAATAGTGCCACATTTGTGGCACGATTTCCGCGCGAAGAAGGGCGACTCTTTTTATTGGTGGAATCAAAGCTTAAGAAAAGCGTAGTGCCGCGCAAGACGGGCTGTGTGGCGACGATGGCTACGATATAACGCCAGAGTAGCGTACGTCGTATGTATGAAAACAAAGCACGCTACTCAGAGCGTTCGCTTCCTAATACGAACTGCATACCTGTATAACATATTATTATTATTATTATTATTATTTGTTTTGCACACATATACACAGGTAACAGGAAAGGGATAGCGAGGAGCAGGCTGGCAACTGCCACCGGAAGGGGCACAACGCCTGCCTACTCTTCTGAAGGGAGGCGACAGCAACACAGAAATGGAAGATAGGAAGGAGGGGAGGAAAAAGGAAAAAGGAAAGGAGAGCAACAGGACAAATCTAAAGACCAAAGTAGAACACTGCAACAGGACAAATCTAAAGACTAAAGTAGAACTCTGCAGCCGGAATTAAAGTGACGCCGCGTCGAACAGCCTCCACAATTATCAACCACGTCCATGGCTAGTTCGCTATGCGGCTGATTGTGTTCTCCACGATGAGACGCCAAGTGAAGCTGCACGTAATCACCGCTTCACGTAATCAGCTGCACGTAATCACCATAACATAACACAAAATAATTACACGCAAAATTGAAACACGTATACAGGTGCGTTCAGCTTTCGCCTTAGGGAATATCGTAATCATTGGTGAACTTGTAGCGCGAAAGGACTACTTCGCTTGCAGGGCATTTGCCAGTGTCCAGAGGTGGTGATACATCTAATGGTAAGAACGCCAAAATGTAATAAAGGTATAATCCAGGCATAATAAACTGAGACATCTGGTAAGAAAATTCCGCATACGCTTGCCCGTAGGCGGATCTGAGCCCAAGCCATCCCGAGTAAGCTTTGCAGTGACAGCCAGAGGCGTTAGCTCTACACCACAACAGTATATAGGTGTTATCGGTGAGACGAAAGAGCGCTTAGTTAGAGCGGCGCGTCTAGCGGTTCCTGACGTCACGGGAAAGGTCTCGACATTTGTCTATAAAAGCACACGTGTGTTTGGCGTGTCTTCGTTGCCTGTCGCAAAATAGATTCAGGAAGATCTGCCTCGGCGGCGCCTGCGAAGTCGCTTTCTCGACCGCGAACGTATGCTTCGGAAGAAGAAGTGCGGGCCCAGCGCAACGCGGCTCGGCGTTCAAGCTATTGTTTTGCAGTCACATTTGGAAACTATGCATCTTTTTACTTTACAGACCATAAGAAAATGACCGTTTCGCGTTGAAACTGCAGTACAGCAAGGACACTGTCGCCTCGTTTGTCAATGGAGTAAATAAAGAACAGATTTTGCTGATTCTAAATGCGAGTGTTTCCACTAAAAATTCGGAAGCTCGCAACTCTTCCGGGAGCTACTACGAAAGCCCTAAAGAAAACACATTGGGACACTACATGGGGAACTACCTTAGGAAACTACATTATGAACAAAAGTGTAACATAATAGTTTACAAATGTAGCCCCCCATGTAGTTCCCCAATGTGTTCCTTTTAATGCTCTCGAAGTAGTCCCTCGGGGTGTCGCGGGCTCGACAATTTTTTTTACACAGCTTCGCTTTCTCACAGGGACGTCATTTTCCCGGTATAAGCTATCTATACTATGCATGGATAAGAGTGGCCAACAAAGCCTGTCATTTTATGTCTTCCTTATCATACTTGGACGTGAGCTGCTTATATATATACAAGAGATACTGAACCAAAGCAAGTTGATGCTACGAAATGACAGCGCAAGAAAGACCAAGGCTAGCATGTGATGCAACAAGGGCGCAGCCCTCCTCTTGCCCTACCAACATCACAGCTTTCTTCCCTCTACAGAAAAGCAGGCGCACTGATACATAAGCTCACACACTGTCACTAGACAGTCTGTTGGGGTCAGCAAAAATAAAAACACTGTACCAAGGCCAGCTTGTGATAGAAAAGAGAAGCCCGTCTCTTACCCTACCAACTTGGCAGCTTTCCTCCCTCCAAAGACAAAAAAACTGGTGTACTGATACATAAGTTCACACAGATTCACTAAACAACTATGCACACGCCGGGCACTGTCATTAGAGCCAGTCTTTACGGCAATATTTTGCAATATTGTAAATCTTAATGTCTTGCAAAAAATCTTATTGGCGCAATGAAGTTGTACGCCTCGCATAGACTTTCTTTCATGTTTACGCTTGAGAAAAACATGTACCGTCTACCGCTAATAAAGAGGTTGCTGTTTCGCCTGAAAGGTGAAAGGCATCGGTTGCGATGTCAAATTAGTGAACAGCTATGCGAAGTAAGGGTAGTAAGTAGCTTTATTGGCCGTATAAACTTGGAAACATTGGCTTACATATTGATTTAACAAGCATGGTGCCAGCGCGTACAAGCAAACGTGAACACATCACACTCGACGACAGCAGACAATCCCTGTCAAAACACTAGCAAGGGCGGCAGCAGCAGCGAGCGAAGTGGCCCTTGTGCTGTCAATCGTTTCACCGCAAACTAAGCGGCGAGAACACAGCACGCAAAAATGTATGAACTCCGTGCCGGTTACTTTTAAGACACGGCGCGCTCCTTGCTTTCTCTCCTTGAGCCGCTATAGTCAGTTGCCCTTGCGCTCGGTCGCGAAATACGCATGTCAGCCGGAGCACAACACCCCTCTTTCCCTCCCTCCAATCCCATGGAGGAAAGAAAAAACTAGGAGGGAGCATCACGTGATTCCGCTAGCCTCGGCAAGCCAACCCCCTTTAAATACCGCTCTCCGGGCCTTGTGCACGGTGCACTTTGGCAAGGAATAGAGCCCCATTCTTGGCAGGCCATTCGCGATTGTTTGGTACGTGGTAACGATTAGTGGCGCCTGCCGTCCAAGTCATGGATGCATGTAGGAAGTATACCGCGTGGGTTTCTGCTACTGCGGGCGTCGTTCTTCGCTTCAAATGCGTTGCCTTGAAACGTGGAGAAAGACTGGGGAGGTAGACCCATGACGAGATAACTTTCAAAGCATCATTTGTGCTTACCACCTAACTTAGCCACATCATCTCCAAAGCCGTCCAGAGTATGCCCGAGCGTGGTCTATTGTTCCGTCTAATCAGCTGTTGTGTACCTTAACCTCCACTGCGTATTTTCTTGCTATTTTTTTTTCTGTGTCTTGCACCTATATACGATGAGACGAGATGTGTCACGGCATGTTTATTTGTCGCGTGTTTGTTTAGTAAAAGGTTCTGCTGTGCGTCTTTCGCTGTGAAAGAAATGAATAGAATTAGCCTGCACTCTAAACGGCGAAGTCGTCGCCTTTCCTTGAGATTTACGTGCGCTAGTTTGTGAGATTGTGCGGTGCGATGTCGTTATGCTGTTGAGACGCGCCTATTGTGTTCTCAATGGTCTATTGAGAGGCAGAAGGCATTGAGCAGAACGACTGTGTCGAGTGGGACCGTCTGCCATAAAAATGTGCTGGCACGGCCTTAAATATGGTCGGGGTCCCCCGGCTCACCAGTACATATTTGGGCCGTTGGGTACACGAAGGGACAAATTTTTTTGCAAGCGAAAGCAGTCGCTGCGGACCCCTGACGCTCGCTTGATAGACTGCACATGTTTGCAGGATCGGAAGGCTTCACTATTTCCCAGAAGATAACCGCAAACGCGACGAATCACCGTAGGAAGAGCGGCATGGTTGCCTTCACACGTTTTCAGGGCGAAAGGTTTCCATGTTTCCCTGATACCATCCCTAAACGCGATCAGTCGTCCTTGAGGTGGCCCTCGCGGGTTGTTAGGCATAATGGCGGTTAATTGCCCGACGCCTCCGTTCGCTACATCCTTGGCATCTGCCTGCTCCTTGCTTAAGCGGTGAGCCGCGTGGTGGTTTGGTGCGTTACCTGACTGACATAAAGCAGACTCTACTGCTTCACATTCTTGAATTCCTGCACTCAACCTCGCCGTGCGTTTGCCACGCCTACTATGTGCGCATAATCCAGATCCCGCCAACAGACGCTACCAAAGCGAGCTACGTTATCTACCGCTTGCCTATCATGTGAGGGTCCACTTCCCCTCATCCCATTCCTCTCATTTTTTTATGACTAGCTGCAAGATAGTCAGGTGACGCTCCGTCCTAGTTTTTTTTCCTTCCTCTATACTTTCGCGTGACAGACGACGGCGAGTTTGCCCTCCGCTTTCTTCCCTCGCGCGTGTCAGATTCAGCCGGGATCGCCGGTTCCGTGTGCGTGCTTTCGCTCTTAAGCCTGTTTCACATGCAAGCGAAAATGCTCGCGAATCCTGCCGCCGCGCCGCAGAAATCTGTTTCGAGCGGCGGCGGCGGCACTAGCGGCGGGAGCGGCGAGGTTCGAGCAAGTTGGAATTTCGTCGCAGCGGCAGAGCGGCAGCACCGCTTCCGAACGGCCCGTCTCGACACGTGACCTGTGGCGTACTAGTGCGGGAAAGCCTGCGCATAGGACTATGTTTATTTACTTGCTACACGGGGTACGGGCAACATGCCCAGAGAGCTTTTCAACGAATTTTTAATTGCTAAGGGCAGGATAGGTATTCATAAAATAAAAATTTGAGAGGGAGGGACAAAGCAATGCTTATGTTGGTAGTCGCAAACTACCGAAACTGGCTGAAAGTCCCGTGTTTTTTGCCAGCAACATTGCTATTCGCTCCGGCGGAAAACGCGCGGCGGCAATGCATGTGAAACGAAACCTCGCGAAAAGCTTCGCAGCGCCGCGCCGCTGTTCGCTCCGTTCGCTCTATCGCTTGCATGTGCAACAGGCTTTACAAACAGCATATGGTGCGTGGCGATGGTGTTATCGCCCTTAGATTTTACACGGAACATCGCGGCGACGACGACCACGACACCGACGGCAAAAATGAGCCCATCCTAATAAATTATATGTTGATGTACCATACGTGGTCGAATTCCTTCATCACATTTTTTGTGAAGGAAAGCCTGATGCCGCTGACACAAACTTGTACCGAGAGCAAGGAAAGTTAGATATGTGGAAAGGAGTGAGACAAATTGGGCGACGTGTTAGAAGGGAGGGATACGCAATGGCACAGCAATTGAAGGTAAAGTGTCACCTTTCATGGAGCGTCGGCCATTATGCGCGAACGTCGTGAGGCTGCCGTTCACAAGGCATCGTGGCACCACCCTGAAATAATAGAAGGAAACAATATATATATATATATATATATATATATATATATATATATATATATATATATATATATATATATATATATATATATATATATATATATATATATATATATATATACAGTGCAAACACACGCGTAACTGTGCTGTCGGCTCTCAGCGGCGACACGTTATCCTTTCCTCCACTTTCATCTTACTTTTCTTAATTATTTTCCACATTTCAGTCCCAACCGCAGTCGATTTCCCTGATGCATTCCTTCGCTTGATTGTCTGTTGGCTTTATATCGTTAAAATCAATAAAAATTGAGCCCATCGGTTTCTCTTCTTCTCTCCTTCATTAGCGAGGGTGTCGAATCTGGCAGCCTTTGTGTCATTAGGTGGCATACGAGGGTTTTTTTAGCTACTTGCCTGCCCTCCTAAGCTCACGTGTTACGTGATGCCATCGGGCGAAAAAGGCATCCGCCCACCAGGGTTCTGAGTGGCGCTGGCTAACATTTCCAGGGATAAGTTCAGTAAACCTAAATACAAAAATTAGTGGACGGATTGATAGCCGTCGCCGTAGAACAATTAGTAGTGCGGTGCACGCATAATGCGGATGTTGTACGTTCGCTTCCCACGACGGCACGTTATCTTTTCGTCCACAGTCATTTCCTTTTCCTTTATTAATGTCTATATTGTAGTTTCAACCATAATAACTTTCTGCGATGCATTCCTTCGCTTCATAATCTGTTGGCGTTATACCGCCAGGATCATATATATATATATATATATATATATATATATATATATATATATATATATATATATATATATATTGTTACACGTCAGGGAGACCGTTTATCACCCTTACGGATGATAGTTAAACTTGTGGCTGTAGTTAGTCGGCTACATTTTATTTGTTCATTTATGTAGTGTGAAATGCCGCCTGGCATTTTTTATGATGGCGGGGTAAGTGCCCTTTGTTCAGGGAATAGCCAGTATTCCATGCGTCGGCGACTTGGGTTCCTAAGTAAAGCACAACGCATACCAGAAAATGTCATATTAGCTGCCGCCGCTGATGGAATTCAGTGTTGGACGCTTTGTGAGCTAACGTACATTTTCGCCCCGCCCCGCAGTGATGAGCGAAATGTCGCTTGCAGTCAGAAGTCCTCAATACCGTAGAGAACTCCTCACTAAGGATGATAGTCAGGCGCTTACGACATACCGTATCTAGTGATCGAAAAGAGCGAATAAAACCATTTGCCCGCCGTTTAATATGCAATCTGAGCAATCTATGCGGAAACATCAATGTGCCGGGTGCTAAAAAGGTAGATAGCCTGTCTTCACTTAGTCTGCGACAATGTGTGATTCTAATTTGATGATTCACTTCGCGTTTTCTTTGATTATCGTTGTCAAATTTATGTCCATGTTACGTACTAATTTGTCCCTCTACCAGTTCCTTTTCTTTTGCATCGATGTAAAAATGAAAAGCGTACATCCACATTATTAACGTCATATTCACCATGTTAACGTCAAGGCTAATCGGTTCCGACTGATTTGAAATGTAGCACCGGGAATCCGGACACAGACAAAAACCTAACAGCAGCGAAAGACCACGCTCGTCTTCAACCAATTTGCAAGAGTCAAGTTCAATCCCCCGAAAATGCATAAGTGGAGAAAGTAACATTTTCTTCGTGTATTATTAGTCGGCACATAAAAATTACAAACTCAAGAGTCCGTGTGCTTCGAATAGTTGAAGGACAGGATATGGAACGCGTGAACAAGTTAGAAACGGGATGTCGGAAAAGGATTGGGGAAAACAAAGGTGAGTAATACAAACCCATAAATACGGAAACCATCTATAAATGGGAAATTCAGTATAAGCATCACGTATTCCTTTGTGCTTTATGTGACCTCTATGACTACGAGC
The DNA here is from genome assembly GCF_038994185.2 of Dermacentor albipictus. NCBI lineage: Eukaryota > Metazoa > Arthropoda > Arachnida > Ixodida > Ixodidae > Dermacentor > Dermacentor albipictus. The sequence goes on along the minus strand of NC_091822.1, from coordinate 120,408,133 downwards.
GCGGCGTTCTTAAGAGGGTGTTAAACCAATTAGCTAACAGGCCATTTTCAGAGACTGAGATTCTCAGACCATGGCCCCATGCGTCGCAGGCTTACGAAGCGACGCGGGCACTGCGACGTTTCATGAAAGCGAGTGGCCTGAGTGACCGATTATAGGCGGGAAGTTATGGACATCCGCATGCATTCACACTGATAGTACCTTCTTCCCTCTCTGTCCGTTCTTTCTTCCCTTAATCCCCTTTCCCGGTGTAGGGTAGCTAACCGGACGTGCGTCTGGTTAACCTCCCTACCTTTCCTTCCTTCCATTTAGTGCTCCTCCTCCTCCTCCTCCTCCTTTGTTTTCTTTGTAGTATCCTTTTTAATATGCATAAACCATCCTTGTGTCACAAACGGTGCACACAATATGCATCATTCCCCTCCCAAGCAACGCAAGTGGAATTCGGGTTCTTCGTTTTCAAAAAGAAAAGATCGTGCTTTATGGCGCCTAGGAACCGTGACTACGTAACGAACGGACGTGTGCATTTTCCTCGAAAAAATGCAGACGACAGATACTGAAAACAACCATTCTCTTACTTTGTCCTTGCCCAGTCGTTGTCATTTGTTATCCCGCCGTCATTATTCCCTTAGTTTTGTCGATTCGCGCACGCGCATACGTGTGTGTGTCTGCGTTCTGTGTTTCCATACGTGTATGGACATCTATGTCAGTGTATGTGTGCTTGCGTGTGTGTGTGTGTGTGTGTGTGTGTGTGTGTGTGTGTGTGTGTGTGTGTGTGTGTGTGTGTGTGTGTGCGTGCGTGCGTGTGTGTGTGTGTGTGTGTGTGTGTGTGTGTGTGTGTGTGTGTGTGTGTGTGTGTGTGTGTGTGTGTGTGTGTGCGTGCGTGCGTGTGTGTGTGTGTGTGTGTGTGTGTGTGTGTGTGTGTGTGTGTGTGTGTGTGTGTGTGTGTGTGTGTTTGCGTGCGTGTGCGCGTGCGCGCGTTCACTGGGTGCGTCTGCAAGGTCTGGGCGCTCTGACAGCTATGCTATCGCTGACCTGACCGCCGCAACTACCGCTATACAGGGGCACAGCATGCATTAACACGCTGTTTAATTCCACCCGAAGGTGAGCCCCTTTCTGCGACCTAACATTCCGTTTCCGCACTCCAACCATGTTATACGTACCGGCATATCGTATTCCTTGTCAAAATGCTAATAGGCGCACTCGTCTTAAAGACGAGGGTCGAATGGCGAAATAAAAGGGCGGCGACGCGGAGAATAAAAACGAAAAAAGGAAGAGAGTGTGGCTGCAATAATTTCGACCAGCGGAGCGCAAGTGCAGCCGTCTTCCTTCATGAATGTCATTATGCAAACCGTAACTGGGGTTTACCTTCCGAGTGGCGGTGAGCTACTTTAAAAAATTCGCGCGTTGGTGCATGGCTGCTGCATAATGCAGTGTTATGACACATGATACACGCGCTCTCGGCACTTGGAATACTTGCTTCGTTGTAGACTGCAGCCTACACACACCCAGAAAGGCTGCATAGTCTTTAAATTCAGCTGCTAGTCAGCAAAAAAATAAAAGGAAGAAAAATCACAGACAACCAGCGTCCTTTCTCGAGTCGTTGGACTGAATACATGATATCCCGTATATTTTTCGAGCAAAGCGTTGGTAGCACGAAGCTTTGTGTATAAATATTTGAAATAAGCCGCCCGTTGCTGTGGCGGGCTGTCGCTTTTATGAAGCCTCCATTGCTTCAGTTATGATTCTACTAACGTCGACATTCGTAGTGAGATGGGTCCCAGCAGAATTTCTTTACATGGTACTAGGATTCTTAGGGTACTTCACTCACTTTACAGGGACTATCTATCTATCTATCTATCTATCTATCTATCTATCTATCTATCTATCTATCTATCTATCTATCTATCTATCTATCTATCTATCTATCTATCTATCTATCTATCTATCTATCTATCTATCTATCTATCTATCTATCTATCTATCTATCTATCTATCTATCTATCTATCTATCTATCTATCTATCTATCTATCTATCTATCTATCTATCTATCTATCTATCTATCTATCTATCTATCTATCTATCTATCTATCTATCTATCTATCTATCTATCCCGCCAAGTGGGGTAATTGGAGATGTGCCACTGGGCATGTACCGCTGTTCAATGGGCCTCTTCAATGCCAACTTCGAAGACTAGGTATGTCTCAATAGGTGTGTGCCGCTCTTCAATGAACCTCGCGCAAACATGGGCCACTGGGTATGTGGCACACGTCAATGAGATCAGTTAACCCTCTCTTCACGCAAACTCGTGTTAGTGGTGTTACGGTTGCCGTGTAACACCCCGGGCAAAAAAATTCGCTACCACCATGTCTCATCGAAACGAAAGGTGGATTCCTAATTTGCTGTCGTTGTCTCGAGTGGTTACCGGTCTGGCTGGTGCACCACAATACTCACAGGCCCCTTCGTCTGTGCGCATGCCTAAGAAAAACGAACAGTGGATTCCTAATTTGCTGTGGTTGTCTCGAGTGGACGCCGGTCTGGCGGACGCCCCGCATTCTTCACAGGCCCCTTTGCGTGTGCGCGTGAAAACCCTTTCCGCGAACCAGATAGGACCCCCGGGCTGCCACCAGTGGTAGCACGCTCGAAAAAACGTCAACTGGGAGACTGGATCAGTCACCCATCCACAACCAGACGCCTTTCCGCGAACCAACGTCGTGCGAAAGAGAAGGGGTCAGCTGCCTACGATCCCCAGGACCCGCGGGTTGCCACCAGTGGAGGCAAACTCGGGAAAACATCGTCCTGGGAAAGTGGCTGTCGCCGCCAAGCAACGTGGGACTAAGTGCATGTCACGTGACGTTGACGTGAGCAAGATTCCACCTACGATTTTGGTGGGCTCATTTAAAGGGCCCCACAATGTAATCTTTTACTGCATGCTCTTGTTCTTATCTTTCACCAACCATTGAATAAACCATGCAAGTTTCGCACGAGAAATCGTCTCGTCCCTGCCTGATCGTCATGGTTTACTGGACACCTGCAGCCCGCCGACAACGCCGCACTACCCAATAGTAACGCCGGTCGAGGTTGAAGAACCAGGCGTCGCAACAACTGGCTGGCAGCGATTGGGATACCCTACACTGGAGACCATAACTTTGCACGACATCTAAGAGATTGTTTCTTCTTCGTCCTGGTGACAACGTTCGGAAGGAAGGTGTCACGATTCATGACTGCATATGGTGAGTGCACGGCTTTTCTTCACTAAGATATCACTTGGCTTTACCTATTTTGGGGGTCGAAGTACAGAGCAATGATTTTTCGTTAACCGTTGACGGAAGTTTGAGTACGTCGAGGTTGCTACAGAGTGAAGAGTTAGCAGCACTAAAGGCAGCCATGAACTTGAAGGCACTAAGGAAGCAGGAATTGTTGAGCTTGGCCAGAGAGTTGGGCCTCCAAATTGCCGAATCAAAAATAAAGCCAGGGATCATTGAGGCGATCGAAGCTAGCGGGGCAGACAACGATGAACTGAAGGAATGCCTAGAGAGCATTGCAGATAAGGAGGAAGAGCGTAAGCGCCCAGAAAAAGAGTAAGAGCGTAAGCGCCTAGAAGAAAAGGAAGAGCGTAGGCGCCTAGAAGACGAGCGTAAGCGCCTAGAGGAAAAAGAAGAGCGCGAGTGGGTTGCACGCGACGCACTCGAAATGAAGCGCCTAGAGGTTGAGCTTCTGAAAGCTCAAAATACTTAAAGATCTAGCACAGAGGCACATGAAAGCGAACGCAGAATGACAGACTTCATGGCACCCTATGCAGTAGGAAGGGACATAGGTATTTTTCTGGTGCAATTTGAGCGCACGTGTGACAAGGCAAAATTTGTGAGAAGCACGTGGCCACAACGCGTGACTACGTTACTGCCACGTGAGGTAGCTGATATAGTTGCCCGCATGGGGACAGAAGAAGCAGATGATTTCGCTAAAGTCAAAAGCAGTCGGGTTAAAAAGTATTGATTATCAGCAGAAGCATTCAGGAGAAAATTCAGAGAGGTTGAGAAGGCCAAAAACGAGTCATACTCATATTTCGCATACACCCTGGAGGTAAACCAGAAAGAATGGCTCAGAGAATAGGGTGCACTCGGCCACGCCGCAAAGACAATGCAGTGCATTACTTTGGAATAGTTCTACCGGCCGCTAGCAGAAGATATCAAATATTGGATTCAGGATAGGCCAGGCGTGGACACTATCACGAGAGCGGCCGATGTTATTCATTTTTTGTCGGGCAAACCGTGTCGGGTTCATATTATTCTAATTAGGTCGTTGGGTACGTTCTACTTGCCTGCTTGCAGAATTTTGCCGGCCTCTTTGGACACCTTACCGGTGTCGTAGGCTTTGATTGCAGTTTTAGAATCGGTGATAATTATTCCGGTTGATGGGTTTGTGATTGCCAGGGCAGTCGCCGCCATATCTGCCTCCTCTGGTGAAGAGTGTCGAGTGCCCAGTGGGAAGTGCAACAGAGAAACCCGGGTGCATACACGTTTCGTCGTTGGCAATGTACGGTGTGTCCCGGGAATGCTCCAGAACGAATCGCACTTAACCATTTGCGACGCTGTCTATGCAATTGTGCAGAGCCGGAGAGTGCATCGATAGCAAAAGCACTGATGAAAGTAGTGATATTTAAAATGTGTTTCATACACCTTGAAACACTTACTATTGGAACTGTGCTGCAATTTTAAATAACGTGCAGATTATTTTAGCAAAATGAGTGGGAAGGTAGACGGCTGTGTTTTTACTCTGTGTCAGTATGTTGTATGTAGCAGGTTCACTTCTTTCATTGTTTTTTTACAATGTCGTGCACCAGGCATAATTTTTAAGTGGTTGGATAAGTGCTTTTCAAGCTTTTCAAAACGCGAAATAGTACGTTCTCACATTTTGCGTTCCTGTAGTAAGTTTTCGCATGGAGTCAAAATTTTATAAACTTGACAAAACTCGCTAAACAATTGAAAATTCTTAATATTTTCTGCAGCTGTACACTTCCTACGATTCTGAAGATGCAAGAGATGTGGTAAAAACAACTTTTCAATCAACGGGATAAAGTGGCGTCTGAAAGTATTAAAGTTGATATTCATCGTGTCATCGGTTCTGCAAGTTCATTTTTTTCTCAAGAATGATAGGAGAAATCCTGATCAAAGAGCGAGAAGGCTGCGTAATTGTGAAAACTGCGTTTTCCCCATAAGATCAAGGTTGCGCTTCACACTCGTCAGGGGGATGCAGTGGAAACGAGCACACTAAAGCTCTCTTCCTTCGTGCTATCAGCTCCAACTTCTGGAACGCATCTGTATGTCGGGCTTAGAATTTCTGGCTTTGCGCCATAAATGTTCATAAAAAGGAGAATTTACGACGGCGCATAACCATTTTCAGAGAGACTCGGCTCCCTGTCGCTAAGCTGAGAACCGCTGTTCCCGCTAAGTAAAAAGAGTGAGCACGGTAAATGCTAAAAAACGCACACGTCAAGAATCATTACTACGTCGACGTCGACAAAGCGACTGCAGGAAGGAAGCCTAAAATTTATTGCGTTGAACGCGAAAGGGGATTCGAAGTGGACAGGGAGTTTATCGCTTCCGCGTAGCAGCTGCCCTCGCCGAGTACGAAGATGAATAAAACGCTGTTCATGTAGAGTACCCCGCGGCGGGATTTTAGAAAATGAAATGTCTTTTTTCAGTTACTCTGCTTTTTCATTCAGCGTTTCAATAGCTTCTGAGTTTATTCGACGGTACATGAAAAAGCACTCAGTTGAGAACTGCATTGGAGCAAATCCAGACTGCGTGTGTGGTTCTTAAAACAAAAGCGCGAGGCGCACTTCGGAAGTCTACCTGTCAGGCTAACTCAGATGTTTGGGCCGACATATGGCAGGAAACCTCTTGCATCAAAATCAGCCTCTCTAGAAGCCATTGCGATGTGTAAAACTAGAAAGGAGCATTTTTTCCTCGAGCTAGGGTATTCTGGAACCAAGCAGCCTTATTTCCTTTTATTCTTTCTAAAGGAATGATTGGCCTAACATGCGTATATCTCGAGTTCCCGCTTCCAGTCGATGGTACCGAAAACAACAACAGCAGTGTAAATTTCCTGATGTGACACTATAATACACAAGAACAGGCCGTCATGTCCCGCATCTCTGGCATCAAATATTCAATAATTCACGCGCTTTCTCAATCATCGCGATAGAGCAAGTTGTGCCGCTATTCTCAGAGGTTGTGGTCCCGTATATTATCTCCATTAGGAGCGAAATCATATCGTTTGACAACACTTATATTGCATCCCACCTGAATTCCAATTCCTTCTTCTTCAAAAATCAGCATGGCTTTCGTCATGGCTATTCATGTGTATCACAATTATTCGAGTTTACCATGGACCTTCACCTAAACCTTGATTCTTTGATCCAAACCGATGTCATCTATCTTGATTTCTCCAAAGCATTCTACCGTGTTCCACATCAACGTCTCTTGTACAAACTTTCAGGTCTTCACCTTCACCCACTTGTTTTAGACTGGATTCACAACTTTCTCACATCTCGCTCTCAGTTCACCGTAACAGGCGGGCTTCCTTCAAGTTCTACTTGCGTCACCTCCGGAGTACCACAGGGGTCTGTGTTGGGCCCGCTTCTCTTCTTAATTTTTATTAACGACCTCCCACTCAACATCTCATCCACCATCCGCCTTTTCGCAGATGATTGCATTATCTACCGGCGTATAAATACAAAAGACGATCAAGCTGCCCTCCAGAACGATCTGAAGCTTATTGAAAATTGGTGCACATCGTGGATGATGGAATTAAACACTAGGAAGTGCAGTTTTATACAAATTTCTCGGAAGCGGTCTAATTTAATTTATCCTTACTCCTTATTTTCTGAGGACCTATTGCAGGTATAATCTTATCGTTACCTTGGCATCACAATCAATAGCAAATTAACTTGGGTTGATCATATCACAAAAATCACGGCCGACGCTTAACGTGCACTTGGTTTTATCAGAAGATCACTTGCCACTTCCCCCGCTAACACACGAAAACTCGCATATGAAACTTTTATCCGCAGTAGGCTTGAATATGCATCCGCGATCTGGAGTCCTCATCAGTCCTACACAATTAACATGCTTGAATCCGTCCAGAACCGTGCAGCATGCTTCATATCGTCGACATACGACTTTCATTCCAGCGTAAGCTCCATTCCTTAGCTCTCAGACGAAAAGTTGCACGCCTGTGTTTATTTCATAAATTATATTTCAATTTCCCCTATCTGCGCGGTTCCCTTATATCTCCTCCCATTCGTACATCGCGCCGCCTATTCAATTCAAATAGCGTCCAACGCCTTCATGGCTCCACTAATGTTTTTAACAAGTCCTTATCTCCACCCGCAATTGAAGAATGAAACCTGCTGCCCGATTCAATAACTAATGAGCACGACGCGACAAGGTTTAAGGCGATGTTGTTAAATCATCTGGGTTGACGTTTCTTTTTGCTCCGATTTGTGTTCATGAAGTTTTATCCCTTTTCCTGTATTGAGTTTCTTTTCTTCCCTGTAACCATTGTGTACTCACCCTGCTGCCCTAACCTTTCGCCGACATGTGTGGCGCTTGTGGCTTCAAGGCAATATTGGCAAGCACCGTGTTAACTATTGCGTTCCTTCCTTCTTTTTATGTCCCTGTGTTGACAGTTATGTTTTTGACCTTTGTTCTTTTATACCTTGCACACGCTCCCCCCTTATTTAATACCCCGAAAGGGGCCTTTAAGGGACAATAAATGATGATGATGACTTATCGCTTCCCGGGCAGGATGGTCAACAGTGTTCTCTCGTGGGGCTCCCGACGCGTACAACAAGAGGCAGTCATTCATGGCAGGAATACTTTTGCGCCAATATACGGGGTTCACTAGTGAAGTCAATACTGAACTTGCGCAATACGTCATCCGAGCCGTGCTCAATGTGCAGCGCGCCAGCGCTCTTAAAGAATGTATAAACGCAGAAGTCGCGGTGCTCTTGAAATTGTGCACAGGGTCAAATCTTCCTGTCGTGTGCAAGTCTCCCTCGGTGAGCGTAAGCTGCTGCGATGGTTGTCAAAGAGCACTCGATTGCGACGTATAATCGCTACAGTCTCTCTCTGAGGTGGTACATTCGGCATCTTTCAAGGACAGCAAACCACAATCTGGCTTCCTTTCAAGCGCAGCAACTACGAGCACACATGTTCGTGTCTTATTGCACATAACTGTGCTTCTGTTGCGAAGAAGTATTCCCTTCCAGGATAACCAAAAAGCACGTTGTGCTGGTTTGCACAGCCTGTGGTACATCTCAGGCTTCTAATACTTAGGCGGACAGGTCTACGCTCGCTTTGAGGTACATCAGTTTTTGCATGAGGCGTGTGGTGACTGCGTGCACATTTGCCTCACCGGCTGCGTTTCATAGGCAAGGTTCATGGGTGCTCCAACTGTATCAGTTTAGTTAGTTACGGTCAAGTTGATGGCCAAAGCATTTACAACTCTTCCTGCTCGGACTACCTTACGCAGTACCCACTGGAAATTTGGACCGCCTTTTCAGTTTCGTAGTTATAGAGAGATTAAAGCCAAACCTATGTTACAAAACTTATAACCAGCTAGTGTCCAAGATACGGGTTGCTTGCCATCGGGCTCTAGATAACAGTCGCAAAATAATTTTCAGTGTCTGCAGGGTCATTAGCACATCTTTGTTAACGACATCGCTGACAGTTCCACGTGGTCACACGACAGTATACCCAGGTAGTTGGCACACTGCTTTCTAGAGTGTATATTGCGATATATGTCAGTTGGTTAGTTTCTTGCAACGCGCTAACTGAATGAAAAGGAATTACACGCCCCCGACGTATCTCGGTACAGTTAGCGACAATCGCTTGCACCGCAACTCGAGCCTAAATGTTCTTTCAATGCATTGCTGCTTTGACTGCTCTAACAATGCCAATATCCTGGTAGCACAAGTCAGCGGAGGATGGCTGCTGAGGGGAACCAGTCCTAGGTTCTACGCCGGTCTTAAGGCCCTCTTCGGTATTTAACATACCTACTGCTTTATTATCAACCCGAGCTGACGATTATTACTGAAGAACTATAAAAATGGCACAAAATGGCAAAAAACTCTAAAGAACAAAAAGCCTTGTGAATTCTGTCACCGAAAATTGCAGCCGAAGCCACGGCCATTTTAATGCGTTAGCGTTTTAGGATACAGAGCGCACTTTCGGGAGGCTATCTGTGTATACATGTATGTATGCAGGCATATCTAGGTATATGCGTTTGTATCTAACCGTTGTCCATTGGCCTTAAACAACTCACTTTTGTCCATTTGTCTGGGCTATACGATGGCTCTATGCACATATACAGAGGTGGATCCGTTACTTCACGCGCCTCGACCGTGGACTTGGTGATCCCTCAGATGAGTGGATCCCGCCAAAACAAACTGCACGATAAATCGGCTTCAAGAGCTCCAGAACGTGTTGCAATACGGCAAGCTGTCCGTTTTGTCTCCTACCGGACAGCAGGCACATGGACTATGACTTTGTGATGCAAAATCAGCACTGTCTGCCATAGATTCTTTCTCGAGGTCCAGTAGTACACGCTAGCTTTAGACGTCCTACTGATATTTGATCACGCTCAGAAAAATGGACACTCAGTTCCCTTCCAATAGGTACCTGGTCCCTGTGGCTTAGCCGGCAACGAGCTAGCTGATGGGGAAGCAGGAACCACTGTTTCTAGAGCCGTGAGCGTAATGATTCCATACTCGCGAATTGATCCGAACTCTTTGTTGACTTCGCTTATGCGAGATTACACAGCAGACTACTGGGCTCAAGCCGACCATCGGTACAGGTGCCTGCGCGAAATAGACTGTCAGGACTTTGGCCACCCGGCTAAAGTAAAGCAATGCCAAGAAAGCATGCTTTACCGAATTCGCCTGGGCATCGCCTTCATGCATACTTCATGCATACGACGCTATGCATAACTTATCGACCTTGCGAACAGCCCGAACTGTGAACACTGCCAAGCGTCTGAGACTCTCAGCACCTGCTTCGCGACTGCCCTTTCTAGGTATCACAGCGGAAAACACTGGCTTGGATGCTGGCAGGCATTTGCAGGCATTGACAGGGAAACATTTTCTGAAAGTACCATTTTGTCCGCAATGTGTGACCGTACAGTAGCAACAATATCTACTAGAGCTGTGGAGGAGTATTTCAATATCACGTGACTAGACAAACGCCTTTAATGAAACCACCGTGTTAGTGCATATATGCATCCCTTTTTCCTGCCCTCATAATCATCTTTCATCACTCTTTTTTGTCCACGTCTTTTTCCCCTGTTCAGAGTAGCAGGCCAAAACTTGCTAGCTCAGGCAGACTTCTCTGCCTTTCTAATAAATCATCTCTCTTTCTCTTTTAAGCATTGTCCCGCCTACTTGGGTCGCTGGGCAGTGTGCGGTCCAATCGTTGGCGCATTTGGCTGCTGTGCTGCAGCACCCGTCGGACCAACTTGGGTCACTGAGAATGTGCCGATGTGCTATACATGCTGCTCTTCAACGAACCACTTTCACACCAGCATGGGTCACTGCAGATGAGGGACTGGGTAGGCAGCGCTGTTCGAAGGATCTCTTTCACGGCGGCTTGGAGCATTGGGTATGTGCCACTCGGTCCGAGCTGTTCTTCAGCGAACCCATTTGATGTCAACTTGAGTCACTGGGTTTTTGCCAGTAGGTGTGTGCCGTTCTTCAATCCCGCGAGCTTACGCAGAATCTGTGGAACACCAATGAGTTCACGAACGCACGTCTCCACAGGCTGGATCCATGTCTGCAACTCCGCCTACCACCAGGGTTACCACGAGCGGAAGCAACACTTCTGTGCCGCCTGTGGCTCGGCGTGGCATTCACGAACTCCTATTCATTCCGCATTGGAATGGCCGACAGCCCTACTTGCGACACCTGCGGCTGCGAGGAGACGATTGAGCACCTCCTTTGTGACTGTCCCAGCTACAAAGTGCCAAGAACAGTGCTCGTAACCGCGCTCGAAAAACTGGACAATCGCCCCTTTACAGAGGAGAAAGCTCTAGGACACTGGTCCAGACGGGCTTCGGCACTCAAGGCCTTAAGGGCTTTGCTGAAGTTTTTAAGGACATGCGAATTGTGCGATCGCCTTTGAGTGTTGTATCGCGTAGTATTGCGTTACTGCATGAATTTACTTATTTTTTCCTCTTCTTCTTTCTCCTTTTATTCCCTTAACCCTTTCCCCAGCACAGGGTAGCCAGCCGGTACTTACCCTGGCTAACCTCCCTGTCTTTCCTCCTCTTTGTCTCTCTCTCTCAATGAACGTCTTTGACGCCAACTTGGGTAACTAGGTATGCGCACCTGGGAATGTGCCGCTCTACAATGTCAAAATATCCCTTAAATTTATCCCATGCTGAACGAAATCGAGCCCACGTCAAATGGGTTCCTCGTGGACAGCAACCTGACGCATTTGTAGGCTGCGCCACAAATGCTCTGGTGAATACGCCGCTTGTCCATCTACACCTCTCGCGCCAGCGCTTTAGCGATCTGCGCCATGAATACCGTGGGTGTGGGCCGCTTGTGAACGAATCTCTGGACAACTTGTGTTACTGGGTGTGTTCCACTGAGTATGTAGCCAAGCGAGCAAGCAATTATGAGCGTTCGCAGGCGCCGGCGCGCCACGCCTCTTCTCTGGGAAGCCAAGCGGGAACTTCTCGGCAGTGCTATATAGTAGATGACGCAGCGTGTCCAGATGGAAGCGCGAGAGAGAAGGCCGCACTAGAGAGCACTAGAAAACTCATAGCACCTACCGTCTTCCCCTGCTTTCCACGCTCCAGAAGATCGCGTTTTGGCTGTGAAACCCTAAGAGTGAAAATGTGTACACATTGTTACAGAGGTATACATCACTAGAATGGAACCTACAACGAGACTATTCTGTACACTGGCTGATGCTCTGTCGCGGAAGCACTCATCCGTTATATCCTGTTCGCCCTCCACATAGGCTGACGGTGATACCAACTGCCGCTGCGATGCCACATCATAATCAAACGACACATAAGTTTGAACTAAACTTAGCTATTCGTCTGGCGCTCCAAACTGGCTAGCCACTTTTCCCACAGCGATATAAAGCACTTGAGGGTGCTAGAGACGGGGGCGAAACACGTGCAACAACATGGACGCCATAGCATCTGCACTTATAGCATCTAATGTGGAAACGAATTTTTGCACTGCTTGCATCCCAGCGTTCTGTGTACATTAGGTACGCGGAACATTCATTATAAGCCAATGAGGTGACCCTGAGCAATGTTTTCTACCTTTCCGGCAATTGTGAGACTACTGCACGAAAGTTTACAAAATAATACAGCTCTATTTTTACACATTTTGTCGTATCTTGCTGCTGAACTAAAATCGTCCACTTCACAGTAAAAGTACTGTGACGCAGCATAGGTTCTCGGGCCTCCGAAGCATACTGCTACGTTCTAAACCCCTTAACGTGTCACTATATATAGTTAACTCAAATGGCAGTGGTACTACTTGATATCTGTTTCACCTGTAATTATATAAACCAGAGCACTGAGAAAAACTTTCATTGGCCTGGCATCAGTGACAATTACCGCGGACCAATTAGCCAAGTTTCAACATGTTTACTTTGAGCTTCATTTCCTATAGGAGACCTGCACTCTCTTTTTTACAGCAACAGCCCTTGCCAGCAGCGCAACCATACGTGTACAGTCAAACGAGTTGACTATTTCTTCAGCTGAGTCTAAGTGGCACCTTGCGCGCAAGAAATATCCACGTGCAATAATTTAACTGCATGGACGTAACCTAATGGATTATTTTTCTCTTGCTCGATAGCATATCTCGTGGCGAAAAGTGGCACATTGCCATAAACCTAAACGGGTGTAAGCAAGAGGTAGATAAAAGAATAATGCGCGCAGCTGGCAGTTTGATCAGATATAGAATATTTACTGATGTGCTTCTTTTACTACCATGCGGTGCCGCTAGGGATAAGCAAGAGCCAAGCCTATCCAACGGAGGTGCTAGTCGACGTCGTAGGGCCTATATGAAGACGAAGGCTTCGAAGGCGTAAGTCTAAGGTAACCCGGGTTTGAGTCGTGCAAGGAACAATAGTCTTTTTGTCTCGGGCCAGCGACGACAACAATGCAGGAAGAACGTTGATGAGGAGCGCGACTATAATGCAATGACGCAGCGAGGTCGTGAAAGAAAGCGGAGCACCTCGGAAGACATTAGCCGGGCAGCGGTCACGCCGGGCACCGAAGGCTTGGCCACGGGGAGGCCATTGTCGCAGGTGGGCGCCACAGGCGGCTGCCCTTAGCTTCCCCGGCACGTCTCAGCGTATTGTGGGCACGCGCAAACTTCTCCGCTAATACGGACATAATGCGCGGGGACCTGCAGTAGGGTTCGCTAGAAGCAGAATGGCCTGGGAGAGTGCGTTTTTCCTCCGGCTGGAAGCATTACACATAGGCACTCTATTGTCGAAGTTCTCTTCGTCGCTGCGAATAACGTTCTCGAAAATAAAGTAAAAAATACGGTGTTGCGCATTTCTATAATTGCCAGGTGAGGGTCCGTATGAAAACTCAAGCAAACCAGCAAAACATCTTGCAGTGAATCAGGATATAACCGTAACGTGCATACAAACATGCAGAAGCAAAAGCGGCATGAAAAGGTTATTAGCCAGAAGAGCGAGATTAGGTGCAGAAACAACTGGAGGAACAGGGGGAAGGCATGGAAGGAAAGGACGGTTAGAAAATGTGTTCTTGTGTTGTGCCTTGTTGAAGGCAAATACACAGTGGTCCGCATACATAAGCATCGGTGCTTTCGCGGACTAGAGGTTACTCTTTGTGGCGCATACAAGAAATTTATTTTTGCTATTGTACATTTCTTTCTCTGTTCCTATTGTCTTCTCTGTTCTTAGAGCACAAGACTGTGTGATTTGGGGCAGAGCACTGCCCAGTCCCGCTCAAACGCATCGTTGCTTTGGCGGGCTGAGAAAATATTTGACTGTATGTTTTATGTCCTAATAAAGAAAGAAAGAAAGAACTGAATTAATTACTGTGTCTGTCACGTGGTGTGCGCAATTATGCGATAGGACGCGCGCCCGAAAACCAAAGACGATGCACTGTTGCCGAGATTTAGTGGTTATTCATTTATTTAATAGCTTGTGATAGTGTTTCTTTTCATAATGGCAGAGTTGTTCGGTAAAATGCACTGAAATGAATGAGTGGACAGCGCTGTCGACAACGTGCTTTTTGTTGTTGTTGGGAAGTAAAAGACGACACCAGGAAACGGAGTCGATGGCGTGGCGATGAGATGCAACTGATCGGTTAAGGTGAGAGGCATCATTCAAAAGTCAGTTTTCCCAAGGTTCATTTTTTTTAACATTTTGTGTATGCCCAAACACTCAGCAACATGTTGCAAAAGAAATTATTTTCCCTACCATCGTTAGTTTGAGAGTTACAGTGTGTTTTCCAAGCCGAAACCGAAAATCAGTACTTTTTCTTTTGTATAGATGTTATTCACAATACTTTTCTAACTTTTTTTGTCGACGAGCCGCCACACAAACAAAAGGAGACTAGCGCATTTCGTGGGGGCTCCAGCTATGATGCGGGTCTATTTTACGCCTCTGTGCTGTCTTTGACATCTTTCACGTCGCTTGAAAGGTTTGTTTACGTTTTCCTCAAAACGAAATTTTGCTCCGCCTCATGTTACGCAAACTTTGATAAATGAATTCCTCACATAGATGCCTGCAAAGAACTACAACAACAACAAAAAACCGATGTGATATTGTTGCATTCACAGCTCATTTTAGGATTGAATTTGGTCCAAATTGGCAAGTCCTTTCACTTTGCTTAATGTTTCGAACATTACTTCCTGAATGTTTATCACCTTGCGTTAATCCTAGTACATTGCATAGGTCTGACATTTACCTACAGAAGTTCCAAAGCTTTGCCCAATTCAGCAATTCATTAGTTATCATTGCTGGTGCCACTAGCGTGTTTACCATATTCTACGACAAAAATTACCTGCCAAAAATAAAATGAAACATTTACTGCATGTGTTATTCCCTTATTCAAGTAAATAACATATAGCTATTCTAGAAAATATTATCTAAGTTTTGTCTTCCAATTTAATAAACAAATCATTTTTCTGGCCTGCTTAAATCACTAAACTCAAACGTACGAGTATCCGTCAAACGGATCTTTTAAGGCTGTTTGGAACGAATTTTGTTAATATCGCCGCAGCGCGGGAACATAATACACTGCTTTGTTCCCCCGATACTTTTATTTGCAGTGCTGTGGTATTTACAACTAATTTTAACGAATGGTGTGAAACTGACACCAAGATGTGGTTAGTGCTCCAATTGCGTCATAAAGAAGGAAATGTGTAAGACGAGGCCGTTAGTACGTAGTCGCAGCAAACGAAAATACAATCACACAACGGAAATTAACTACCAGACAAACGGATCAAACTAGGCATTCATGGCACTGCTCAAAAATCGCAATATACAGGCAATAAGAAATGTCAGCGGGTCAAGGTGCACAAGGTGAAAACATTATGGGACTCGCGAAAATGCCGGCAGCGATATTCGGCGCTGCAGCAGCCCTGAGGAGGTCGCGACAGTCGACGGCGGTGTGGCTCGAGGTGGTTAGTGGAAGAGCCGACGGCCGCACGCCCTTTTGACGGTCGCCCTACGGTGGGGAGCACGGCTTTGGAGACGCTGGCACGGCCCGGGTCGGACGCCCTTGCGAAGTTCGCCACCCGCGAGCTATGCGGGAAGGAGCTCGACGAGATACGTGTGCCTAGGCGGGAGCCTGCTGTGACCTTCGGCCAGTACCTCGGGAGACCACTGCTCCTGCGCCCTGAACACCACATTCTCCGTCCCTCCACTCCTGCTACGCTCGCCGTCTCCCTCTGAACTCCCGCTGGCGAACGTCGAAAGGACGTTCCGGTGGTGGCTCCCCCACGAATCCCGACGCACTACTCCGCCGTCGACTGTCGCCGCCCCCTGAGGGCGGCTCTAGCGCCGAACCGAACCGCCAGCAATTCCGCAAGCCCAGTAATGTATCCACATTTTATACCACGCACCGATGACGTCTCTTGTTTCCAGATATCGTTATAATTGAAGCGTGTCGTGAACGCCCAGTTTGTTTTGTTTGTCTTGTAGTTAATTGTCTTTGTGGTGTGGGACTATACTCTCCAGTGCTGTGCGTTCGTACAAATGGCTTCGTCTTTCTTATGGATTTTTAATTGCCTTCTTTAACAAGCACTTCAGAGACGATCAGCACAGCTTTACGAACGTCAAAAGGAACGTCAAAATGCAAATTTTTAGGTATATTCGCCGTAGCAGGTTCTTGAATCTGTTCGATGCGAACAGAATTGAGAAAATTCAGAAACCTTTCGAATGTCAGCACATAAACAAGTGCGTCATTCCTGAATGTGGATTGGCCAAGCACATCATTTCTGTGCCAGGAAATTTTTAGTTAACACGAACTAACAAGACTTCCTTCCCTCTGAGTAGATTGTGCGAGACTGTTGTATTCCTTAAGTCTTGAATTCTCCAAAACTTCGCGACCCGCCCCTCGGTAGCATCGTTAATATCCGAATTATCGGCGCACTGTAGCATGAGTGCCGAAGTTTAAACTACACATTGTTGCATGAGGACATAAATAAACAGCATGTGGCACGTTCTCTCAGTGAGGACAAAACTATTGTCTCGCATGAAATATTTACCGGCCCAAGCGTCTTTTTGTTCATTGTTTGGATGCCTCTAATAACTAGCACAAGTGAAGCAGCAGTGCAGCGTCAGTCATCCCTTTAATTACAAGAGCGCGAATCTAAGTTACTGCCTGGTTTGATTAAATAGAGGCGATGTCACACTGCGACAAAGAGCGACGATGGAGCGAGGTGTAGAGGTAGAGCATCCGTGAGCTCTTCAGCGAGAAATTGCAAAACTTCATTTTCGTTGACGTTGAAACGTGATGTAATTTATTTCTAAGCATGAGTGCCGCACAAGTATACACTACATATACACGACACTTTTCAGGTTTTCGTATTTCAGGTCTTCAGATTTTTATATATCCGGTTTTCTGATTGGCGGCAGAAGTTTTCAAGATATTGTCGCATGTTAACGCGACTTCCTCGCTTTAATAACTCCACTTTATGCGTGGCGGACGCTGTGCACATTTCTGTACATCGCTATATTGCCGTACGATATATTTCCTAAATCTCCTCGTAATGTGAAAATTGATGCCCCACTTTTAAATGAGTTGAAATACGTTTGTTCCTTGTTCGTCAGTCCGGCCGTGTTGTCGCCATTACCAAAGCCGCTCACTCAGATTCCACAAGCTGCGCTTTGACCAAGCCCACTACACTGTCATTGTAGCTCTGAGCAAAGGGTCACCTCTGACGCCTTCCGCAATCCTGATACACTCGTGCACTGACTGCGGTTGATATGCTGCGCTATTGTCCAGAGGAAACAGACTATAATAGGCACGGCCTTTTTTCCTTCGTGCACAAAACAGTAGTAATCTTCAGGGCCAAGCTTATGAGGGGTGCGCCGTAATGAAAAAGAAAGGTGGGCTACAAAGACGTGAACTGTGGAAACAGGAACTGGTCATCTTAGTGTCTTTCTTCTTTTTCAGCTCCGTGAAGCTAACAGAATAATTGCAGGCCAAAGAAGGACCTGTGCCAGCTAACGCAAGGAAAGTTGTAAAGGAGCCTGGGTAAGGATGGCCGACTATAACGGGAAAAAAGGACACGAGTGGTAGTGTTTGGACGCGGAATCGAAAAACATTGCCTAGGTAACGGCGCTCAGCGCTCATGCTTGATTGCAATGTTTCTTTGTTGTTGTTTGTTGTTGTTCTTTCTGTCGCTGTATTTTTTCGTTCTTGTTGTTGTTGTTGCTTCATGCTTGTCCTCCTAGGACTACGTTCTTCCAAATAAAACACTTTCCGTGACTCCCCAAATGGAAGCAATGAAAAACGACTGCCAGCAGAGCAGACTGCATGCATCATTCATGCACCAAACAACGGCAAATGGGAGCTGCACGCATCCTAATATAACACATGCTTCCTGCATTTCCATCCACCCCCTCTTCTTCGTTCGCTGCGTTATTTCGCGAACTCATTCGTGCCTCTCGGTTCACCTTTTTTCTCGTTCATTTTTCGGACGAAAGGAGCGCTAAAAGAATGTTCATAATAAAAAGACGTTGTTTTCCTGCTGCTTGTGATTGCACATTCATGCGAATCCAAAAAACTAGGGAACAAATCAAGAAGACGCTAAAACGATGCGAAATATTGGGCGCCAACGAAAATCATGGGCAAGACCTTTCTTGCAGTCAGCGCAAAATTACATCCGTGCAAAAGATTACCATTGGAAATAGTTTCAAGCTTTATTTCGTTAACATGTCTTTCTGTCTTTATGCGTCATACGGTGCTGTATACAGATCCGGAAGACTAAGCATTCAAGCTCTTGTCTTGCCCACCCGTCACTCTCGGCAAACAGTGTCTTCCGAAAGTGGGATGATACTGATGCTTATCTGGTAACTCAGTAATTTGGAGGTTTCGTGCGATCTGAAATCGATAACTGAATCACATCTCGTTTCGTCAAGCAGTAACTTCTTATCACGAAACCCAGAAAAAAAAAAGACCGCCGACCAAAGCGGTGTGCTCAACGGGGTTAGACGCTTTTCTTTCCACACGAAAACTTTGCTCACTATAGGCTGAAAAGTTCGAAACATAGCTGAAGTTCACTTGAATAAAGTTGGTAAGATTACCGCAGTCATAAGGGAGCCCGGTTTTTGTGATTGTTCAATCAACGCGCTTATACACATTACGCCCGCAAACTTACAATCAATCGACAAGCATCTGTCACTCCCTTCTGCATATCGCCGTCAAGAAAATGTTATGAGATAACAGAAATACGATTTGAACCAATCAATAATCAAATTCATTGTGGTACCGTGTTTTTCAATCCGCATTGTGTAACCAGCCTTAAATAATTGACACTAAAAGAGAAAAATAATTTCTGCTGTACTAATAAATTATCTTTGTATAATACAACAAACAGCCGCTCATCATAAAAAGAAGCTTCGTAAGCCTGAAAAGTCGCCAAAGCAAAATACGGCTGGCGATACTGCCTTGAAGTTCACGCACCAGTATGCCTTGGCGTCATAAGCGTTTACGCCGTCTTCTGGTGCCTATAGACAATCGTTTGTCGGCAAAAATTAACTGCATCGCATTCAAATGAGATATAGATTGAGCTTGAGCGTGGCAAGTTTAGCGCCCAGTCAATTAGGCCTAAATACGAAAAAAAAAATAGGTTACCAACCGTGACGTCACAGTGACGTACCAGCGCTTGGGTTATGGCACGAAATTAAATCAACCTTCAATCAACTCGTCACGGTTAAATTAACAAAATTTGAGCTTTCGACCGATACTTTGTCAGTACAATTTGATGCATTGTTTCTCTGTAGTGTGCCCATCAGGCCCCCTGGCGTCACGCGTACAGCCCGAAGATTGTGCGGCTCAGAGTCCAAGGCAGAAAAGTGGGCTGCCTTTGCTGCGCACCTCGAGCATAAAACAACAGAATGCGGGTACACGAAAACGCTCTTTGACTCTATACAGCGACGTGCAAAGCAACGTAACGCAGATGGCGAGAAGAGTGCATATATGCGAAGCTTATTTGCGTGTGTATGTGGAATCCTATTATTATCCAACAACACTTGTTCCGCTTTCTTTTCTTTCTTTCTTTTTTTTTATTCTGCATGCGTTCCTCTTCATATATTACTAGTTTTTATCTCTGCGGGTATTCGGCAAGCCTGGGATTCATCTTACGCATCATGGCCGTAACATAGGCAAAACATGTTCTACACGAGCAAAAACAAAACTCTTGTCCGTTACGTTCTCGGACCAGTGATTAATGTTCGAGCAAGGCATGTGCCTGTACCACCTTTGCGGTGACATAAGAACTTGATGGTGTGCGGCATGCAAGTAAGTAAAAGTGAACGATCATGGCGGCAGAAGGAGCCGCCACCTTTGTGTGTTGCAAGCAAGGCAAACACTTGTGCCGATGGCGCAAATCTGTGTTCACTTCTGTGGCAGTAAAATAGTACCCCTCCTTTCACATACGTTACACTGTGCACCAGAAACAGAAGTCTTTACTAATATTGTAGGAATGAAGACCTCAATCTGTAAGACTTGCTCACTGACTCTCATTCCAGAAACCAAGCCCCACTGTACTTGTATTTTTTAATTGTAAAGACAATCAAACTTCATGGTCGTGAATAAAATGAAGTTCTTTTATCTCTGTCCATTTGCCGTGACGGCACAGTACACGTGTATAACGTTTTTTCACCAAGCCTTGCCGTACCACACGGTGGTCCGAGATTCCAAGTAAAGCCTCCGAAACTGTTCGTTTCACCCGAAAGAAATAACCGGGTCACCTTCGCGCTAATAACATTAACCACAGCAGCTTTATGATCATTATGGTTTCCTATATTGTGCTTACAACATAACCACACGATCGTCTTTATCTCAAGCCTGTGTGCGAGCACAATCGTGCAACCAACGTACGCACACATATATTGTGCTCAAAGAGCACCAAGCAATCGCCACGATCACTATGGTAACTGGGCATGTTGGTAGGGCATGAACGCAACTTCTTGCGCACAAGACGAGGACGAAGAAGAGGCTGAGACACATGAGTGCATACACTGGGCCCGTGTGTCTCAGCCCCTTCTTCGTCCTCGTCTTGTGCGCAAGAAGCTGCAAGCACCAAGAGTTCATAAATAATACAACTTTATGCACGGTAGCGTTACAACGACAGAAAGTGCACTTAACCTAATCCCTAGTTGGCGACGTCAAATGCACTAGATATCAGTGCTGGTGGCGAAGATGATAAGAGAAATAATTGCAGCCCGAGGGCAAAGTAGATCTGGTTACACGTCCACACGCACTAATATGCACTCGCACGAACCTAAAGAGCGACGGGAGCAGAGGTTGGAGTGAATATGTGCAGGAGTAAACCAAGCCAGGAATCTTTGAGATATGTTCACGTAAATGAAAAAAAAAAGAACTCGCAACTCCGACGAAGCCCGCCGAGTCGTTGGGAGACGCGCTTAGTCTGGAAGGATGCCTGATACGCTTGAACGTATAGGCTGCCTCCGGCCATCAACATTGTCGTCGCTGCCGATGAGGTGGAAAGTAAGCACTGACTCGAGGGGCCTGTGAAGAGCGGGCGTCCGAGCGCAGTTCTTTACTCCAGCATAGCCTCGAGCTGCGCGATAACTTGCTTCCTCGGCGTATACTTCGCCGCTTCATTTTGCTGGCTCTTTGAGCCTTGCCTCCTGGGGGCCTCTGTCGTAATGCACGT
The DNA here is from genome assembly GCF_038994185.2 of Dermacentor albipictus. NCBI lineage: Eukaryota > Metazoa > Arthropoda > Arachnida > Ixodida > Ixodidae > Dermacentor > Dermacentor albipictus. Next base: position 120,386,720 of record NC_091822.1, on the reverse strand, counting down.
GCCCAAAGAACTCTGGTATTAGGCAAGCGCAGAGTCAACCGGGAGAAGAAAATAAAATGACCCGAGACCGTCGAGGCAAGGAACGGGAAGAGTATCGGGGGGGGGGGGGGAGACGGGGAGGGGAGGGCCCCGGTAAGAGATCAGCGGTGAATCTAACAGTACGGAACAAGAGCCAGTGCATTAAGATAGGTCGTTTGGTTCGGTGTCGATAAGCTATTAATAGTACTTACTTTTCTCCTTGCAATCCACTGACACTGGTGCAGACATGGCAAACTTGGACCTATCAGTTTTCTGTGTTATTGAGGTCACTCATATCCCTCATCAGCCGCGGCACAGTATTATGGTCTTCTTTTATTTCCTTCGAGGCCCCATAAGTAGAGTACTACATGAACAATAGTTAGCTGTCATGATATGTTCTTTTCAGACTTGTTCGTAAATAATTACATGAAATTAATTACTTGTATTATATTACCTTACTAGGCAATATTGTAATTCAGCGATTACATTCCTTACTCGGTAACGTTCACTGTAATTCGATTTCATTTTTCAGTAACCAATTATATGGAATTAGTTACTTCATCGGTGAGACAAACCGCAATATATGACGCAATTCGGGGAACCTCACTTTGGCGCAAACTGCAGTATAACGGCACAGGTAGTGCCGCATGCGCGTGTTTAGACGGGTAAGCCCGGGAATCCCATATTTGTTTCCTCATCTTTACACTCCACCAGATGTCGGCCAATAAATTAAACCGGTGTTTGTATGGCTCGACAGCGTAGGCCGCTTAGGCCGTTAATGCCAGGATATCACCTACGGACAATTTTCTTACAGCTTTTCATTGACCCAACCTAGAGGGTCTTCTTCAAGTCCTAGCAAGAGAGAGAGAAAGAGAAACTGGATCTGAAAGGCAGGGAGGTTAGCCGCATAAGGCTCTGGTTTGATATCATGCAATGAGGGAAGGGTACGAGGAAATTAAAGACGGAAAGAACAAGTCCCAGTGGGAATGAAGCGTTGCGCGTCACAGAGGAACCAGATGCTGAGTAAAGGCAATCTTTCTGCGCAAGATGGCCGTACGTTACAACAACACCCTGCTTCACAGCCCACACCAGAGTGCGTTTTCAGTGCCGCTGCTGATGACTTCAGGACGAGATCCACAGGTGATGACCGATGAAATTTTTTTCAAAGCATTTGTTTGTAAAGATAAGCAACGTACGAAACGCTGCAGAGGACGCACTGTATGTGTTATGCTGTATGTGCTCGTTTTGTTTACGCTATCTGTGCAATGCTATTAAAATTTGGGGGGAAAGTAACGTACAAGTTATTGATTAGTTTTAATAATTCCTAAATTACTTTCGTGGAGCAGTGACTGGTAATGGTAATCAATTACGTTTTTGAATCAAGTGATTGTAATTTTAATCGGTAACTTTTTTATATATCACGCGTGTACAAGTCTAGTTATTTGTGATATTTTCAAGCGCCGATATTTGGTGCGACGCTCAGTAGTTGTCGACAAATGAATCCAGTGCACAACATGATGCATCATTCTTTAAGCTTAGGTATTTCTGCAAATAACGGTAAGAAATCTGAAGCCGTAATGTAAAGATATGTTACCATCGGTCCGCATATAATGTAGGTATATATCTGAAATGCAACAAATTTGATTTATATTAGGTTGGCACTCGTAAAACAGAAGCACTTTTCCAATAAATAATTCATAAATTCACCCCGAAGCTTGAAAAAGATTCCCCTTAACCTAATGTCCCAGCCTTCTAGCTTCCGTCTAAAATTATTCCTTCTCTCTCTCTGTTGCTTCAGCGTCAATGTTGACGTCCAGAATTTACCTGACGTAGGAAGCCGATGTGCCGTCACTTGCTTGACAGAAATCGGAATTACACTTTGACCGCTTACATCCGCATGCCAAATTACATCTAGCAACAACGATTGCAGGGATATACTTGATCATTATTTATTTCCTAAAACGCAGTTTTATTTCCTAAAACGCATACGCCCTCTGTATGGAGATTCACATTTCACTTGAATGCACCAGAATTCGTGGGGAAAAGTCAAAGCATTTTGTAGGTCACTCTGATTGAAAAAATTATTGAAATGTACTAATTTCGCGTCTCTGATGTAAAACACTACGTTAACAGACATCCTATAAGACTACTTTACGGTAACGTTTCAGTTCAACCATCTTAGGCTGTGGACGTTGTCGTTTTCTATCCGTATCAACCAAATGAACGGTGAATAGAGCCGATATTGCAATACATCAATATGGTTGTACAGTTTCGTTCGTTACCCGCCGCGGTTGCTCAGTGGCTATGGTGTTAGGCTGCTGAGCACGAGGTCGCAGGATCGAATCCCGGCCATGGCGGCCGCATTTCGATGGCAGCTAAATGCGAAAACAGCCCTGTACTTAGATTTAGGTGCACGTTAAAGAACCCCAGCTGGTCGAAATTTCCGCAGTCTCCCACTACGGCGTGCCTCATAATCAGAAAGTGGTTTTGGCACGTAAAACCCCATAATTTTAAGTTTCGTTCGTTAGTTTCTAGAGGCGCCACTATCGCCTCCAAAGCAGGCGAAGAAGCTGGGCTCACGTACACCCGTGAGCAAAAATATACGGACCAGGGATCGCGCGATAAAACTAAACTTCTCCTTTGTCTTGAAACAAAGATTGAAATTGAAAACTTGAAATTAAAGATTGCAGTCTAAACTTGGCATTACTAATTGTCTAGTGCGCTTGTCAGTTTCCGTTTATGCGTGTTAATTACGATCAAATTCTGTTTTTTCGGCGACTCTGTGGTCTTCTATACTTTTGCTCACGGGTGTACGTGCAGGTAGCGCGAGAATAGAACACGCTAGCGCACTCGACCTGTGCTGCAGCGATGTCGGCCGCTCGAGAGATCGCGCTGCACCATGGCTGGTCGGCTTAAATAAACCGTGGCTTCGGCGGCTACCTCCTCGCGCCGTCTCCCGAAGTTTCAAGACTACTATAGTTTGACGTTACCACTCACAAACTTGAGAAAATGTTCGTTTAGCAGCGCAAGAAGGCAGTGCCCATGAATAAAGAAAAATTGAATCTTCTGCCCTCACAACCCCAAAATTCTACGGTCTTCCTCCTCTGGACCCCGGCACACACCGATGTTCCGCTAGCGGGAAATGAGGCGGCCCACGCCACGGCTCGAGGTCTCACACGCCGAGCCGCCGCTGATTATGTGGCCGCCTCAGCCCCCAAGAGCGGGGCATCGGATCTGCCGGATCGGGACACTACAACAGAAACACAGCAACAAGAAACACACTGGGCGTGGGGCGATCGCCTAACCACGTTCAGAGACCTCACCCAACACTACAGACTCGAAAGACGCAGATTCCCGCCACCACACGATAAACTGAACAGGAACGAGGCCGTGACGTTACGCTTGCTCCAGACACACACCTACCCTAGCCCCGCTATCTTACACCACTGCTATCCGCGTTTGTACCCAACAGACGCGTGTAAAACATGCGGACGCAGAGCAACACTGCGACACATGCTCTGGGAGTGTACCGGCAACAACGGTAATCAAAGCAGCTCCGTTGGCGACGCGTCCATAATCGCGGCTGTTGCCAGAGTAGAAGGCTCGAGCTCCGTTCTTCCCGACGCCGTCCCGGATGCGGGAGCCGCCGGGGACCTTCTCCGTAGGCGTCGCCGCCGCTGGGAGGCGGCTATCAGAAGTTCAGAGCTGGCAGACCAGCTCTGGGCCGTCCGGCAAGCCGAAGATGCCGCTCGAGTCCAAGAACTTCGAGCCGTCACCTGAGGCCACCACATCAAGACCTGCCGGACTATTCTTTACTAAAGTTTCTTCTTCTTCTTCTTCTGCGTACTGTGCTTTAATTTTGCTCTCTGACGCACCGACACCTTTCTGCTAAGAACTCGTTGAATTCTCATTCACTTATAGTGATTGGCACGGTAGGCAATAACTTGTGCGGTGCGAGTCTGAGCACACGAAAGTTGAGCGCAGGATATTATATGTGTGTGAGTTCGTGAACTACGAAAATATAAGGACTGAGAAAAGAGGCTGCCTGGTATTCAGCGTTGTTCCGCGCAGCGTTTTGTTCGGCCCTCGCCAGCAGCTGTCAGCCCATTGATCCCGCAAGATTTATTCCTTTTGTGACCCCGACTCTTCTCGTGTTCAGTCGAGCCAAGGACACAACAAGGCGTATGGCGATGTCTGCTGCGCACACTCGCCGGTCTTCGTTCTCCGGTTTCTTTGCCTCAGACAAAGCACTATCCCGAGCGCTCACTTTCAAAGGCAGATTTCTTGCTCTTCAAGGAAAACGCAGTCCATCTAAACCGCCTTATTGACTTTTTCTGTTCCTCATTTTCTTTCTATGTGCATGCAGCGTCCCTGACCAAGTCAGATCCCGTAGTCTGCACTCTTCTATTCTGCTATCTCTGTAGCCATTTGACGACACCATTTCTACAATATTCCTTTGTCTGAACGCCATATAAGAATCTTCCAAACCTAACATTTTTTTCTCATTCAGGAAGAACTGTAACGCAGAAATCATAGATGCTGGAATAAAAAACATGAGTCATTCCACTTTGTGACGGTGAATGACCAGAGAAACTGTTCAGCACACGACACAGTGGTGACACATAATTTTGAACAAAGCTACGAACTCATTTGCCGTGATTTTTATATATTCATTCGCGTGGACCACAGCACTGCTGCCCGAAAAGCCGGAGGAGCTTAGACACGCGTAACGTTTCGATGGGACCGCCACCACGGCAGAGCGGATGGAAAGCAGATACCCAAGCGCTTGGAACGCCGACAAAGAGAGGGCGGTGCGAACGTAGACATGGCCGACGCGGGCCAAAGTGTGGTGTCCGTTCTTATCTCCTTAATATCTGATACGGGTTCTCTCTCGACCGAAAATATTAAACTTATTTTTGCAAGTTCTCGGAGTCTTAGAAACCTGCTTCACCTCCGCCGCGAGCCGCGGCCCGGTATTGCATATCTCCGGGATAGGCACACGGTTTTTCTACACGGGGAACAAAAATGCGAGGAACGATTCCCATAACCAGCTTCGCTGTAATATTATTATAATACTTGCGTTTTGCAAAGCGGTGGCAGAGCACACGAATTTAACTTGTTTTCTTTCTTTTACCTCAGCTACCATAGCAATATTACAATGAAGCTGTGTGCCTCTAACCCTGCCTCTAACCTAACCTCTTTAACCCTGCGCTCCAGGTACTTTCATGTCATCGCGCGTATAAGCATTCCATTGCGTTCTTGACAAAAAAGTTGGGAGAACGGACTGTTAAATACACGAAATTCACTCAAGATAAGTGACGGTTATTGCTTAGGCAAAAAAAGAAGCCTCAAAAGGTTAACATTTTCTTTCAGTTCAGTTTTTACAAACTAAAGGTATTCTGAGTTCGTCCAGAGCCGACCATATGCAATAGGAAGGGTATGCAATAAAGGTCTTGCATGCAGCTTCTAGTCATGAAGACCAAGCCAAGCCAGCACAAGTCGCACCCGTCACGAGAAAGAGTAAGCACGCATGGATGTTGAGAGCAAGCACTCAATTTTGAAGCCAAGGCATTCTTGGCCGAGTCCACTCCCTCATGTCATGGTTTGTGCCACCGTGTACGTGTCCATTCGTAACCAATCTCCTAGAATTATTATGTGCCACTGTTGGCAAGAGCGGCATAGAAGCCCTAAATGTATTTGCATATCTGCCATACCTCTTTGTGCACAGATCACGCGTCACCATTCTTCGCTCGACAAAAATCAAACAATGCCTTGGTTCTCGTGACACTGCTGGGCCAACGACTTGCGTTCTGCATCCATTTGATTTGGTGATTGAAATTAGCCTTTGATTCTCAACGCTGTGTTCCACAAACGTAAATATTGCGTCAGATTACAGGTTGTTCAGCAGAAAAAGAAAGCTTGCCGGACGCCTAAACTTCGCCTCTAATAGTGGAACGCAACAGAATTCATCAGTACCTGTCTCTGAAACACTTCATTAGATTAAAGACAACAACCCACTGACAAGTTCACCTCAGTATCCACATCTAGCATCTGCAGCTACTAATACAGACCTTGCTATTATGCTCTTGCTATTATGCTCTTGACAGCTCTTGCTATTATTCTGTCTAATGCCCTACCTAGGTTAGAAAAAAAGACAAAGAAAACACGATGAACTCCCACAACCAAATTTCCTGACGCCCTATGTGAACTTTGCTTTTGTACGTCTCCGTTTTTTGACGTTTCCCTACTTCCACCAATCTCTATTGCCGGCATGTTTACTTTAGGCCACTGGTGCCTAAATCGACCACGGGGCAGATGTCTTGACATTCTAATAAAACATGCTCCATCGTTTCCCTAGCTTTACCGCAGCAAGCACATGCTTCTTCTTCCTTCTTATATCTCGCTTTATAGGTGCGTGTTCTAAGGCATCCTGATCTCGCTTCAGGAAGTAATGAGCTTCCCTTTGAGCTATCATAAATTGTTTCTTTCTTGATTTCGTTTTTTCGTCTTAAGTAATTACTCATGGCACGTTTCTATTTCATTGCCACCACCCATGTGATTATTTCAGCCTCTCTGACTTTCCGCTTGACGTTCTTTGTTGCTGTGTGGCTCACTCTATAGGCCACATACTTACAGGTAAGCTTCCTAGTTCTTTTCGTCCAATGTAAATCAATGTTCTTCCTATACAGATACCTCAACACTCTCCCAGCCCATTTACTTTCTTCCACATTCCTCAGTCGTTCTTCACAATCAATTTGACTGTGAGCTTCCCTCACTCCAAAACTAGTCGAGCCCATATCACCCTGCACAGTTTTATTTATAGTCTTCCCATGAGCGCCCATTGCGAGCCTTCACACTGACCTTTGGTTCCCATCGTGTCCTGATTGTACCTCCAATTTCAAGCAAACAACCGCATTTCCATAAGTAAGTACTGGAACTATTACACCTACATACCTCGGAGCACCTCGTACCTGCACTCTAAAAACTAGGAAGGGTATCGCGGGAGTGAAGCGGCCGGTTCACTCTTCAAAGCGTCGTTTTACTCTCGCAAAATGTCGAGGAGAGTGAAATGCATTGTTCACTATGTCACCAAGGAGAGAGTGAAATGTGCTTTTCACTCTCCCCTTCAGAGAGAGAGAGTAGAACTACTCTTGCGGCAGTAGAGAACAAAACGTAGCGTAATCTTCTGCTTCAACTGTAGGTGGCTGGCCCCGAACATGGCAATGTATCATTCATGCACGCTGAGCAAAGAACACATCGTTTTGCTTCTAAGATGATGATGCTGTGTGGTGTTTTGTGGCGCAAGGGCCAGGTTTGGCCAAAGAGCGCCATGACAAGTGGTAATGTTAACGATGTATTATGGAAGATGTGACTTGGCTGTAAAGTGGCCTAAAAATAGTCGCTGTAAAGTGCGTAAAATCTACGTGCTATAAAATTATGGCGATGACTAATGAGGAATACTATGAACATTAAAATCCATCGTAAAGGAATGATGCATTGTTTAAAATATGCGAGATGTTAAATTGCTTACAGCACTACTGCCTCGCCAGAGCCCTTGAACCACAAGGGCCTAGAGGCACGTGCTATTCAAAATAATTATCGCAGCGGCATCCTCTGAAGAGAGGAAGCGCTACGAACGTGTGGGGCTAATAATATGCAACACAACATCTTTCAAAAAACCTAGGACGGCGTTGGTGTCAAAGAGTGGTTCTGGGCCAAGTAACATAACAGGATGAAGGCGGATGTGGTGCCGGTATGCTAAGAGAAAATGTTTTTTTCTTTCGGATTCGGCTTCCCGACACTCCAGTAGGACGTGGAGGACGGTCAGCCTCTCCCCGCATCTACCACAGGTTGGAGGCTCGTTTCCCGTGTGTAAGATGTTATGTGTGCCAAAAGTGTGTCCTATTCTTAGACGGCAGAATAGGACATCTGTCCGGCGGGATTTTGTTACAGGAGGCCAGAAACCTAATTCTGGCTTTATTACATGCAGTTGTTTCTAAGAGAACAGGCCGCCGCAGTTCAAAGGAACGCTTAGCGAGCGCTCTACTTTTTCACTCGGATTTGCTCCACCGCGCGCGCGCGCTCAAGATCGCGGAACAACACAGCACCGGAGAAAGGTGATCCGTGCAGCGAGCTGCACCGCCGCCACGAAGGCCAGCCAACGGAGATCGTATGTCAGCCCTCTCGCGTCGCTACGAAAACACGACAGTCGTTCGTCATGCCTTGGATATAACAGCAAATCCTCCACGGTAAGTGAATTCTAACTTAGGTGCACATTCTCCGTATATGTCATGCTATCGCCAGGAAGTCGTCGCTGCGCTTAGCCGACGCGATTGACAAAGGACTAGGCATACGCGCTGTGTCTCTCCATGTCAATCGAAAAAGCCAGTCGTCGCGATAACTGCATGTGATTTTATCACGTTGCCGTTGTCCGTAAGAGCTTTAAAGATCGCAAACGCTGCCAGAACTATGGTATGTTCAATAAGACTCCAGGCGAGAGGACGCTTAAAATGGTTCGTTCACCAGCCCGTGATTCCGAGCCTGGAGCGTGATTAGCGTGCGTTTTGTGTGTTTGAATTTATTCAGTTTAGCAGTCTACTGTGTACGCAACGCTGTTGAACTAAGGAATCACATAACAGAAGGCGTCATTTTGCTGGCAGCATGCTTTTTTTATAAATAAACCGCGCGCTTGACGGTGTCTCGCGCAGGGGGAATCTGCGACCAATGAAGTTACGTGCAGCACCAGTGCTAGTTAGAAACTTTGCCGCAGGCATTCAGCTGCATGCTGCAAGAGGTCAGTTGGGCGCGTTATCTTGAACTTACTGAAAACGCATGAGGAATCCATGTTTTATGCTGAAAAGAGTATGAACCCCATATAAGCGATCTTGCGTGCGGCAGCTACAAGCGACGCGATGGAGATGGCTGTCGCGTTCGCTCGTCGCCTACAAGTCGTACTCCGTGCGAGCGACGATATTGAGCGACGCCTCCCCGGTATTGCCGGCATGAGGGCTGCAATCACGCGTGACGCGTGCTTTAGTAATTTACGTTGATGTAGTTTACTAAAAAAGTAGCATAAAATATTTCCGGAGGTCTTGCCGTTGGTTCTTATCCTTGCACGTATAAAAATTAAATCATTTGCTCGTTCCGCGCTACAATCGGTAGTATTTGAGCGATGTACATCTAGTTCCGGCTTCGTGCTCTTGGCTAGTCGCTCATAGCACTTTTGGGCGACGAGCGATGATTTCTAGATTTCCAGAACCGAGCCATCTGTTCAAGCGACGGCCCGTTTTGTCGCTCGTCGCCGTCGCGCACTAAATCGCTCTCACAGTGTTTATCCCTAAGACTGAACTGTTTTTGCTCATGCATTGAAATGGTGTGATTATAGGTAGGTCTGGTTTTGTCTCCTGTTGCGGTTTTCGTGCATGGTGTTAAACTGAAAGGATGCTTATGTCTACGAACTCGGTGCATTGTCGAGCAGCTAGTTATGCATCGGCATCGAATATGACGGCCGCTGTGTGGAATTACAATTGCAAGGGCGCTTCTTTGCATACGCTTATTGTTTTGGACATGCCTGTGCATTTGCTAATTGTCAGAGTTATGTCATATGAATCAAGAAGTGGTTTAGGGGCCCTTTAAGCCACCCTGAGCAATTATTCCTTCAGATATATTTAGACATACTTTAGTGATGATGCATAATAAGGTGATCTAGTCTGGCTCCTCAGTGTTTTAAAATTTTTGGTTTCGAGAGACATGTTTCCCGTGCCTCTTGAGTATCTCTTCTAATGAGGCTTAACTGTAATGTATGCACACAATTGTGTAACTCCTCCTGCAAGTATTATTCCTTAAGCCTGGTCACTGATGTGCAAAGCTTGTGGTTAAGTTTTGATGTCCGTACTTTTTAGAGCTATGTTTATTAATTCAGGCTGTTCTTATTGGTTCTTCGATGCAGGAGACAATGCCTACGAAATTATTGGCCCTGATGACGAGAGCCCTCAAGGGGCAAACGACATCTCTGTTGCAGAAGTGAGCCCGATACCACCTGAAGTTACCATGACAGGTGGCACGGCAGCAATAGATACAGAGAGGGCCATGTCTACTGCAGCTGCAACAGTGTACGAGGCAAGCAGCAGTGTGTCAGCATCAGCAGCAATGACAGAAGGAACCGCACCAGGCCTGGTAGAGCAACATGTGTGCTATCACTGTGACTTTTTTTGTAGTGCATACAGCTCATTTGCTCAACATACAAAAGCTTTTCACCACGACTGTGAGCCAGTGTTCTTGTGCAGCAAGTGTAAGACTAAGTTAGCTGTTATAACACAGTACAAGCATCACTTTAAAATATGCAAACATATTACAGTTGTTGCCTCCCCAGCCAGCCCACATAGCGACAACAACGTGGAACACATGGTGGGACACACCTCTTCTCCATTAGAAGATAGTAGAGACTGTCAGTGTTGTTGCTAGATTAACTTTTCTTTGTAGGCAACTAGAAGGACAACACAGGTGTCATAACATTGTTGTTTATGTTGTTGTTGAAGAGGTAAAAAAGAAGTTTGATGCAGCTGAAGTGCCAACTGATATTGAGCAAATCAAAAACAACCACCTGAGAAAGCAACACTATCGAAATTTGGGTATCTATGTGCCACCAACTCTGGTAAAGATGGGATAGGACAGAAGTGTGATGAAAATCACACAGACACTGCTGTTCCATCACTGGTCACAGTGAGCACTGACTTGTAGGGCAAGAGAGTCAACTGAAACGAACATTATGGCGTAGTGTCATGCTCCCATGTGACGACTTTCCATGTTATTTTGCATGATACAGCTCAACCTCCAGAAACGACTGCAACTTGTCTGTAAAAAACTTTCACAAAAAATTATTCACAACACTATTAACACAGCAGTATCTTCTTTTCTTGTGGGTTCGAGGTTCCCGGGTGTCCATTAATGAAAAAATTGCGGAAAAAAAGAACATGTGTCGTACTTACACCTTTTTATCAAGTACGAGGGGGACAGAACTTTTCTAGTCATGCATCTTCATCATACTATCAAGTTTTTAAATGCCTTTTATAATTATTATTACCAGTTATACCTGAGTGCATTGTATGCATTTAGCAGGTGTAAAATCAGGTCAGTTGGATCAGATGCCTTATCTGCAAGAGAGCCCTATATTCAAGAAATTTGAATTAAAATAGGTACGTTACAGATGCAGTCTTTCAGCACTTTATTGCGTGTGGTTTAAGCATTGCTCAATACTTTTGTGGATGGCAGTTTCAACCGGCACAGCACTGCGCATTGTCACGGTCACGTGTCTTCAAAGCGGTGTTTACCATTTGTGTTGATCTGTTTGTGTATTCATAGAGCAAGTTTTTAATTTATTTTTTCCGCATTCTTGTGCTTGCACTAAGCTTGTATAAGGCAGTTACAAAATGGGCGTCACTATAACGAACTTTTCTGTTGAGCTTACCATTGCAAATAATAGTGTTCAGATGGCCGCACTTCCATGTAGGTGCACCGATAGCTTTGGGTGTGTTCTCATGTTTGTATAAATCTTATATAAGCTAGTTACAAATCGTATCTCACTAAGCATTGTGATATTCTTTAAAGAACTGCTTGGTTGGTTGTACACTTGTGAATTAGTATTGAGGCGGTGGTATTTCCATGCAGGCGCACTGCTAGCTTTCTGTGTGCTCACGTGTTTGTATTAAGCTTTTACAAGGGAGTTACAGCATGTACGTCACTAAGTGCTGTGATATATTTAAAGAACTGCTTTGTTGCTTTTACACCTGTGAGTAATAGTACTCGGGTGGCACTAGTCGTGTGTAGGTACACAGGGACCATTTGTATACATTATGCTCATGTAAAGCAGTTACAAAGTGTATGTCACTAATCACTGTGATATTTGTTGAAGAATTGCTGTGATGGTTTTACACATGTGAATAACAGTGGTCAGGACACAGTACTTGCGATGTATAGTTGAATTTATACAGTGCCAAGACATGGGCTGTATACGTACCAAAAGAAATGTATGTCATTATATTGTTGTGATTATTACTGTTTGGATGTTATTAAACTCTAATAACATTTTTTCTTGCATCTATTGAGGTATGGCAATTTGTCATGCAACCAAACTGAGGACCTGAACTTGTGCATACAAATAAACAGCTAATTTAAGAGTATACTGCTCATATTCTGCGAAACCAGTTTAACAAATCTTGTACTACAATGCTGGAAAAATGACAGAGCTGACAGGGATGTACAGAAAGAGTTCTGCACTGGCTGAAGGACTGCCCCACACTGGAGTTGGCAATGTTGCGTTTATTGGAGTAGAACAGTAAGTGCACTTCTATTAAAAATGGGATAGTCAATGCAGAAACATAAGGCAGACGAGCAGATGTGGCACATTTTTTTCAGGGCCCTCAATGCCTACTACTGCATTTCTAGTCTTCCTGTGCTCTTCGTATAAGCCCCTGTTCAGCCAAGGTTTTTACTCCATGGCAGTTGTTCTACTGGGTTCGTAGCAATATTGAAGAAAAAAATGCAATGGTTTTCAAGAACTTTCGAGGCCCCGACACAGTAACTTCAAGGACCTCGTGCAATTTTTTTAGTAGTTTGGACAGGCAATAACTTGTTCAACAGCATCGTTAACTTTAATGCAAACAAAAGAAAAACAAATCACATTTCACTGATTTCAAACATTTGAAAGACTGCTAATTTGCCTTTCACACTAAACGCACACAAGGAAGCATTTCAAAAAAGCGCTCAAAGTTTTTCTGCAATAGCACAATTAACTACTTGGGCCTGCAACATTTGCAGTTTTTGAATACTGTCTGGTTTGACAGTGTATTTGATGTCATCTGTTGCCTCAGCTTTTCACCACCAAATAAGCAAGTCGTTTGTAATTTCCTTTTATTGTGTCTGTAGCTCTCGATTTACTCATCACGGCTTTTCTTTGAATGCCTCAACTGTTGAGCTTCCTGCTTCTGCTCCTCCAGGTACATTTGTCGCCGGTTCCGTGTGCCTAAAACTGGTATCTGCAGCTCCTTTGTAATTTCAAGTTTAACGATGTCGCTTTCTTTCTATTACCTCCACAGACAATTCTCTGTGACATGCGAAGAGTGTCACAGAAGGGAAAAAAAAACGCTTGGCAATGTCTGCTAAGTCTAGCCAAGTGTACAAATTTAAGGACTTTCCAGTACTTCTAAAAATTCCAGGGTTTTCAATGCCTTGAAAATGGCATTTTAGAAAAAAAGGGTTTTCAAGGATCGCTACAAACCCTGGATTCTAGCACCTAAATACTTTTACAAGCTTATTTTGGCGTGGAGTTTGGAAATTCATGCTTTTTAGCTAACGCTGCACTATCTCTGTACATTGAAGCCACGAGAGCGCAACCATTTTGGAGTAAAGCAAAATACTGAAAGCTTTTAATACCACTCTTTTTCTATGGAGCTTCGTATTGCCTAGTTAAGTTTACGAATGTGCCTGGTTTCGGTGGGCGTTTCTTCGACATTTTCTGTGAGAAGTAGATGACTAACCCCCATATTCAGAAATGTATCTTAATACAAAGCTCATGCTTGACTTTATATAAACGACGCCTGGTGCGAACGTCCCCTAGACGCTCACTGCCTTTCTTTTGGTGCGTTCACGGCTTGCGTCATTTAGATCAAGTCAAGCATGGGCTTCAAGTTATGGTGCATTTCTGAATATGAGGGTAAGCGTGCGCAATTCCGGGCAACGCATTGTGCCATTGACACTGAGAGGAAACGGGTTAACAAAGTTAACGCCCTATGCTCCTAAACTTTTGCCTACCTGTGGTGTGCGTGTATCGTGCAAGAAGGAACAGCGCAAACACCAGGACGAAAAAAAGCATCAACCACACCAGTGCTTCGTGGTGTGGTCCATGTTTTTGCGTCGTCCTTGCGTTGTGCTGTTTCTTCTAAAATGCTCAACCAACTAGCCGACAAGTCCATCCTGTGCATATATATTGAACACACGTATGAATGTAGATGGTCTTCGAAGCTTTTAGAACGAGCACTGCCACCGGATACGAGCAGTGCACGCGTAACAAGTGGACACATTAGTCATTTAAACATGCGTGCCAATGCATGTGACGCGGCTATCGGCATAAGCAGTCTCCGAATGCTGGAATGCATGCTCTTCAAAACGCTAACGATCCGCTGCTAATGCAGGACAATAGCTCACAGCGGACTGAACCGAACTTTAAACTAATGCACTTGAAAAGAACGCCTACACGGCAGCGTGAGGCACGTCGAAATGCCTGGTACTGGCGTCGCAGTAAACCACATACGAATGGAACTGGCGGAAAAAATAAACAGACATGCTCACCAGTATACGCGTGACTTAAATTCACATACGTGGATGGTTGGCACGATACTTTGTATCCGCGTATTTTCGGAGAACATATAATACATGGACTGAAAAAGCACTCGATCGTGAGCTGAACGGCACATTTGTTATTTTCCTGGGGTGACGACAAGCCGTGAATAGTTCTCACGTCGTCGTCTACGTTGTATTCCTTCGTTAGTCGTAGCAAGGAATGGAAATGATGCAAACGCAAACGTATTCCAGGACACAACAGCACAGCACACTGCTGAGAAACTCCACCCACCGCAGCCGATTCCTCAAATACATTTGTTATATATACAACCTCTAAAACAACACGACTGAGCGTGGTGGCTCTGTGGTGTAATGGTTAGGATGTGTGCTTTGAATTGTATAGATGCGAGTGTACGCGGGTTCGAATCCACGTGATGTATAGAGCAATGTGGTTCTTCATAACTATGTGATTCCCTCGACTTATTGTGTTCTAATTAGACTATGTGTCTCCTGATTGTGAAATGTGCGGAGATAATTGCGGATTAAATGTTAATTAGCTTTTTTTCGTCCGCAGTGGCGTTCGCGACGCATACGTATAGGCCGATTCCGAGCAGTCACGCCTCATGGTAGGCAGCAAATAGCCAGGAAAAATGACTTTAAAATACTGCAGAACTTTGCTCACGCCTATTCTGTAGGCCGCTTGGAATTGGGCTACTGACTCTGAGGAGCCGCCTAGGGAACGGTATATCAGCGACCCTAATTTGATCTGATTTCCTGCCTGCATGCGCGGCCAGGACTTCGCTAAGAGGGTATTGGGAAGAGTACTAGCACTCTGTTTGGGGGAGTAGAAGTACTCGGTCTGGTGGAGTGCCATTACCCCTGCGGTGAGAGTATTAGCACTCTGCCGAAGAGTACTAGCATTCCCTGTGGGAAGAGTATTATCACTCTGCGGAAGAGTACTAGCAATCCCTGGCGGTGGAGTAACAAAACTCTGTCAACAGGAGTTGACCTACTCTCTCTCAAAGAGGGTCGATCTACTCTCGAAAAGAGAGTGAAATATGGGACAAGCCGCTACTCCCTCAAAGAGAGTGCCCGGCACTCCCTTTGTTTTTAGAGTGTGTTGTATCCCCATAGCGCTATGTGCTTCATTATGGTTGTGTTTCTCTTCCCCTTTACTGCCTCTGGCTAACCTCCCTGCCTTTCTCTGCATTATTCTCTCTCTCTCCTGTTTTTTCATGTATCTCTTTCCGTCGTTTATCCATATACCACGGCATTTATATTCTCTTAACCGATGTATCTCCTGGCCTTATATTGCCACTGTCTGTTCACTGTTTTCGTTGAATACCATAACACCTGACTTTCTACCACTGAATTTCAAAGCTAAATTCATGCTTTCCTGCCCAGAGATATTAGCCAGACGTTGCAAATCCCTTTGCTTATTTCCCTCTGCACACAAAGCGCTATCTAGCGGCGTGAGCGTGATGTTCGTGTGAACTCCCTCCTTTTGCGTGATCTCTCAGATTGCATATGCAGCGCGCCGCGCCACTGTGTAGGAGCCGTTTACTGCGGCCCAGCATTTCCTTGGCGATTTCCTCTAGACGCGCTGCGCCATCTAGCGGCGTGCCTCAAAGTCCGGGCGAAGTTTCCTTTATTCTAAATGGCCTCCGAGATGTGCAGCGCACCGATACGTGCTAACGCTGAGTATTAATCCTACGCTGCCCGCGGGCATTCTTGGTGTAACGCTGAAGCGTCAAGACTGATGTGCTTGGGGAAACCGTGTGACGCGGATTGAATTCTGTCCACCACAGCATAACCTTTAAAGTATATTTTTCTTACACTGAATAGCGCTATAATGAGGCTAGATAGTCACACGTACGAAAAGTGTACTAAGTATGCTAAGCATTTTATTACCTTTAATGAGATGGCACCTTCAATCTGTAAGACACTGAAGAGATTCGTTTCAATCTCGGCATTCTCTCTGGGTTCGCGGTGACAATTATCTCGCATAAAGTTGACCATAGAAAGAGAAAAAATAATTTATTCAATAATTTATTAAACATATTAATATTGTCGCTGGTTCAGTATTCATGCACAAGGAAGCAGTACATCAGTGGAGGAAAAAAGATACGGAAAAGCCTGCAGATGACTTGACAAGCACTTGACCAAGCAGCAAGAAATACTTCTCGAAAAGCACTGCTTCACGTTGTTTAACTAGGTATAATTGAAGACTACTTTTAGACAAATTTACATTCATAAAGACAGCTAGTAAACGGGGGCAAATGTTAAGGTAGCATGTATAGACGGACGGATGAGTAGATAATCTAATTTGGTTTCGTTCACCTGACTGGCGATATCAAAGTCGACCTTGGACCCTCACGCACCTTCTTCGAGCAAGTCTCTTTGTCCTGTTATAGAAAAAGTGCGTTTACAATATGTACCCGAAATAACATTGCAGAACGTATGTACATGGCTTCATGAAGAAATAACACCTACGAACAAAGCGACTTGGCTTCTTGGTTGCAGTCGCATGTATTCCTCACCAAGAACAGGTACAAGTGCAAGCCATTGACGTAAGAAGAAAGTGCTATTCAAAAATTCAACTTTAAGAACAATAACGACAGCGCGACATTGGAAGTAAACTCGACGAAAGTATTTCTACACACCTGGCAACAACAGCAATTCCCCTCAAGCACTGGACAGTCACCCTTGGCCTCGGCGCGGCGCACGACAGACGCACGTTCCATGGACCCTGGCCCCCCAAAGCAAACACCACCTCTATCACAAATTCCAATCAAGTTATCAAGCCCTGTCGACGCATGCGCCATGATGCGCAGAGTACCCAGTGGCCTATTTGCCAGACTCGCATTGCATCGTGTGGTGATGGCTGCTTCTCAGTTGTTGCGGCGAACAATCAACGGGATCAAGAGAATCAGTTAATTAAATTATGGGGTTTTACGTGCCAAAACCACTTTCTGATTATGAGGCAAGCCGTAGAGGAGGACTCCGGAAATTTCGACCACCTGGGGTTCTTAACGTGCACCTAAATCTAAGTACACGGGTGCTTTCGCATTTCGCCCCCATCGAAATGCGGCCGCCGTGGCCGGGATTCGATCCCGCAACCTCGTGTTCAGCAGCCCAACACCATAGCCACTGAAAAACCACGGCGGGTTCAAGAGAATCCGTACAGTAGAAACATTATATACCAGTAACGATTAATCCAGGGTTATGCAGTTGAAAGCTTAAGGGGGAAACAACAGACAGACAGACAGACAAAGAACTTTAATAGCAAGGTCCTGAGACGCTTTGCCCTAGGGCAGAGCTGCGGGCCGCTCCCACGTGGGGACTGGTAGGCCGAGCCTAACCGCCGCATCGTGGGCTCTCTGGACAGCCCAAGTTTGATGTGCATATTCTGAGCTTCGGATGGCAGAGCTCCATTCTTGTTCTGTGATGCGATTGGGTCCCTGTAACCAGGGGCATCGCCAGAGCATGTGTTCGAGAGTGCTAACAGCCCCACAGTCGGGGCAAGTAGAGCTGAAAGCCTCTGGAGTGATCATGTGGAAAAGGGCCACGTTCGGATAGCACTGCGTCTGAAGCATGCGTAAAGTGGACGCCAGAGGTCTAGCCAGTTTGCAGTGAGGGGGAGGATAAGTCCGCCTACCCAGGTGATAGTGCGTAGTAATTTCGCTGAAAGTAGTGAGAGTGTCCCGAAACTCGAGAACCCCAGAGTCTGAGCTCAATCTTTCTCCCGCGCGGTGGGTTAGTGCGCGCGCTTGGGAGTGGGCAATGTCATTAAGATTGGGAAACGAGTCAAGCTGGGGGTCGAGGTGAGCCGGAAACCACGTGATGGTGTGCGGAGAGATTATCTTGTTCTTGAGAATCTTGTGAGCCTCCTCAGCGATGGATCCTGAAGCGAAAGCCCTGACCGCCGATCTCGAATCAGTGAAGATTTGTGATCTGCTGTTGTCTAGGAGTGCCATAGCAACTGCGACCTGCTCCGCTCTGGTTGGTGTTGAGCACTTCAGGGAAGCCGCATTCACTATCTGTCCGTTGTGATCAACGAGGGCAATGGCGAAGTTAGACGACTGTCCATATTGGGCTGCGTCGACAAAACATGCCGAGTAAGGATCGTCTTTGGTACGCTTGAGGAGGGCGAGGGCTCTTGCCCTGCGTCTGCCTACGTTGTGTCGAGGATGAACATTACGGGGAAACGGTGCAACTCGTATGTTGTTCCTTTGATTTTCTGATATTTCATATTTACGCTCTTCCATGAGGATAGGGTTGATCCCAAGAACTGCCAGGATCTTCTTTCCAGCCGGGGTACAGGACAGACGGGCCAGTTGGGCTGACTCCTGGGCCTCGATTATCTCGTCCAATGTGTTGTGCACTCCTAGTTGCATAAGGAGGTCCGTGCTCGCCCGTAACGGAATGCCTAGTACTTTTTTATACTTTTTCTGATGAGAGTGTTTAATCGTTTTTTCTCGGAGTTATACCAGTTGTGCATGGCTGCCACATAAACTATATGACTCATGAGGAAGGCGTGGAACAACCGGAGGAGGTTGTCTTCCTTTAAGCCTCCACGCCTATTCGAGACTCTGTTGATGAGTCTCATCTTGTTCTCAGTCTTGGCTGTCAGCTTGTTGAGCGTAGTATTATTACTGCCATTCGATTCGATGAACATGCCAAGGACCCGAATGGTGTCTACTCTGGGGATGGTACAGCCGCTTTTAGTGTGGAGTTTGATGTTTATTTCAGACAGCGGTTTCCATCCTCTAGGTTTGGGGCCTCTCCTGACTGGCCTGTAGAGGAGGAGCTCAGACTTGCTCGGGGAGCATCTAAGCCCCGTATTTTCCAGGTACATCTCTGTTTGATCTACAGCCTCCTGTAAGCCTAATTCAACAGCTCCCTCGCTTCCTCCGGTGCACCAGATTGTGATGTCATCAGCGTAGAGCGTATGATTGATCCCTTCTATGTTGGAGAGTCGTTGCGATAATTTCGTCATGGCGATGTTAAAAAGCAGTGGTGAGACTACGGCTCCTTGTGGCGTGCCTCTTGGGCCCAAACTGAAATTGTCGGACTTGAGGTCACCGATTTTGAGCGTGGCCTTGCGATCCCGTAGGAACGAGCTGATGTATCTGTGGAAGGCGTCTCCCAAATTGAGCTCTGAGATGGAGTTCAGAATGTGAGCATGGGATACATTATCAAAGGCTTTCTCTAGGTCTAAGCCTAGGATGCCTCTTATATCTCTTGTGGTGTTGTCAATGATTTGACATTTGATGAGTTTCATGACGTCTTGCGTTGACAGGGCCGGACGAAAGCCGATCATGTTGTACGGAAACAATCCTTGTTTCTCGATGTGCTTAGAAATTCGATTGTGTATGACATGTCCCGCTACTTTCCCCACGCAGGACGTGAGGGAAATTGGTCTGAGGTTTGAGAGACTCGGGGGTCTTCCAGGCTTTGGAATGAGGATGACCAAGGCCATTTTCCAGGACTCCGGGACAACCCCTCGTTCCCATATTCCATTAATCTCCTCTGTCAACCATTCTATAGAGCAGTCGTCCAGGTTTCGGAGGGCGCGGTTGGGGATGCCATCAGGACCAGGGGCAGACCTGCCATTTAGATGCTGGAGAGCTTCCCTTACCTCGCATGCCTTGAAGGGGTTATCTAGCTCGGGGCAAGATGAGCCTTTGTAGGGGGGATAGTCTTCGTCACTCGAGTTACCCAGTGGCAGATACTTGCGAGCTAATCTGTCGAGTACGGTCTGCAATGTCTCTGATTGTGATGCCTGGTGTAGAACCTTCGCTATCACTTGTCTTTGGTTTGACTTGGTATTGGTATCATCCAGCAGATGCTTGAGTAGGTTCCATTTAGCTCCAACTCTCATCTGGCCATCCACAGAATTGCAGACCTCATCCCACTGTTGTCTGCTCAAGGTTTGGCAGTGATCTTCTATAGTTCTGTTGAGCTCCGCGATCTTTTTTCGGAGCCTTCGGTTGAGTTTCTGCCCTTTCCATCGTTTCAAAAGTGACGTCTTAGCTTCTAGAAGATGAGCGAGGCGGCTGTCCATCCTGTCCACCTCCAGTTCAGTCTGGATTTTCTTTGTCGCCGCGCTGATGTCCACCTTTAACTGTTCAGCCCACTGCTCGAGGCTAAGTGCTGAGTCATGCGTTTGTGCTCGCTCTTCCCGAATCTTGCGAAAGTAATCCCAATCTGTAATAATGAACTCTTTGAGGTCCCCGCTGGGGGAAACAAAATTTTTGATTTTACTGCACAGCGTCGTTGTTCAACTTTCCTCTGTTTCACCACAGGAGGAGGAAACCGCTGTTGCTGAACGAGCTGCCCGAACCGATGCTCAGTGCCGCCGCCGGGAGGACCCCTTCGTTCAGAATCAAATTAGTTGCCACAACGTATCGCAAATTCAACACGCCTAAACGCCTGCACCCAAAATTTGCATCAGGGAATATCGTAATCACCGGTGAATGTTTTATCGGTAAAGACCAGCCATGTCGTATTCTCAAAGAGCAAAAGACTGAACTTACTAGATCTCAAGAAGCTTTACTCAGACTCAACGTAAAAAATACGAAAAAAATAACTTGAAATCCGTGGCGTCACACTTACGTAGGCGTGCTAGGTTTTCAGTTAGAAATTTAAAAACTGAACTTTCCCTTCCCTGTCGCTTTTAATATTCAACCTACTACCACGAATTTAACGAAAACAGCTGCGACGGAATGATTTGTAGTTGTAAATTGCTTTAGGGTTTTTCTTTAGGGTCACTTTTGCAAAGTTGTAACCTGCATTTCGCATCATCAAACACCGTCTTGCACAACGCAAGACGACGGAATACTTGAACCAGACGACAGTCCTTGTAGATTTGTTAAGAAACACTTACATTTGCGCCTTGCGGTGTATTTAATATTTGTGAGCCAACTAACATAAAGAATAATAGCATTTGCAAGCATCATATTGCATGAGTCGTATCAGAGCAATGATTTCTATCTGTGTAGTTGAGGATCTCGCAAATATATGTAGACTGTCGCCATCCTGCGTCAGTTCGACTGAAGGTCGCCGGCACTTCAAAGAAGCCGTGGGAAACATTGAGCAATTCTTTGAGTTAAATGATATGTTCCCTAGTTCGGGAACTAAGCCCAGACATTCATGAAAGCATTGTATACAGCCTGGTAACGTATATTTCCTGCGTTAAGAAAGTTATGCATGCTCAGGCGGTTTTTTTTAAGACACAGTCCCATATAAAGGCTTAGAAACCAAGAGCACACACAGGCAGGGAACTTTCTGTTTTGCACACACAAATACAAGAAACGTAAAGTGAGCAAAGGATTGGTGCAGATATTCCTAATGCGTAGGAGGTTTCATGAAAAGGATAAATTGTCAACTACGTGAGAGAAATCCACGTGGAGCAATTTCTCCTAAGAAATACATGCGGTTTTGTCCCGTGAAACCTATATGGGTCACTTGTACCTTCCTTCCACTCTCGAGTGGAAGGCAATTTTTTCTCTGCCACAAAAGACATCAAAGTCTGGTTACGCTCAACTATAGACATTAGTAGATGATAAGGCTAGCCTGCTCTGATCTATCCTACCTTCTCCTTCCTCGACAGTTATTAAAGAACAACAACAAAGCACGTTACCCGCCCTGTCATATGTTCTAACGCGGAGACACGCAGAGTATCTAGAGGTCTAACTATAGGGTTGTACCTTCGTCGTATTGTGGGTGCATTTATTCTCTCTATATACGAGCTCTGTAAGGCAATACACTACCAGTGCGATGCGCCGGTTATTGCTGCGAAGTCTCATGTTTCGTTCTTTTGTAGTCAGTCTAGGCCCGAACCCAGCAGCGTCCTTTGAGACGACGCAAACTATCTCTATGGCACACGCCGCTCCTGGCAGTGAGGGCCAAGAAACAGGCGACCTAATTGAGCAGATGCAATGCAACGGTCTTCGCTTTTTGAGCCAGCACCACCACCGCCAAGCACACGGCACCTTTGTATTTCACCCTGAAGGAATATTTGAGCTCTCCTGTGGCAAAGGGCACCTTTAACGCGATGTTCAGTTGAAGCTCATGAACAAGCGGTAAGCGTAACTGTTTCACCGCACAACGTTGAGAGCTACATCAGTCAATGTGACACTTCTTTCTGGTCGGGAAGATTGAATTTACG
The DNA here is from genome assembly GCF_038994185.2 of Dermacentor albipictus. NCBI lineage: Eukaryota > Metazoa > Arthropoda > Arachnida > Ixodida > Ixodidae > Dermacentor > Dermacentor albipictus. The sequence goes on along the minus strand of NC_091822.1, from coordinate 120,364,192 downwards.
GCAGTGAAAAACAATTACCTCAGACATTGATGACACCCGATGCCTATCTTTGACATCGATCAACGACCTCTCACATAAATCCTCTGCTGTCGCATATCGCGTACTTACGCCTGATGACGACGCCTATTATTAACGTACCAACATCGCAGATCTTAAGCGTCATGCACAAATAATTACCGTGACAACTCGAGATAAAATCTGGAACAGCATATCTGGAACAGCACCATGGAACAGCGGTGTCCATGGTGTCCATGGGGTTTGGTGTCTACACGCTCTGAGAGTACCAGTGAGTCCAGTTTTAATTCATGGGGAACCCATAGAGATAATCAAACTCACGTCAGAATCCAACCTAGTTGGAAAGGCAACCTTTGTGAACGAAACGGTGCGAAAAGCAGGACAAGGTGAGTGGCAAAGAGACACACACACACTGTGTTATGAGTATGTTTACCTGCTGCCATGTACCGTCTTTGGCGCTGTTTCTCCAGGGATCTTCGCGTTTTATGCACTGGAATTCTTGTAAGAATGTCAGCCAGCCGGCTCCTGAATGTACTTACCGCTTCCGCAATCAAATAATCTCATCATCGTTATTGATATCGAATACAACGAGCAAATGGGTACACATATAAATAAAAACTCAGTGCCCCTCCACATTGGGAAGAAGCATGACTAGCGCAGCTGTGTATGTGGGCCCCTTAATGGCGAACTGCACCTCCGTCGCGGGTCAGCCTGGCTTTGCACTATCTTCGGGATTTTTTTTTCTGCACACGAACACAATAGTGGGGGAAGTAACCCTTAACAGCCTCAGTGTAAAATTCACAAAGACACATTACACTATTTCCGTATACGAGGGGATCATTTGTAAGTGTTCCTGAATTTCTAAATATCGCCTGTAGTAAACAATATAATTGTAGTCCCTGGGCTGGATTATTAAGATGGGGGGACATTACTTGCACGAGAAAGTGAAATACATATTCAACTAATTTCCTAGTTACCTTGTCAATTTGTTTCTTCACGGCACACATTGCAATGCACGAATTGTATCCGCTGAGTTTGCAAGGTGCATCCCCTTTGGATGAACTTCCAGAATAACACCAGTTTGGAGATCACCATCATCCTATCTTTATGTCAGCAGCAGGACGAAGGCCTCTCCAATTACCCCTACCTTGCGCTAGCTGATTCTGGCTTGCGCCTGCGAATTTCTTAATTTCATCACCCCACCTAGTCTTTTGCCATCTTCGAATGCGTTTCCCTTCTCTTGGTCCCCATTCTGTAACTCCAATGGTCCATCGGTTATCTTCCCAACGCATTACACGGCCTGCGCAGCTCCATTTTTTATCTCTTAATGTCAACTAAAATATCGCTATCCCCGATCGCTATCCGATCCACACCACCCTCTTCCTGTCTCTTAAGTTACACCTAGCATTTTCCGATCCATCGCTGTTCACGCCATGAAACACGCCCCAAAAAGTGTAGCCCTCTGCCAGTTACTTTTTTACCAAAATGCTCTTTTACCCATTGAAGCACAAAAGTAACAAGAATGCCGATGCATTTCCTCCCACCCACTTTGGGATATAATATCTGGAAACGAGTCTCACCCTGGAAACTCATTTCAAGTGGATCTGCCTTCCAAACTCACCAAGTACGATTCGTAAATTGCAATATGTGCCCTGAGTCTTGAAAGTGTGTTTCAATTTCCCTTCCTAGTAATGTCCGTCTCTTTGAACAATCCAGCTCAAGGACAGGAATTATGCTATGTGCCACAGGCAATTTCTAAAAATCCCGGAAAGATTAATCCTGATCTTCCCGTATTTCCCCCCATAAATCACTGTACACGTGAGTAAAACGATTTCTCGAACCGCTCGCCACAGATGAAGCGGGATCGGGCGGCATCCATTGAGCAACTTTTCCCAGAAAGCTAAGCCTCTGTCCAACTTTATTTTCTCAATTGTTTGTAGTTTTCAGCTTGAAATTCGCCTCTCTTCGATGCCATTCACTTCTCGGTATTTCACCAGCCTCGCGTTTACTCAGAGTGAGCGAGTAAGATTCAAACATTAAATATCGCTAGGGTTTTAGAAGCGCACAATCTCATCATCCCTCCGAGAAAGAACGCGGAAAGAAAGCAAAATCCAAAGAGGCGAGTCGAAGTAGGGGCACGCTCCAACGTCGTTCGATGTTTTGAATGTTCCCTTTTTTTCTACACGTTTTAAAAACTAGAGCGATCAAATTTCCGCTACCAGATTGCGCTTTGCAAACAGCGTGTCCGCTGCGTGATTCGCGAACTACTACGTATTTGTGTCACGAAAAACGCTTGCACTGCCTTGAGGACCACCGACAAAAGGAAAGTTGCGAAAACCCGCATAGGAGGGCTTGGCCAATTGCGGGCCCAGCCAAATACTCAAATGTAAGGAAGAAATTGCAGTGTTACCAAGCGATCTCTTTCAGGCTCAAGCCATATGATTCTGCTTTCCGAAATTGCTATCATAACGTCGATTTAACAGGAAACACGTAGTTGTAAAGGAGGTTGCGAGAAAGAACAGGAAATATTTTTGGTCCCCGATTCACCTCACCGGCCATAGCATTCAGGTCTCTCTAAAGTGCTCTTGAAATCGACCAATAATTTTTTTCTCTCGTTCGTTTTTTTTTTATGTCGCACTAAATATTGATTCTTCTCTTCGTGACGGAGATCAAAGTAGACGGTGGAATTGAAATGGCATATGATGCAACACAGCTATCACGAGTATCTGCATCATACAGAAAATCTTAAACAATCGTAATGGTATTAGGCACACGAGAAGAAGTACTTAACATTTTGGTAATTATAGCCAGGAATAGTTTTTCTTTGTACTCTCGCTCACTGTCTTTTTCTTTCACTTCAGTCAAACTACCCATAAGGGAGACAGAAAACTGTATTCCGGGGGAGTCTGAATTATGGCAAGTCGAATGCACGACCAGTGAGCATAAAGGGCTGAAGAAGAAGCCCGTATTGTCGGAGTCGTCTTGTACTTTCGCTTCTCCCCGCAAGTCCATTTTCCACGCATTCCCAGACTTTTCCAAACACAGTTTATTTTGTCCTACGCTCTCCGTTACGAAGGAGGGGTTAGCTTCCGCGGTATAGTCGACGTTGTTATCGGCTGCTTCCGACGTCCTTTCCTTTCGTCGTATTTATACCGCCAAGAAAAATAGATTCTTTTCTTGGAGTATTTTGCTTTGTGCACTTTTAGGCGGCGGCCCATGCACCACACCCTCATGGTTTTCCAACTTCGCACGGGAAATTGCGATAGGGCTTGGATTTTATGTAGTAAACTTGATTTTGTCCTTCATGCTTTACTGCCACTGCTTGCTCGGAACCTGCTTTCATTTTTTTTCGCTCGCGTCTCCCGGAAACTCGAACTTTCGCAGAGGCAAAAGAAACCGTTTCCCGAAGAAGAACGACCAAAGCGGAAAGAAAACGACGAGGCAAGAAGCGCGGAGGATCATCGCGCCATCGCGCTTGTCTCAGCACATCGCGCGGAAGTGCTGGCTGCTGATGCCTGCTTATATGAACGCGGACACCATAGCGAACCTTTTCTTTTCGTTAGCGAGTAGAACGCGCCTATTGACGCATTTTTATTGGGATTGTCTGTAGAATTTAGTGTTTATCCATTGCTCCTTGGCAGAGGAAAAAGACTAGCATAAGGTCGCGCTGCCGTCAGGCAAGGTGACAAGCATAGCGCCGAAGGAGCAACACTGCTCCGCGATGTAGTGTTCTGGCGTCATGGCACCATTCGGTTCTCTCTCTCTCTCTCTCTCTCTATGCATATATATATATATATATATATATATATATATATATATATATATATATATATATATATATATATATATATATATATATAGTGCGTGTGTGCGTGTGTGCGTGCGTGTGTGCGTGTGTGTGTGTGCATGTGTACGTGCGTGCGTGCGTGCGTGCGTGTGTGTGTGTGTGTGTGTGTGTGCGCGCGTGTTCCGCCGCTTTTGCAGGAAAATTATACGGCGGCTTCTAGAACCCCCAATGTATTCGGAGTGAATGCCAAGGAAATAATGTGGCAAACATCATCCAGGGAAGGTTCCTGCTCTGTGGAGAAATAAATAATTTTCACCACTGGTCACGCTCGGCGGCAGCTGCCAAGACAGGCGACCATTTTCCTTTTTTTGTTCTGCAGCTATGCGGAGGCGCCTCCGCAATGCTGCAGAACAAAAAAAAAAGAAAATGCGCATCAGATCAATAAAAGCCCCACTTTGGTCCACTACTTCTGAGAGCATGTTCTCCTGAGAGCACGTAAAGGAGCAGAGTAGGAAAACACGCGCAAGCGCATTCGTGAAGAGCAGGCATGATGTGGAAATGCAGCCGAGTTAATATACGGGCAATCTCAAGGCGAGGGAAGATTGGGTGCAGGATTGATTCTGCCTTCAGTATTGCGTCACGTCCTCGATCCTACGCAGGTTTTCTGGTGCTCGTGTCGTCGTTGAGTGTTCTCCACAAGCACTATATATATATATGCAAAACTTCATTGTCATGAGACATGTATGATGCATGAGCTAAACATGGCGAAATGGTGTCGGCTCCTTGCTGCCATAAGTCACTGCAAAAATTCATGTGGCTCACTTCCATATTTTTTCTTTGTTTTTTTTTACATCTGGTTTTTTAAGCGTTGTTGGTGAGCTTCGATATTCGAGCTCGTTTTCGCACGAGAGCTAACATGAGAACACACAGCGAACACCATTTTTCATCGTTATCTTTCAGAGAGGAGACAGACAAACATGAAGTTGCTTGAACGGTTTTTGCTTTTTTTGTTAGTTGAAAAGTGAGCGTGTCTTGCCTTAACATAAACCTCTTCGAAAAAAAAAAAACACAGAGGAAACGTGCCAACGAGATCCGCAGATGTTGTTCTCCGATATTTCTATATGCGTCATCTCCATTATGGTGCTGTCAATAGGGTCTGACGGTGCGCAGGCAGGCAAGCAGGCAGAGGCGAAAGTTAACTTGCAAACGGTTTATTGGGTGGTTGGTCTCACGTTATCTAAACCAAAATCCAACTCGCCGTCTGTGGTAGCAGCAACGTACGCCAGGCAAGCGCGCTTGGCGTACGTCGAACGGAATGGTGGTGTAGTCGGCTGGACCGGTTTCTATACATGCGCCATTAGCTCTTACAAAGCGTCCTCGCAGTTGCCATGTGACTGTCAAGATGGACTGAAAATATCAATGTTCGTGTCATTAGTCGCATATGACCGGTCTGTCAATGTAGAAGAGGCTACGACGTCGTTCGATATACACGAGCCATGTAATGTCGGCAGAGCAACTTTCACTGGCAAGGGAACTGACTTATACGTATACAGCAGCCATTGCGAGGAATAGAGAAAACAAAGGACGTAGTAATAGAATATCTTCGCTTGTGTCATGCGGCCATTTACGGCCGTCTGTCAAAAAAGGCCTACTTCTATCATTAGGCTGCATTTAGACGACTATATTGCAAAAAAAAGAAAGAAATATGGAAAGCCTCGAGCGAATGCCGCAGTGAGCTTAACAGGCGCACTGAAAGGCTAACTTACAATAAATGGGTGTAGCCTGCGGCCGTATTTCTTTCTTTCTTTTTTTTTACTGCAATGAATCTACATGACAGCCAGAAGTCGATAAGCTTCCCTGTACGTGACTCAAACGAAGCCACCGCTTGTGCGTCATAAAGCCCTACGCTGCCTCCTGCCGACTTGTTGCGATAAGATGACAGTTTTAATGGTCACATACGTAGCACACGTACCTTAGCCTCTCCCAAATTGACTTCTGTTATATTTGTGTTCTCGTTTTTCCCTCACGAAGAAACTTTAGTAGCCAACAAGCAACCTTTGTTACATTTTTTGTCCTTTCCTTTTTCACAGGGCAACACAGAGTACACCAAGGAGATCTTAGTGCTCCGAGTGCTTACATATAAGAAGTAATTGTCTTATGCTTAACGTTCTGGGCATACACTTACAGTGAGACGCACGTTTGCACCACCCATTTAGGCAGCGCACTGGCCACATTGTACCACAATTCCAGCAATGGCTCCCAGATTCCGAGGAAAGGCAAATACCACGGTGTATATTTGTGCTCTCAAACTTTACAGTGACGACACAATTGAAATGGGGCATACAGACAGGCAGGCAGGATGGGTACAACGCTTCGTTTGACCGAAATTTTTACTGTGGCAGAAAGTGGTATAGGTGGCCGCCGGACTGTCTTGTATGCATTTTCATTTTCGATTCAAGGGCGCCTCCACCTTGTGCAGAAACGATTTTTCAGTTTTGTGCCAAGTGGAAAAAAACGGCCGTGGCTTAGCTTGGTTAAGCCTGGTGATTGCGAAGCAATAGTGTGTTATTCTCGGATCAACTGGTAGTATGGCTGGTGGTAGTTTTGGGTTATGCTAGTGTTACGGCTTACAGTGAATCATCTAAGAGGAAGTCATCCATCGAATTCGTGTATGCCGACAAACATTTCCCTCGCCAACGTGCCCATTACAAAGTCTTCCAGTATCCATCGGCCGACGGTGCAGTAACACTCCATTTTCTCCGCGTCGTAAGATATGCGTAAGATAGTGGGTGCTTGCAGTAGCGTTCGTTAAAGTACGGTAGCGTTACGCCGTAATAAATGTTGGGGTTATTGTCCCCGTCCAAAATGCGATACAGTTTGTTGTACGTCTCCTCGTCGTCTTCACGGTGCATTAGCGGTAGCTTGTATGTTTCGGCCACGTTGTAGATGGCCAAGTTGTCTGCATAACACCCCCATCGTTCGTCGGTCATCTTAAGTTTGTACCACTTGTGCATCTGCGTGTCCGGCGTGTCCCTGGTTGCCCCGGGGTCCGGCGGTAGACCCACGGCTCTAACCGTAGCGCCCCTGGTGAGAGGAGCGGGAGTTAGGCCACCGTTGGTGGCTACCGCCTCGCCTCGCGACGGCGTGAGATGGGGTCCCGTTTTTACACAGCTGGTGTGACGTCACTGTAGGTCACGTGGTGTGACGTCACACAGCGAGGTCACGCTAAAGGTCAATGGTGCCTACCACGGCGTCGCTACGGAACGGGTTGAAGTGCGACCTAAAGGAGTATTGCTTCGCAATAATAGAGAGAGAGAGATGCAAATGAGAGAAAGGCAGGGAGGTTAACCAGACTTAAAACCTCCGGTTTGCTACCCTGCAGTAGGGGAAGGGAAAGGGGAAGTAATTCGCAATAATAAATTAACATAGTCATGGAGCACTGAACATACCGACGCCACCACTTTCACATACACGAATGGCCTGTGGCGCCGCGTATTTGGTTGCTGCAGATAGAAAACGGCAGCCGTAAGAACTAAAGATCGCGGCATAGAAACACTTCCATAAATATAGTCCTTAAGCAAACACGTACTGCTTCTGCAACACGAGATCTCAGACTGAATGTCTTACCGGTCGGAGTCACATTATTTATTCCATCAGTGAAGTGGGGATTAGAAAATATTTGTAGACTAAAGGAGGTCCTGTAGTTAGAAATTGAATTGAGGCCTTTTGTGCATGGTGACTAGAATCATTTAAGTAAAGCGGCAGTCAAAACTTATGCAATTGTTTCTGCGGGCGTGAAAGTGGGGACTGAATGAAAATTGCTATTGGGTGGCGCACATAGCAGAGAATGTTAAGAAACTTCAGGTATATTTGGAATTACTCTGGAGTTCTCTATTATGAAGTATTTTATAGCGGCTGTGTTGCTTTGGAATGTTAAACCAAACGCCAACCAGACAACAAAAGATGTATGTTACCATAATAAATGTGAGGAAGTTAAACACAAGCTAAATAGAAATTTACGCGAATCACATGTAAGGATGAGGCCTGATTTAAAGCATACACCTGGCTTTCTGTGCTATAGTTACATCCGCTACCATGCTGTGTGCTCCAAACTCCAATAAGATATGTCTAAAATCTGTTGCCTTGACGTGTTTACGGATGCTATGTCTGCTTCCGGCGCTTGCAGTGCATGAAAGCATGGCCTTCGAGATTTGCACCATTTACACTGAGGAAGCCATCACTGACAGCGCGACTTGGACAACACTTATGTACGCTGACAAATCGCAAGACAGCGAGAATGCAGGTGCGAGAACAGGACCGGCGTAAAAGTAGAGCTATATAGAAAATGTTTATTGCGACAGCATTAAAAATCGCGAAACAATGGGGGCAGATCCTGGAAGCTGTGAAGTCAAATGCGTTGATGGTACCATCCCGGTACAGGCTGTTATCAGTGAGCAGGATAACAGTGCGCGACGTATGCGCGATGTGTGTACGTGTACAAGGACACTGACACCAGTGTACGATACCTATCCCCGCAGCTGTTTTAATGCTAAAATCATTTAGTGCTAATTTGTAATGCGGGCCGATCCTAGAGTCCGCGTACTCATTTGCGTAGCTGCACCCATGCTCATAATGCTATCGCATTAGGGATCTCTTTCATTCCAAAAGAAAAGGATTGCATGCCACTCTTCTGCGGCAAATCGCGAGCTGCACCGACAAATTAGAGCCCTTTTCAAAGAGAAAAGTTCCAGACATGCGGTCGGGGGCGCCAATGAAAGGGAGCATGACAGCAATAAAACGCGGAAGACTGACACGCACGACCCGTTCCAATGGTAGAGCTGGGAAGATCGAAGCAGCTTGACGTTGACAGCCACGACTGTCCGCTTCCTCGACGGCCTGCTCGCTGCTTTGATTGCTGCGCAGGGACGTTGCGGCAAACGACGCTGCGACAGAAGACAAAAGATTAAAAAAAATACGCTGCGAGAACGTTAGCCAGAGTTCGTTGTGAATTCTGATCTCGAGCACAAGCTATCGGCGCTCTCCTCTAACCGACGTCGTGGGTAGGGACCACGGACGCGCTGGACAGTGACAAGCAGCTCGACCTAGAAACTTTGTTTCTTTGATTTTTTTTCCTTTCTTTGGTCATGTATTTCTTACGCTTGACATCAAACTCTGCTTGAATATAACGGCAATTCCTATTCTTTGCTGCGCATCTCTGATATGGATATCGAGCTTTTCTTTTATACTAGTAATATTGCGCGTTTGTGTTATGCATACTTGTTTTAATATATATAATTCAGGACGGCAACAAAGTAACAGTGCGTGATGCCGTTTATTTAAAGCATGGTGGCGCATCACAAATGCCTTGTTTAAGAAGTTTTTGTATTCTCTTCATTCAGTTTTGATATATGCTTCAAGCATATATCAAAATGGAGTTAGGACAGCTCTATTTTAAAAGAAGCCATTAAAAATGGAGAACTAGAATATGGTTTCAACTGTAAGCGACGAGGGGATTTGAGGTCAACAGCGCATTCTGTAAATCTTTATATCCCAAGGGGCCATGAAAATCACAAGAGACGAGCCAAGATTATGTGCATAGTTGTGTTTGTTTGTTTGTTTGTTTGTTTGTTTGTTTGTTTGTTTGTTTGCTTGCTTGCTAGCTTGCTTGTTTTTCGCAATATAATACAAGGACGCGTGGATCTTTCCACAGAAAGTATTTCTCTAGCGTGACGCTGGTAATGTATTCAGAAGGGCAAAAAGAACAACGAAAGAAATTGTGGTTTAGTAGGTTTAGTGAAGCAGTGGAAGCATTAAGTCAAGTCGACCACGCGGTAGGAAAATGAAGGCGAGTCAGCAGCAGTTGACATTGCAGAATGCAGGCTTTGCTTTGACGCATTATTTTACGCCGCGGTTTGTTGATGAGACTGCGTTAGCTTCGCAATCCGCACTGTCTGAATGCACTGTCTGGATCGGGACATATTTTTCTCTGAGTAACACCACACTTCCAGTTCCGGTTCAGGGACGCTCCGCTTCCTTTCTGGGCTTCATTTGGGTTTCATTTGGGCATTTTTTTTGTGCTTATTGCGCACTGTTATTACTCTGTACATAGCTCGACGCTAATTTTGTGCACCTTTTCCGTTCTAGGCTTCATTTTAAAGCCTGCTTCGTTGTCCTACGTGCACTAGAAAGCCACAACTCGTCTAATTTGACGAGGCGAAAGTCGCCAGATGCCAAGGTCACCCGAACCTAAAACTCATACTGAAGTCTGTAAACAAACGCTTGTCGGCAAAAAAAAAAAAAATGAAAAAGATGCACGCACGGTGTGAGCCTATGGAGACAGAGCAAGGAACGAGATGTCTGCTCGCGCTGCACCTACTTGAAGTGTCGCAATAATTACGAAACGTGCAGGCTGCGGAAAAATGGAAAAAAAATAAAAAGAAAGCATTATAGTGCGTGCGTGACATGAATGGACGTGAAAGGCCGCTCCTTTTATGCGAACGCTCGAATAGTTCCGGGAAGGGTACACCAATATTCATTTGAGGGAATAAATGAAACTGTGAGATGTTTGCCAGAATAATGAGCACCGATACTATTACTGTATAGCGCATCCATTTGGGCATATACAATATCGCAATTTAGCTTTGTTTGCTGTTGTTTTTGGTTTCGTTTTTGCATTTGATCTTCCGAATCTTCCGAAGCCATGTTACTTTGGAACCTTATGAGTGGTTCTAACGCCGGAGACACTTGGACACTTGCAAGACTGAGCTGTCGCAGCGGGAAACAAGAACATAAATGATTAAATAAGTGACGCAATCGCTGGAGTCACGTGATAAGCAAGCTGTTTAGCGAAATGTATCGGCCCACCGTTATCGCTGCACATCTGCTATTACAGTCTCTACAGGATTCGCCTGCTCGCGTCCACTGCCGAATGTGGCATAACAACGCAAAAAAAAAAATAAAAAATTAACAGATTAGGAAGAGTGCCACAGTTCCAACTATTTCTTTCGCTTTTTTCCCACGGCAGCAAACGTCATATCGAGCACAAACGCACACGACAGTTTTGTGATCAAATAACAATTTCACATAAGTCAGTCAGCAGAGAGCAGTGCATGTCTGTGATAGTCCAGCACAAGTACTGCTAATTACTGGACTGTGTAGTCTTCTTTTCGGGGCAAGTGGGAGTGCTGACTGCCTTTCAAAGCATATCGGCTAATGATTACGCCCGAGAGTTCGTTCCACCCCGGCGTGCTTAATCTCCAGCGACTGCTGCTAAACCAACAGCCTTTCTTTTTTTCTTTTTTTTTTCTTTTTGCTAGCATGGACAGGAGCAAATTAGTGAGCCATAAGCCCCTCTTATTGCCGTTCCTATGCTAATGGCGATGCGAAAATTGCTTCGTAAACAAGCTGAAGCACTCAGGGGAGTTCCGAAGGGGGGAAAAAGGAAGAACGCATCCACTTTATTCTCATGTGGCAGCTTTCGCAGCATTCAACTACCGACCGACTTCGCCAAACCAGGAAATATATATAAACTAGCCTCAAAGTGCTTTGATTATGCGCTGCAAAAGCTGCAGCCCTCCAGAGACGCACAGCGGTAGCTAATTGAGCTTCGATTGAATGCCTCACGGGAAGCTACGTACAGCTTGCACGAATTTGTCCACCTGCACGTACCAAGCACTAGCTCCGAGATTGCCTACAGGTTGTGAACGGAAACGGCAAACTGAAAGTGCTAGAAGGGGGACCATTGCTAATGCACAGTAACACTGCTTTTGTTGCTTGAACGCGTTCGTTTATTTTGGTTCTTCGGCAGCGGTTGTAGCCGTGTTGTCGCATCCGCGGCGATGTCGGTGTGCCGACGCCGAAGCAGCGAATGGCTGCGTCTTTCCGGCACTGGTATTAACATGGGAGCTTTAGATTGCCCGTAAAAGTACTACCGATTGCGGAATATTGTATTACCGGGGACTAGGATGGCGTGGCAACGCTTCTAACACCATTTCGTTGAGCGAAGTAGAAGCTGAGAGGACGCAGATATATTATTGCAGGGTGATCAATTAAAGCCTAATAAGCTGCTCGTGCAAAGTGTCAAGGGCGGTTAAGGCGCGGCCTTCTTAAAAGTCAACCTGGAAGAGAACACCATGTAACGCGAAAACATTTCCAAAGCGTCGTGTCCGAAAAAAATGCTAAAATATGTCGATACCAGCGTTGTTACTGCGAACCACATCTCCGGTTCACGCGCTATATCGTGAATCATAAGCTAACGCTCTCTAATAAGACACATGTGCCATCGTGTTTACTGTCTCATTGCTTAAATAATTGAGGGCTTGCCCGTGTATGCCAACCTGCGTTCTCCACCTGAGTTACGGTGATACTCAATTTTGAAAACAATTTATATGCACCGATACAAGTTACCTGCTTCACGTCGAAAATAGCAGTGCTGATATGTCAACAGACGAGCGTTCAACAGATCAGTGGGAGAAATAAAAGAATTCATAAATTTGAATTTACTCCCATCTGAACTTGCAGATAACGGACAGTAATCTGTAAATAGAAGAAACAAAAGTCAAAATCAGTCATCAAAAAACAATGGCAAACATCCGCTTTCAATTTCGATCGCTTCAGGTTTCGCCATAGGAACTGTGCGTAACCAAGCGGTCCTCGCACTGCGGCACGACCAAACTGCATAACACGGTTTCGGTGCGAAATAACGTGATTGCTGTTTAGGATAACAACTATCTGTACTTTTAAGCGAGAGTAGATATTTTTGGCGGGGCCTGCCTTTACGTGGCTTTGTTCTTCATGCGACGGCACAGGAGACATCGACCGCTTTATCGATCATCCCCATGCTGCTGTTACGAAAGGGAAACACTTACTTGCAGCCTGCAGGAGAAAAGCCTTTGGCACTTGCGCATACAACACTGTTTTTCAGAAGGGTTCATCATAGCCAAAGAAGAAGTTTCACGTCTGCTTCTTGTATTCATGGGCGGACACCGTGGTGTGTTGTAGTCTGGCGAGGTACCCAAGGCGCGTTATAATATTCTCAGGTGTAGCATTCGATATGCCCTATTGCTAAGGTCAACCTACCTGCAGATATAGCCAAACCGAATTCCTCGATTATAAGGGACAACAGAAAGCTGAGCTTGTTGGTAAGGATTCATAATGCAAGAAAGTGTCCGTGTCTGCACGCGTTACCCTTTCTTTAAAAGAAAAAACCCAATCCAGAATTGGATCGGGCTTTTACAATAGCAGAGATGGTAGGGGCCCTAGACAACCTGAGCAGAAACACTCCACCAGGCAAGGACCTAATCAACAATAAGACAATACGTAATCTAGGAGCCGCAGCAACGGACGCCTTGGTAGAATTTATCAATGATTGTTCGGAAACGGGCCAGATGCTAGCTATATAGAAAAACCCTAATGTCAACATGATTCCTAAGCCAGGAAAGCCATTAGCTATACAAAACTTGATGCCGACTTTGCTGACTTCGTGTGCGAGAAAACTATATGGCAATTTGGTGTTCAACAGGCTTCTAGCATACTTGGTAGACAAATGGCACTTCCCAAACACGATGTTTGGCTTTCGGCTGCACCTATCAACACAGGATATCTTCATTCTGATCAAAGAGGAAGTAATAGATAAGCACGACCAGCAAGAGAGCCATCCTAATTTAGGCGTAAATGCGCTTTCGACAATGTCTCACATGAAGCGATACTTGTGCACGTCAGCCGCTTCAGTTGCGGAGAAAAAGTTTGCAATTACATCCCGGAATTCTTATCCGACCGTACGGCAGGAGTGGGCGCAGGAAGTCTGAGACCTGAAAAAATTAAGGTCATGGCCAAAGGCAAAAAAAAAAAATTATGGGGTTTTACGTGCCAAAACCACTTTCTGATTATGAGGCACGCCGTAGTGGAGGACTCCGGAAATTTCGACCACCTGGGGTTCTTTAACGTGCACCTAAATCTAAGTACACGGGTGTTCTCGCATTTCGCCCTCATTGAAATGCGGCCGCCGAGGCCGGGATTCGATCCCGCGACCTTGTGCTCAGCAGCCTAACACCATAGCCACTGAGCAACCACGGCGGGTCATGGTCAAAGGCACGCCTCAGGGCTCGCTAATTTCCTCTGTACTCTTTAACCTGGCATTGAGCACCCTATCGAACATACTCGGTGAAGTGTAGGGAATTCGACATGCCATGTATGCGGATGACGTAACCATATGGACGCCTGGAGATCGACGGGAAAACAGCAAGAAGCGTTACAGGAGGCCGTAGAGAGAATTGAAAGGTACCTTGGTGCTTGTGGACTATCATATGCCCCTGAGAAATCAGAACTCCTGATTCTGATAAAGAGAACAAGAGAGAGCCCCCCCACAAGAGACACCAGGTCCTGAAGTAGCACTAAATGGAATCCACTTCCGAAAAGTTAATACACCTCGTAGCCATGGATTAGTCTTTCAGAAAAATGGCGTGGGGCTTGCCACAGTACACCAACTTCAAGTAACGATCACGCAGGTTACACACCTGTTGAAGAGTGTCACGAATAGAGGACATGGAATAAAGGAACCAGACACCCAAAGCTCATACAAGCATTGGTCATCAGCAGAATCACCTACGGCACAAAGTACTTAGATATGAAGAATCGTGAAAGAAACAAGTTGAACATACTGATAAGAAAGAGATACAAATTGGCAATGGGACTAGCGCACACCACGTCAACAGAAAAACTGCTGAAACTGGGAGTACATAATACCTGGGAAGAATTGGCGGATGCTCACAAGACGCACCGAATCAAGAGGTTGAAAGTTGGCACTGCCAGTAGAGCTCGCCTTAGAAGACTCCGGTACCCTGTCGAAGACGAACACAACAGTCGGCAACGCGTACTCCGGACCATGAGGCCAAATATATACGCAGCACCCATACCAAGAAGCGTGCACCCAGAATACAACAAAGAGAGAAGACAATCGAGAGCCACATCGCTACTAAAAAAACGCTAAACAAAGAAAGTAACAAGTCAGAAATGAGGTACACGGACGCCAGATACAAAACAGGGAGGTATGTTGTTTGCGTAACCAACAAGCAGAATGAAGAGATAGAAGCTGCATCAGTAGTTTCTAGGGACACTGATGTATGCGAACAGGTCGCCATAACAATGGCCATACGGACCTGCCGGTCATCGTCGTCACAGAATCGTAGGCTGCGTGTCGACATTTTTTAGCAGGAAGAATTTGCAATAACGCATTCAACGCCATCAAGGACCGAGATATCCCTAAAACGTACATTGTCTAGAGCCCTGGACACGAATCCTTGGTGGGAAACTAAGCGGCTCACGCCGCCACCCGAGAATATGTACGCAGGGAAACCACACCAGGATATCGTCTACCGTCAGACCAAGACGAAATGACACAAAGAAAATTCCACAACATTCTAAATCATTACAAGAAGAACAGGAGGGAATATCCGACGCCACACATGAAGCTTAGCAGAGAAGGAGCCGTGATACTACGCCGACTTCGGATGGGCAATTACCTACACGGCACTCTACTGCACGCAATGTACTCCTCAAGATTTACAAGAGACTGCCAATTCTGCAATATACCAAGCATCCTTTACCCCATAATCTGGGAATGCAAAAAGAACCCGAGGACAACACCTATCCAAACAGCAACGGAAGACCAGTTGGAGGTACAGCTGACAAGCCCAAAACCTGAGGACCAACTTCGGCTGGTGAAGAGGGCCAGGCACTCAACATAGGGCCATGGCTACCTGCAATAAGGGGGCGGCCCACTTTCAGGTATCAGCAGCTTGGTCTTCGAAATAAAGGTTTGCTCACTCACTCATCCTGTACTCTCACCTCCGCATCTCCCAAGTCATCAGTACGATGATAAGAATACACAGTACACATACGCTTCTAAGGCACCAAGAAATGCCGTTACCCCATTTTCACAGAGAAAATGTCCGGCACTACATATTCCTTCTTGCTGTTGGCCTTGATGGCAAACAGCCTGCTGTGCGCGCTGCGTTCACGGCGCAAATTGTGCGCCAGATAAATTTGCAAGAACCGGCATGCATTGGTCAATCGTGATAGTATGCACTTTACTAGCTATTGAACTTACAGGTAGGGACAAGCACTTCTTGTAAAATAAGCTCACGTCATTTTAGGCGCTGCTGTTCTCCGTTTTGTTGATCATTGAGGTGACAATGTTCACGATTTAGTTTGCAGCTACCTCTAGTAGCTCGAAGCCTAGACGAAGCGAGTGAGCTGATATTCAGACTACTTCACCAGCAGTTAAAGGACGTGTCCTTACTCTAGTCACGAAATTGGCTGCCACTCTGTTTCTAAGCATAGCTCGCACATTTCACAAGAAGAGTGCGTTAGAATAAAATATTCTCGCTTCTTGCACGACAGCTTGAGCTAAGCGCGATTCAATGAACTCGAAGCTAGAGTTCTACCTGCTTAGTTTCGTCAAAGTGGCGGGACGCTAATGAGTCAAACGGGCTAAGCCGAAGATGAATGATGCATGTATACAGCTATAAACCCAATTCACTTTCCGTAGACCTAGTAATTTATTCAAAAGCGCAATAAAAGCATCGAATATTGTGATACCATTGTACCAAGAACAATCCGAGGGGATTTAAACCACGACTATTTACAATCGCCTTTGATACTATGCATTAGTTCAACCGAAACGTGTTTTACGACACGTCACAGTGAATAACGTAACAACCCTTACCACGCATTCTTATTGGTGGCTGCACGCGCTTTAGCCAAACCATGGTTCCGCTGAGGATAAGCTGAGAAGAAAGACCGCAACAGTCGGCAAAGAGACAGCAGAGCTGAGCCCTGCAAGACGCGAGACTTGAATTTATTAGCCGCCCGTGCTGGCTTATCCTTGCATCGACTGGTCCATTCCCGTGCCCGCAGCACAGTCCACGCAGTCTCCGCACATATGTGTGGCGAAATGGTCCATGCATAACAAACAGGCGTTCTCTCCCAACGGTAACCCACGTTGTCGAGCACAGCTTCGTGTGTTAATGCCAGCGGGTGGCTACAGGCTGCACGCTTCACACGAAGACAGGGCAGACGCAGGCAAATAAGAAGTAAGGTTAGTAACAAATATAGTATGAGAACAAGAAAAAGAAAGAGGCCCCTCCTCGCATGAGAGCCTCGCAGACCCGCCCCCTTACATATTTTTTTTTTTTTGCGTCGAGGAACACTTACGCTTAATTACCGTAATGGTTCGGAGACGCGCCAACCCAGGTTCAGTGTCGTGCGTGCTGCCAGCACCGCGTTGGTGTGAGAGAAAAAAATAATCAAGAGCAAGATGAATGTATGCACTAGACCGTTAAATACGTGGGAACGAAGCGGGGGTCTAGAAAATATGAAGACGATAGCTCATCCAGAGTGTCCTGTCACTTTTAGGTGCGAAAAAAAAAAAACCCTCCGGCGTTTCCACATCGTACTTTTGTTCATCATTCTCTTTACGCTTCTGTTGTGTCGTCCATATCTACAGGGAACGTCCCATCCGTATTGATACGCTCATATGAACTTCACCTTGGAACAAAAACATAAGAGTTATTCTTTTGTTGTGAAGGTTCTGCGCATTACGCTCAATGATTACCATTTTTTTTCGAAGGAACCACATAACTGCCGTAGGCATATCGCACTGAATACTAATTATGCACTTTCTTTCTTAGCATGGGACGAGCCTGCAAAGTTCCGTACACAAGCCCCATAAAACGGTGATTGTGCGGATTAGCACAGATGCAGAGTTTTCCAAGAAGTGCATCATGGACACCATAGTATTTCAGCGCAAAGTCTGTGTTAAGACAAAACATCAGATAAAGGGTAGTAAAACCACATGAGCTCCGACAAACATAATACCACAATTTTATTATTATATGTCTGTATTAAACTAATAATAAAACACGAATAATAAACTGTTGCCTCACATAATCTCAATGCCGTCACACGAATCCGCTGGGATGGTTTATGCTGTTATTTCTTCAGAAATAAAGCAATATCACTGTGCACAGCTTTTTTCTTGTTATTGTTAATGTTGGTGATATTTTTAACCTTCAAACGTTTCTTTAGTTGCATACGTCATTTCTACACGCCCAAGCTGAGATGGCAAGGTAGAAAGCATAGTGTTCGACTGAAGATAAATGTAGAGCGTCACGGCTGAGTACATGCTGGTGCTCTAATCTTTCGAGTCTCAGCGCGTTCGAAGGCATTCGTCCGCCGAAAAGATAGCATGCAGTCTTATCACGCCAGCTTCGGGCCTCTCCGCGCATGAGCACTAACATCGCGAACGACCTACAGGAAACAAGAAGCAACACCAAATTACTGCTTTAAAGAGAAGCCGCCATTACTTGATGAATTGCTGCTTTACCTTGCATCGCAAGACATTTAAAAAACAAAGAGGCGCACACCATTACTTTTACTTGTCCGTTTTTTCGCGCTCTAAAGTACTCATGAAACTTTGCGAAACTCTCCGGCTCTTGTCGCAAGCAAGATGAAAGCACCGACTCAATGGAGGAGGGTGCAATGCCGAAGCT
This sequence comes from Dermacentor albipictus, assembly GCF_038994185.2. Taxonomy (NCBI): domain Eukaryota; kingdom Metazoa; phylum Arthropoda; class Arachnida; order Ixodida; family Ixodidae; genus Dermacentor; species Dermacentor albipictus. Next base: position 120,345,841 of record NC_091822.1, on the reverse strand, counting down.
TGAAAAGGAGCGCGTGCTGGCGACAATTTATCAATTTAGCTGTCGTATCGAAAACCATGTCAAAGGGAATGTAGCTTAGCAAATTTTCTACTGCCTAGTTAACGCCTTAACGTCTTTAGAAAAAATGGTTCGGTAGGGAGCAATAAATAAATAAAGACATATTATTACAGAAAACTGAGCAAATTTGCGCAGCTGCAAGCGGGAAATGCTAGCTTAGATATATGTGGTTAACTATCAAACAACACATACCTCGACAAACACACGCACGCACCGCCAACAGTGACGTCTCCACAGTCCGAACTATTAAGAAAATGTCCTTATGAGACCACTCTCACCAAAATATCGGAAGCGACTTCGTTGCACGCAGCGCGCGGACCTCCTTTTTTTTCAATAAACCTTGTTAGATAAATGATAATGATGATTTATAACAGCAGACCCTCTCAAACGCGCTGGCTACAAATAGTTCCCTATGCTGCTCGAGATAATCAGGTTTTATTACACCTATGGCAGTCTAGCATTTTGCCTCTCTTTCCTTGATCTTCTCTCTCGTCATTAAATCCTCCATATACATTCTTCACAATTACATGTATGCTTATAGTGACCCAGGCTCCCCCCCTTCCATGTATCTTGCTTACCTCGAAAGCTGACTAGTTAACGCTCCCTCCAGCTTTCAAACACAGTGCGTCTGGAAAGTGAACGCTTCCTAGGGTCGTGGCTGGGTGAACATCTTAACATTGCATACGTGCTGACTCACTTCTGGATGGTTCCTACACCTGACAGATGCCTCATCCTTGTGCGAATATTCGCTCCGATAGAACTTTGTCCTTGGGCAGCCAGCTCGGGTCTCGAATAGCGAGGCATTGCGCTTTGCGTAAGTTTACATTTGTCCCCCGACTTCTCGTTTGACGTCTCAGCAATCTTCATCAGCCTTTTTCTTCCATCATTTGCATCCAATTGGCCATCTCAGTTTCTCTCACTTCCTTTTTGATCGACCGAGATTTTCTACTTAAACTTCCGTTTGTACTGTAATTGGCTGCCAACTTTCTTGACCTCTTCTTCATTATGTGTTCATGCTTTTGCAGAGCAGATATTTGTGCATGTTAGCCACTAATTTCATTGCGTCCATGTTCCTGTGCCTTTCTTGAAAACGCATACTTTACTCTTGCACTTGTCCTACTTCAAAAAAAGTTCAACCAGTCTAACCTTGAAAATTCGGAAATTAAATTATGTGCTTTTATGTGCCAAGACCACGATGTGATTATGAGGCACGCCACAGGGTGAGACTCCGTAAATTTAGACCACCTGGGATTCTTTACCATACGCATAAATCTAAGTACATGGTGTTTTCGCATTTTGCCCCCCTCGAAATGCGGCATATGTGGCCGGGATTCGATTCCGCGACCTCGTGCTTAGCAGCCCAATACCATAGCCACTAAGCAACCACGGCGAGTGCCATGGCGGGGTCTGTTTGTGGGTCTGTCTCATCTGTGGTTTCACTGTGGGCCCCCAATGCCAATCAAGGCCCCGATATATGTTTCATGTTCGACCCCGACAGTGTCTTAAATTGTTAGCACAGAATGGCAAGTGCGAACGTTAGCGTTGGCACCATCACTACTTGGCAAATTCTTCACACATTATGTTTATTGTAGCCCCAAAGGGATCTACGTTTAATTACCGCTGCGTTTCGGTTGTTTTCCATTCCCCAATATTTTTGGTGGCTTTATCAGCGACGTTTTTCTTCGCGCACATATGCAACAAGGTATCATTTCACTGTGGGTATGGCACACTGTCGACATCGCTTCGAGACTCATTTCTTCGTTCAGTACCATAACGCCAGGTTTCTGTGAACTGAAAGAGCACTAGATATGCCGCTTCATTGCCACATATTAATGCAAGTTGGCATAGATCCCCTGCATTGTCCGCTAGCAGCACCATGTCAGTCGCATACATTAGCAGATGGATCTTCTGCCATCTGCTCGCTACGGGTGCAAGAAAAAATCAAAACCTATTTTACTATTTCCCAGTCGTCTCCCTCCTACTATATGCGTCAAAATGGATGATGAATATGTATTCCTTTAATATATTCCCTCAACACAAACATGAACAATGGAGACAGATAGCGTCCTCGGTGCATGCCAGGCTTCCGAGGTAATTTCTACTAGGTCACCGCTTCACATCTCCCTGAACAGCTTGACGAGATCACCACGTGTTTGTGCATGTGAATATGGCAGGCTTCTTTCTACGATGGTCGTCAGCCCCCTTTATATCTACAACCTCTATCTAGAATTGTCTACTCTAAGCCATTCAAATCACTTTGCACTTATTTACTACAAAGATATTACCTTCGAATCGTCTGTCTGGCCTGAATACACAATTTCTGACACATTTTGCAGTTTTAACTTTACGGCTGGCATCCATCCTATTGACACGTATGCTTATCTTTATCGGGCAACCACGTTTCGCAGCCTAACAAAAGTAATCGCACAGCGTGGGACGCGCCTGTATGTATCCGAAGTTTCTGGAACGTTATCGATGCTTCTATCTGCTGTCTGTTGTCGCTGAACGTTATGTTATCTGATTTCATCACCTGACGCGAATGGTGTAGAACTTTGTGGAAGGCACGCGGGTCCGAACGATTAGTCTGGAACATTCGATGACTGCTCTATAAAAGCCGACGCGCTTGACCCGCTGATCAGATTTTCGACGTTCGCCGACTGTGTTCGCCGCTATCGTTGTGCTTTAAGTGTAGCCTGTTTTGTGGGCACAGGTTCGCCCAATAAAAGCTAGTTTTGTCTTTCACAGTACTGCTACTGTGTTCTTTCTTCACCGTCACTACCACGTGACATCTGGTGGAGGTGCTAGTGCGTTCATGTACCGAACGCCCCCGCAAAGCCGCGATCCAAGCCCGAAGCCCGAGGACAAAACCGACACCGCCCAAGACTAGCGTGCTAGCCGCAGACTGCAAGGACTGCCCCCAGAGCACGGACTTCTACCTGAGGCGACAAAGAAGATCGCGGTCAAGACAACCTCAATGGCTGCCCCAGCGTCCCCCGTTATCCTACAACAACCCCGGGACCCACCGACCTTCCATGGAGCAGCGACTGAAGACCCGGAATCCTGGCTGGAGACATACGAGCGAATCGCGACATTCAACAACTGGGACTCCGACGACAAGCTGCGGCATGTCTACTTCGCCTTAGAAGACACCGCCAGAACGTGGTTTGAGAACAGGGAGTCGACCTCGACTACGTGGGACCTGTTCCGTAGCGGCTTCCTGCGCACCTTTACAAGTGTCGTGCGCAAGGAGAGGGCCGAAGCTATGCTGGACGCCCGAGTGCAGCTACCAAACGAGAACGTTGCCATCTTTACGGAAGAAATGACCCGTCTGTTCCGCCACGCCGACCCGGATATGGCCGAGGAAAAGAAAGTTCGCCTACTCATGCGTGGTGTGAAGGAGGAACTTTTTGCCGGGATGGTACGAAGCCCACCGAAGACCGTCGACGAGTTTCTTCGCGAGGCCACCAGCATCGAGAAGACACTCGAGATGCGAAACCGGCAATTCGACCGCCGCACGAACGTGACAAACAACGCCGGACTTCAGTCACTGGCCACCGACGACCTACGCGAGACTATCCGAGCTGTCGTGCGGGAGGAGCTACAAAAGCTGTTCCCATCATCACAGCCTCAAGTGGCTTCGATTGCCGATGCCGTGCGTGAGGAACTCCAACAACAACTTGGGAGGAGCTACAAAAGCTGTTCCCATCATCACAGCCTCAAGTGGCTTCGAATTCCGATGCCGTGCGTGAGGAACTCCAACAACAACTTGGAGTAGCCCCTGAATCGCCGCAGCCCGAGCCGCAAGCAATGACCTACGCCGCCGTCGCACGCCGTCAAGGCCCCCCTCCACGACCGCGCCAGGGCCCTGTCACGTCGCAGTTTCGTCGTCCACCGCCGCCGCCGCCGCCAGCACGACCACCCGTCGCCCAGCGCACCTACCCGAGGAAGACAGACGTTTGGCGCGCTCCTGACCACCGCCCGCTCTGCTACCACTGCGGGGAAGCCGGCCATGTGTACCGCCGATGCCCATACCGGGAGATGGGACTGCGAGGTTTCGCCGTTAACGCGCCGCGTCCACAGATTGGCGAACGACCTCGCGATATCGCCGACTACCTCAGCGCCACTCAGTGGAGCCATCGACGAGCTTCCCGTTCGCCGTCACCAGGCCGCTACCTGTCGCCGCAGCGCCGACCATACACTGGCCCAGCCCGCGGCCGGTCCGTCAGCCCATATCCGGAAAACTAAAAGCAGCAACCGATGGAGGTGCGGTTGCTGTTCGTCGAACTGACGAAGATCCTCCGCCGCCGACGAAGACGACGAAGCAACCATCTCGACGACCTAATGACGACACGCCGCCGTCCCGACGAAGTCAGGAAGCCAAGACTACACCGACGAAAGACGACTTGACGACGCGACGTTCAAGCTTCAGTTTAACACGACGCAGCCGTGATCCGACGCCAAGACCCAACTGCAACGCCAGACAAAGAACCACCGACCTCGACGTGCTTCTCGACGGACACGCGGTTACCGCCTTAGTGGACACAGGGGCTGATTACTCCGTCATGAGTGGACACATCGCCGCCCAGTTGAAGAAGGTTAAGACTGCATGGGAAGGCCCTCAAATGCGCACCGCAGGAGGACACCTCATCACGCCGACTGGAATCTGCACGGCAAGAATAACCATTCATGACCTAACTTACCCTGCCACTTTCGTTATCCTCCAACAGTGTTCACGAGACGTCATTCTCGGTATGGACTTCCTGAACCAACACGGCGCAATCATCGACCTGAAGTCACAGTCAATAACGCTGTCGGAAGATAAAGCGATACCGCCGGAGAGCCCTCGTAGTCACCATGCCTTGAGTGTGCTCGAAGATCAAGTGAGCATCCCGCCTCACTCCAGCATTGTTATTTTTGTCGGCACCGAAACACCCGCTGACGTAGAAGGCGTCATCGAAGGCGACCAACGTCTTCTGCTCGACCGTGAAATTTGCGTCGCAAGAGGGATCGCTCGACTGCACGGAGGAAACACGAAAGTGTTGCTGACAAACTTCAGCAAGGAGTTCAAGCACATCAACAAGGGCACGACCATCGCATACATCGAGGAAATTGTGGAAACCAGCGATGCCTTTGTCCTCTCGGATTCTGTCGCATCTACCCCGACGACTGTAGTTCCCGAGCCAGACTTCGACATAAGTCCAAGTCTCCCCGTGATTACGCAGCAACAGCTCAGAAGTCTGCTTCGACGATACAAAGGCTGCTTTTCGACGTCATCGAGGATTCGACAAACACCAGTCGCAAAGCATCGCATAATAACCGAAGAATGCGCTCGACCACTACGCCAGAGCCCTTACCGAGTTTCGACGCGGGAACGTGAAGCTATAAGAGAACAAGTCGACGAAATGCTGCGCGACGACATCATCCAGCCGTCGAAAAGCCCGTGGGCATCCCCTGTTGTCCTGGTGAAGAAAAAGGACGGAACCCTACGTTTCTGTGTCGATTATCGTCGACTGAACAAGATCACGAAGAAGGATGTATACCCCCTCCCACGGATAGACGACGCATTGGATCGGCTCTGCAACGCTAAATACTTCTCGTCGATGGACCTCAAGTCTGGCTATTGGCAAATAGAATTCGACGAAAGAGATCGCGAAAAGACCGCCTTCATCACCCCAGACGGCCTCTACGAGTTCAAGGTTATGCCATTTGGACTGTGCTCGGCGCCTGCAACGTTCCAGCGCGTCATGGACACGGTTTTAGCAGGATTGAAGTGGCAGACCTGTCTCGTTTACTTGGATGACGTCGTTGTCTTCGCCGAAAATTTCAACGATCACCTTAGGCGGCTTGCAACAGTACTCGAGGCCATCAAGTCATCAGGGCTCACTCTGAAGCCAGAAAAGTGCCGCTTCGCCTACGATGAGCTGCTGTTCCTAGGCCACGTCATCAGCAAGTCTGGAGTCCGCCCCGACCCGCAGAAGACAGCTGCCATCGCAAAGTTCCCGCAGCCCACCGACAAGAAGGCAGTGCGTAGATTTCTTGGCATGTGTGCCTACTACAGGCGATTTGTCAAGGACATTTCACGCATCGCTGAGCCGCTGACACAGCTAACTAAATGTGACATTGAGTTCAAGTGGGAAACGCCACAGGCCGACGCATTTGAAGAACTCAAACGACGCATGCAGTCGCCGCCCGTACTTGCGCACTTCGACGAGCACGCCGATACCGAAATTCACACTGACGCCAGTAGCCTAGGCCTCGGTGCCGTCCTAGTCCAGAGAAAAGATGGTCATGAACACGTGATAGCTTACGCTAGCCGGTCGTTGTCAAAAGCGGAAGGCAATTATTCCACAACGGAAAAGGAATGCCTCGCCATCGTTTGGGCTACAGCGAAATTTCGCCCCTACATATATGGCAGGCCATTCAGAGTGGTCAGCGACCATCACGCGTTGTGTTGGCTAGCCAACTTAAAGGACCCTTCAGGACGGCTGGCACGGTGGAGCCTCAGACTACAAGAATACGACATTACTGTAACATACAAGTCCGGACGAAAACACTCAGATGCCGATTGCCTATCACGCGCCCCCATTGACCCGCCGCCGCAAGATAACGAGGATGACGACGCCTTCCTTGGAATAATAAGCGCGGAAGACTTCACTGATCAACAACGAGGGGACCCGGAGCTAAAAGCCCTTGTCGAGTATTTGGAAGGGCACACCGACGTTGTCCCTAGGGCATTTAAGCGTGGACTATCTTCGTTCACGCTTCAAAACAACCTACTCGTGAAGAAAAACTTTTCACCAGTCCGCGCCAACTACCTTCTTGTTGTTCCGTCGGCGCTGCGTCCTCAAGTACTGCACGCCTTACACGACGATCCAACTGCTGGGCACCTCGGATTCTCCCGCACGCTGTCGAGAATACAGGAAAGGTATTACTGGCCGCGTCTGACCGCCGACGTCGCCCGTTACGTCAAGACATGCCGAGACTGTCAACGACGCAAGACACCACCGACAAGGCCAGCAGGGTTACTACAACCGATCGAACCTCCTCGTCGACCATTCGAGCAGATTGGGATGGATTTGTTGGGGCCGTTTCCGACGTCAACATCCGGGAATAAGTGAATCGTCGTGGCGACGGACTATCTCACCCGCTTCGCTGAAACAAAAGCTCTACCGAAAGGCAGCGCAGCCGAGGTGGCGAAATTTTTCGTCGAGAACATCCTGCTGCGACATGGCGCCCCAAAAGTCCTCATCACCGACAGAGGAACGGCTTTTACAGCAGAGCTCACCCAAGCCATTCTGCAATATAGCCAGACAAGCCACAGGAGGACAACTGCCTACCATCCGCAAACGAATGGTCTCACGGAGCGCCTGAATAAGACCCTCGCCGACATGCTAGCGATGTACGTCGACGTTGAGCACAAGACGTGGGACGCGGTCCTGCCGTATGTAACCTTCGCTTACAACACGGCGGTGCAAGTAACAACACAGATCACGCCGTTTAAGCTGGTTTACGGCAGGAACCCGACGACGACGCTCGACGCCATGCTGCCCCACGTCATTGACGAAGAGAATGTTGACGTCGCTAGCTATCTCCAGCGCGCCGAAGAAGCCCGACAGCTCGCCCGCCTGCGGATCAAGGACCAACAGAGGACCGACAGCCGATACTACAACCTCCGACGACGCTTCGTCGAGTACCAGCCCGGCGACCGTGTTTGGGTATGGACCCCGATACGCCGACGAGGACTCAGTGAGAAACTACTCCGACGCTATTTCGGACCCTACAAGGTCATCCGACGCATTGGCGCTCTGGACTATGAGGTCGAGCCAGACGGCATTTCGCATTCACAGCGGCGCCGCGCACGATCTGAAGTGGTCCACGTGGTGCGCCTTAAACCCTTTTACGGACGCTGACAAACTTCGCCATTTTTGTTCTTTTCTTTGCTACGAGTGCTTTTGTTTATTACCTTCGTTTCCTTGCAGCATCGGGTCGATGCTTTTTAAGAGGGGGGTATTGACACGTATGCTTATCTTTATCGGGCAACCACGTTTCGCAGCCTAACAAAAGTAATCGCACAGCGTGGGACGCGCCTGTATGTATCCGAAGTTTCTGGAACGTTATCGATGCTTCTATCTGCTGTCTGTTGTCGCTGAACGTTATGTTATCTGATTTCATCACCTGACGCGAATGGTGTAGAACTTTGTGGAAGGCACGCGGGTCCGAACGATTAGTCTGGAACATTCGATGACTGCTCTATAAAAGCCGACGCGCTTGACCCGCTGATCAGATTTTCGACGTTCGCCGACTGTGTTCGCCGCTATCGTTGTGCTTTAAGTGTAGCCTGTTTTGTGGGCACAGGTTCGCCCAATAAAAGCTAGTTTTGTCTTTCACAGTACTGCTACTGTGTTCTTTCTTCACCGTCACTACCACGTGACACTATATAGCATTGACGTTGCTGTAACGGGTCTGCACGAAATCAGGTTATTCTTCTCCCGTCTCTAGCAAAGGTTAGATTTACCCTACGTTCCCACAACTCCACTGGAGCCTTCTTTTTTATTCACCTGCTCACTAGTGCACTTGTCCGTTGTCCCTTCGTATTTGGACTCAGTTTGATCAGGCACATTACGATTGCGGTGTGTCCTGCGGCCATGTAATTGGGGATACTTCTGCTTTATTCTTTTTTTTTCCAGTTTCAGTTTTCTACGTTAGCTCATCGATGTCGTATGGCGTTATCAATATTACGGCTCCATCACACTGACACTGACATGCAGCTGAGCTATGTTGTAGGTTGACCGCGGACACGGCCGAGCGAAACCAGTCTATATGTGCGTGCGTACGTGTCTGTGTGTGTGCGTGGGTGCGTGCGTGCGTGCGTGCGTGAGTGTGTGTGTGTGTGTGTGTGTGTGTGTGTGTGTGTGTGTGTGTGTGTGTGTGTGCGTGTTTGTGTGTGTGTGTGTTTGTGTGTGTGTGTGCGCGCGTGTGTGTGTGTGCTAAAATCAACAAAACATGTTCTACATCTATCCCGCGAATCGTTAGCCGTCGCCACACAAGATCTCAAGCGAGTCCCATTTTTCCAGTACATTGCGTAGCGAAAGCCTCAAAATTGGACCCTTCCATGTCATGGGCATTTACTGGCAGGTGATGTTTGCCGAAGATCACGGTTGACAGAACGTTAAACATTCACCGCCACGGCTGTGCCATAGCTGGCGATTATATTGCGAGCACTGTGTGTGCACACCCATCTGCGTATGCTCACGGTTCCGTTGTGGTTGCCGTCGCACTTGCACTTCGATTTATACCTCCAGCCGTACCGCAAGCAGCATGCGTCACATGCGGCGGAGCTGCTGTCCTGCCCTGTTGTCTCCTTCCTTTTTGAGCTTACCTTACTCTACTTCCCTGGAGCTTTGCTCGGGTCTGGTTTCGCTAACTACCCTCAGCTATGCCGTAAGAGGAGCACCTCAGCCTCCGCAATACCTGCTCCTGCTGGACCGCCTTCCTAGAGCTTGAGCAGCAGTCCAAGTGATTCACGCATCTTTGCTTGGTTGAAGTCTGATTGGCGAATTCTGATCGTGCAAGCTCGTTAAAACAGTAGAACAATTCTACCTTATTTGTTGATGTAGTCTTCTTTCTAACCGACGTTGTCAAAACTTCGTTTCCTAACAACCAACACGACCATATATACTGACTGGACTTCCTTTAACCAACCCCTTAAGAGATTTTTCCAACCCCTCTGCCCGCTGAGAGCTCACTAAACAAGATGCTTGCTGAACGTGTCTGGCATTCTGGTGAGTCGTTTACTTCGTACAAAGAAGCCGAGTGTCAAACTGGAAACCGCAGCCTATCCATTATTTTCAGCCGAACCGGAACCGAACAGGACGTTTATTTTTATGTAATCCTGGAACTGAACGCGAACATGAACATATTGGCAGAATAGTTCCGAAGCGGTTCAACAAATGGTTCGGAAGGTCCCATGGAACCCTCTCCTAGGACATGCCAGAGGCAAATGTTGGAAAAGAAGGCTGAAAGCCTTCCGTAGTCAGCAGATGACTCCCGCGCTACAGGCATGACTCAATATTCAAAGTGGTCAAAACTCAATTTCTTGTTAACCTGAAAAACTTATTACATTTTTGACATTCATTATGTTGAGAATCTTTGTGCAACCAAAGCTGCCATTCGTGCTTCAAAAGAATGCGGCTGTGTTACACGTCGTCGCTCATCTTGCTGCAGCAAAGAAACCGGAAGAAATCTGTTCGAGTTCCAGCTTTTTTTTTTTCACGCTATACGCCGTCGGCTGAGCTGCAGTTGCAATCCAACTACGCACTAGAAATATATACCGGTGTAGCTTGTGCCACTCTTCCTGGTTCTGCTGAGCATCAAGTGTAAATTGAACGGGGAATGAAAAAGAGAATGAAACCCCCCCATTGAATTTACATATTAGGTCCGTACGTGAATAACAAAAATTAAATACTTTTATTTATAACTCCGACGAATTTCGACTGTGACGTAAGTTTTCTTTAGTTAGTACAGGTACTTGGAGTGATGCCACCAGTGAGGTTGATGTAACTTTGCAAAATAAGACAACTAAACTACGAGATACACATCATTGGTACCTGCTTTCTAGGCGTAGTGCCACAAGGCGACAAAATAATAAGTTATCTCTTTTAACTATACAGCGAATTGCATTACCATGGAAAAGCCTGTAACGTGATCGGCGAGTTAGTTCAAACACTTACGAAAAAAAAAAGTTAGGGCCATCGCACTCTGGGAAGGTCGATATCCAGCGGAACTCTATGTCACTATAACGAAAATAAAATAAAACAAAATGCTATACCAAAAATACACGCGTTGTTATATTTGTTTGTATTTGCGTTCGTCTCGTGACACACATAAATTATGGCTTTATGGTCGCTATGATAGACGGACTCGGGCTCTATGACGACACTGGAGATGTTCTTACCGAACGTTAGGTCTACTCACGACCGACGGCGCGACGTGGAGACGTCAGTCTTGGCGTAACATTGAAGGCCGAACCTTTCCAAGAGAAACGCCAAGAACCACGCTCCGTCGGCACGAGGCAAATCGACGTTAACGTCAATGACGATGGTATTGGGGTCCACCGGGAGGATCCACCCAAATGTGTCGATCATAATGTCTTCAAGGTCCCTCCTTGATGTTCCGGGATGAACGTGTACGGCGCCGAGAACGATTTTGTCCCCAGTCTGTACGGCGTACGCGTCCGCACATTCCACGGCAAGGTTCTCAACCGTCGTCGGTAAGGCATAGGGCTCAACGACTGCGCTGTCGTTGTTTGCGTAGATCCCAACGCATCAAACTATCATCTATCGTCCGTCACCGGTTTCGAAACATCTGGCCTCAAAGGCAGCTGCGACATATACGCTGATACGATTTTGCCTTATGCTTAAGCTATTTTAGCTCTACACAAGCCGTCATCGTCTTCGCCTACGCACATCACGAAATGCTGGAAACTATCGTCTAAGACAGCTCCGCTGTAAAACAGCGTACGATATCGCCATAGTCTCAGCACTCTGAAATAACCGACCTTCCATGGGTGCATTGTTAGAACACCGTTGCACGCTGCACTGAACAGAACATATTTTGTAGAGCCTGTCCAAATGGTCTGCGTTATTGCCAAATCTTACATTTTAGTCGCTGGCTGGTCTCTCCCCAGGCGAAGGGTACCATGCCCGCGCTGCCTCAAGGTGAATCTGGCTAACACTTCCAGGATTAGATCTAGTACACATATATACCCAAGTTAGTGGTTGGATTAATGGCCATCGCTGTGGCACAATTGGTAGCGCATCACATACGTAAGTTTGGCGGGCTCGGTCTCCGCAGACAACAAGTTATTTTTCATCCATTTTCATTTCTTGCTTTCCCCTTATATTTTCTACATTTCAATTTCAACCACCGCTAATTACCCTCACGAGTTTCTCCGCTTCATTGCCTGTTGGTTTTACATCACCTTCTATAAAAAGGTACACAACGTTAGCCAGTGAAGTGGTGAAAAACAGTCGAACTTCATTAGGCGAAAGAGTCCGCGTAATCTGGGGAAATGAGCTTAAGCTTTTGAGTACACATTCACTGGCTTTTTAGGACGTACTTCGCAAGTCGACTCTCCCTAATGTAGATCACAGAGACGTAACGCCCTAAAACGTCAGGTCGCTTTTCTACGCTCTTCCACATCATCAGCGTACGATTCTAACTTTGCCGAACGCTCTGAGTTCCTTTTGTTAAAAAAACATCACCGTCTGGGAAGTGGTAGATAGCTCGATAGTGGAGGCACCCGTCCTCTAGATTAGAAAGCTATTAGCCAGTCGTGTAAACGACTCGGAATGAGCTCTGAAAGTAAATGGTCGCATCATCTCCAGCTTTCAGGGAAGACATTAGCATAATAGATGAAGTCGGCTCATTATTCTCTAAACGAAGGCTTTGTAAGTAAGAACACATCGTCCTTCCTACTCCTTAGTCCCATTCTAACGAAGCTTGGCTTTAGCAAAGCCAAGCTTCGTTATAAAAAGGTACACAACTTTTTCTTTTTAATCGTCAGTATGCTTTTAGTTTTCATCGTGGCGTGAGAACGCGTTCTCTCTTGACGGATGCGTGGCAAAGACATATTTATAGTCGGCTCGTGGACGCTGCTGTCTTGGCTTGTTATAGAAACATTTCTCAAATTCGTGCACAATAATGCCAGCGTAACACGATCGTGGAACTCTGAAAGCGTCTTCACAACTATTTTCATGCATACGATCGTGACCATATACGGAACACTGGTAGTTAGAACCAGAAGATACACTCGTTAACAGTCCATGATAATGGCGCTCCGTCGTCCCCAGAAAAAAAAGACTATAAAATGCTCGTGTTGGCATTGTTCTAAACTTGGTTTTGAGCAAGTGCTAACGTGTTATCACAATCTCCAGAAGGTATCAAAAGGATGGCGGGCAAGCAGCCGCTGGGAAGGTCAGTGTGGTAAGATTACTTCGGCTAGCCTATTCCAGACAAACATTGGAAATGTAGTACCGCTAACAGACTGAGCCTCGTTTCAAGTTGGCCTTATTCGTTCTTCATCGTTGCAACGGAACAGCGCAGGAGTCTGACGAGTTCAAATACGGGCTAAAAGGAAACACATACAGAGCTGCGGACGTCATATTTGTGCCTCTCTTCGCAGTCGTCCAATTGCTGTATCGCTTTCTTGTATTCAGTTAGTTACAAATGCAAGAATCATTGCATAGCCGGCCACAGTCTCTGCAGTTCAGTGAAACAAAAACATGCGCCAGTGCGGCCTGCGTGCATAGATGTTCGTGCTGCACATGAGCACGTGTGCTCTGGCACAATGTACAGAGCTTGAGTCATGTGGTTTCCTATGGAGACGTTTGCTGTCTATGAGCGCCAATCACGCAATAATGGCGTCTCGTACCGTTCACCAATTGTGCAAGGCGAGAAGTCGAATTCAGACATTTCAGATAATGCATTCGCGAAAAATGTCTGTCTACAGGTAGTGTAACCATAGGTCCCGCAAGAAAATATATTTTGGTAACTTCTAGAAACTACGCTCTATGCATGACATGTAGATGCCGCACCTGGAGAACCATGCGTAGTCCTTGGTATCAGAATAATCGAAGGACAGAAAAACATGCATACTCATCCAAAGCTTTTTCGTATATCGACCTCTCTGCATACAAATTGTACCTGTATAAGCTTAGGATGTGCTTAAGGAGAGAATTGCGTAAACAAATAATAAAGAAGTCCTTCGTATCATCGCCGTCTTGCTATATTTACATATCTTTACTGCCTGATTGCAGTCGAGCTCCCTCTTCTTTTAATGAAACAACACCCATGTACTTAGATTTAGGTGCCCCTAAAGAAGCCCAGGTGGTTGAAATTTCCGGAGTTCCCCACTATGACATGCCTCATAACCAGAAAGTGGTTTTGACACGTAAAACCCTATAATGTTTTGAACAAAGTGATTTCAGACACCTTGGCAAAGGGCCGACTAAATTAAAACCCCGCCTGAAAATTTCATTCCGCTGGCAACACTGAAATTGTAGAAGAACTGCAGACTTGGCAAAATGAACAGAAATATGTGCATAACCACGTCCGTTACCAGCTTACAAGAAGCCTAGAGCTAGCTTCTTCCTGACGCCGCACCGGCTGCGGGGGCCGCCGAGGACCTCCTGCGTCTGCGTCGCCGTGGCTGGGAGGCGGCTCTCAGAAGTTCAGAGCTGGAAGACCAGCTCTGGACCGTGCCGAAGATGCCGCCCGAGTCCAAGGACTTCGAGCCGCCACCTGAGGCCACCGCAATCAAAACTGCCACACCATTCTTTTTAATAACGTTTATTTTCTTCTTTTTCTAATGTGTTACGCAGCATTGTCTACAAAAATTACTTGCGTCGTGAAGAAGTGCGTTCGTGAAGCGCTGAAGTTCCGCGCACTCTAACATGAAATACACATCTAGATGTCGTGCCCCGACGTTAGGAGGGCATTTATAGCAAGCAGCAGTCGAATGAAACGTCTACTATATATTGAGCCGCCACGTATATTTGTGGATGCCTTTTTCTTTGTTTGGAAAACCTTCCTGCTCCTAACAATACCCAGTTTCTCTAGCAAATGGCCGTAACGTCGCGAAATTGATGCGTTCGGCGATTAATGATACGGTCATTCAATAAACAACTTCCACGTCGCTAATGATTGAAGCGGGCATGTTTCGCCAAAACCAGTGCGTTGAATGCTGGTAAAGTATAAATAGCGATGCGTGAAGGATCGTCAATCCTTGAGGAAGGAACGTATTTGCCTCGCAGAATTAGAAACCCATTCAAACAAGCTAGCACTGTGCTCTCGCCTGTCAATCCATAAAGTGGTCAATAAAAGGGCAATGTAAACACGGCTGAAATGTGATCCGATGGCGTAATACAAATACACGCAAAACGAGAAACGTGGAAGCGCAGTTCGTAACTGTTCTGCGGTCCCGGCGAACGCACATATCCTTCTCAGCGCACGAGCACAAACAGTAGCACGATTAGGGACAGAAACCGAACACGTGCATCACAATAAATTATTCAAGAATGATATCTCTCTCCTGCGGATAAATAGTGACGGCTCACTCGTGGATAGTTTCAATCCTTTTCTTTGTTCCCTGGGATAGTTTTTTCAGTCCACCCTCATTCCTGCCTGGAATTGCTGCGGTCGAACTGATGACCCACTGGAACTGGTAGAA
Organism: Dermacentor albipictus; assembly: GCF_038994185.2. Taxonomy (NCBI): domain Eukaryota; kingdom Metazoa; phylum Arthropoda; class Arachnida; order Ixodida; family Ixodidae; genus Dermacentor; species Dermacentor albipictus. The sequence continues at coordinate 120,330,555 of NC_091822.1, read as the reverse complement.
TCACCATACGCTTAAATTTAGTCATGCAGCGCGCGTTGCTCAGTTTGATGCATGTGCATATTGCCGAAGAAAATTGAGCAAACGAGCACACAAAATCAAAGCGTCTTTGTCCTCGTTCGTCTGCCTTGCAATGATGATGATATGATTTCTGTGCTAATCTTAGAAAGGTTATGTTTATTTTTCTATTTAACAGACGCCGCAGAACACAAGGATGAATCAGAAGAGCACCATGGCGAATTGTGGGAGGCTTCGATCGTAACCTTAGACCTGGAAGATCAGCTGGTGAACCAGGCACGACAAGCATCGATCGTCAGCGGCTTTCTTGACTAAGGGAGCCGCCCACCCTGGGCGATGAAATAACTATATATATGTCATGGTAATTCTTTAACTAAGTTTTGACTTTCTATCTCTCTCTTTCTCTGGAAAGGAATAAAGTGTAGTGAATGAGCGCTTGTGTTCGAAGTCCTTCAATCTGTTTGTTTTTATTTTAGCTCAGTTCATATCCTTAGCAAACCTTAGGCCACTCTCGTAACGAGTTCTTTTTTTTCGGCAGTGTGAACAAACCAGCACAAGGTGAACAACATGTGCAGATTCCTGCCTCGTTCCTAACTCATTTGCACGACAGTGGAGCAGGAAAACAATATTACTTTTCTCGTCGAGATTTCGTTCGGACGAGCTGGTTTCTTTACACTGAACACAAAGCATCGCCAAACTGAAATTGTTTTAAGAGTTTTCTTCTTTGGCTGCAGGAATATTGAGTCAATACGGGAGTAAGCTTAGAAGTTCCCGCAAATCGTCCCAGTTTGAAGATGCGTGCACATAACATTGGACTCTATTAGGCGCTGGTCGGACTGCAAACGCGCCTTCAGCGTTTGTAATCCGACGTCATCGGCGCGCGGGCGAGCGTGGTTCAACGCCGGGCGCGTCGATTTCTTGGTCTAAGCGAACCTCTTCTACGCACGCAGAAGAAACGGATACGCAGCCATACACAGCTTCACTGTAAAAAGTCGCCGAATACTGTTACGCTCCACTCAACTAAAAGCCATGTTGTTCCGCAATAAGTAAGTCTACTGGACCAGTTCTAAAGCAGTGTTTATCAGGCAATCACGCTCCACGGTTGAACAAGAGCAATGTGGTGACAATCAGATGAGCCAATAAACTGATAAAAGACAGTATCCTATCACAAGTGAAGGCTCTCAAGCCCAGATGAAGTACGTTCTAAAAACGGAAAGAGAAAAAAAAAAAGAATTGTTTAGAGAACGATGTAACTTTACCAAGTGCGTTGAAGTGCAGTGCGTTGGAAGCATGCAACGTCATTACTGGCGACATATTGAAACACTTGACACCAAGGAATTCTGCGCGCCTTAGCGTTGAACAAAATGGACGAAAGAATCTGTAGAGTGGTACACAGAACATCTTACTTGAGGGAATACGACGAGAATGGTAACCCAAATAAATAAACAAAAAAGTAAACGTACAAAAAGAAATGTCAGCGAACGAGACACGAAATTCTTGAAGAAAACACAAAAAAAAGACGAAATGTGACACTCTGCGGCCCGGATGGCTTCCACGGCTCACCGATTATGGGTTGGATCAAGAATTTATTCGGATGCAGAGCTTTCCTTACGACTTTTTCACGTTGCACTCGCCACCCTTTAGCGCTAGCCAGCTGAGCTTTTGCAGCCAAGAATTTTCCTCCGTCAAGGGATTGATGCGTTTCGCGGACGGGAGCGTAATATCCGAGGAGAGACAGGTTAGAAAAAGATGGGGAAGAAGAGGTCGCGTCAAGGCCACAGAGGAGCGCATCGACGTGGCCCAACTTGTCCTTTGACCGGCGCCCCTCTTCTGCGCAAAATGGAATAGCCCTCCCTCCATTTTCCGCGAAGTGATACGTAAAAAATTTTTGCCACGGAAAATAATGAAAAACGAAGGAAGAAAGAAGCGAAAGGAGGGAGGAAGCTACAACGCCACTCTTTCTGCGCGACCGGGTGAGATGAGTCTGAAAAATAGAACAAAAAAAAAGGGGGAGGGGGGGTGGGGAGTATGGGGATGAGGCAGCCACGGAGATAGCTGCATATTATACCAACGTCAGCTTCAAACCTCGCGATGTCGTGACCGCGAGTTAAAAGATTGAACGTATACCGATGCCGAAAAACAAGGGGAGAAAAGGCAAGCAGTTCCAAAATACAACCACGAACGAAAAAAACTAAGCGACTTAGTTATCGTTTCGTTTGCATATGGTTTCGTCGTCGCAAGTTTCCCACAATTTCCTTCCTTTCTTTTTCTTTTTTTTTTTGGGGGGGGGGGGAGGGAGGTTTCACGACAGCACTGGTTTACGCCTCCATGCAAATGCGAACTACACGGAGAAAAGGGTATTTTTTCTACCGGTCCTTCTCCCTGCCTGTGAAGCATATATGTAACTGGGCTATCCGCGCCGTAAATGCCGAAATCATACCAGTCAGGGGTTGCCGGTGTCGCTTTTTTCCACGGAGCCCCGAAGCGAGGAATGGAGTTATACGATCTTTATACGTTGCTCTTTTCACCATCAAATATGCATCAATAGGATGACCTGCAACTGCACAACCAGGTGTAATCGATGCTCCCCTTTCTTAAAATGTGCATGCCTGCTTCGGTTCGCCGTTCGGCTTACTTTCTGTTTTATGGTCTGTTTTACCTTTCTTGCCTTTCTTTTGCCTACGTTTCTCCTACTGATAGTCAATGCATTCGCGGGTATTCGCCTGTCGAGTCATGTTAATAGTTATAAAAGAATTAACACCGTTCCCAAGCGACACCCGTTAAACGTGAATGGCCGGCAGTTAGCACCAAACACGACCGACAATATTCTATAATGCGACGATTACACGGATACCAAAAGGAGATTACTTAACCCTGGGAAATTTTTGCAGAAACCATCGACGATAATTGTGAATCTAAGCAAATAGTCCAGCGCTTTTAGAAAGCTGTTCGCTTTATTTAAGCACTGATGCCCTTGGCCACATATACTCCTTGCAACGGAGATATTCATGTAGCTTTTTTGTTTTTGTCTAGAGTAATTTCGTAGATGACAAAGCTGCCATTTAGGAAAAAAATGTTTTGCACTATAAACAAAACAGAGAGAGAGAGAGAACAAGATGCGGCCATTTTGCTTGAAGGCATTGCTGATTTGCTCCACCGTACGAAGATGCCTTCTAAAGCGACCACTTGTATTTTCCAGTAGGGACGGACGAATATTTGAAGTCGCAAATACCAATCAAGTACTCCACACTAAGTATTGCTACTCGAAAAGGAACTATCCGGTATTTTTAATATTCGAAACTAAGCAAACATTTAGCAACAGTTTGAATTAAAAGCCGGGTTGCTGGTCTCTATCTGCTAAAATAAAGAATCACAGTATGTCAGAAGGGAGGCAACGATAAATGTTTTCGAAGCAGTGCAGGAACAAACTAAGCAACGCGAGCTTCGTTTTAGGCATTGCGGCGGGAGCCCGCACTTTTCAGCGAGAAAGGTAAACCGAAGTTGAGGCATTTTAATGAGAAGCGTTATTGTCCGAGCCAACTCAGTTTATGGAGGGTATTTGGCTGTTCTTGTGGGCCAGTCCCGAAGATGGTGCAGTGCAAAACTACAAAGCATCACTTAAAGCGCTCTTGTCGTGCACTTCCTTCTTTGCTCCTTGTGTTGGCGCTGAATTTCGTAACCATGAATCTAACATTCCGGCTAACCCAGCTAGCAGTCTGGAAACGCAAAAAAGAACGTGGTTTCGATAGGCATCGTACGTGATTCCTCCCGAATCGAATTAAAAGCTCTGTCTGCCGAAAGAAGGTGCGTGGTACTCCATATTTGACGATGACAGCAGTGCGTCCGCTTAAGAAGCTGCTCTCCATCAACGCCTGAGCTTCCCGCCGCCTCCTTGCTTTAAATTCGGGGTCCCACTTGTAACAGTGCAAGGGTGCGTACTCGTGCGGTGCCGCTCTGCTCGGGCTGCTTCCTGAACACTCTTTGTGAAACATAAGTTGTATTTTGTGTGTGTGTGTGTGCGTGTGTGTGTGTGTGTTTGTGTGTGTTTGTGTGTGTGTGTGCGTGCGTGCGTGCGTGCGCGTGCGGGTGCGCGTGTGCATGTGCGGGTGCGTGCGTGTGTGTGTGTGCGTGCGCATGGTTGTGTGTGTGTGTGTGTTTGTGTGTGTGTGTGTGTGTGTGTGTGTGTGTGTGTGTGTGTGTGTGTGTGTGTGTGTGTGTGTGTGTGTGTGTGTGTGTGTGTGTGTGTGTGTGTGTGTGTGTGTGTGTGTGTGTGTGTGTGTGTGTGTGTGCGTGTGCGTGTGTGTGTTTTCGACTTTCTGTCAAAAGCCTAAGCTTAAGCTTAAGCTTTGCCTTAAAAGTGAAACGTGATAGCATTCAAAGATCCCTGACTGTTTCTCACGCTTCCCGGCGACAGCAGCTTATGTAACAGTACTGTCTACCGAGAAACCCTGGCGGCGAACGATGCATGCACGGAAGCGAGCTTTCTGGCAGAAAGGCGGCCTCCTGCGTAGGCCGACCCCGGAGGTAGTGCATAGCCGCGCCAAAAGAAACGCATCATTTTCGGGTTTCGTTTATTGTTTCGCACTTCTAATACTTTATTCTAAGATTTAGCATGAAAGGCATGCGCTTTCGGTGTTTTGTTTCATGCCATTTGTTTGCCGGCTGTCGTTCTCAAAATTCCGAGGTATACCTTTCTCAATAATGTGAGACAAGGTATGACCAACTATAGCGATAGAATGGTGTGCCAATATAAACCGCATACACCGCATGTCATAAAGCAAGGCATGGCGTTCACATATACCTAAATATATACGGGAATTTTCGCTCCCGAGGATTATGGCGTTGACGCCGACACCGGATTTTCTGCGACACGGGGCCTTAACACTATCGCTTTATAAACCTTGCCTTTTAGAGACGCAAAAAGAGCTCGCGCTGGCTTAGGCACCTGCGGATTTCTAGAGTATGGATGAATTCACGAGCTTTACGAGCCAAAACCACGATTTCACTATGAGGCACGCGGTAGTGAGGGACTCGGGAATAATTTTGACCACCTGGGGATCTTTAACGTGCCCCCAATGCACGGGGACACAGGCATTTTTACGGTATGCGAATCTCTTCTGCAACAGCATGAGCGTGTAATTTTCTTTTTGCTCAAAATTTAGTGTTGGCGTCGTTGACGTTGATCTGTCGTTGTCGCGGTCGATGTCGTTGCCGTTGTGGCTGTCATTGGCGTCATCACTGCCGGCGATGGTGATGATGATGATTGTGTTGCTGTTGTTGCTCTTGTTCGTATTGTGCCACGCCGTCTTGACAGGCAGCGTTTCTTCCAACTTCATTTTGCCCGATTACCACGCCTGAAGCTAAAGTCGAAAAAAGCACTTCTCTTTCCTATTCACCTGCGTGCTTAGTTCATTTCTCACCTACATAAAATGAATTTGCATGGCTGGTACTCTTTGGGGGAACACATAGTTAACATTTGAATTGATATAAATTGACCGTATTATCTAATTTTTGGCATAAATTGAACGAAATCACGCCTAAATGCAAAAAAAAATTTAAGTTTCTCTACAGGTTTTCGTGCCCAATTTTAAGCTACAATCAGTTTTTCGATACTTACGACGTGTTCCTCGTAAACATGGTACCCTTGCAATTATTGTCATTCATCTACAATGAGCATATACGCTAAGAATGTCTAATTAAGGTTGTGCTGTTACTTAGCATCCGTTTTCCTTTAGATTAGACATACGTGACTGACGGATTGGGTGGATAGGTTAGAATCAGGCGAATCCTGCTGCCCCACTTAACCTGTATATGGGCTGAGGCGCTATACGTTATAAAAATTACTCGACAGAAAAAGCTGCTTAACACGGAATTAATTTAATAGGAGCAAACAGTGAAGGACGTACCGTCAAACTTATGAACGAAGTTGAAAGCAGTAAAGTTTAAACACATAAGCGCTGTCAGTACTTTACAGCTATAGGCAGCATGAACAAAAGAAGCAATTCGACTGCCTTAGCAGGCCCATAATGCCTTCCTCGCCATGCCCGGAGAAGGACACTGTGCGACAATAGGACCTAAATAAAGTTCATTGTTCCGCGTTGGTCAAAACTTGTCGCACCTTTCTCGCGTCCTTTGCGCATGAAACAGACACGTTAACGACACTACTGAAATGTCCTCACCTGGTGCACCGCAAACAGACGATGATGATTCAACGAACTTATTTTAGGTAGGAAGCTGTCGTTGAAGACTGCACCTAACCCAAGTCGTTGAAGCAAACTTCTCTCGATTGGTTGTCAGAAAGTATCAATTTTATTTCGCGGTTAGCTGTACACAGAATACATTTCGCTATCTCGTCCTGCCAACTTGTCAAAGACTATTATATCCCTGAAGGTTTCTCCAAAATTTCTTTCATGATATTACTGAACAAAGAAATAAAGCACGCATCGCCGTGTACGTGGCCCCGTTTTGTGATGTTCTCTTCCTGGTCGCTCCTGTATAATGCAAAATAGATGGTAGCTGGGTGAGGACTCAAACGCAACAAGGTGTCCACGAGGTGCTGCGATGTGCGGCAATTTCCCTGTTCAAACAATAATTTGACTGTAAAATGTCTTGGCGGTGCATGTTCCACGGCTCTACTGCCGTCTTCGAGTACGACCAGCCCTGAGGCCTTCACCTCCGGCAACGAGCTTCGTTTCTCCCTGTATGGCGCGTAGTTCGCATGTAGAGGTTGATGGCGGGCGAAAAATATTCAGTAGAAGCTGTCTACCTGAGGCTGGAATGACAATGGCAGACACTGAGCTATTCGAATATTCACCTATTCTGCCAGCATGTTTCTTGGAAATTGAAGGAAAACCAGCTGTACAGCAACAAAGGGGGGAATTCCATATTACTTCTTGACATGTCTTCTATCTGTAAGCACACTTGAGGCTGTGGGTGAAACGATGGAGGCTGCAGGTTACAACATTTGTAAACGGGAACGCTTGCTTGATGTCCAGGAAGTTGAGAACCATATGTAACATTCTCTTCTTCAATGCAGTGTTGTCCATAGTGGAAGTTATTGTTGTGATAGAAATTATATGAATACTCCAGGAGCATTTTTGTCGCCATCTTCACCGTCGGCTGCCCGTGATGTTCTTTATGAATTTCAAGGGTATGCTGTATGCCACGCTGTATGCTGCATGTGCAAGCGCAAGAATGCAAGGGTAAGCCGACGATGGTGGCCTAATCCCACACCATCTAGATAGCACAAGACGTCAAAATCCCGCCGGCTTACTCGGAGGCGTAATCATTAGATTCTATGGCAGTCGGGCCAGTAGCATGGCATCATGGATTGAACAGGCCTCGTGCTATCTAGGTGGTGTTGCTTAATCTCGCGCGAGCAAGTGAAGAAATCGGGGATGAAGCGCACCGTTTTCCGTCTCGGGCAAGGCACCGGGGTGAGGGGAGGGAGGGTGGCGGTTGCGTATGGTGCGGCCGCGCGGGCCCTCTCTTGAAAGTGACTGAACAGAGTGCGTCGAGTGCTTATATCCTCGTATGCGTTGTGTTCTCGCCGGTTACTTCTCGTTGAAGCGAAATACAGCACGAAGGTCAATTCGCTCGCTGCTGCTGCCGCTCTTCCTCACGCCAGGGTTTTCACAGGGTGTGTCCACGGTTATCGAATGAGATCCGTTTATGTTTGCTTTTGCGGTGTGATACCCTGCTTGTTTATTTTGTTTGCAAGTGAAAGTTTACGAGTTTACTTCATATAGCTGTCTGCTAATTTGCCATCGCAGTCGATGCTTCGCCTGTGGGGGGAAACTGCGACTTTTCTTCTGCTGCGTAAAAATGTGGAAGAAGTGACGAAATGTTTCAGTATAATCACGTATTACTATTGAGATTTATATTGACAGCAAACGAACTCGTTCGCACTCAGTTACCATCGTAAGAGTTTTCCCTCATTACATATTCTTCTCATGTTAGGGCATAGCCGGGCTTCTGAATTCGCTCATGAATTATGTTGTACCTGAAAAGAAGGAAGGCTGCCTTAAACAACGAACGCTATAGAGTGTGCGCGACGACGCCGAATGTACAGCAGCGAGCATAGACAATCGATTTCTTTGATCATCCGTTCATGTCGTATCTTTAACCTTCAGCGGGTAGGCAACTATAGACAGTACGCAAAACGAGGTTTCGTTCCCGAGAGTGCATATGTAATATTCACAACTGATCCCGCTGAGCCATTCAATGAAACCGTTCATCTTTTTATACAGCGAATGAGCACTCACTTGCGCGAAGCTTGAGAATGGAATAACGCTCGCCGTTTAATGCTTCCCCGGGTCAAGTCAATGTTTATCGGATCCTGCGAGGATTTCGGTGCAGGTCATCTCCGCTGCAACCACACTTGGCAGGACTTTCAACAGGTGCCCTCGCAGACAACGGCACGATGGAAAGTTCTTTCGGTATACTGTGTGAAGTTTCCAGCAACCATCAGTCGCATAGCAACTCGAAAAATGGTAAAGGAAACCCGAGCAGACACAGCTACCGCGACCGAATCCCATTAACCTGGCAGAAGCATGGACAGATTCAACGAGTTCTCATTTACATGCAGGCAGTACGAGGATGGGAAAGATGGATTTTAGCCCTCGATTACGAACGTCGAGCACCAGTGTGCACCATTTTGCATGCGTTAGATCTCACCCCGTGCGCCATTTGATGCTGCGAGTGTACGCGTTTGAAGTGTTCCATCATGCAGATCAGTTACTTCTACGAAAATGGGGGCAGCATGACATCAAACAAAAAAGCATGGATTCATCGAGAGCGTGCTCAAGGGAGATTAGGTTTCGCTCTGAAGGCTGTATCATAGACAGAAAGAGAGCAGAGTGATTTGCCGGTCTATACCCCAATACATGCGTACTACTTCCCAAGAGGCATCCGCACTCCGTCGGCACAAAATGAGCTTTGCGATGGGCTATGCCCTCGTCCCAGTAAGAACGTACAAACGTCAGCGATATTAGAATGATTTTTGGTATCTTTATGTATCAGCAATGTAATCTCCTAACCGGCGCTGCCCGTAAGTTTGTTCAGCAACTGTCGTATTTACTTCGCGCATGACCAGGGCATAAACGTAACTCGAATGTCGAGGTTCCCGAAACATTACTGGCTGCATATCTCTGGAAGACTAGGGACCCCCTCGATGGTGAGTGCATATACCATTTAGCTGAACTGATTCAGCACAATATGCACAAGAATAAAGCAGAAATTAGGCTCGAGAGCCCTCCGTCACATTAAGAAAAAACGTTTTTTGCTGGTAAACTCGTAAATGTGGCAGTTTGTTACGGAAGCTCTAAAAACTGAACGTCAATTTCGTGGCCCCTGCGCTTAACCAGAAACATGAATCTTTCGCAAAAACGTGCTTGGCTTGTTCCTTTGTGTCTCCGCGTTGTGACACGCACCGTTAGCTGTCTGCGAAAGGGCATTCCAGGGCGTTAGCGCAAAGTAGTACCAACACGCAGGACTCTCTTGCACCTGCATTGAAATGAAGAATTACGCATTGATATTGTGGAAGGCGGTGGCACGAAGAGGCAGCCGCTGTAGCCAAAGTTTATTTAGACCGGCAAGGCATGGTGCAGCGGGATCTCGGGAGTGGCCCACACCGCGGCATTTCAGGTCGAGCGCACTATACCGTGCTCTCTTCTAGCGCTACCTGCACGTGAGTCTATCTTATTGTTCGCCCAATTTGGAGGCGATAGTTGTGGCGCTACAATATACCACGTTAGTCATTACAGTACGGTGCCAATGTAAAAACAGCAAACTTGCCTTCAGAAAACAACGTTGGGCTAACATGAGTTCGCTGCAAAAGATATATTACGTAGATAGTTTTTGTATTACAAACCAGCGACAAGCTAAAAAATGATGATCAATCTTGGCAATGACGATATTGGCAATGTCACCAGACAAGACCTGCGTAAATATTTGTTTACCGCAGAATTACGGCAACGTAATGTGGCAATCCAAACCTTTAATTGTCGTGATGAACAGAGCTGATTACTCCAGGGAAGCCTGAGATGTTGGAATTTTGTCAAGCTTGTTTTTGATTCGATGTAGTCTCCACGTGTCAAATATTTCCGGTATTCATACACGCTTGTGTACACCAATACTGGGACAATAAAGAAGTGTTGCTCCATGCAGCGACGCTCGCTCCCTATGGCGTTCTTCTTCTCTCCTTCTGTTCTTTCTTTTCTGTCTGTGCGCTCTAGCGTTCTTAAAACGACGCTTCCTCATTTGGAGACTGCCCGCCGAAAAAGGAAGCAGAACTGTCTTAGTTTGGACTTTCGTAAAGAGACTTCCCGAAATTGAAACGAGGAGGCCCTGTAAAACATTGTGATACGCAGAGCGTGCGCTGCTGACGTTTGAAACTCGTCGCTTTTAGTTCTAACCAGTAATTCCCTGGTTCAGTAAGTTTAGGAAAGCCCCGCTGCTCCAAAGTTTCGTGTCGGAAACTCAGACGACGGAGCGACCGAGAGACCCCCGTGTGCGGTTGGACGGGTTTACTGCGAGCACAGGCTGACTTGCGATGTTAAACGTTTTGGCCGCCGCCTGTTCGCGACGTCTTGTTCCTTTCCGCGCCGACGCCACGGCAGTGTAATCGCGTTGCTTCGGAGCAGCGGGTTGTGCGAGTTCTGAGGCAGAAAATGCGGATCGCAGTCGGCTTCGCTTCAGTGGCTCCTCTTAAACCCAGTCGTATAGAGGGAGGCGCTGTTTCTCTCTGTCTGCGACACGTGAATGGAAAGTATTGGAAGTCGTCGGGACGGAAAATTTCCCTTTGAGAAGCTTTTTTCTGTACATTAGAAATGAAGCAGTTTTACGTCTCCTCAACGCACGCGCAGGGTTTATGGGTTATGAGAGACGACCGTGGAGGACAAGTTGAAATCAGATTTATCAGCTTTTAGCTTCCTTGGCATGCATCCAAACGTCCGCGCACAATCGTTTTTCTACCCTGGCCGCTTTATTTCTTTTTCTTCTTCTTTTTTTGTAAGGATGAAAGCCAGGAGCTAGATTTGGGTATAGTAGAAGAAAGGCTAACGAAGTAGTACAACGAAGAAAAAGAAAGCATATATGACTTCCTACTTAAAAGCTGTACTTTTAATGTCGGCTCACAGACATCTCCAAAGCACACTGATCTGATAATAGAATGGTAATTTATATTTCACGGATTCTTCAACGTATTTTATTTCCGTCGATTTGGCCATGTTGCATATGTTACTTAGAGTGAGCCTTACTTAGGCTAATCATCCAGAATGTGTATGTCCTACGATGACATGAGAGGTACAAAATTCCTAAATATTGCTTGATACGCATGCATCTGTCCTCAACTTTCTACCTCCGGCAAGAGAGAGAGAGAGATAGGGGGGGGGGAAGAAAAGGGAGGTAGGTTAACCGGACTGAGTCCAGTTTGCTACCACACACGTGGGGAGGGCGATGGGGGAGCGAAAGAAAGAGATTGAAGACATGAGTCTGTATCGCACTTTCACATGCGCTAAGCTAGGTGCAGTGTGTCCACAGTCGTACACTTAAATTTGTTGCCTTCAGGTACTGAAGAAGCGCTCGAATAGCTTTCTGGGCTGATGAAGTGTGAGGCCAGGCAACCAATACCTTTGCTTTTCTAAATGGCCTATCGGCCAGCCTATTCAAGGCCCACTAGAGAGTCTGACGTTGATTAGCGAAGCGAGAAAAGTGGCACAAAGGATGATTGATGATCTCTTCACACTTGCACCTAGCGCACATCAGTGAGTCCGCCATTCCAATACGATAGTTTAGGAGCTGGTGAATGCTACTCCTACCCACAGCACACAGCAATGCTACGTCGCGTCGTGAAAGGTTTGCTGGTAATTACAGTTTCAGTGACGGGTCGAGCCTGTGTAATGGATAGTTAGAGTTTTGCGCTATATGCCAGTAACTCAAAGTGATGGTACGAGTTATGTTGCGAAGCTCTCTTGCAGTGTCTACTCTCGATAAAGGTATAAGAAGTGTCGGTGCTCCAGCCTGGGTACGTCCGGCAACCTTATCGGCGAGGTGATTACCAACGATGCCACAATGTCCCGGCAGTCACTGAAAGAGTATATCATGTCTTGAAGGAAAAAAACACAGTCAAAAAACACAAAGGACAAGAGGAGAGGTTCGCACCACAACGACTGGACTATCAGCTGTTGTGTTTTCTGACTGTTTTTTTTTTTCCTTCAAGTATGTACCAACTGGCCCAGACTTCAACCCTACTGTATATCATGTCCTCGTTCAGAAGCGAAATGGCAAATTTCGTGGATTTGGGACACCAGCTGGGGGTAATTAGCACGTCGAAAACCTCGCAAGCTTCGGAGGGCTGCGTTCGAATCACAAAGTATTGGTCATCTGCCAGGCAATTCTTTTTCAATGCGTTCCACAGCAGCGGGAAGAGTGGTCAGTTCGGAAACTGTAGATGTCGTGCCGAGTGAACTCTTAAACTTGATGGCGACCAATTGAGATAGTAAAACAATGGCGCCCGTCGAACATTTCAGAACGGAACCAGCCGTGTAAACATGAATTCGGTTAGCGTACAATGAAAAAGTTCTAATGCGATCTGCTTGAGAGCTGCGGCGGTCAGTCAGGCTAGCCTTCTTCGCAGTTCCTGGAAAAGCTAAGCACACAGGAGGCTTTTTCAGGCACCACTGACGGGATGGCGTTCTTGTTGCGGGCGAGTATCTCTATCACAAAGAGCGTTGGTTAGACGCAACTGACCTGGAAAACGCTGCCTTGAGTCTTTTCTCAGGCAAGCGAAATCTTCTACAAGCTCCCTATATCACCTTCGTCGTTGTGACAGCACTGTGTATGTGACTCACACTGTCCATCCGTCCGACTTGGAGTTGTGTATTTTGGCATAACTTGTGAACGATGTAGTGCATACACATAAAAACTGCAGAAAAATAAACTTGGGATTTTTGTCGCGCATATATACGTGAAAATTTCATGAGATTCCACGTTGCTTAGAATGAAAGTAAACGAAAATGTACGCATCGACAATAATTGTATAACACTGGATAAACGTTTCTTGAAAGCTTCCATGTTTATAGATTACAAAATGTACGTCGGATCTTAATATTTTTCTATCACAGTTATCACAGCAATTGGTCTCGTGCAGCGACTTATTACAAGAAACGAAGCGAAATGTTCTCCGCGTGCGGCCATGTGTCACATCGCCGCGGCAATGTTAGAAGGAGACAGGATACAACTAGCCAGGCGTGCAGTAGAACTCCCCAGCAGAGTAGGAAATATGAGTAGCATGCCAGCTCAAAGAAAGTAATGCACGTTTTTGTGCGTGAAACCCAGACAGGCAGGATTTCTCGCGTATTTCGTTGTATTTGACTTCGACTAGAACGATGTAACCAGCTCTGCTTTGAGCATCATGCACGCTTGAGCAGCTCTTTGTTATTCCCATGTCCAGCCATTACCGTCACTTGGGTTTAACTTCGTGTGCGGAATGGGTTAGAGCACCATGTTTCGTTGCCGTTATATTCTCGGTCATTCCGTCATACATTTGCACGCGTAATGGTTAACTCTAATGGTAAGGAGGACAGCAGAGTTTGGCAATATCTTCTGATTAGCCGTTCCCTGACGTCGCCCTGTCATTTAGGCGGCCATACACAAAGCATTGTAATCGGGCGGAATGGGGGACGACACGTTTATTTTTCTTTTGATCAGTCACGTATTCTGCACACATACACAAACACACGCACCCATGCGTGCAAGTACAAACACTCAAAAACATATGTATAGCACACCGGTGCTGCAATGAGTCCGTCGGCGTCCTTAACACACCGTAATGCACGAAGCGGGCATTTTTATCGCAGGCCGTTCCCTTCGTGCTCAGGGTGATATTTCCTCATGTAACCAGCATCTTCATGTTTGCATATCCAGAGTAAAAAAAAATACTAGAGATGCATTTCCGCAAGTTTGCGCACGGGCATTAGACAGTTGCAACTTTTCTGTATTTTCTTTGATTGCGGTGATATGCTAACAGCGCATAAACAGCCTAATCATTAAAGTCTATGTGTCTTCATTTCAATTACTTTTTTTCCTCTCTAGCTTTTCAGTGTTCCAGTTTCAAGCTTTCAGTGTTTCAGTGTTTCAAGTTTCAGCGCATGTCGTCCTCATGGTTCCTGTACAAGTTTGGCGTGTGTCGACGATGTACACACTGACGCTTTACGGGGTCGGTTTATCCGCGAATTCAAGCCGACATATCTGTTGGCGCCGTTCACCCACAGGTTCGCAAAAAACAAATGCCGCAAAGTACGCTCATGATACCTGGTGTGACTTGAATTGCCACATGGTTTCCTTTAAGCCAGAATAAATATTGTCAACGCGAAGCTTTATTTGACTAGTTTTCTATGTTCAACGCGACTGCTTGTTTGGTAAGCTTGCGGCGGATATGTGTGTCGATATATATATATATATATATATATATATATATATATATATATATATATATATATTATATAGTGCTATCTAGATGGACAGCACCAGGTAAACCAGCTTTAGCTTTCAAAACAACAACTACATTCACACGGCCTCAAACGCTACAAGTCCAACAGCGGCAACAAACAGAAAGCACGAAGTTGAACACTTCATAAAACAAAGGAAGACCCATTTTAAAGTAAGGAAGGTAATGCGAAACAACAGGATACTCACAAGTGGCACGCAAGAAGACTGGAGAAACATGGTCGTGCACAAGGAAGGAAACAAAAATTTTCACACCAGCCTCACTTCTTCGCTCTTCATCATGCTCCTTTCATGCAATCTTGTTTTTAAACCACACTAATTCCTGACAAAGAAATAAGCAAAAGGATGACAAAACTAATTTCTTAATGTTCTTTTTCCTTTCACAATTTTCGTTGGCGTTTTTTGAGTCTTCAACGAAATACGCAAAGGAAACTGCAGACAGCATATGGATGCCAGAGGTTTAGCGATTTGATGCACGAACTGAGGCAGTGCAAGAGACAAAAAAAAAATGAAAAAGAGTAATTGCAGGGAACGCGCCAAGGGATGTTTGTCCACAGAGGGGACGAAATAAGCCCCGAATTGTGCATCGGTAACGGCCGGAAATGTATATATAGGCGGAAAGATAGTGGGAAAGTGTTCGGGCATTCTTTTGGAATTATCTGCAGCATCGCTTGCTTTTCGTCGGGTGTTGCGAAAGACAGAGCATCCGCGGCAACCGGAAATGGGTTCCCATCGTGCGCTTTCAATCAAGGCAAGCATTTCCGGAAGCCATGCCAGAGAAAAAAAACGGCACCCCGGGGACCATTCGCCGGCGCCTTTCTTTCGCGAGCCCGAAGAAGAGCGCCAACCTTATTCAAACGCTGTCCAATTTTGCGCAGGATCACCGGAGTGGGTGAGCACGCAGCATACCACGTGATGCTATGGCGTGCGAAACAATAAGAGACCTTTCCTTTGATTATTTCTTTTTCTTCTTTTTGTCACCGGTGTTACCCCCTGATGCTACCTTTGGGACTCTTGCGATATTGCTTAACAGTGAAGAGCAAAGAGACAATGACATCAAAGGCACCACATTTCAAAGGGCACAATTTTTGTACCAACCTACATAAAGAAATGTATGGTGCTGAAGCGCACAGCGTCACACCTCAGGATTCTCCTTGCAAAACAATAACGAGAAGCTTTCTCAGAGTGTTTATTTTTTATTACCGACGGTGTTGCAACCGGATGCTAGCTTTGTGATATCTTTCTTTCAGGCACGTATCCAGGATTATTTTTTTTTTCGGGGGAAGGGGGGTACTCAAATTATTTTATACTGGATTAACTAGCGGAAAATACAGTGCTGCAGGTCTTTCAACCTCCCTGGAAAGGATGGACCCCACATGAATTTTTCTACGCTGTTTGAGACGTTGCTCTCTTATTCATTTGTTTATCGTAGCGCAGTTGAGTATTTCCCGTCCAGTACTAATTCCTTTCCACGCGCAATATACCTTGCGTGTATAGTTCTTGGCAGTTTCAAATATGCGTGTTGCGAAATATGGACGATATCTGGGAGTGTGTGTGTGTGTTTGTGTGTGTTGTGTGTGCTTGTGTGTGTGTGTTTGTGCGTGCGTGTGTGTGTTTTGTATATGTCTGTGTGTGTGTTTGTGCGTGTGTGTTGCGTGTGTGTTGCGTGTGTTTGTGCGTGTGTGTTGCGTGTGTGTTGTGTGTGTGTGCTTCTGTGTGTGTGTGTTGTGTGTGTGTGCGTGTGTGCGTGTGTGTGTGTGTGCGTGTGTGTGTGTGCGTGTGTTTGTGTGTTTGTGTGTGTGTGTGTGCGCGCGCGCGCGCGTGTGTGTGTGTGTGTGTGTGTGTGTGTGTGTGTGTGTGTGTGCGTGCGTGCGTGCGTGCGTGCTGGGGCTGTTTGTCTGCATTCAGAGGAAAAGTTTACAGACACTTTAGTATACAATAACGAGGATGAAAACGAAAGCCGGCGCGCTTACGAGACATTTATTGACTCATTTTGTCATTCTCATTCGAATGCGTTGTCAATTACTATTTCTCTCTGCTAGTTCTTCTCTTTACTGTGTGGGCTCAGGGCCGTGGCTTCAGAGTCAATGGCCAGCTAAGGCTCTCATAGACGACACAGGGTGCAAGAGTCATGCAAAAGGCAACCTCTACTGCCCGAAGTCCTAGGCCAACTGACAGCTTCCTGGTCGCCGTTCCTCGCGCTCCGGCCCCAGGCTGGCTGCGCGTGGTGCAGGCGCATGAGCCAGGCCCAGATGGTGATGATGGGGCCACAATAGTGCAGCCATGCAGCCGGCGTCCCCAAAACTTGTTCTCTTCGTAACTACTACGCCTCCCTATAAGACACCACATGGGCGTGCCCCAGCGTCAAGGTAGCCCCGCAAATACCCAATCCCACACCCGAGCAATGGGAAGCCGTGCTGACTAGTTCGAACCCTCGTAACCAGCAACAACTGGTGAGTTGGGCCCGGGAGACAGCAAGAGCCGCAGGAGCCCTGGACTAAGGGTACCTCCCGCACAAGCAGAAAGACACCTGCTTGTCCTTTTTTTTAATAAATGTTTTTCCTCCTGCTTTTCGGTCGCCTAGAAATTGTCACTTGTTATGAGTTATTTGTGGAACATTAGAACGAAGGTGGCAATTATATGAAAACCACTAAGGCAGATGCGCAGGGTCACTAAATGAGTTTGTTTTATTTTACCATAATACATGTGTCGTAGACCTCACATTTCATCGTCAGATGCATACAAATATTCTGAACCCCACTCCGACACTTGGTCACCGCGATGGTAGTTCTGAAACCACGGAGATTACAATGCCCTTGTGATCAGTGAAGTAGCATCCGACATACTTGATGTCTTTAATAGAATTTTCATTGTGGAATGCCAAGTCGATGGACGTTCCTCGAATCTTTCATGTCACCACTTGTTTTGGCGTAGCAAGATTCAGAGCCAGAACGGTTTCCATGCGCTTGAGAAATGCTGCGTTTTTCTAAGCGTTTGTGTTCAAATTACCCATCATAATCACTGGGAGATAGTGCATGTCCGGTGGCATGTTTCGGACAACGAAGTTGCCTGGTTCTTTTTCTGCAAAAATTGGATGTCTAGTAAACGCAGACTACAATGAAGCCCGTCTGCAACCATACTGCACAGATTTCACCGATGTATAATTGACCATTCAGATCCGCGGGTGTTGCTTGTACTGTGTCTTTAATGTGATCGCTACGCCTGCTGCAGTGTTGTCATGACGTTGTGCGCTACTCACGTAGCGAAACCCAGAAAACTTTCTCGTATCTGCTGGCTCCATCCTCGTTTCTGCAAAGCACAACATGTTTGCCTCCATTAGGTTGATGCTATGCGTAATGTCCTGCGAATGTTTTGGCAGAGATCGCACGTTGACGCATGTCACTACCATAGGCGTTTGACTTGCCAGTTGACTACATGTCTTGGTAATGGTCTGTACACAATGTTCGTGCAACCTTCGGAATTCGTAGGTCAACGCTCCGTCGCGATTTTGCTTGCCATTGTAGAATTTTGTCTTCAACGAAAGTTCGTGGGTCCGAGTGCCTTAATTACCGCCATCTTAATTTACCGCTTCTTAATTTACTTCACCTCAGTTTACACCAAATGTAGCGAGTACGACTCCCCAAAAAGGTCGTGGGTTCGAGCGCCCTAATTAACTTTGCCTATATAGCAGCAAGTGTCATGGATTCGGCTCTCGACGTTCACAACGTCAATTGGAATCACAATTGGAGAGGCTGATTCGTCCATATCTCCATGTTGGGTCGTCGCTTCGAGTGCCTTAATTAAGTTCGCCTTAATTAACACCGAAGGTCATGGATTCGAATCTCGACCTTCACAATGTCAATTGGTATACAACTTGGAGAGGCCGGTTCATCCATATCTCCATGTTGGGTAGCGGGTTCGAGTGCCTTAATTAACACCAAAAGTCGTGGATTCGACTCTCGACCTTCACAGTGTCCCTTGCAATCCAACTTGAACAATTGGCCTGTTTGCCAATATGTACAAGTGGGTTCGACTTCCACCAAAGGTCGTGGGTTAGGCTCTGTATGAATTTTGGTTCCCGTGGGGCGATCGCCTAACCACGTTCAGAGACCTCACCCAACACTACAGGCTCGAAAGACGCACATTCCCGCCACCGCACGATAAATTGAACAGGAACGAGGCCGGAACGTTACGCTGGCTCCAGACACACACCTACCCTAGCCCCGCTATCTTACACCACTGGTATCCGCGTTTATATTCAACAGACGCGTGTAAAACATGCGGACAGAGAGCGACGCTGCGACACATGCTCTGGGAGTGTGCCGGCAACAACGGTAATCAAACATCGTGAGGCTTATAGCGCGTTAAAAATCTTGGAAGTTGCTTTTTATCTATGAAGCGCCTGCCGTGATTTATCGCTCACGGTCAACGCCGCATACGCCGACGCCGACACCCGACGCCGACGACACCGGCTTTTCTGCTACACGATCTCCTTAACGCTATCGCGTTAAAAGACAAGGACGAAGGTCTTTTTAACGCGCTATAAGCCTGACGATGTCTTACCAACAAGCCCAAATCACTGCTTTACGGTAATCAAACCAGCTCCGTTGGCGACGCGTCCATAATCGCGGCCGTTGCCAGGGTAGGAGAAGGCTCGAGCTCGCTTCTTCCCGACGCTGCCCCGGATGCGGGAGCCGCCGGGGACCTTCTCCGTAGGCGTCGCCGCCACTGGGAGGCGGCTATCAGAAGTTCAGAGCTGGCAGACCAGCTCTGGGCCGTCCGGCAAGCCGAAGATGCCGCTCGAGTCCAAGGACTTCGAGCCGTCATCTGAGGCCACCATAGCAAGAACTGCCGGACTATTCTTTATTAAAGTGCCTTCTTCTTCTATAACGCCGGACATCGGATTTTTCGTCCCATGAGCCATCTAAGCCTTTAGCTTTAACAACTCCCGTTCGGTCCACATCGATGAGCTTTCAATCAGCGGTCACGCGCTGATGGACGATTCCTGGGCTGCGTGGCAACGTATGCACAATGGCGTTCCATTCCGATGCACTTGGATCACCGCTTCTTGGAAGCTGTACCAGCATCGGCAACTGTGCCGACATCAACCTATTTAAAATAGCCGCTGCTTCCACGACTTAAGCCTCCAGGTGAGCTAGCGTTATGACAAATGCTACCGTAGTAATACCTTGACTCCTTTTGTGCGTCCGGCAGGAGATGAGAGGGGATGTAGAGAGCAACCCTGGTCTTGACATGCAGGACCTCGCTGCTAACATTAGAAAAATGGCTGCCGATATCACTGATACAAACTAAAATAAGTGTTCAAGTGAGTCGTAAGCAACTATTCCCTTCAAACTAGATCTCGTAGAACAGCTTGAAAGTCATTTTTCAACCATCGAGGAAAAGTGCATGCAGCTAGAAAATACCACAAAATCGTTTTCCCGTCAGGTTGATGACCGGGAAAACCGAGGCAGAGAGTCAAACCTAATTATTTACGGCTTGAACGAACTATAAGAGAAAACATCAGAGAGCTTAGTACACGAAGTAAGCATTAAATTAGTTAAAGATGTGCTTGGTGTAATGTGTACAGTTTTGAGTGAGTACCCCGCTTACCCGGGTCTGAAGGAGGCTAATAAGATGCGCCCTGGGATCTTTAAGATGTTCGATTACCGAGACAAAGTCAAGATACTTCTCAACTGTTTCAGGCTGAAGGGTTCCAAAATCTCATACAGTGAAGATTTTTCTCTGGCGGTAAGCAACATAAGAAAAATGTTTTGGGATAGTTGGAAACTTAATCAAGAAAAGCAATAAAATGTCAGACTCGTCTACAATAATATCGAAGTAAATTATGAACTCTTTGCATAGGATGAAGAAATAAGCGAGAAAATAGCAGTAAGAAAAGTTTTTCCTAGAATAACCCGACGGCAACCATATAAGTCCAAAAAGAAACTACCTATTCTGAATATCTATTCCGGGATTACCATTAATGAGACGGTAGGACTTGAAAGCTTTTCTTTTGACCATAATCCTAATATCATAAATAGTAATGAAACTTGATTGTCACCACGTATCTTGACCCACAATGTAATACCTCCGGGCTATATAATTCCTTGTGAGGAAGGATGTGCATGTGGCGGTGGCCTCGAGATTTTTGTAAAACACGACATTTGGACCACACCCCTACTCAACATTACCGGCGCAGAAACATTGTTTTGGTAGGATCACGATCGGCGTATATTCCCTTATGTTGGTACAATGTACAGAGCGCCGAATTCTGGACCGGCGCAGTCACCTTTCAATTTCGTGTAGCGTCACCTTCAAGGAAACAAAAAGGTTGTCCTTTCGGGGGATTACAATATACCAGGCATAAAATGGCAGTCGTATGATACTGGTGTTATCGGTAAAGACAGCACTGAGACGATACATCACATGGTCTTAGTTCTTTGACATTAGCAGCCTTGCATGCATTGGACTCCACCACGTTGGAACCCGGGGGCCACATGCATGGCACAGGCGCAGGTCGTTTATTCTTTTGCAGCCGATGGTTTCTTGTGCTCTTACGAACAGCGCTGCTCTTCGAGGCAGGGACCGCTGGGGATGGCGCACTTCCACTGCGCTGCAGCACGATATGTATGGGCACTTTACTAGCAAGCGTATGCACCGAGATGCCAAGCAGCCGCCTTACCACGCGTATGTATGTCGCTCAGCGGTTTATAGGCGTGTTCTTGTAGGCCAGCACACAACACAAGCACTGCCGGGGGGGGGGGGGGTGGAGGGGGGAAGGTATTCGCGTTGCGGTGGGGGAGATACAAAGTTTGCCCCGTCGAGCACACCTATGCAACGGGAGACCTGGTGGCTACGTTTCTGCACCATGTCCAGCAGTACGACTCTGCTGCATGACCTGGGTTGCTGGCTCGTGGGGAAATTTATGTGTTCGCAGGGCATGGTATTGCACCGGGCCAGCTGCATCGAGGTGTGTGAAGCTCGAGCAAGAGGGCCATGTGGCGTTAGCTTTAAGGGATGTTTTTTGCGCGTTCCGAAAGCTGGACTAAAAAAGAGGGGCGATTACAGTGTGGATTGTTGAAGGTCCGGCATACTTTGAAAAGAGCTGATAGGTAGAATGTGAGCGAGGAGACCTAAAATAAGGGTGTGAGGAGGCCTAAAATAATTTAGGAGAGTGGGTAGAGAAGAGAAGAGAAGTCGAGTCAGCCGATAATCGGCCGCCGCTAGCCGATGTATGCTACTTTGTCCTAACCAACCGATGTATTCCTAAATTGACCTCCGTGGGTGCAAAGTGCAACCGGACGGCGATGAAGCCTCTGGAAGAATAACTTACCTGGAAGACCTGGAAGAAGACACTGCACTGCCTGCAATAGATGTTTAAAGCAAATCGTCCAGCAACAAACGCGTGTCGTATTTACGAGCAGCACAATTCTCGATCTAACGTTTGTCGCTGAGAACATTCGTGCAGAAGGCACATCACGAGAAGCAATTGACGGCGTTTTTGGACGACAAGGCAACCAAATATTTGCTACCACTGCCGTCGTCAGCATGACTAGAAAAATTTATCGCTCGAATATGTCATCGGAAAAACGCGGATTATGTCAATATTCTTGGCCTTTGTGATTACTACTACCCCATTTTTTTCTGCCCTTGTCCGTGATAACTCTATAACAGTAAACGAATTTTGGTGTAAACTTAAAACCTATGCCCTGCATTGCTTGTCAAACTGTGTCCACACAGTAAAATAAATAAAGTGAGCAAAAGAAACTCCCGGATTACAAGACATATAATACATATGAAACGAAACATGTCAAGGCTAAGGAAGCGTAAGTACAAAATATGAATTCGCTACTACTTTGAGAAAATGATCGAATTGGCACACGTAATGGGATCAGCGATAAAACGAGCAAAGCATACTGCATGCATGTCTTACTTAGTAACTGTGTAAAGACGGCTCTTCAAAAACTTGAAAAATATTTCAACGCGAACACAATAAGCAATGCAATATACCGCCTACACTCTAAAAAATTTAACACCCTTAAGGGTGTAAATGACTTGTCCCATGGGTGACACCCTTTTTGGGTGTATTGCTACACCCCAAGCAACGGGATGCAAATTAACACCCCACGAAAGAAGGGGTGTTAATATGACGTCACCTCACCTATGGGTGTAAAACAAAACAACACCCTTTTTATATGGGGTGTAACCACAGACACCACCCTTTCAATATGGGTGTAGCAGGGACAACAGCCTTCCAAAAGGGTGTTATCCCTGCAAGTATTTTAGCGTTCACTACAGCCATGTAGTTAATGGCCAGACTAGCTGTTGTGAATGCTGCCTAGCCTTAGCTATGGTACTACCTTGTTCAGTATGAGCCAGAATCTGTGAGGCGTCCTCGTATTGCGCTTCTGGTCCGTCATTTGGTAGCATAACGTGCGTCCCTTTCAGGCAAACAACTTAAGGTTTCGCCATTGCAGCAAGGCACACAGGCCATGCTTTTCGTAATCTTCCTCTGCAGTGATAGTACACTGCCGGCAGGATGCAGAGCGCAATAACAATGCGCGCTGCACTAAGGACACAGGATCTCCGGCACCTTGGTGCACCAGTACTTATGACCCCGTGGAAACAGCACAAAGCCAAAAGCATGGTTACATGCATTTCAGAAATAATTAAAAACCTCCACTTTTCTTGGTCAAAAATTTTCGCAACACCAGCTCGAAGAGGAGGGAAAGACACCACAGCTCGTTGTTGTAGCTCATATTGAATGCTATTGAGCGCAAGCAATGCATGGACTGGCGATGGTAACAAGTGCAGTACTACAGAAGCATACGTTTGCCTGTCAAGCAGTTTTTTGCCGTTTGAAGCACACATTTTATACCTCTATTCATTAAAGTTGTCATTTATCTCCACGGGATGCTTCTACTATTACTTTAACATATGACTTAAAGGTAGCACTGAAAGCCAAAGAACAAAGTGCTTCCACGCCGATTAATGTTTCAGCATTTACGAACAAAACAGCATGTGCAGCTGTGCATGCTGTTCAATATATAAGCATGCACTATTTCCTGAAATATATGTATGCTCCATTTACTGCCAGTGACCTGCTTATACCCAATTTAGTTTATTTTTCACCATGTGCTTGCATTGAATATACCACAGGCATTGTAAGTTAAGCTACCAGAATAACAATCAGCTAGTCTAAGGTTACCTAATTGAACAACATCATTGTAAAATTTGTGACGAAATGTGAGAAGTATTTATTTCATTAAAGAGAAATGGTTACATAATAATGTTTGCACATTTTAAATGTAAAAAGGAAAATAGGGAGTAAAACCATACCAATACAAAGACATAAGCACCAAATAATGGGCACAGGCTTGCTCAATTAAATTTTAAGCAGAACAGTTTTTTAAGTAGCCTGACTACGAACTATTTATTACATGTTTTCATTCGAAAAGCACTGCATCTTATTATAAAGCACAAAAATAACCGGTCACATAAGTAAGAACAAGTCTGAGTGTGTCTTTAACACAAGGATAGAAAGTTGTGCGAGTTGGTACAGTAACATGATCTTGGATTGTAGCACGAAGTGACACGGACAGAGACCAGAAGCAGATAGGATGAGCGCTAACTCTCAACTAAATTTTTATTGAAACGAAGAATATATATATATATATATATATATATATATATATATATATATATATATATATATATATATATATATATATATATATATATATATATATATATATATATATAGGTGACTGCAAAAAACCGCAGCCCATCTAAATGTATATTGAATACATAGAAGTAAGATGAAGACGACAAACAAAAGCCATCAGCCATCAACTGCGTGGCAAATCTCAAATCCGAGTGCATGCTATTCTCTTATCAAGTATACCTGTAGGTATTGCGACCAATGTGCTCCCAAGATGTATGAGGCATTAGTCATTGCAGAGTTGTAAGGACATGACAATCCTAGGATGATTATGTTCTTGAGGCTTTTTTCCACACTTTCCATCTTTTGAAACGTGTATAGTCTAGTCATGAAAATAAAAATTCTACAACTGGCGTGTGATAAGTTTTGCGTCTTATTTTTTAGCAGCTCATTGAAACGAGCCACGATGACAAATTCAAATGCCGTTACCTCATCAGACATTCAAATTTCTTAAACTCAAACAAAACCAGATAGGCATTACAGTGAGCATGATTAAAATACATTACACTGGTTTAAAGTTATTGCACCACTTTGTGCCAGGTAAAAATGTTAGAAACATAAAAAATGTTAAGATTCTACGGCCAACCGTGAAAACTAAATAAAAAAAAATCATTAAGCTTTCTTAAACGGGTACAGGAGCTTTACAACTGGCCGTCTTGGTGATGGACACGCAGATAGATGAGCAGCCATTCTACTGAGACGAGAATGTTGAGGGCTTCGCATGGAAGTCTGCGAGACACTGCAGAGTAGTTCTTGGTCCACATGAAGGAGGTTGCTTGCATGCACATCTGGGCCACCATACTGAATGCATGGTGTTACCGGAACCTTTTCCCCCTGCATTGTGGTAAAAAAGCATGGTTAAGTTTATACGATATTTAATATGCAAAAAAAGAGGTGAGGCATGCAGACAGGACACTAGAGTAGAGAAGTGAACATGAACACGAAAAACATGAAAAATTTCATTAACTTGCTTTATTAGATAAAATTTTTATACTGTGTGTCATTCATTATGAGGGTTCATAACCGCAACATATTTAATATATAAGCAGGTAGAATTATCAGCTTGGTCAGTTTGCACAAGCTCGTTTGAGGCAAGAAATCGAGTTACACAAACACAACCTCAACATTCTTGATTGAAAAAGGAACACCTCAGATGACATGCAGTCCAGTGAGTGAGAATTGCACAGTTCAAGAAAAACAAATTAAAACTCACAGACCGAAAGCGAATTAATTGATAGGTTTTAGTAGCACAAGGGCATCTTTGGCCAATGAGCGCCAAGTCTATACTGCAAAAGATAAACTTAGTGCATCTTTACAAAGCAAATATATAAAGATGACTAATGCCTCTCTGCACTACAGTTGCTTTGCTCTAGCGTGAAATCATTTTAATGCATGCACACGTACATACACACGCTACACCCAAGTGTAACAGCTGCAGAATTAAAATTGGGCAGCAACAAAGTCGCAACGTTTAACCATTGATCCCAAGCTGTACTAGTGACTGGAGGCAGTACCAATATCGCCAATGACGAATCGCACTTTTTCTGCCCGATGTTACGCTGCTCTTATTGTCAAAGATGAGTTAC
Source organism: Dermacentor albipictus (assembly GCF_038994185.2). Lineage (NCBI taxonomy): Eukaryota > Metazoa > Arthropoda > Arachnida > Ixodida > Ixodidae > Dermacentor > Dermacentor albipictus. The sequence goes on along the minus strand of NC_091822.1, from coordinate 120,304,722 downwards.
AGCCGGCATTGAGGGAAAGCTGCCCGCAAGAGCAGCTCCTATTTTTCTGTTATTTCTAACCAGAGACCAATGAAGTAATATATTTTTAGAATGAGAATGACACCGAAAAATTGAGTACGTGAAAAATTCGGTACATTTCTCCGGAATTAACTTGGGGGTTAACGGCTAAAGAGGCAATCCAGAAACTAGAACAAGTTTTGACATGTTTGCTACCAGTGAATGCTAGAAAATATGTTGGCATTCTGTAGTTTTGTCCAACAATGCAAAAGGGATTCTTAATAACTGAGGAAATAAATGGAAAAGTATCATGAAGTATATTTCGTGAATGTAATGCAGAATCACTCAACTTCTGTTACTATATAATCTCCACTTGAATAACCTGCACTTTCTGAACTAGTTCAGGAGGTGCTGCATTTCACTACTCATTCCACCAGTTCAACGTGGCAGCAACTGCATGTTGTGATTTGTTTTACTTAGTGCAGGCTTTGTACAGGGCGAGTTCACAGCTGTGCTGTGATAAGATTTGAGACCACATTGAGATGCTGAACAAGATGAATTCATTCTTTTTAAAATGAAGCTCCTGTTCTTCGAAACGAGAAGAAAGGATACTGAGGGTCAAAATTTTTCTGAATCACAGCTGGAAGATGCCAGGGAAGGCACGTGGAAACTCATTTGTAATTTTCTATTTAAATGTAGAAATGATAAAGGGAAATGAAAACGGTAAAAAAAAACAACCAGGCATGGGGGGAGAACGAACCTACAGCCTTTGCATTAGGCATGCGATGCACTAACCACTGTGCCACCGAGGCAGCATTCAACCATCCACAATGGCCCCTCAGATTGTCGACGCTCGAACACGGCCGTAGTTCCACAGTGGTTAGTATATCACATGCGTAATGTGAAGGTTATGGGTCCGTTCCCCACCCACAGGTGGATATCTTTTAATCCACTTTCACTTACCTAGAATTTATCGTTTCTATACTTCATATAAAAAACTTAAAACATGTTCCTGTATGCTTTCCTTGGCCTCATTATCTGCTGGCTTCTTCCAGTTCTGTTACTTCCAACGTTTATACATATTCTAATCTGGTAAGTAAACAGTTTTGCATGATGCTGGAATGCAATATAAAACATTATTGCAGGGCCGTGTTATGTAGAATGCCTTACATTGCACAGGCAAGGTGTATTAATGTCAATCTGAAAAAAAAAATTCCCACTCAAGGCAGAAATGCTGTGTAGTGCTGTGTGGAACAGGGTTTACCGAAAACATCTTGTTCAGAAATAAAGCCACCAAACAAGAAGGAAATATGAAAACTAGATGAAAATTCGTGCAGTTGCATGTTAAATATTTAGCACAGCCACAGATGACATAATGAAGGAAGTGCGAAGATGGTCTATTTTGGACACATGAGGCAATATACTTGAAAGATGCATATGAGCTTACAAGTGGAGAAATATCGTTTATGTAGCAGCTAAACTACGAACAGGCCTAGAGCACACTGATACAAGGTGTCGAGCATGTAAATCTTATGCCCTTAAGTCAAAGAAACGTGGCTGTTTCTCATGATTCGCTACACATGGCTGGCTCACACAACTTGGCCACTTCTATATATGCCTTGTAATTACCAGGTGGTCTGTATGACATGCGCAAACTTTAAATATGTACAAGTGCCACGTAGCTGGACAGTACCGAGGTAATGTCGTTTGTCATCGTTTTGAGGAAGTGAAACCAATTCTTGCATTTTTCCTAATTAGGTAATTAGTTATTAACAATTATATAACTGCTCAAACATTTTATTCAAAGCAAAAGTGTCAGTGCGAAAATTGTAGAGCATCCTGAAAAATTCCCAATCCAGATTTCTACTGTTCAGTAGGTGCAACAAATTTTTCTTTTCAAGCTTGAAAGAAGCCAGTGAACACATGCAAGAAGTGCCATGCAACTAACCGCTCGTGCACCTGAACACCATTTGGCTCCTTCCATGCTTGAAAAAAACTTTTTGAAAAGAATATTTTAGAAATTGATTAATTATTATTGACTATGTTTTAGGCAAAATGCATGAAATAGTGTGACTGCCACTTCCATTTTCGGCGACATGAATTGACTCCATTTGCATGTCCAAATCCAGCTATACATGGTGCGTTTTGAGCTGGTTCTGTAATTTAGGCTGGTTTTGACTAATTGAAGCTTCACACCTTAATAATGGAGTCAGCCTAAAAAGAAATTGGTACATAAACAGTCGCTGTCAGTACTCCATACTCCTTTAACTTAGTGCAAAGTGCTTGTGAGCCAAGAAGTTGGTAGATCTAAGCAGTATTTCTCATTTTGACCTGGTGTTATAGCCCACTTACTATGATGCCATGCTGCTCAGTCATGCTGGCCCCAGCTTCAATCTAGGCCATGGCAGCTGCCCTCCAATGAGGGTAAAATGCAATACCGCTTATGCCCTTAGATTCAGGTGTACATTAAAGAAACCAGGTTCCCAAAACTTTAGGTTTTGGAATGTAAAAGCCCATAACTTAATTTTAAAATCTAAAGGTGCTTTATTAGGAGCAGGGGCACCATTTTGAGCTTTTACTGCACTGCCATGGCACCAAAAAGCTCCAAGTAAATAAAAACAATTTCTTTGACAATGTACATATCTTGCAAACAATTACAAACACTTCTCTGCATGCACCTCCGTTGCTGTTATATTTAGATCCGTATGCCAAGGCGGGTTATGATGTTGGAACATGTTTCAAATTTTTTTTACCGCTTTAAAGTTGCTGGTTATTTTGCATCTCACTGTGTGTCGAACGCACATTTCAGACCATCAATTTCTTCAGAAAGTGCACTCCTCTTTATTTATTTGTGCATGCAAAAAGGGTTCAGAAGAACTGCTTTCTGAAGGTCTGTATAACAAGCAAAAACCAATTCTATGTAGGCTGCACAAAGAGAAAGGATTGGTTTGTAAATATGTTATTTAGTTCTTAAAAAAGAGGCAGCTGTCAGTATTCTGTTCCAAAGTAAAAATTGCCCCTACCTGGCTCTGCTTCATTTTCCGATGTTGATGGTCCATTTGGGGGCACTCAACTGATAGGCTGCACTTTGGCGATGTCGGGTGTGCTGTCACCAGGCCCAAGGTCGATCGACATCCTCACCAAAAGTCGAGTCCAAACGCTATAAAAGAAATATCTCATCATTTTGCTATCAGTTTTGTCATCTTGCGTGTTTCACACACGGCCGTCAGTGAAATATTTCGTCACTTGGATACTGAAAGAAATTCAAGCATTTTCTGGCAGCCAAGCTGATGATGATGATGTGTGGTGTTTTATGGCGCAAGGGCCAGGTTTGGCCAAAGAGCGCCATGACAAGTGGTAATGTTGACGACGTATTATGGAAGATGTGACTTGGCTGTAAACTGGTCTAAAAATTGTCGCTGTAAAGTGCGTAAAATCTACGTGCTATAAAATTATGGCGATGACTAATGACGAATACTATTAACATTAAAATGCATCGTGGAAGAATGATACAAAATAGAAAATATATAGGATGGTAAAATTACTTGGAGCACTGCTGCCCCGCCGGAGTCCTTGAAACACAAGGGCCTAGAGGCATGTGCTATACGAAAGAGCTATCACAGCGGCATCCTCTGAAGAGAGGGCGGCAGCCAAGCTGAATACACAGTAAATGGAGAACATTAAAGAGCAAATGCAGTTGTCACATTAGATTGATCAAGTACAGCAGAAATGGAAATAAATCAGTGATACTGTGTCTGTTGGCTTTGAATGCAAGAAACGTAAAAACAGGAACTTGCAGCCACGCCACTTTGAATTTCCCGCGTTTGCTACACCTCACAAGTTTGGCATCGTCCGGTACTCGGGGATAGTAACCGCTTAAAATCAAGATGAACGAGCGTCGGCATAAATTAACAGGATACTTAACCGGGCAATATAGGCGCATAAAAACTCACGTAGCGAAGCTACTGTCAATTACCCGATGACGCATCTGGGGGCGGTGCAGTTTGGGCGAACAATTCAAAACGGAATGCGAGTTTCACTTGTTTCACGCCTACTAAGCTAACACAGAATTTGAGTTTCTTACTAAACTATACTGGATATTTACGCTCCGAATAAAACGCTGGAAATTTTGCTACCTCACATTGCATACGTATGAGTGAGGAAATTGCTTTTATTGTGTTCTACCCAGACGTCACGCAGCAGCTACCACTCTCATTCAACAAAAGCATGAAAGTGGTACTCGTGACACCGAAAACAAACATATACAGCGCCAACGTTACGCCTCTTGGAGTTGGAACTAAGCACGATCAAGCCAGTTAGTTTTCTAGCTTTCATAACGCCATGAACACGACCAAACATCGAGCGAAAAAACTCTCTGCTCTCGAAAATTATTATCGCTTCCATTTATATACCTATCGCTGCCACAAGCAAAAGTCAATGGGCTAGCTGTCCACAAACCGCAGGTTAGACTGACAGCAACATATTACGGTAACGTAAAACAATTTCCACGCTGACTTAGCAGCCGCGGTGTGCTCTAAGTGCCAAAGTTCTCGTTTGCCGCTCGAAATTCACACCATGATCACGGGCACTGCATCTTTCACATGAAATATTGCACGCTTTGCTGCGGAGCTCAATAGGAGGGCGAAACGCATTTGCACGTACCTGAAATCCGCATGCCGGAAACCCGTCGACGCTTCCGAGAACGGGGCGCACAGCCATACACCCGTACGGCGGCTTGACTTGGACGTGAGGCACTTCTATCAAACATTTCACATGCGACATGTTTCACACCGATTGCGCGAGCACCAGAAAATGACGCAGGCCGCATTGCGACGCCGAGCAGACGTGCAGCCACCGATGCGCTGTGTGCGCGGATTGCAGAGAACAAAACTATACGAAACGTTAGACGCGAGAAGATGGCGGCTCTCGTTGAGGCACGGAGTTTCCTTCCTCCGTGCGTTGAGGCGTTGGTTGAGGAGACGAAGCGGACGAAGCAATGACGCGCGAATGAATGTTGCCAACTGTTGGTTCCGCGTTACGCCGGCGGTGGCGGCTTTAGTGGCGTGTGTTGCGGCTGTCTAATTTTTTATTTCTTTTCCCCAAACAGTACAGCTAAGATCAGTTCTTTGTTTGAATTTTTAGCTGTGTCGTTTGGCATTGTCTTTGTCTTTTTATGCTATAAGCGGCCAATTATGGCCTCTCAGGTTCGCGCGCGCCAGCTTCGCGCGCAAATCTCAGAGGCCATAAGACAACTCGTTAGGAAGTGCCGTTATTGTCGTTGTTAACGTTTCATCATCCTTTCTTCAACTGAGATAGAAAGGTAGTGTCCCTTTTCCCGGGGTTCGGAGGGGGCGATCAAGACGGCATCGCTCAGCGGGGGGCGGGGGAGCAGGTTGGTGTTGGTTCTTATCGCGAAATTCGCGAACCCTGCGATTTTTTTTATAACGTAAGCATTTCTATACTTCCCCTACAAGAAAAACCATCCGTCCGTCAGTGCGTACCGCACGATATCTTTCAAAATAGAACCCGCAGCAGCGAGTGAATTCACCTTCGTGCTAGCTCTCGCTTCAACGCGACCGAAGCGGCGAGAACACTGCGCTCACGAAGCTTTCAGCTTATGCCGCACTATGCGCTTTCCGCAGATCACTTTCAAGATAGGTGTGCGCGCGTCTGTTTTCAAAGCGAAGTAAACGGTGAGAACACAGCGCGTGAAGTTTGCAGCAGTGGGCACACTCTGTCCACAATGCAGTTCGCTTTCAAGATACGGTTCGCGCGGCCGTGCCACAAGCAGCCGCCGCCGGAGAACGGTTGATAATGGTTCGTCGCGGATGAGGAGGGCTAAAGAGCGATAACGGCTCAAAACGAACGGAACGTCACCAGCGCGCCTGGCCCCGCCACCTGCAGTACTTTGCTTGCGCTGCCGACCAGAGCAGCCCGTGTCGCCGCAGCGCTGTCGCTTATACTTGTCGGATCAAGTCTCATAACATTGATAACGACATGGACTGCGTGTAGATGAGGAAGAGTCACAATGCTTACGCACACTTAGACAAATCCTAGAGGAGTTCCTGTGTGATTTTTTTACCGGAAATGTACAGTCAGCGGTGGGACCCAGAGTTGACAATGCCTGTAAGAGGGGTGCCAAGCTTTTTTTCTTTTGTGAGAGTCTTGCCCAGCTCCCAAAGATCTGCTCAAGCTAAGACTTTCTGATGGCTGTATGTGTTTTTTTTATTGTCGCATGCCCTCGAACAGCCACGATTCCTACAGTGTAATGGCATTAATGCAGTATTCACGTCCAAAGGGAAATGCAGCCGTTAATTGGGCTGCCTAAGGTTTGCGGCCCGGCAGCAGCTGCCCTCCCGTCCCCCGTTTCCGTTGACAAGTTAGGGGGAGGGGTCTAGAGCAATCTTACACCCCCCTCGCCACAGTGGCGTAACCAGAAAATTTTTTCGTGTAAGGTGGGGGGGTCCCAATTGACCGTGGAGGGTGAAGGAGCGGGGCCGTTGCCATAGCAGCAAAAATTTTATTGTTAGTGAGCGTTACAAGTGCACGGTGTGCCCCACTTGGCTACGCCGCTACTAGCCCCCCCCCCCCCCCCGCTATCGACGCAAATCGAGCTATCAGAACGTGCATGACACGCATGCATGACATAACATGAAATATATGCCGCGAAGCTAGCATGGATGTCGTCACATCATCATCATCATCAGCTTATTTTGACGTCCATCGCAGGACGAAAGCTTCTCCAGCGATCTCCAATACCCCTGTCTTGTGCCAACTGGTTCCACGTGTTTTCAAGTTTCCCAAATCCATCACGCCCACATTATTCTCTGCCGTCCTCGACTGTGCTTTCCTTCCCTTAGCACCCATTTTGAAACTCCAATAGACCAGCAGTTCTCTCCCTTACGCATTGCAATGTCTGCCCAGCACGACTTCTTCCTCATAATGTCAACCAGAATATCAGCTATTCCCATTCGCTCTCTAATCCACATCGCTGTCTTCCAGTCTATTATCATCATGCCTAATAATTTTAATTCCATCGTTCGTTGCGCGGTCCTCAACGTCTTCCCAAGCTTCTTTGGTAACTTCCAAGTTTCGGCCCCATACGTTAGTAACGGTAGAAAGCTATGGTTAGCAGTAAGCTCCCTGGTCATGATTTAGTAATGCCTGCCGTAAGGTCTCCAGCTAATGTGTTATTTTTGTTAATTTCCTTGATCAGAGGCCCTTGCGAGTAATTAAGCTCAATAAACGTATTTCTGCGCAGGTTCTAGAGGCTTACTGCCGACCATGACATTCGCTCTCTCGCCACGCTACGGAACATTACTTTTCTCTTCTGCATACTAACTCTCAGTCAGACTTACACTTTCTTCGACAAGTTCCTCAAACCTTTGTTGCAAATAGTCTGCAGCGTTGCTGAGTATGCCAATGTCATCTACGAACCGTAAGTTGGTGAGCTATTTACCGTTACCCCTCACTCCTAACCATTCCCAGTCTAACTGGTTGCACACCTTTAAGTATTCAGTGACAGCATTGTAAATATTTTGCTATTGATCATATGAAGCCTTTTGCAGATATCTGGCTATGCAAAGTCTGCGCGTTAGTGTCATCCGTTCGATATCAACATTCGAGGGAAACTTCATTTTTGACCACTGTTCGGAGCCAGTGCGCTGCTGCCTAGGTGCCCCGATCTAATCATTCCAGCTACCTGACTCAAGCGCAGGTAGCGCGCGTTTCATGTACAGCCAATATCAACGCCTTAACTGGCAATGTTCATTCATCACATACTGTAAGCTTGTTCACTTACTCCCTTATAATTAGGGTGTAAATTAGAAAGGCTGGGGTGTTCCAAGGGTGTTTTCTTGTAGAACACCCTTTTCCGTTAAAAAAGGGTGTTTCAAGGGTGTTTACAAGGGTGAAAAGATGAATACACCCGCATTACACCCATAAGGGTGTGAAATTTTTTAGAGTGTAACGACGCTTTTCAAAGAGTAAATCAGTTTAGTAAGTATTTCAAATCGGTTTTTACCCAAGACAACGGAACGTGATCAGATTTATGCCATCGGCGGAGAGGAACCGGCAACATGCTCGTTGATCTAGAGCTAACGGAATTGGGCATACTTTCACTGCTGCTTACCATCGACAGTAAAATATCTTGCGGCCCAGATGACATTCCAAATGCTTTTCTCAAGAGGTACGCGGAATGGGCCTCCAAATACTTCTTATTTATTTTTAAGAACACATAGAATCGTCCAACGTGCCGAAAGACTGGAAAATAGCGAAGATTATACCGATTCTCAATCGGGTTACGCAACAGGCCCTTCAAATCGACCCATTTCGCTAACTTGCACATCTTGCGAAATTCTCGAACATATCTTTGCAGAAGATAATAACTTGGTTAACAACAACTGACATGGTTTCAGAAAAGGACTGTAGACGGTTACGGTTACGCAGTTCATATAAACTGTCCGGGCCATAATCTCACTCTAGCGACTGGTGACCGCGGGCAGACTAATATAATATTTTTAGATCTATCAAAGGCCTTCGACCGAGTGTCACATCCTAAATTTGTGAGAAAACTACAACACATTGCCGGATCTGGCAGTATGATAAACTGAATAAAACCTTATCTTTCATGTCGACAACAATTGTTTAAAACCAAAAATCACCAATCGAAATGAGTAGAGGTGTCTTCCGGAGTACCACAAGGGATAGTCTTAACACCAATTCTTTTGTTTCTACGCATCAATGAAGCATGAAATAATGATATCATGAAATCAACGGTGGGCATGTTTGCCGACGACTGCTTTTTATATACGGAGATTAATAGCCATAATTATCAAGTAATGCTAGATTACGAACTTGTGCAAACAACAAATTGCTGTCTTGCACGGACAATGAAAATGAATTTAGACGAGACCGTTTTTATGAGAGTAAGCAAAAAAAAAAAAGGCCCGCTGGAATTGATCTACACGATCGAACAGCAGAAATAAAAATTTTCGATGATTATAAACACTTGGGCATTGTTCTGATTTTAAATGGGACAAACATGCATCACACTTATCTTCTAAGGCATTTTCAGCACTTTGTTCGTCTACACGCGCTTTAATATCTGCCTCATCTGACACTAAAAGGCTAGCCTACACCTCATTCATTTGTCCAGCACTAAAGTGTAGCATTGCTTGTTGGTTCTCTCATAAAAAACAGTGCCTAGAAGTAACACAGTGAAAAGCCATAAGATTCATCTATTGTAAGTAAAACTGCAACGATTCCCCGACATAACTCCTCAATAAAGCTTGCCTCCCGACAATTTGCAAGCCTGCCTAATTCTTACGCCTGAACTTTCTATTTCAATTCTTAAATGGGGTGAAAGAGAAACGGTGGAACACTAGAAGCAAACGTCCAAAAATTTAATGAAATATAGGTTCCGCACTGACACATTTAGGAATTCATTATTGGAATTCATTGCCCAGAGATACTAAGATTTGCTCACTTGACACTTGTCTTCCTATGCTCTAAGAATGTGTCCATCAGTATGTACCGTGATTATAAAGATCGCCTACAGACAGCGCATTTTGTTTTGAATTGGTTTCGATATATCTTTTGTTGTTCTGATTCTTTGTTGTTCTTTACTACTCTTTAAGGGCTGGCTCAGGAAGGTCACGCCCTGCTGCTGCACTGCTCAACTACGTTTTGTAGTTAGCTGCAATATTAACAAGTTTAAAACAGTCTGTCATTCATATTTCAATGCAATGTGTTTTCACATATCCTGTCATATGGAGGCTAGCAGTATCTACAAAAAATAAATGTATTAATAAAAATATAAATAAATAAACATCTTCAATGATCAGCGTGGCAAGCTTTTATGGTGATGTAATGTCTCCCGTGACAGGGTCTCCTTCACTGCCTTGTAAGTAAATGCCAAACAGTCTTGATAGATAGTGATGCTTGGGCCTTCAAACAGATATTTATTCTACGCTTTTTTCTTTTTTATAGAGCTTTGCACGCAGTGTCCCGACTAACCTTGCTTCTCTCTTTTTTTTGAAGTTTTACAAAATAGAGACCCACCGAAAACAGTTCTCCGCCCCTTCCACTCCGTGAAGATGGCCGAACAGCGAACCTGTGTCAGTTACGCCGAGTGTTACACCATTCAAGTCAAACTTCGCAAGCAATGTATATTATAAATCTTTTTCTTTCACCATTCTTTCACCTCATTTTCGCTTTTACGGCAGGCAGCTTCTTCCTCAGGAGTACACACTACCCGTGGTCTTCCCATAGTTGTAGCTAGGATAGAACGTGCGTAACCGCTAATAGAAATCTCTGTATATTGGGCGTGAAGCCCACCATTGGAGATGCGGACGATGCAATCGTTTTTACGATTGGTTGGATCGGTTTGACGATGACGTGGGGCCGGCACTTCTTCTTTGCGCAAGCCGGCAGCCACGCGCTCCTAGTATCGCGTTTCGATCGCTGGGCTCTGTTCGTTAGCCACAAACCAACAGCATAACATTTGTTTCTTTTCGGCAAGGTGGAATCGATCGCCGATAAATTCGATGCCGATCTGGCTCGATCGCCTAAAATGCACCGTGTGACAACCGTATAAGATTCGCGTATCAGAAAGCATTCTTACAGGGGGAGTGGGGTCCCTCCGACCCCTTTCCCCTTGTTGAGTTCTTCTTTCCCTCTCCCGCTAGGTCACGCGGCCCCTTTTTAGCGAAGTCCGACAACGACGGCACAGGGTCCGCATAAACAGCTTCGCTATAAAAGAAAAGACAACAAAAAGGAAGATAGAATCGGCAGGCAACTTCTTCCGTGAACAGATGTCAAGCTGCTGATCCCGCGAGATTTATTTGAGAGCCTGGGCTCATCCAAAGCGCGCCTCGCCCTGATCCCCGCAAAGGCGTTATATAGAGTGATGGTTTGTGAGCAGCCGCTCGAAAGAGCTCTCGGAGAAGTGATAACAAAAACAGCAGCGAAGAAAGGAAACCATCGCTTCCTTTATTGGGCCAGGAAAGCCGTCACAAGAAGAGAGAGACGACTCAGTAAGAATGCAAAATTACACGAGCGCCCGCTTTGTCTGGATAAATATAAGAACCAAATACGCATTAGTTCTTCCTGCAGAAGAGCGTACCTATTCAAGCGGGAATGTAACTCACAACTTGGCCATATCGTGAAGCTTTAGCTTCGATCTACTTATCATACGGCACTGTGGCACTGTTGCTATAGCGTGTATTGTTGGTGAGCAACGAGCTCCCGATTTCAATTTCAGGCCGAAACATCCGCATATTGACGGGGACGGAATGAAAAAGAGCTTGCGTACCTGATTTTATGTTCACGTGAAATTACAATAATTAGGAGCCCTTGACTACTGCGTATATGAGTGGTCTTGTATTGCACTTGTAGGATATCAAATCCTATCAACCATGCAATCTGCGTGACACAACACTACCTGCGATCGAGCGCACTCTAAAGCAAGACAAATAAACTAGTCTGCATCCGAGTGATGCATGCTACGTGAAGCCGCACGTGGTGTTCTTTGTAACTAGCCCTCTCCCTGTGTTTATAGTACAGCTTCAAACGTTTTACACTTTGTCACAGCATATACGAATGTACAGAGCTCCAATTATAGTCCGGGAGACATTACAATTATCTGTACTTCTAACACAGTGTTAGTGCGTACACGTATCACGATATCCCCAATGAACAAGTTCACTGGCATGATCGCCGTCATCTGTTAGCCTGCTGTACTTTTCAATTGCTTCCAGTAGTTTGGAACTGTATTATGCATCAAGTGCTCGCGCCAGGCGAATAAAAAAACATTTCCTGTTGTCAATTTTGCCATTCTATATTTTTCACATACAGCGGAGTAAATAATTTCACTCAAAACAATAGAGAACACTCGTCTGTTTTCTGGCAGCATCATCGTCGAACTGACCAGGTGAACTTTCCACGATTTATTTGTCCATTTGATACACGGAAATTAATCAATGCCACAAGGGACCACGATGGGAAAAAGAAATAAAGAAAGCTGCCGATGAAACTAAGACAGAAATTTATATAAGTGAATGCGCATACCTTGACAGGTCGGCGCAGCGAACACATTTAACTGTCCAGACGTTTCGTTCTAAGGAAACTGCCAGGAAGTCAAGTAGTGCGATACAATTACTGAAACGCCGTATTGTTCCGCGTCTCTATAGCTCTGCGAGTACAAAGTAATTAAAACAAGAAGTGTAAAAAAACGAAACTACCATTTAGAAGGCTCACTTGAGCAATATCTGCTGCCTCCATTTTCTTCCACTTCGACAACGAACAGAACGCAGTACCGACGGCGGCAGAACTAATGTCTTTCGGTGCCGGCGCGGCTACGAAAGGATAGAAAAAATTTCGCGGCAGGAAGCGAGAATCCCGCAACGCGCCAGTTGACAAATGGTGAAGCGCAAATCTTCCCAGAAAGCCTCGCACCGCTGAAAAAGATGGAGAAACCGCGGCGGCGGTGCACTTCCGTCGCTGCCGTGTAGGTAGCCCCAATGAAATTACCCGGCGATCTCCGTTGGCTTCTAGGGTTCCCCGGCTTGATTTATCGCGCCACCAAAGAAAAACCCCGCGGAGCCCAAGTTCCTTGCGCCAATCCGTACGCCGCTTCAGTGTGCGGTGTGGGGCTCCGCTGCCGAGTGTGTTGTTTCGTTATCTCCAAGTCGGGGCGAATTCTCCGGCCGAGATTTCTCGGCGGACGAAAGTCGCCGAGAAGAAGCGAGATGTTGGGGCTTTCTTTTTTTGCGTATACGAATCTTCGCACGTCCTTTCGTAGGGTTAGTTTTACAGGACCATCCCAAATTCAATTAGGATACGTGGTCCGTCGTTTCTCTGCTTCCTCCGCTCTGAATGCACCTGAGTGAAACACGTCCACCGATTCCGTTACGTTGTCCACGGATGCATACGAAAACAGCTCTTGATTAGCAATATATATAATTCAGAAAAAGAACTGCTCAGCGTTGTGGCTCTTTTAATCAACAACCTATGCAAGCGCAAGGACGAGCGAAATAATAAGGCATGCCTACAAAACTATGGGGATTCCACGCACTGTGGGAGTCGATGTAAGCAAAGCCTTCTGTGCAGTTTGCGTTGACTGACAATAGTCGCCAGTGATGTTGACAGCGAAAGTTTATGTTAATGGACGTTTAGTACAAAAATTCGGAGCCCTTCCACTATGGGGAGATCGGTGAAGCTGCATTGTTCAATATTTATATGAAGTTCTAGATGGTGGTTGTGCTACATTAATTGAATAAAGGCACAAACACATAACTTCGTAGTTTGCTTCGTGTTTTTGTGATCTTTTAGGTTTTACATTATTTATATATTTTCTTCAATTCTACACGGCTCTTGCACACGAACACATTTTTCACCAGAACCTAACCATATACAACTTCGCTGTAGTACGAGGAAGATGAGTCGACGTTAAACCTTGGTTTGCACGAGTTGTATTTGTCTACGTATTAGACAGAACACACAGTGAGACGTGTTTGCTTGAGGCATTGTAGTGCGCCATTATTCATAGCCTGCGAGAAGTTTATGAGGTGCTTCGCATCATGGCAGAAGTGGTCAACTTTAATTAAATTACTGATTTTTACGTGCACAAACCACAATCTCATTGTGAGGTATGCCAAGGTGAGGGACTTCAGGTCAATTTGGCCACCTGGCGTTATTTAACGTGCACCTAAATCTTAATACATAAGCGTTTTTTTTTATGCGAAGCATATTACGAGACCTCAACTCAGCTCCTCAGGCGCGGCGGTGTCGCCTTCAATACCACGTGACACCGTGACGTCACGACAGAAAAGAAACGGGGCTCCAACTCGGGCCGTCGCTCGCGGCGTCGCCCCCCGCATCGGACGCGGTGAGCGTCGAGCAACGCGGCGTTCGGCGCGACAACGATTTATTCATGAAGTGCAACGCCGCAGACACCGACACCGATGACACCGGCTTTTCTGCGACACGAGCTCCTTAACGCTGTCGCGTTAAAATAAAGGCTAGTATGCTTCGCATCCTGGGCGTAACCTTAGCTAAGCCACAGCCATTTTTTTAATTTTACCCCCGTAGCAATGCAGCCGCCGGTCAGGATTGAATCCATGACCTCGAGCAACGCCATAGTCACAAAGATGCCGCGGCGGGTAAAGAAGTGTTAATTTGCTGGGCGACCACTCATGTAATATTGTCTTAAAGCTGCGGTATTTTAATGTGGCTTTTCATCTTTACCCTCTGCATCAGTTGTCCACTGGACCAATTTTCGCGGTGTTCTTTTTCTAAAAAAATAACAGGAACGTACCTCATCATACCTTCAATTTGCATTTTTCCGGTTTCTCCACAACTCATGCCATATCTAGTAGTAGCATTTCGTTTATTGAAGAGACCCCAAGAGAAGCATGCTTCCTGACATCGTCTTGGCCCTGTGCCACGCTCTTTCCATTCATGCCAGCTTTCACGAGCGAACAGTGGTAAGACAGGTAAGGTATTCGTTCGTTTCGTGATTGCGTCGGCTCAATCCATTCCCTGCCTCTACTCATTATCTCCACCGCATCATTCCCTCTATCTTCCTTCTGGGCGCACAAATGCTCTTTTCAAACGCTTGAACAAGGACTAAGCTTTGTGGAAAACACCCTCTTCTTCCATCCGTGTATGTTCTGAACCTAAGCGTAGCGGATTGCGGAACATGAAAAAAAAAATCATACCTGTCTTCACGCTACTCCTGAAGGACTTCCATATGCTTCTGACAGAGGAGTTTGCCGGCGAGCGCCGTGACACCTGTTGCTGCAGAAGCGCCACTATGGGACGGATGGAGGATAGACACCCTGTAACCAGTCGGATATTGGCCTACTCAATAAAAGAATGGATGTTTTAGGGCGAAGCAGTTTATGCGCACCCTGTGCCGTTGTTGCCGGAGTTTACTAATACTATCATCATCAGCAATGTATCGAGCGTCGTCGTCTCCTTCCAGAGCTGGCTCATTGGCGCCCTTCGGCGCTGCCCCGTGAACGCGCTCGTGCCACTTCTCCCGCGTTCGTCCTCGTCGTTGTCTTCCACAGCTGGCTCCGTTGCAATCCGAGGGCATTTATCTTGTAACATTCAAAGATATCACGACCTTTTACAAAGATAGGCATCGCCAATACCCAACTCCTGCAAAAGTGCTTGGCAAGGCTAACGAACGGATCTTGATCCGACTTTTCACTAACACTTTATTGTGCTCGGCAATCTTGAAACATTTCGATTGTTCCTTCACTGGCAAGTGCCAATACTGTGGGGAGGTGGCTGACACCTACCACATGGTTTGGGCTTGTCAGCTAAACTCAGCTCTTCCCCTCAACCCTATCCCAACCCGAGAGGAGTGGGAGGCGACGCTACTCGGTTGCTCGGACCTTCAGGCCCAAAAGGCCTTGGTCCAGAGGGCTAAGCTGGCGGCTCGTACCAATGGGGTCCCGGAATAGAGATTCAATCTTCATCATCCGTTGCCGCTCGCCCTTCCAGCGTAGAATTTCACTCTGTCGCCGTAACGGGGAGGCCCAAAAAAAGTCGGTTTCGTTTGTTGTTGTCATCATTTTGCTTCAGCTTTCTCCATTTTTTTTCTTTTTTGCGGCCACCATGCATGGTAAAAAATCAGTGTTCTTCATATAAAACCGAATTGTCAAAAAAATATTCGATGGGTGTTATTTGGAGTGCTTTGTATCGGTTTAAACGGAAACATGGAATCCTTATAATAATTTAGTCGCATTCAACATGAAATTACTTTCGTCACATCCAACCTTCGTTATAAGCATATAATTGCTGCGGGATGACGTCAGCAGTAAACAATTATGGTCATAAACGATAATATATTATATTTGTTCTTGGTACATCAAGGTTCGACTTGCAGGTAACAAAGAAACACAAAGCGCTGTCAACTAAACCAAACATAATGCAACATGAAACCTCGATCCACAGCGCCAGCTGTCAAGAACATTCACTACAAGAGAACACATAATTACATATCTAGCGCACTGCAGCTGGCAGGTACAATGATTTCAATAACTTTTTTATCGATTACCATGTTTCGTTATGTATTGCGCTGCTAATGATGGGCATAAGCCATCTTCTGAGGCTTTGCGATGTGTTTCTTTGGCAGTTTTCATACAAATAGCATTCTTTATAGGATACATCACGAACTCTCCCGTTTGCTTATTTTTATGTTTCTGTGCCTCTAACAGCTTTCCAGCCAGGTTGGGTCACTAGGTAGTCTATGATCCGATGTGTAGAGCATTCCGTTGCTGTGCGGACTGAACCGGATTTAGAACCAGCCGTCGGGCAAACTTGGGTCACTGGGCATGTGTAACACATGTGCCGCTGTCTAATGAACCTGTTTCACGCAAACTTTGGTCATTAGGTATGTGCCAATAGTGTTTGCCGCTCTTCAATGCAGGAAAATTAAGGCACAACCAATGTCCCAATGAATGTCTACGTTAATGCGATTACCATTGAAGCAATGTCGCGACTTACCGTAATGTCACTGATGAAACGTCATGTATTAGGCGCGCATGCAGCAAGGCGCCTCTTTCGCGCATCAATTGAATCGAATAAAATTCTAGGGTTTTTCATGCCCAAACAACGAGTTGATTCTGAGGCATGTCGTAGTCTGAAACAGCGGATTAATTTTTAACCACCAGGGTATTTTTATTGTGCCGCCAATGCACGGGACAGGGGCGTTTCTGCATTTTGCCCCCATCTAAATGTGGCCATTGCGTCCGGGATTTGACCCTGCGACCTTGTGCTTAGCGTGGCAACAATATATTCGCTAAGCCGCCACGGTGGGTTTTGCGCATCGATGTTGATTATGGTGTTTTGGCGTCCCCTATGAAAGTTGGCGGCGAATCCAATTCACCCGGCTTGCTAGAGATATTTTTGCTGCATTTATAACAGTCTAGTATTTTGACTATCTTTCCTTAATCGTTTCTTTCTCAATTGAAACATTTACCTCTTTATTATACAGTTATTTACACTTGTCCACAGTGCTGGCCGCACACTGTTCTCTTCTTTCCCGTGGACCCTATGACCATATTTGCGGCTTCTGAACAAGCAGGTTCTTTCCTTGTTACTCGAGGGCGTCACACCGTATGAGATTAAAGACGTGAGAATAAACTCGCGGAAGAATGCTCTGGCTGTAGACGTTTCACATCGTAGCGCACTACAAAGCCTTTGGAATGTCACTGAAATCGACAAAGCAAAAGGGTGATCAATGATCCCTACAGGCGGTAACGGCACTGTTGGCGTCATTTATGACGTCGACGTTTCCATTCCGGCCGGCTACTTGCCAATATTAGTAAAACCAACAACAGAACGCACTGTCATCACGCATTTCTCCAGACTCGGAAACACACGCTGCGTGAGGCTTGTGTTTGAGGGAGACTGTCTTCCCACTCACGTCAAAGCTGGCCATGTCCGCCATGCAGTTCGACCGTATGTACCATACATACCTGCAATGCCACAAGTGCTTCAAGATTGGCCCCGTAAGAAGCGTCTGTGTGAACAATGCTGTGTGCCCGCGGAGCGCTGAATCCCATTCAGAAGATGCCTTCCGCGCGACTGTCCTGAAGTACCCTAATTGCCGTGATTCAAACGGAGCCTCATCGAAGGGCTGGCTGCCTGAGGGTCCGGAATGAATTCGCGGTTCTAAAGTGCATGGTTCAGGATCATTCAACACACAGTGAGGCTGCCACTGCGCACATACGTGGCGACGGTATCGCCACCGAAGAGCGCCACGAAACGCCGCAATAAGCAACACACCGTCTTCCACCAAAGTGGCTGCTACATCAACAAAGAGTGCCACCATGAAAGATACAGCGAAAACAAAGAAAGTGGCAAGACTCGATCGTCCTGCAAAGTGGCCCGCACTTTCAAGCTCACAACGTGCCGCTACTCCGGATACCCCCGCCATCAAGACCCTCACAAATCACTGAGGCAACGACACATGATGGTCGCTAGGTTATAATAATGTTGCACTCACTGATGAATGTCATGCGTGTACTACTCAGTAACATGAAAACCCCGTCGGCGCAGAGCGCGCTGCAGATACTGGGCGCCCTTGGCCTAGTGCTTGCGGCTGTACGGACGGACGGATGGACGGACGGATGGATGGATGGATGGATGGATGGATGGATGGATGGATGGATGGATGGATGGATGGATGGATGGATGGATGGATGGATGGATGGACGGACGGACGGACGGACGGACGGACGAACGGACGGACGGACGGACGGACGGACGGACGGACGGACGGACGGACGGACGGACGGACGGATGGATTGATGGATGGATGGATGGATGGATGGATGGATGGATGGATGGATGGATGGATGGATGGATGGATGGATGGATGGATGGATGGATGGATGGATGGGCGGGTGGTTGGGTGGGTGGATGGATGGATGGATGGATGGATGGATGGATGGATGGATGGATGGATGGATGGATGGATGGATGGATGGATGGATGGATGGATGGATGGATGGATGGATGGATGGATGGATGGATGGATGGATGGATGGATGGATGGATGGAACTTTCTTGTACGTCCGGCAAGGTTTAATGCGACCCGGGCTCAGGTCTCCCACGGGGGAACGTCAAGGTCCTGCCTCAACGCCATCTCACGGGCTTGCTAGACTGCCCACGTCTGGATTCCGAGGTCTGAGTTGCGCAGAGCGGCGGCCCACCTCGACGACAGGGTCTCTGGAGCAACTGCCATCCTTCCTATAACTACATTGCACTCCCACAGCAAGTGTTTGAGTGTTGCTAGTCCTTCCTGGCACAATTTGCACGTGTCGTCCTGATGCTTATCTGGGAACACTGTACACTCTTAAAATTTTCACACTCTTCTTGATGAAATAGGGCTGTTTCGGTTTTTTAACCCTTGTAGACACCCTTGAAACACCCTTCTTTCTAAAAAGGGTGTTCCAGAAGAAAGCACCATTGGAACACCCCAGTGCTTCTTATTTACACCCGTAAAAATACGGTGTAAATTAAAAAGGCTACAGAACGATAAATGAACGTTGGCAGGTTACGCATCTATATTATACTGGTGTGTCAAACAGTGGGACGTCCTGCGTCCATAGTTCAGCATGATTTGTTATTACGCTGTGCTGTCTGGTGGCAGTGAGAAGATGACGAAAAGCATGGGGCATGTGCCTTGCTGCAATGGCGAAACCTTAGTTGTTGTTTTTTTTGCCTGAGAGGGTCTCACATTAAATATAGTACTTGATTAACCATGCTTAACCAGGGGTGCAATGTGGCCACACCTCTCAGATTCTGGCTCATGTACTGAACAAGATAGCGCTGAAGTATCCACTAAATACTAACCACATTTTTAAAAATTCCTTCAAAATTTCTTCGCTCTTGGGCGGAATCGAACTGGCCTATTCAGACCAGCTTGCTTGATTCAACCTGCCACGCGCGCAGTTCGAAGCGACGCCGCTGTATGGCTCAGCGTGCCCAGATCGATGCGCGAGAAAGGAGTCTAGCTGCATTACACGCCTCATACATGACGCATTTCGGCGGTAACAGTATGGCGTGTCGTGACGTTGTTCCGAGGCTGATCCCACTAACGTTGACATTCATCCTGAGATGGGTTCTGCTGGAATATTTAGTAGCTCCCTCGTCTCCGCACCCCAACGGGGGCGGAGAATAAGTGGATACGTAGAAATGGGGGAGCGGAAATTGAAATGGGCTGAAAAAGGGAACCGGCTCAGGGAATGTTTACATGTGGTGTTAAGGACATAGGGGAGAAACGGTAGCGCTACCGGTTGTTCCAAATAGTACGAGGGAGAAAAAGGGAAAATAGTGTCCAATTGGGAACATGCATCGTCGATGTGTTGCGCCTATTTTTTTTTATGGAACCAAAAAGAAAACATGGTTCATATAGTCAATGACTAAGTGTTAAAGTGTTAGGGAAAAATAAAAGTTTATATAAGCTCAATGTAGTGCCTACTTTTGCTGTTAATCGCAGGTAGGGCAATAGGAAGTCAAAGAAATGAATGGGATCTCACGTATTGCCTAAAGTAAAGGAATTGACAAAAGAGAATTACCAAGTATAAAAATTAAAAATAAATATAGCATAATAAAACTCAGCAGGTGTTGATAAAAAATCATTACTGAGAGAGAAAATGTGAAAAACACAACAACGGGATTTTAGGAAAAAGAATAATTGGGGCAACGGTTATGATTAGCTCTGTAATGCTACTTAAGATCGCACTAGTGGCCGTGTCCTTCATATCCCATCCCATCACGTTGATGTGAGGAGCTCGCGATGCCTGAAACACGCGTGTGAGTAATAAACATTTGTTGAGGTCCAACCACTACGTAGATTTTCCTCGTTTTCATAACTACTTTAGCTGCTTTAGTTGTTTGGCAGCTACGATCGGGCAAGGGTCCCCTCTTGCTCTCCATTGAACCACACTCAATTCTAATAACTGCGAATAAGCATGTTTTCCACACAGTAGCAGCTCAGACGATCGACCCGAGAGCATGAGATTCAATGCATATAACAGAAACTATAAGGAGACGAGTAGAGTGTTCTTTCAGGCAGCGCCGTCTCAACGGCTATCTGTGTCAAACAAGCGCCACGGCTTTACATGGATCGCGTGAGTCAGCGAAAAAAAAAGCGAGTTGTGCTCGCCTGTTGACTGAGGCGTACGCGTTCAGTTTTTCGTCACGCCAGCAGGATCGAGCGATCCGCAAATGGAAACGCGTTGGACACTGCTTAATGCCGCGAACTCGCGTGAGGCGACGACGGTCATGGCGTGGACACGCTCCATATGAGCGAGCACTTTTCTTTATTCATCGTTCTCGGGTGCTTTATATTTGTCGTTACTGATAAATGGAGGGATTCGCTGCTTTAATAGAAAAAAATCGTGTTTTTGCGGTGAAGTATCGACCGTACTGCAGCGTCCCAGATGCCTAATTCACATTGTTTTCTTTTATATAAGAGTTGTGTGCCGTTGGCCCACCCCCTTCTCTAATAACGTGCCGGAAGTCGGGTACGACTGGCATATGCTCTTACACGCAGTTCTGGGTAAGAACTTTTGGGGAAATGCGGGCCCAGAAGTTTCTGCCAGTCTGTTATAAGCGGACGGAAAGCACTCTTAAGTGAAATCGAATCAGTGGCAGAGGCCTGCGGGTGTGAAATACAGTCACGTCGCTTACAAGAGCAAAAAGGAAAGCAGGTCTATGAGCAGCGAAACCTCGGGCTCAATTAAGGTGCGGATGTAATGACATTTTGTCACGGCATGTGTCCATCGACTGACCATCAGTGACAGAGTGAAAAGTCTGCGTAGGTGAGAAAACGTTAAGCATTCTGAGGGTATTTGACAGCATAAATGTCCGAGAAAGTGGAACAAACTTGATGTACGTACCACTCAAAAAGCTGTACTTGGGTGCAGTTCTATCTCACCACTGTTGCAATTGTTTCGTAGAGTGGCCACCACTGGCGTGGGGGACAGAATTGTTGACACAAAGGCCTGTAGAACTTATTTTGATGATCTCAGTTGTCAAACGCTCTCTTTAGCAGTGTCGTTCGGTCCCTGTTTATATACAGTGTGATAAGTTTTAAGGTATCCGGAATTCTTAAATATATCCTGTTGCTTGCAGATAACATAATTCTAGTTCTTGAGCTGGGTTACACTCAGAAATTCCGACATTACATGCACAAAAAATTGAAACACATATCAAGTGATTAACGAAAATTCACAAATTATATTTTTAAATAATTAGTTTATGGTACATCTTGCAATTTACGAATTGTAGTCTGTGAGCGTGCAAGGCATATCCACTTGTACTAAATTTCCAGAATGATGCCAGTTTGCAGATATGCGCCATCAAACTTGTAAAAATGCACTGTTGTTCCACTCTTACTCTTTTATCGAAACGCTCTTTCATGCACTGAAGCACAGAAGTAAGTGGAACACCCACGCATTTCGTCCCACACTTTGGGAAATTATACTTCGAAACTGCTGTCGCCCTGGAAATTAATATCATGTTGTACGTCTTGCAAGATCGCCGGCTACAATTCATAAATTGCAAACGGTGCTGTAAATTAATTACTTAAGGAGGTATTAGTGAATTTTTGTTAAATAGTTGAATACGTGTTTCGATTTCTCGTGCTAGTAATACCCGCCTCTTCCAATAATCCTGCTGTAGAATAATAATTATGCTATCTGCCACAGGCGATTCTTTAAAAATTTCAACCAGTCGTGGTAGCTTAGCGGCTATGGTGTTGAGCTGCTAAGCACGAAGTCGCGGGATCGAATTCCGGCCATGGCGGCCGCATTTCAATTTAGGCGAAATGCGACAACACCCGTGTACTTTGATTTAGGTGGTCCAAATTTCCGGAGTCCCCCACTACGGCGTGCTTCATAATCAGATCGTGGTTTTGGTACGAAAAAGCTCATAATTTAATCAAATGTTTCTATAATTTTAAAAATTTCATGAGTCTTAAAAATTATCATCCCGTATAATCTAAACGTTCAGCACTCTGTCAAAATAAAAGTCCAATTCATGGCTAAATAGGCAGCGGTTTTCCTCTCTATGGCTGACTTCAACAAATGGGTACCAACTTGCTTTGGGGAGAGATCAGCTCGGACTGTGTAATTACACAAAAAGCACCCACGGCACTCGTGCAAAAGTTCTTATGCTAAAAGTGTTACTAACAGCAGGTGTCAACCAATCGGCATTTTAGTCATCACTATCGGCGAATCATGAAAGCGGCCTGAAGATTTCAAGCCACCCTCACAAAATATCTTTGTCACTTCAGCCTCTGAACTCTATAATAAGGCGATTAAAGAAAGATAAATTCACTAGATTTTGGTGCTTTGCGTGCCAAAACCGTGATTGGATTATCAAGCACGCCGACTCTGGAGTTATTTTAACCACCAGGGGATCTTTAACGTGCCCCCTATACACGGGACGCGGACAGTTCTTACATTTCGCCCCAGTGGAGCCACCGCGGCCAGAATTTGATTTCGCGACCTCGCGCTTAGCAGCGCAACACCGTAGCTGCTAAGCCATCGCGGCGGGTAGAAGCAAATGCTGAACTTCGACAAATCGTCATCCGCGGCTGCATGAAAGTTATCGACTGTGCAGAAAAGCTGTTTTGTATCGCTGCTCGCTGCAGTAGACATCTATTAAAGGAAATCCTGCGACACGAACACCAGACGCAAGAGAGTCCTGCAGAGAATGCCGAGGAAGCCGATGAAGATGCTCGAAGAAAATTCCAGTACGCAACTTTCGTTGCACTCGCGCAATCGTATCTCATAACTATATATACAGGCACATTCGAACATGTGATCACACTCGAACTGAGAACTTACTAACAGAGCTAAAACGAAAAAGTCCCAAAATACTAAAAAAACGAGAAAGTCCCAAAATACTAAAAAAAGCAAACGAAAACTACTCATCATTAATTTGTGAGAAACAAGGCTAGGTTAGGAGCGCGAACCGGTCCCTGAGCATTAAATGGAGGCCAATTCTCTCTCAGGCAAAGCAATTGAGGGTCAGCTAACACAACCACCCTCAGATATGGCGTCAATTACGTATAACCCTCGTCCGATAATCACGTGTTTCGCAACGACCACAGCCTTGCGAAACACCGGAACGCAACCACACTGATTACAGTACAATGCAAGAAAGCCCTCACTGCCATTCTGCACCTTCAAATTGCGCTCTTGTAGCCTGACGTTGAGGCTCTGGCCAGTCTGTCGTCCTACGTACTTCAATCCACAAGAAATTGGAATACAACTCACAACTTACTCTGCGCATTCAACAAAACTGTTTCTAAGTTTTCCTTTGCACTTGCGTGCTACCGTTTCCCTGGGCCAAGTCCTGGCACATACAACTGCGAAAGTCTGTGTTGCACCGAGAAAACAATGGAAGTTTCTGCGTACTCGTCCGATCTTTCTAAGCTTGTGCTACACATGATGTAGGTAGGGAAGGACCACTACCTTCATCCTTGCTGCTGGCTCAGCTTCGCCAGCATTGTTGCTGTCTCTTGTATATTGTGCGACGTCTCAGACACAGATATGGTAGGTGCCTGGAGTACTCTGCTTCTTCTGAACGAACCGAGGGTAGCAAACCAGTAGTGCGTCTGGTTAGCCTGTCTGCCCTTCCTCTCTGTATTTCTCTCTCCCTCTGAACGAACTAATTTCGCAGTGAAGCTGCCTTGAATTGCACTGCGAAACTATTTTCTTGGAGAACTTCAAGGAAACGTGTGTGCTATGGCCCTCTTAACAAGCTTACTGCGGGTTGGTCTCAATGGCAACAGTGACTATTTCGCACGTAGTTCGTACCTACAACACACGTGGTCAATATAGAGCGACGTACTTAGGTGAAAAAACTGAATCAATCTGTTTTTCCGAAGGTCGTCCGTTGGCTTTAGCGGATGCAAGCCTTTTTCAAATAGTGTCAAGGTGTACTGAAGAGGCAAACCCTACGTAGAGTCATCACAGTTTATCAAAATCAAATGGTCATTCCGAATCCGAGAGCACTTTGCCAGCCGTACTGAGGATAGTCATACTAGGACCATCCTATCCAAGTGTGCAAGGAACAAGTCCTTCAACATAGGTGTTATGCATGATTGGAGACGCACTCCGCTTTTTTTAAAGAAAGCATCTCCATTCCGCTAGGTATTCAAGCTTAAGAAAACCTCTTGCCGTGACCCCACATCAAATTTGAGAGGTCACTGTGCCAAATTGAAATAATGCATCTTCAACGTCGTATAACAGTTCATGGTGCGCTAGCGAGTAATACAAGTCCTTAGCATCGATAGGCCCATACCCCCTACTACACCATGAACTTCTTGAAGATGAAATTATTCTATTGAACAATCAATTTAAAACACGCGTGCGATTGCACAATGGGTGATAATTCAGGTCGCAGTCATTGCCAAGGGTCATTGCCAAGCCCTCAGTTGCCTTGTGTGACAATGAATTGGCCTCTGCTTGAATGCGCAGTGAATGATGCGTGCTTTTAATGTATCTGGATTTCTCATAAATGACTAATAGGTGATTTTGCTTGCGTTATTTTTTTTTTTTCATAACCCACCACGGTGCGCAATGGCTTCGGCGCAGCGCTGAGAAGCCCGACGGCTCGGGATCCAATCTCGGCCGCCGCCGCCACCGCATTTCGATACAACAATACTGTTTCAAGAAATGTGCGGAGCTAAGCAAGATAAACAGTGTGTTGAATGCAACCCGCAATGAAAAAGTGCCGACAGACCGGAACATCTCTCAAGGAAAGAAAACAGAAATTTGTCGCCAAAGCCCATGAAAATCAATATGCACGGGTGACATGAGAACGCATGGAAGATTATATACTCCAGATATTCCAATTTACAATGGCGTTTATTCTTGCCGCAAAGTCACAAAACGTAAACAAGACTGCGAGTTCCTCGTTATTATTTTTGCATTTTAAACCCTTTTGGATATGCTTTCATCTACACTTTTTTTTGCGTTTATTTCAATTCATCTCTGGATCAGTGGCATTGAGGAAAATCATCTAATGGTATAACAAAAAAAAAAGATCTCCATATGCATTTACTCATTTCTAACTAAGCAAGTGCACCCGTATTTCTAACGTCTCGCTATGCGTAGTACAAGCAGGCGTCGCGCTCGTCACAGAATATATATATATATATATATATATATATATATATATATATATATATATATATATATATATATATGTGTGTGTGTGTGTGTGTGTGTGTATATATACATGAAGTGAAACGAAACTTAAACGGAGCTCCAGCGATGCGGAGTTAATTAAATGTCGCGAAAGCAGCACTGCTTAGCTGTGATACGGCTCTGAAAAGACTGAACTAGAACATAAAAGCGCTCCCTTCTTTCTTTGTCTCCTTAGATTGGTTGAGCTGAACAGATAAGACGAAAATTAGAATTTTCGATAGAGCTGTTCCAATTAAAGGCAACTCCGAGTCTTTTATGACACTAATGACGCGCGACTTGAAACTGCGTCACGCGGGCGCACGCAGAGCCTCCTTGCAGTTCGGTTTCTTGTGCGAAAAGAAAAAAAATAATAATATCCAGTCTAATTTCGTTCTACTTGCGCGAATATTTGGCTTCCGGTTGTCTGCAGAATACCCGCGGATTAATTAACGCCGGTTCGCTCCGATTACGCGTTCTCGTGCAGAACAACCAACTGGCAGCGGAGACAGAAAAACGAGTCAAGTTGGAGATAAGGGTGCAACGGAGGGAAATCAAGATGGGTTTTGTCTCTGTTTTCCTTTTTTTGTTGTTATGTGTAAGAACTTCCGTCAACGAAGACAATCAATTCACATCTACCGAAACACATTAGAAATTTCAGTGGTAATGTGACCGGTTCCTTAAGCAGTGTTTCGAAATATGTTTAAGTTAAAGAGAACGTTTAATTATCCAAGTTCAACTTGTGAGAGGTGCGTGCCCGTGTGTGACAGACAGTTTACGATGGCAACAAACAAGTTTATTGTTTAGTTCTTTATTGATTTAGAGGAAAAATCACAGGAAGGCAGGCTGCGAGAAAGTTGCCTGTCCCCAAAACCCGAATTCATTACTTATGAAAAGAGAAAAAAAGGAAAAGAAAAGAAAAACGCACAATACACACAAGAACACGATCAGACAAATACTCTCTCACGTGCGGGCACCAGCACTGAAAGCCCAGTCCTGTAACTGTGGGATCGCTACTCATTACGCAAGAGTAAAGGAGTCCACACAAGTATCTTCATGCACGCATAAGGACAGCACCACCGCGAGATCAGCTCGTTAAAAGAGAAACACATCGTACATGTGCGAAACACGTGTTACAAGTTTATTCTGAGCCTCTAATACTGGAAATGACGACCAACATGACAATAGCAAATGCGGTAGGAGGCACATACGTACAGTTACATGCTGGAAGGAACATCGCACCCCAACACTTTTCGGTACGTGCGAAAATAAAAAGTGGGGTGTGTGTGGTGTTCCTTATCGGAACAGAGTCACAATAGGCAAATTAAAAGGGAAATCTATTGCTTGATCTCCAGCAAGAATACCACTTCCAGTGGCTGTCTCGGCTGTCCCGTGTGGCAGGAGTTCACCACCCTTGGTTGAGCCTTAAAAGTTATTCGCCATAAATTGGATCGCTCATTCTTTGCTGCTCGCTTTTCGGCATGATTGTTCCAAATCATCACATCAATCATATCGGACGGGTGCATCGGCTCTTGGAGAAAGTTACTTTTATAGCTAATCATAAGAGCATCAAGGGGCACAGCGTTGATCATTGTTTTAGAAGCCAGCTCTGAAGAAACTTCACTACGAAATTGCTTAAACGATTTTTTACCCCTTCTTACACATTCCGGCTTCCAACAGAAGCCGAAATCTCGCTTATTGAACCTGGTATCTTCGCCGAATTGGGCTGCAAATTTGAGATAAGAGTCTACACTAAAGGAAACACCAGCCTAGATTAAGAGGATGTTACAAAAAAAGGGAAAATACGCGACCAATGTCGCGTTTTTTCATGGAATTCCACAAGAATGGTTCGCGTTTCCAGCGGTTCTATTGCATAAGACTCCACTTTGAAGTTCTTCGAAAGAACTGCTCATAAACCGATGCACTCACTCTCATAATGAATAAGTATGGCTAAACTATACTTTGCTTCAGCCGCCATAACTCTGCGAAATCTAGACTTCGATCACATCAAATTTTACTGCGCCTTTCGTCGGTCGTATCGTGGCGGACAAAGTACATGAAAAAAAATATATAGAAAACTTCATTCTCACACAGTTTTATTTTCTTGCTGCTTCCGTGCGTAGATTAATTTTTTTTCTAAGACGTAAAGAAGATATTGCAATCAAGCCTCATCAAATTCCAGCCTAGTTCCGCGCCAGCCACGTAGCACCTTTCGCGTGAAGAGATTTGTTCTGCAGTATATTTCGCTTCGATATTGGAGTCGACGTGGCACAGTGTACACAGGGGAGGAACATAAGCTCTCACAGGTACAAGCGTCAAGAGAATAAGCGTTTCCAGGGCGACAGGTTATACATAGAGAGACGGCGCGCATGCTTTCTTTTAAAGTTTGAGTTCAGTGCGTCCCGACTTGTGCGCACTGCAACCTCGGAACATAAGGCGCCAAATCAAATAATCGCACTGACGCAATCACCCATGAAACTTCACTTTCCTCGGAGTTTGCTTCCAGAGGAGTCGTACATGTAAGGGCGGTACGAGAGATGTGACAGCGACAGACCAATCTTGATTTGCAGGGGATAATAAGTGTTTCCGACTGGAACACGGACGACAAGGCAAGACCACAGTCGTTGGCCGGGAGCAATAAAGCGGAACGCAGGTGTGCATATTCTCAGAAGAGAAACGGCGGCACTTCCAATCTGGCAACATTTTCAGCATAAGACCTCTTGTTCTTGTTGTCTTTTTTACACTGCAACCCCTCTTACGTAGTTTAAACAACAAAAACTT
The DNA here is from genome assembly GCF_038994185.2 of Dermacentor albipictus. NCBI lineage: Eukaryota > Metazoa > Arthropoda > Arachnida > Ixodida > Ixodidae > Dermacentor > Dermacentor albipictus. The sequence goes on along the minus strand of NC_091822.1, from coordinate 120,276,220 downwards.
TCGGCGGAATTAAGCGGTCTTGCGGAATCAGAGCACAAATTCAAAAGGGTTTTCGTTTTGAAGACCGCTTCGCGACAGGTCAGCCGCTTTCACTAATCACATGACCTACATAACAATCAGCGGCGACGTTGACTTCGAGACAGGGAGGTACAGCTATCGGCGGATCCCACGCGTTATCTGAGGCGTTTTCGAGGCGGTGGTGAGTTTTGGGTTCCTTCAGAACTTTTTATGCGTGGCATATTGCAATCACTCAGTTCAGCCCTTGGGCGCGGCCGGGCAGCCACCATTGACCTTTAGCGCAACGACGTGACGTGACGTCACGACAGCCGGAGGAAAAGCTGGGCCCCAACTCGCGCGGTCGCGCGCGGCCGCAGCCACCACCTGACTCCCGCTCCTCCCGCTAGGGGCGCTGCGCGGGCGCGCAACATGCTCCGCACTACGGAGCATGTTTTATTAGAATGTGAAGACGTCTACCCAGCGGTCGATTTAGGCACCACTGGCGTCCTTGAAGCCCTTGGGTTCAGAGGGAGCAGTGGTAAAGCAAACATGTCCGCAATAGACATTAGTAAGAGGCGACTGGAGGATTGGTGGAAGAAAAGTAGGGAAACGACAAAAGACGGAGACGTACAAAAGCACAGTTTGCAATAGGGGATCAGAAAATTTGGGCGTGGTAGTTCATAGTGTTTTTTTTTCTTTTTTCATTGTTTAACCTAGGTAGAATATTAGGCAGTATAGTAGCAAGAGCTTGGTGGCGCAACCCACCGCCCCGTTCCAAAGGGGACGCTCATAACATCCATCCATCCTTCCATCCATTCTTGCAACGCAATGCGTGCAACGCATTCTTGGCTTAACCAAGCTAAGCCTGGCCATTTTTTTTCTCCCGTCCTTAATTCCCACTCTACTCACCCCTAGGCGACATCGGTCCCGGCCACAGCTGTTGAGGCGACGCCGATGGCGTTGAAAGTGCGACGGCTTAAAATTAACTCTCAAATCACCACTTCTGAGCTTAGATGCTTTCACTTGTTGACTTAAGGTTTAAAGTGTTAAAGTTCTGAACAATTTTTGAAATAACCTGTGGCAGATGCAATAATTCCATTCCGTGAGCTTGAATATCCAAAAAAGCGGACATTACTTGCGTGCAAAGTCAAACAACCCAGTCAACCACTTAACGGAAACGCACTAAACTAATTACATTACGGCCGAAATTGGAATTTACAAGTTGTGGTGGGTGACTCTGCAAGGCGTGTCTACTTTGAGGGAATATACAGGAAGTCACCAGGTTCGAGATGCCAATGTGTGCGACGAAATACATGGGTGCTCCAGTTACTTCTCCATTTCAATGCGTACAATACGTTTTTTTTTTTTAAAAAGGTAAGTGGGACCGCGCATTTTTGGGGCTAGTTTAATGGCACAGGTATCTGACACCATATCCTGTATCATCCTGAAAAAGTTTTTCCTGGTAGCCTTGATAAAGATAAAGATAAAGAGTCAATAAAGTTTTCCATTTTTTTTCCTAGTAGCCTTGATAAAGATAAAGATAAAGAGTCAGTAAAGTTTTCCATTCCATTCCATTCCTAGTAGCCTTGCAAACGCACTGGTTACAATCCGTAAATTGTAATATGCGCCATAAAGTAATTAATTACGAACTTAATTAGCGAATGTTCTTAATTTTTTACACAGGTTTATATGCGGCTTATACACGGGTGCTACCATTACATGAGTGTACATGGTGTGTATGTGTGCGTATGTGTGTGCGTGCGTGCGTGCGTGTGTGTGTGTGACTTTAAAACCGACATGTCGCATTCGAATTTAACAGGGCGGCCGTACTGTTAACAGACAAGTCATCTTGAAGTGCTCTGACTGTCGTGTAAGACGAAGTTGTTTTTTACAGCGAGAATCAGCAGTGTTCAGTGGCAATAATGAAGCACCGACATAGCCTTTAGAACCTCCTAAAATTCAGCGTGTCTGATTTTTAGATAGACTACAGATTAGTTGCACGAATGCCGGGGAATGACCAGTCGACGATGTTACGACAAGCAATTTCCTCACAATTCCTACGACAATTACAACAAACTTCTCACACAACATCACAAGCTTCTCAAGAAATATCGAACCCCCTAACTCTTTTTTCCAGGTTGCAATATACAAAAAAGTTCTGACACTCTTGTATTTCAGTTTAACGAGCTGCAGTATCAGACCGGTGCTGAAAAAGCAATATTTGGCTAATTTATATTGATAAACAACACATGGAGGACTTAGAATAGCAAAGCTGTGCCATTATTTCAGGTTTTAAAAAGGGCGCCAGACAAACAAAGAAAAAATTATGAAAAACTGATAGGGATGTCGTTATGAAACTTCCACGTTATGTGTTATTCATGCCTTCTTTTTCTATATCGTCATCATCTCCGCATTCTCCTTCTCCTTTTGTTCCCCTTTACCAACGCTGAGTAGCAGTCTAGGACATAGTAGCCCAGACCGACCTCTCAGCTTTTCTCTCATAAGGAATCTCTCCCTCCACGTCACGTCTTCGTGACGTCATGTGCTTTTGTTGTTCCAACTAGGCGTTAGCCTTCTGCTTAACAATAATAAAGGAGTTACTTTATATTCTTAAGTGCAGGCACGGCCTGATTTTGAAAACACTTTCCTGCATGTGGGCTTTGGAAATAAACGAAAACATAACAAATATATCACTGTCAACTTGACGTCATCGGTACAGTGATTTTGGTCCGAAACTTAATATAGGGAAGCTCGGGACTTCTTCTTATGTGATGAGAACCTACGATTTTCTGCGAAGAAGCAGAAACAGAATTTTTTAGCGAACAAATTAGCTGTGGAATACTTTTCACGAGCGAAGGTGGTGGTTTCATTGTAGCTATCAGAAAATTTGTGCAGTTTCGGCAATATTTCAATTCTGGAATCCAAAAATAGTTAGCGCATGACGGTGGTGTTTTCTGATAGACAAATACCATGTTTCGGTTTAAGCGTAAAGTTAAGATACCGTAGAATTACAGCGTTCGTTAGAAACCAACAGCAGGCAGCATATATTCAAGTCGACATCGAGAGAGAGAAGTGGCGTTAGGCAGATCATTTGATGAGTAAATCAGATGACCACCTTTGTATTAGGCGCACAGCGTTGGTGCCATAGCAAGGAACACGCAATGACACTCGGCAGAGTGATAGAGTCTATTATGGTACTCAACATTTTCTGGCGGAGTGTGTGCTCTGCTTGCCGAACACAGATGTAACTAGCCATTGCGCTTAATGAGAGCTTCGTCTTGAAGTTGACGTAATTAGGCTGATAATGGCGTTCCGTTTTTTTTTACGTTACTTCTGTTACCAATTGAACTCCGCAAGATAGAGACATTGAAAAGGGGGATAGGCAAGGAGGTTAATCACACGCAGCTTCCACTTCGCTTCCAATTCGACATCTTGCACTGGGGTGTATGAAAATTAGTCAGTAAGAATATTGAAAAAGAAGGAGAATAAACCATTAATGCCGAAGAGAAATCTACCAGTTACATCTTGTTAATTTTTCCTGTCACACGATCTTTTTACACTGTAAATACATTCTGAAAGGTTTGTGAGTGACGCTTTATTCTTTGAAACGCTACGATAGTGTACATTATAAAGGAAGCTGGGACTTTATGGGAGCTAAACCCGATGTTGGTAACGAAAGCTATATGCTATATCTTGGTGTTTAAAACAAATTATGCGTGGCTCTGCTATCACAAGCACCAGAGACCAGTGGAGCTGGAGGAAGGCCAGTAGAGTAGTGCCAAACCGCACCCTTAGTCTAACTTTTGCTGGGCTTTTGCTAGCAGAGCCCCGCATAATTTTTTTTCCACTGTGAGAAAGAGAATAGCCGAAGCGAGCGAGCGTGTTTTTATCGGACAACAATGACGTCTTACCACCTGTGTCCACGCCGCGCCGCTCCTTCTACCCCGCTAGGCTCCACCCACCCTCGCAGCGTCGCTATGCTGCACGATGCTATCTTTATAGTCTGCTTTCACTCCCTCTCTCTCATCTCTCTCTTTCTCTCAGTTCGGCGAAAGTGAGAACGTCAAGAGAAACTCAGCGATGTTCTAACAGCTGCACTGTAAAAAGAAAAAAGGTCTGCTGTGAAGAGTCAAACGAAATTTCGAGCAAACTCGCATAACCTTTTCGTAGCAAAATTAGCAGTTTACTGGGAAACATTCTTACGGAGGTGTTTTTACTTATCAAAAGTGTAACGTGACTTCATAAAGTAACAAGGAAGGCCTTTGCAGTTGCTTTCAAAGGCGCACGCAACACAAATATATTACTGACGCAGATCTAGACGCGATAATTGGCGATGAATACAGGCATTCAAAACTAAAGTAGTAAGCATTTGGTTCAGTAATAATTGAAACAGTCAAGAGACCGGTGATATCTCCTTCAATAACAGTCGGTTCTTGCATTACAATACTCTTTTATGAATCCTAGGTGTCAGTTTCGTTAAAATCTTCTGTCATTTCAAGAGGTGGAGTCTACGTCTGGGTCACCAATCTGGGTCGCCTTACTTTTATTGCATTGCTCATCTCGATTGGCATAGGAATATACATAGCCTTTGTTGTATTCTGTTCTATGCCACTCATTTTCCAATTTGTAATAAAGGAGGCATGAATCATCTTTCTTTTCAAATATTCTCAATATGACATATAAATAGTTTCTATTCATTTAAATTTACTCTAACCCTGCTCGCTATTTTATTGACTGAAAAGAAAAGAGCATCGCAACCTTTGTCGGCAGCAAGAAAGGTACCAGGAGGAATAATAGCAATGCTGACGTAATTCTGAATACATTTCTTTCCTGCCACAGTCTCTGAAGTTCTTGTAGCCAGCAAAACATATTTTCGCGAAATTCAGGTAAAAAAATCATCGTGTGGGCTTCGAGAGCAAGCACACGGCTCTAGCATACACATACGCCCAGCGTATTTTACAAAGTACACCTGCATTCATTTTCGTCCGATGGTATAAATATGTATTGTATATGGAATGTCATGCATTCATCGTTTACATCCTTCTTTAATAAAACTTACCAAAAAACTTCACCTTCGAGAAGTGTATGTTATGTCTGACAAAAAATAAAGAAGCCACATGTGAAGCAGCACCTGCTATAGTTCATCACTTTTCCAAGTTTGGCGATGAATAGATCAAACACATGATGCAACTGACAAAAAACTACAATGCGGTCGTCTTCGCAGAACCCTTCTTAGCGAAACGGCGTACCAAGGAACACTGTGTGTTTTGTATTTATTATTTACAAATAAAAATTGTACAGTAAACTTAAAGGTGCGCTGGGCACTAATGGGTCAAAACTTTAACAAATGCACTGGAAGGCTATTCCCATCAATACCTTGATTTGGGCGCACTGGTTCATCTTGACAGTTTTCATAAAAAGCGCTAAAGACGAAGACGAATTCGAAGGACGAAGTCCTGTCGTATGTTGTATGGTATGGTATGGTATTCCTTGAGCGATGGCGCACACCCACTGTGGGGGATTGGCCAAGATTTGGATGAAATTAGGCTATCTTTATTAAAAAACTGAAAATGGTAAAGCTAACTGGAGGAAAAGAACAAAAATAAAATGTTTAATAATTCAAGACAACCTCTTCGTAGCAATTATAAAATCCTCCACGGTTGAGCAAATATCCCTGTGGCACTGTCCAAGAGAGGAGGCTCCTAGAGAAAGGATATTTATAATTGAAAAGCTCAAACCAAGCTGTGTAAATCTTGATTCTAGATTTTTTCTTAAAGAAGTGAAACGGCGGCAGAATATGAAAAAATGATCGATTGTTTCATCTTCTCCACAGACTGGGCACAGAGGGGAGGGCACCAGACCAGCCCTGTGACGATAAAAGTTTAATTTTGGTATGTGTTACCAAAATTAAACTTTTATCGTCACAGGGCTGGTCTGGTGCCCTGTGACGATAAAAGTAATTTTTTTTTTTGGTATGTGTTGGAAGACCACGGAGTGCAGGCGTGCTTCGTGTCGGCTCCTCTATTTTCCTATGTTTTTGGCAGATTATCGAGCTTCTCGTGATAATTCTTCTTACCAGCAATCGGCGGACTCATCAGCACTCCCCCGACACCAAGTTTCGCCAGGTGGGCCCATCTTCTGGCCGATAAGCAGCGCCTTTTGTCCCGCCACGCAGGCGGGGCAAGCTAAGCCTATTTCCACGTATAGGCCACTATTGCCCGGCCGCCGCGGCGGCGGGGCGTGCCAAGCCTACCGTGTCGCCGGACCTCATTGGAGCTCCCAGTCTCCGACGGCAAAGTGTCAGGCCTTTCCTGACGTTAAATGGAAGTTGTCCAAGTAGACGGAACAGATATTAGGCCGGAAGATTTCGGCGAGGGAGCGGGGTGGTGCAATGTCAAGAGGAAGAAACAGGCCGACGGTGCGACCGAGTCGGCGCATAACCAGCATGGGCACATGCAGCGACGGACGGTAGCCATGTCGACAGCGGGAGTCACTACAGCGCTGTACAAAAGGAAGTACGCCCGTCAAGTGAAGCAGGTTGCCATGGCAAGCCGAATGCCAGAGTTACCGCCGGACGATTACAAAATCGTCGTACGCCCGCGAGGCGGCTTCAACGTGCGCGATTACGGGACGGATCGCATTTACTGCTGCCTACGTAACGCGGCGGGTGTAAGCAGAGAAGCGGCCGGGGAAGATAGCATCTGCCTCAACGTTAAGCAGAACGTGGTGGTGCTCAGCACGCCGTCTGAAGACAGAGCCAAACGCTACGGAGCCATTAGCAAGCTTTGCATCGGAGACCGAGAGTTCGAGGCGAATAGTTATCAAGCCGCCCCGGAGAACACTTCCAAGGGCCTCATTAGGAACATTTCCAAGAGCGAGAGCCCGGCAGACATCATCGCTAATCTAGTGACGAAGCGCAACCCCGGAGTGCTGCACGCGAAACGCATGAGCAACACGGACAACATAATCGTTTTGTTCGACGGATTCCACGTACCGAGACACGTATATTACGGCCCCATGCTCGTCAGATGCTCCCTCTACAGGAAGCAGATTGACGTGTGCTACGAGTGCGGAAGGCTGGGACACCGCGCCGACGTGTGCCCCAATCCCAACGACAAGATTTGCCGTGGATGCGGACGCAACAATCCGTCGCCTGACCATCAATGCGAGCCGCGGTGTCGACTGTGCGGCAAGGGACACTTCACGGGAGACCGCAGGTGCAAGGCGAGGTACAAGACCCCATACATAGTCAAGCGTCGCCAAATAGAGCGAAAAAGACAAGAAGAGGAAGAAGCAGCTACAGCGTACGGCAGCGGTTACAACAGCAGCAGCGACTGTAATAGCAACGCCGGCTACTACCTCCATTTTCCAGAGATAGACCGTCATTCAGTCACCGACAACCGAAGAGGACGCTCGACTAGCCGTGGCGGGAAGGGCGGCGCGGGAAAATCCCGATCCCGATCCCACTCTCGCAACCGAACACAGACGCCGAGAAGCACGTCGATGACGCGCGGTGGCGGCGGTCCGGGCACCGCAGTTGTGGGCCACATCAACCAGCAAAGTCAGCAGCAGCAGCCGTGGCAGCAACAAGGTCACAGGAGCACTGGGCAACAGGTGAGCTGGGCGGCTGTCGCCGCTTCTCCCGGCGGCAGAGGCGCTTCGGCGGGCCGCTCTGGCGGGCCTACCGTCGGCGGTGGCGGTGGGAACGAGCTCGAGCGAGTGATAGAGCGAGTCCTAAAACAACGTTTAGAACCATTAGAATCAATAATTAGCGAGCTTAAACGCGAAAATGCGCTCCTTAGAGAGGAGAATATCAAATTGAAAGGCACGGCTCCACAACCGCAGCAACCATCGCAACGTCAAACGACGATGTCGCCGTCCTCGGCGCCTCGATCACCGACTCCATCACGGCCTGAGCCGGCCGAGATGGATACGGACAACGAGGGCAGCTCGAGGGAGACGGCGGATGAACGCGACGATCGTCCCGTTACCGCGAAAAGGATCGCACTAGATCCCGCAAGACCCGAGAGCAAACAGGGATGCGGCCGTTATGAGAAACTACAGAAACGTGTAGACAACATCGAGAAGAGCCTCGAGGAAAGTTTTACAAAACAGACGGCTCATATGAACGAAATGTTCAGTAACGCGCTAGCTAAGCTCTCTGAACAAATAACACAAATGTTCGCCGCGCACTTGGCGCGCATAGACGACATAGAAGCGAGGCTATCGCCAGCTGCAGGCAGACCAATCAGAACAATGAGCAAGCCGTACGCTAGACAGCAACAACACAATCAGCAGCAGCAAAACACGCTTACAGACGTAGAGATTCAACCGCAGGTGCAACCGCAGCAGCAACCAAGTCGCCTCGATGGTGACGGGTTAAATTAAACGCAGGCATCACCATGGCTACACACGCAACGAAGCACACTAACACTGGGAAACAACAATACACAATCTGGCAGTGGAACTGCCGGGGCTACAGGAGGAAGCGGGGTAATCTCCAGCAATTCGTACGCAGCCGTGAGACGAAACCGGACGTGATCCTTTTACAGGAGACAAACCATCCGGTTAAACTTGCCGGCTACAAAGCCATAGACGCGACCGCGACGGAGAACAGGCAAAGAAGGAAACGAGCTACACCCCGCGTGGCGGGTGGCGCTAGGCCGGGGGCGATGGTGCCGCGCCGGCCGTCTCCCCCGCCACGCCCGTTGCCGGTCGCCGCCGTGCTCGTTCGACGTAATATCACTGTGGCGCAGCGAGAGCTTGCCTGCGTAAATATTCCTCACGTGTTTGTAGAATTAATCCCTAAGAGCGGCCGAGGACTCTTCGTCCTTAACGTGTATAGTAAACCCACGCTGCAGCACAGATTCGGGGAACTACTGCGGGGCGCACGCGCGGCTTCCGGCGGCGAGCCTCTACTTGTTGCGGGCGACCTTAACGCACCCCACGGAGCCTGGGGCTACACCCGAGAAACACCCAAGGGCAAACACCTTTGGGAAGACTCGCAAGACCAAAGGCTTGCACTGATCGCGAATCCCGCCGATCCTACACGCAGAGGGAACAGCGTGAGTGCCGATACGTTACCAGACCTTGCGTTCGTTTCAAATGTTACAACAGCGCACTGGCAAAATACGCAGGAAGATTTGGGGAGCGACCACTCGCTGATCGAGATCACGATAGGCACGGGCCCGAGCGGTCGTGGTACTAACCCTGAGGGCAAAGGTCGTAAGCTCAAACTCGTGAAGTGGGACATGTTCCGCAAGAAGCGAGAAGAAGCGGGGCGAGGCGACGAGCCGATTACGGACATAGATGAGTGGACCGAGACGCTCAGAAGGGACGTAGGCGCAGCAACTAGCGATGTTCCGCCCGAAGCGAACCTCGAAATAATTGACAGTAGGCTCCTACACATGTGGGAAGCAAAGCGAGCCCTCCTAAAGAGATGGAAATGCCAAAGACATAATAAGGCGTTGCGCAAACGCATAGCACAATTAGACAGAGGCATCGAAGAACACGCACTTCAGGTATGCAGGGCACAATGGGAAGACACGTGCAATGGCCTCGAGAGGCAGATGACCGGGGCGAGCGCTTGGCGCCTTTTTAGACACCTATTAGATCCGGAGGAGACCCGGTCCGCTCAAGGCCACAAGACTCGTAGACTAGTCAGATATTATAAAGGTGATAACTTCCTCGACGCAATACGTGATCATTATTTTAAGAAGGCTGAAAGCATCCAGCACGCCGAGTACGACGGCGTCACAAACGAGAAACTGGACGCGGAATTTAGCGAATCGGAAATTCGGATAGTCCTGTTCGATCTCAACACTCGATCGGCGCCCGGCCCAGACCGGGTTACCAACAAGACTCTCCGCAACCTAGACGACGAGTCAATCTCCCGACTCGCGGCCTACGTCAATGAGTGCTGGCGAGAGGGTTCGATTCCCGAAGCGTGGAAACGGGCCCGCGTTATCATGATTCCTAAACCTGGCAAGCAAGTTACGCTCGATAATCTAAGACCGATTTCCCTTACGTCTTGCGTCGGCAAAGTCATGGAACACGCAGTTCTCACCCGCGTGACAGACTTTCTCGAAGATCATGACGCATTCCCGCACACCATGCTAGGATTCCGCCGCAACCTCTCCGCACAGGACGTATTGCTTCAGCTTAAACACCAGATCGTAGACGACACTACCAGCTCCACTAAGGCAATTCTAGGCTTAGATATTAAAAAGGCCTTTGACACCGTTAAGCACGAATCGATCTTAAAAACAATTGGAACATTAGGACTATGCCAAAGAATGTATAATTACGTTAGAGATTTCCTCGCGGACAGGCGCGCATGCGTCGTCGTCGGCGATGAGGAATCGCCGGAATTTGAGACGGGTCCGTGCGGCACGCCGCAAGGATCCGTCATATCACCATTGCTCTTTAATTTAGTTCTACTTGGTCTACCCGAAAAATTAACAGAAATAGAAGGATTATATCACAGTCTCTACGCGGATGACATCACCCTCTGGGTTCCCGGGGGAGGATGTGACGGTCACGTCGAGCGAACGCTACAGGCAGGAGTAGATGCGGTTCAGAATTACTTGCGTGGAACGGGCCTCGAGTGCTCGGCTACCAAGTCCGAACTCTTACTCTACAAACCCACAAGGAGAGGTCGTAAAACCTTGCTCGAAGAGGAACGGGATTATTCCAAAATACGCATTACATTGGCAGATGGTACTCCCGTACCACACGTAGAGAAAATTCGAATCCTAGGGTTACACCTGCAGGCAAACGGCCATAACGGAGAGACGGTGCGAATACTTCGTCATTTGGTAGATGACACGATCCGACTCTTGCATCGCATCACGAATAGACGCAATGGTATGCGTGAAGAGTGCGCGATCCGTCTCGTGCAGGCGTACGCGATAAGCCGCATAACGTATGTTGCCCCCTACCTGAGGTGGATCGGGTCCGAAAAAAACAAACTCGAATGCATGATCCCAAAGGCTTTCAAGAGGGCGGTCGGCGTTCCACTCAACGCGAGCACCGACAAGTTTCTAGAGCTCGGAGTTCACAACTCCCTTAACGAGTTAATCGAGGCGCACGACATTGCACAATACGAACGATTATCGAGGTCAAAGGCAGGTCGATGCATCCTCGAGTCGCTCAGCATCGCGTACCACACCCAGCATGGAGAGAAGACGGCGGTTCCCGCCTCTGTTCGCGACCGCCTGATCATCCCGCCGCTTCCCAAGAACATGCACCCTACGCACCACACCGGGAGACGCAACAAACGAGCAAGCGACCTACAGAAGAAGTTGGGTAACAGCAACGAGGCGGTATACGTAGACGCGGCTCCATATGAAGGAGGGAGAAGCGCACACGCGATAGCGGTTGTAGACCGCTCGGGTAAGTGCCTCGAGAGCGCCACGGTGACCACGGGACACACGGAGGCGGCCGAAGAAGCCGCGATAGCCCTATCACTCGTCGCGGTGCCGAACGCTGCGATCGTGATCAGCGACTCGCAGGCGGCAATCCGCGGCTTCGCGCGCGGTCGTGTCTCGCGGGAAGCGGCCCGCATACTCCAAATTTCTGACGACGGCGACTCGTCATCGCCCTCGCAACGCCAAAATTCTACGGTCTTCCTCCTCTGGACCCCGGCACATACCGATGTTCCGCTCGCGGGCAACGAGGCGGCCCACGCCACGGCTCGAGGTCTCACACGCCGAGCCGTCGCTGATTATGTGGCCGCCTCCGCCCCCGAGAGCGGGGCATCGGATCTGCCGGATCGGGACACTACAACAGAAACACAACAAGAAGCACACTGGGCGTGGGGCGATCCCCTAACCACGTTCAGAGACCTCACCCAACACTACAGACTCGAAAGACGCACATTCCCGCCACCGCACGACAAATTGAACAGGAACGAGGCCGTAACGTTACGCTTGCTCCAAACACACACCTACCCTAGCCCCGCTATCTTACACCACTGCTATCCGCGTTTATATTCAACAGACGCGTGTAAAACATGCGGACAGAGAGCAACGCTGCGACACATGCTCTGGGAGTGTGCCGGCAACAACGGCAATCAGACCAGCTCCGTTAGCGACGCGTCCATAATCGCGGCCGTTGCCAGGGTGGGAGAAGGCTCGAGCTCGCTTCTTCCCGACGCCGCCCCGGATGCGGGAGCCGCCGGGGACCTTCTCCGTAGGCGTCGCCGCCGCTGGGAGGCGGCTATCAGAAGTTCAGAGCTGGCAGACCAGCTCTGGGCCGTCCGGCAAGCCGAAGATGCCGCTCGAGTCCAAGGACTTCGAGCCGTCACCTGAGGCCACCACAGCAAGCACTGCCGGACTATTCTTTATTAAAGTTTCTTCTTCTTCTTCTTCTTGGTATGTGTTCCTTCGACTTCGTCTTCGTCTTTAGCGCTTTTTAGGAAAATCGGCATTCCCATTATAGGCCTCCACATATATCGGTGAATGATTGCATGGCGTTCTGCGGGGACGGTGAGTCTCACGTTGGTGCTGTAGAATTCCTCCTTCTGACAAAGGCTAGTCGTCCAATTGGTTGAGTGCTGAGAAGAGTGATCATCTCGGCAAATGCTATTCTGGGCACTGCCACAGAATATGCCACCTGGCTTCTTTTCGACCACAGTGGTCCTTCGCTACTCTGTCGGTCATTCCTCTGCGGAACGCACAGGCACCGAATGTAATGCCAAGCCATATGCTACACAAAACTGTCGTGTCTCATCGTCTCCTCGTGGCACGATCGATGAAAACCGATGGTTTCACGTAGTATGAACGAAAAAAATATTCTGGAATGCATGGAGTGAATTACATTTCTCAAGAAAAACTTGCAGGTTGTTACACTGACCAGAACCGTTCGTTCTAAACGTTTGTATTCTTTACCCAGGGCTACGAATGGGCGACAAAATTAGCAGTACATTACTCTGTGATCGTAAATTTGATAAATGTTTACGTTTCTTTTACCATCTACTGTTCCAAACCCAGGTTGAAATTTTTTATTTGCTTTGTTCGAGATGATCGTGAAGCGGAACAAGGTGCTTGCCTTTCTCACCAATCCTGCTTCGCCTTTACGTCGATATATGACAATGGCATTCAGGACAAGTAGCCGGTACCTGTGTTAACGCGGTGCAACGTGTATGGTCTCTGAAGGCACCAGCGTCTCGTTAGTACCAATGTCTATCACGGGGATTTAAATCACAGGTTGCTGCATGCGCTGTAATGCCATGCGTTATTCAGGGCCCGCATTAAGAAAGTTCTTACGCTAGAAGTGTTCATATGAGCAAAGGCCAGCCAATCGCGATGCAAGAGGTAACTATACCGAAGGTGGCCGGCCAATAGCAAGCAGCACTTATGAACAAAAATGTTTGTGAATTTGGTCTCAGACCCGCAAGCTTAAAACGTGGAAGGAACCAAAATACAGCAACATGCATAATATGAAGATTAAGTTATCTCCAATTAAAGCAGTCCTATTCAATATTGTTGCAGGCACGGCATGTGCAACAATAAGCAGCTTGCCCTGACATCTACAGCTTGAGCTTGCGTTGTCAACTACATGCCCTTTTCATGTGCCACTAACTGGCGCGTGAAAATTAAGCGGCTGCAATAAAGAAAGAAAGAAAGAAAGAAAGAAAGAAAGAAAGAAAGAAAGAAAGAAAGAAAGAAAGAAAGAAAGAAAGAAAGAAAGAAAGAAAGAAAGAAAGAAAGAAAGAAAGAAAGAAAGAAAGAAAGAAAACCAAGCCGCGTAATGTGCCAACTGTGTCAACTCACCGTGACCAGAGAAGACAGCGCTTCAGGTTCCCTGCATTTCCGGGTTTACGGCTCACTTTTCGCTCCAGTCCAGCATTCACAGTTTCTCGGAACACCGACACATCGACACAAGAGGGCTACAACACACCAGCGCAGAAATGCAAACAAACAACGACTAACGCTGACAAAGTTCGTCGACGCGAGATAGCGCGCGCACAGTATACGCGTAACGACCGTCTTCCGGGCCGCGAGGAACGGACTTCCGGGCGGCCGAAATTCGCGCCACACCGGCGAAAAGAAAGCAGCCGCACCTGCACACACGGCGTGTTTCTGCGATGCGGCCGCGTTCGTTTGTTTCGCCCCTGACTTTCAAAATATCGGGCAGTTCCATCGATTTTGGCCTGCGGATCACGTGCCGCTCCGGCGAGGGTACGCCACCACGCGAGCATCGACGAAAGCGCGGAGGCGGAAATGTGGCTGGTTCGGCGAAACCGCCAACACCACAGTGTCGTTTGAACTCGCTTGCCCAAATATCGGGCGAAATTGTAGGAGGCTGTTCTTGCTTTAAAGCCAATCGTTTTTGTGTGTGTGTGTGTTTAAACTCCCGGGTTTGGCGTGTCTGTTACTGCTGCCGGTTACTCAAATCTTAATTCTGGGTTTTCACGTCCCTGACCCACAATAGGATTGTGAGGCACACCAAAGAGGGGGGACTCGGGAATTATTTTCGCCACCTGGAGTTCCATAAGGTGCGCCCAATGAACTGGCACATGGGCGTTTTTTTGCATTTCGGCCCCATCGAAATGAGGCCGCGATGGCCGGGATTTCAACTCGCGCCCGTGCGCTTATCAGCGCTACGTACAAGCAACTACTCCACCTCGGAGGGTTACTGCTTGCTGCTCGATGGGGTGGTATCCCCGCAAATATATCTGTAGATATATATACGAAGTTTGCATGTTCGCCGAATTCTTGTAGCAGCAAATGGGCTTTACTAAACCCTGTGTAATGATGAGAAAAGTGGACGAGTACGTATGCGCATAAATGTTCTGGGTGTAACAATAACAAAAAAGATCCTACGTAACGCTATAACGTATTATGTCTGCACATCTTTAAAGCGCACTGACCTCTTAATAAAGCAGTGCAATGTAGTCAACAGATTCTTTTAATAACCTCATTTTCTCTGATCTTGAAATTCAGCATGTGCTACTGAATCTGAGCGCGTACTTGGCCAAACCTCTATAACGGGTACGTGGCACTATTGCACTAAAGTAAGAAATCCTTAAATGCTGCACCGTAAAAAAAAAATAGCTGCCGTTTCATTCTGCATATACACCTGGCATCATCATTCTTCTCTCAGCAAGCGTCGCACGTCGCTTTCGTGCTCGTGACACCGGTGAGCATAGGTGTGTTACACAGTGCATCCACCTAACTCGGTGTTAACATTTCGGCATAGCGAATTAAAGGTATAGTGCATAAATATCCAGATTTAATTAGCGCAAAGTTGTGACGTTTTTTGTGGTTGATAAGCAGAAACACTTCAGTGAGACTACACGTTGCCGTATGTATAAAATAAACTAAACTTTAGGCTCCTCCGTCTGTTGTGAAGCATTTAATTCAGCGCTTCACGAAAAGCTCCGCTTCACACGGATGCTAACACGTGCGCTTCGATGTGCTCAGTTGTGTTTGTTTGCTTCTGTTGATTCTTGTCCTCGGCGTTTCATACAGATTCACCGACTGCAGCAGCATCAGCCGATTTCTAAAAATTAGATGTCGCACATAAATGTCGCCGTTTTGAAAAAGTGCAAAGTGCTGGCAGCGGTAAGTTTCGTGACTTCATTACAATCTCGCGCTTTAGTTACTCAGCAAATCTGTCAATGAGAATTGGCCCAGGTATTTTTCTGCGGCTTGACGTTGCTTCATTGAGTGCAAAGCCCACTGCGGCTTTGTACCATGTGTCTCAGGTAACTTCTCCCTAATGTTAACATATGCTAATGCCACGTAGTTAATGTTTGCCGTCGCGACAGCCACTAGGCTTACATTGTAATTGCCTTATTACTTAATTAGCAATTATCATTTATTCAACGTTGTCAAATGTTATACTGAGCGCAAAAGTGTCAATGACTAATTTGTGGGCCATGCTCAAATATTCTCGATCCGGCTTTCGGTCGCTCAGCACGGGCTACAAAAAAGTCCCGCGAAACGAGTCACGTGGCACTTTCTTATGTTTCACTAGATTTCTCCACACTTTTATATTTTACGCGCACGTACTGGAGGCAACACTCTATAAGGATAGTCTCGGTCCGATTCTATTGATTTCTTGTCACATGGTCCGCTGAGTGGCCGATATCGACAGTAGCAGTGGCACGTCTCCCTGCTAACTTATGACGAGTGTCAAAGGGAAGGAAAAAAATGAAACGATCTCACATCTTTTTTTTAAAGGTGCTATATTTTTTAAATATCTTGTGAACTTCAGAAATAGAGGTCACACTGTCACATTTACACTACAGTTTCTAGTAAAGGTGCTCCATAATTTGTTATGTTTACAACGAAACTCATGCAGAAGCGTATATTGTTTATAAAAGAAGTGCACAGCATTTTTTTCTCTATGCTTCCAATTAGAAGTATCATAAAAACTTATGCACTAAAGGCGTGGTTGACATAACTGTAATAATTCGGCATGCTTGAGGTGGAATCCGCCCCCAATATCTGCAATTAGGTGGTGTAGTACATATATCACGAGACCGACAACAAGGAGGAGGATGTCACCATGACGCTGATGATGTTGGTAAGCTATATACTTCGTCTCTTCGACGTTCCGAACTCTCTATGTGTTAGACGAAATCCTCTCTCACTTCTGCTTGTCGCGTGAACGCTCACTCGAATACGCGGTACTACGTATAGTGGCCCGGGCAGTATAGAAGTGAGCCGGTGTCAGCGCCCGCATGAAAATACAGTAGGGGCACCAAGGGCGGAAAGGCTCGGCAAATGAGGTGCGCGGCCTGCGAGGAAGACCCTTTTGTCCGGCGTTTGCAGCGGGCCCTGTCAGGGCGGCCCCCCGTGGAGAGCCCCGGATGCGGACAGCCACTAATGCAATCGCACAGCAAGGAGGAACCGGCCGCGCAATACCTCCGGAGACACGAGGCGGGCGCCGGTCACGCGACAGGAGGGAAAGACGAACGCAGCATCGGACGCTGAGAGGCCATTGTGCAGTCGTGGGATGCCCGAAAGGTGCCACCCGCTCTTTATTTTTCACGGCACGTTCCAGCGTTATAGTGGCTACAGCTGAGGGGCATGTTCTCGGCTAAATGCACGGGGCCCGAACAATGCCAGTGCTTGGCGCTCCGGACAGGGCGAAGGGCCCATATACAGTAGCGTGCATTCTCAGCCCTTTGTGGTCTTTGGAAATTAATTTTCGTTGAACTCTTGTTCACGTCGCCAGACACTGCCTCTAAGTTAAGTGCCAACTATTACACAGCCTCAAAGTTATAAGACCAACTCAAAGAGCATTTCTCTGATATTATGCACTGTTTTCATCTTATGGGTCTCCTCAGACCCATTAATGTGCGAACCATACACACAGACGAACCACCATGCAGCTTCATTTAGCTGTGCAAACTAAAGTAAGACTGTGTGTTTTTTCTAGTTTTCTTTTCTGGAGAAATGAAAGGTAAGTTGAATCACATCATTCCGAATTGTGCAGGAAGCGGGGGTGAAGGCAAGCTGCTCCAGTAACTACAACTTTGCTTCTAATGCCTCGCTTATATTTCTAATGAAGGCTTTTGGCTTTAACAAATATGCGCATTTGACAGTTCAGTGTAGTAGTCGGTGCTCGCGCTGCACTTTGATGACCAAGTCTTACCAGCAGCAACCTCACAGTACCTCACCACCACAGCTGTAACGCTAAAACTCACGCCTCTTTCTTTAAGCGCACTCAGCACTACCATGCAAGAGGGTTTAGTGTTAAGTTTACCGCCACCAACCCTGTACTACGGGCATTAAAATGCAGTGATAAGCCAGAACAGAAGCTTGCTCTCCATTCCGGTCCCAAGTCATTTACAGAGGCTGTCGCCGGTGCAGTACAATTTGCTGCTTGGGGAGTTGATTGAGGACTAAGGAATGCATAACAGTAAGAGAAGAAAACAAAGAGCTAATAAAAAAAGGAGGAGAAAGTAACACAAAACGGAGTGAGCCTAAACTCTTTTCTCTGTTCCTTTCGGCTCCCTCTCATTAAGTGTTTCTTTCCTTGTAGCGTTATTTTCCATTCCTTAGTTTTCGCCAGTACATATACTGAGCGTGCATGTGCTAGTGCGTATGTCTGTGAACTTTGTTTCCTCGCCACTACACCCGGACCGCGTGTCAAGCATGTCGGTAGATTAAGCTTTTCGATACCATCAAATGCTTCCTCTTTCATATATGGGCCTCTGCCTTCCTGCAGATTGCAGCCTGCATCATTTTTTCGGTCATCTTGTCCACATCCTTTCTCTGTCCTGCTAGCCGGAGTCCTCCAGAACCAGCGAATGTGCTCGTTAACAAAACAAAAGAACAAGAAAGAACGAAACTCATATAAGCTGCGTTGTTAATAGGCAGTGCATTGCTTCATGCAACAGTCAGAAGTTAGGCATTTTTTTTTCACGTAGCCACTTCTGTAACAATAGCTTCCACATTAAGCTTCCACCATCCTTTTCGCCCAGGACAACGTAAACGAATGGGACAAATTAAACTTCCGTAGGCGATTCCCACCTGAAACAACATAAATGCACTGTTAAACGAAGTTTAAGCGTCCGTTTTAAGCCGCAGAACCCCATTTTTTATACTATGCGGCATATCACCAATAGCAAAAAGTAACAAAAGGAAAAGAAGAACAAATGAATGGTTAGTTCATGCCACTGACGCTAGAATTATATCATCGCATGTATACCTGTGGTCGATAGAAAACAAACATACTCAGAAACTTGTACACCACCGCCCACGTTTTAACCGTAACTCGTAAAAGCCGTTCGAAAGAGCAACCCGCCATCTCTGAGTGTGTCGCTGAAATATGCATTAGACTCATGGACTCATGTTCTTTTTCCCCTACCCGAACGCTCCCAGACGTTAATGGACGCGCACAAAGCAAGAACAAGCCAAAGAACGTGAATATCCGGGAAGCGCAAGCAGCACTGCACCCTACTCACGTCCGCGCATTATTCGAGAGTCGTCGCTTTTGAGCGAGCCATACGCTGGCACTACTAAAGTGTACAAGTGCCGTTGCTGCCGTTGCCGAATCGACATACAAAGCAAGGCATCATAGCGCGGCTTGGAAACAGGCCGGACAATGTGTATTTGGGAAAATGAAAATAAACAGCAAGTGCTGGAAAGTTTGCGAAGCTTCGCTTACTAGACGCGCGAGAGAAGTTAGCGAACACTGGTTTGTCTTTGAGCGTTAGTAAAGTTAAAGGACGTAGCCGGCATCAGGTAGTTTTCGCAGGCCAGTTGTAGGCCATATTGTCTGGCATTGTGGCGGGCTCTCATAGTCGTCGTGAACATTTTCCAGTTCGCTTCGCCAAAGAACAAGATTGCAGAACTTTGTGATTTCGCCGTCTGCTTTCCCACGCAGCGTTGGAATTCAGCGCATTTCGGTGCTTCCGCTTTATCGCGGCAATATAGCTGGGTTCGGCTGAATACTTGCACACTGCTTGCTTGCAGTGGTCAAGCATTGTTCGCTGAAGCTGTCGGCGGCTGCACTATCTTGTGTTTCCTTTCGCTGGCAGCGTCGGTGCAGAACGCATTTACACTTGGCAGTGGGAGCAGCCGGGTATCCAAACAAGTTTTCCAGTACGTCTTCCTAAAACGTTTATGTTGTTCTTCGCTACTCGGAGTTGGGTGCTTTTTTTTAATAGCAAACCTCTCTTTGCCTCTTCCCCCCCCCCCTCCCATTTCTGGGGCTGGCTCCTGGCTGCTGACTACTGGTTTGCGCGATGGGCCTGTACCGGACGTAGTGCAAACAAGCACCCGATATAAATTCCAAACATAGGCGACTCGTAGTGGCCGGTAATGGACGTAAGCGCAAACGCGAGCTTTAACGCAAACACGCCGCGGTCATTATGGCGTTGGCAACGTTTATACGCCTTCGTTTCTACCTTTCCGTGCTGCCGTCATAGTTCGGCCGTTTTTAGTGTCAACGTCGCTGAGTGGTCATTTCTTTGTCTCCATTCCATAGTCACCATTCTGCCATCTTCGCGCCGTCATACTCAAACATACGTCGCTATTCTCTACTCGTCTACCATCATCGTCATAACATCGTCATCATACCGTTGTGAATCCATTGTTATCATTCCACCGTTGTCGTATAGCCGTCGTCCCCCCACAGTCGCCACACCATTATAATCACGTCGCCGTCAAACTAGCATAGTGATAATTCAAGAATCGTCAGCAAATTCCCGTTATGCCGTCGTCATCGTCACTATAGCGTCGTCATCCTCTTATCGTGCCACCGTCGTTCTTTTTCTGTGCCCTCATTCCTTCTTTGTCAGTCCATCGCCGTTATTGCGTCGTCATCATGCATTAGTCGTGATGCCGTTGGGGTAGTTCTATCATCGTCATCTCTGGTTCAACATACCGTCATCGTCGTTGCATCGTCACTATTCCCGCATCGTCATCCTATTTTCATCATACCGTCGCCATCATTCCTTTGTTGTCGCCATTCCGAAGCCGTGACACCGCCGTCAAGGTGCCAAACGCATGTTCGAGCGCCACTTGTTTACGTCTCCCAGCAAAAGTCTGTCCGACGTGGTAGAGTGCTCAGTACTGGCAAACGGCCACTAAACAGGAACACTGTTCTTTGAGAACACCAATAAAAGCTTCGGTTAAATCTATTCTCACAGCGCGTAGTATGCGCATATTTCATTTTCTTGTGTTTCCGTTCGCGCTTAGAAAAGCTTCGCACCCTGAAGGGTGCTGCTTTCTCGAATCGGTGAAACGCTAATCCTTAAAGGGCAAGATCGAATTGTTGATGAGGACAAATGAAGGTGTTTTTCTTTTCTTTTTTTGCCTATCATATATTGTGGCAAGGAAACGTCATGACAGCTGCGAATGTCGACACAAAAATTGCACCAACTGAACTTTAGTACATCTCAAACTGTAATAGCTACCAAACCGTCGTCTCATATTTTTCGGTGGGCACCGATGTCTGAAATTACAAAGAGTGTTGTTTGTAGGAGTGTTCTTGGTATTGGTCGGCCACCTCTCTTAATAATGTCTCCAGTATCAGGACTAGCTTGATAAATTATCTCGCAAAAAATTTATTGTAAGAGCTTGTGGCGAATGAGGGCTCAAGTGCTAAGAAATGATACAAAGTTTTAAACTACCGCTTTTCTCATTGGAGGTATGATTAGGTTTTGCTGTTGTGTACAGTGTAGGTTTTTGTACTGCCCTAAAGAAAAGTTGTTAGCAATGGCACAAACCAACATCCTTACGGACGGGAAAATATTTACTCCGAGTCGAATGGGCTTCCGCTGTAGTGGCAGAAAATTGGGAAAATATTTGAGCGCTATACGCATATGGTTAACGAGTCACAGGCATTGCCTAATGAGAAAACTCTCGAAAAACCGTGAACTCAAAAAGGTCAATGCGATACTGGTGACCCTGGAATGAGCACGGGTGTTGAGCTTTATAAGCCATTACATCTTAACTCCAGCGTTGTAATCCTTTAGGAATGGTATGCTCTGTGCGTGTGTGTGTGGGGGGGGGGGGGGTTGCGTTATGCAGCGTTCTTAACGCCATCTTGCATCGTCGTCAGTAAAACTCGGCTAAATGAACTGACCACACAGTGGTAGTTTGTACGAATTTGGATTGTACAATGGCGGTGTTTGCTTTCCATTCGCTGTACGTAAGGATGCCACCATAGCGGCAGTGAACGCAGTGAAATCAAAGTATTACTCAAAAACAGAGAACTGGGCAGGTTGAACTGAACGTTCATTTTATTGACAGCGCTTGTATAGTCGATTTCCAACCTGTGTGTGTCGTTTCTTTTTGTTACTACATGCTGAAGGAACGCAGGGAAGGCAAGGGCAAACGGTGAGTTCTCAAACTCGAGATCCCCGAAATTCAGCAAACATGTTTCGGTCCCCTGGGCGACTCTCCAAGCAACTAACAAGGTATAAACATGCGACAAACAAGCCCAGGCATTCTGGGCTTGCTTGACGCCAGCATTATCACGTGGCTGAAAGCTATTTTGCTTTAAAAATTTTCGGGACCTTATTCACAGAACTTTTTGTCAGTAAGTGGTCTTTACCATTGATTAGCCGTCTTTGCTAATATGTCCAGCACCAGAACTGGCTGCAACTTGATTGAACGAAGAATTTATGGCGTATAAGAACCTTTTGTGATTACTGGCTAAGGTGATAAAGAAGAGAAGATGATCGCTCTTATTCTGGATGGGAAAAAACAGCGCTTTGAGGCTTAGAGGAGGTGTCATCGAAGGTAAGCCGTTGCAAGATATTTGGGCATTTCTAAAGGAACATAAGCATAAGAAGGGGTAGAGGTAATGTATACAGGTTGGCTGGAAACACATACATCGAATGTCAAATTCACGATTTCTTTTCGTTAAGGGTTGCCTACAATTGGCAGCTTCGCTAATGATAATCTTAGGTCAGACGTCATGACTGGCTGGCATCGCTTCTTACGAACGGTTGTATCATCAGAAATTCTTTTTAAATACAGGCCCTAGACTGATGTGCCCTGCACAGAGAGATGGCTAAGAATAGGATTCGGTAGGAAGTAAAAGCTCAGAAACATAGCACATCAAAGGAAACCTAAAAGCAAGAGCACGAGATTGTCCGAGTTTTTCAAAAAAGTTACTTGAATGTAGGAACGTTCATAGAGCCCTGACTGCGCTCTATTGTGACAGACAGCGCAAACCAGTATTATGGGATCATAATGCGCTGGATCGCAGTACCTAGTCGTCAAGGTGGCTTATAGTGTCTGCGTGATTGGCGTCTGTTTGCCCCACAGTGATGCTTAAAAAATGTTGATGCAAAGTTGAATTCGCTCATCATCTAGGCTCGCAACCAAGGGCCCAATTCACAAACCATTTCTTACGTGAGTGCTCACTGCCACTGGTCGGCCTCCTTCACTAACAATAAGTCTAACATCAGAATTGGCTGAAATTTCGCTCTCGTGAACAATTCTAGCATAAGAACATTCCGTGAATACGGGCCCTGGACAACAATGATGCATGGGCTAGCCATAAAAGCAAATGTGGATTACAACAGTGTATTCAAGCCAAGATCGCGTACTTGCACGAAAATGGAATGTTCTTAGCAGGTGCAGCCCCCCTAGGTCTGTGTTCCCACAAAAATTCATACGCTGTAATATTTCGTGCCAGCTAATTCCAACCAATTCTAATGCTCGGCGACAGGGTGGGCTCGGCGACTGCGCATCTGCACAGCTCGCTAAACCTTTTGCTTTTACAATGCAGATCATCACCTTCGCTACTGTGCATTTCCTGCTGCCTACGATAACCTCTGCTGCTACATCAGCTTCGTCGAGGTGCGTGGTCGACTGCCAAGGAAACGAGCCAGCCAACATCCAGGTTTTCCGTACCAGCGATGCTTCATACCCGGACATCCAGCAGAAGAAGTGGCGGCCGGTGGTCCTCAGTCGGGGGTGGCAATCCCCATCGTCAGCAACAGCAACGCAGTCACCAGATATAAACTGTGGGTGGCCAACAACACAGCTTTGTGGGCTCGGCGACTGCGCATCTGCACAGCTCGCTAAACCTTTTGCTTTTACAATGCAGCTTAGTCAACCATACGCTCTCTTTGCTAAAAAATCTAGCAATTATTTCCTGATGCAGTTGCCGAGCCCGCACTGCTGTGCCGCCATTGCTGTCGAATGTGCTCATGTTATTCATGCCTTGCTGATTTTGGCCGGTGATGTGGAAACAAACCCGGGTCCTAACATTCCTGAAAGCCTACTAACCGAATTGCGAAAACTAACCGCCGGTCAGAACCAGCTGATCACTGAAATTCATGGTCTTAAGTCGCAACTTACTTCTACCGATAAAGCAATTACTGGTCTAAGCAAACGAATGAATGATCTTGAGAGTCACTACCAGACGCTTTTGCCCATTCGAAACGAAGTGAATGCAATGCGCACCACGACTGAACAGGCTATTTTTCGCATTTCCGAGCTCGAAGCACGTATCGACGATGCCGAAAATCGCTCACAGCGGGACAACCTAATTTTTTACGGCATTCCTGACCCTTCCAGCTCGGAAACCACTGCCGACTCAGAAAGGTTGATTGTGGAACTTTGCCGCGCTAGGTTGCAACTAACCATCGACCCAAAAGAAATAGAACGTGCACATCGCATCGGTCGTCACTCCGCCAATCACTCTCGCCCCCTGATAGCAAAATTTACTTTCCATAAAACCAAAGTTAACATCCTTTCGAGTGGCCGAAAGCTTAAGGGCACTGACTACAGTATTAGCGAGGACTTTTCGCGATCAGTACGAAATTCCCGAAAACATCTCGTTGCTTTCGCAAAAGGTAGAGGCGTCCCGTTTTCACTCCGCTTTAAGACTTTGTTCATCGGTTCAAGAAGTTACACCTTTGATGCCGCCTCGAGTAGTGTCAAAGAGTTGTCATAGCAGCTACATCACCCCAAACAGAAAAATAACACAACACCGACTTGCTCCAGAGATAGCGCTTCGCTTTCTATAATATACACGAACGTGCGCAGTTTCCTCCCAAAGCGTGAATTGGTGTCGAACATAGTTTCATCTACCGGTAGCAACATACTATTACTAACTGAGACATGGCTGAGCAGCGCCGTTGCTGATAGCGAAGTTCTAGCCGACTTGCCCGGTTTCTGCCTCTATCGGAATGACCGCGCAGGAACCCGTGGTGGTGGTGTGCTAGTCGCTGTTCGTAAGCAGTTGCCATGCTCGCTAATTAACGTCACATCAGATCTCGAGATGTTATGGGTCATAATGCATACCTATCCAAAAAAAGTGCTACTTGGTATCTGCTACAGACCGCCCAGTGCTACTTCTGACTTCTGCCATCAACTTAACAACGTCATGAGCAAACTGGTAACCACCCACCGAAACGCGCAAATCCTGCTCTTCGGTGACTTTAACTTCCCGCAAATAGACTGGCGTACCATACAATCATTCTCGGTATCCGGACACACAGAGGCCAAAAATTTTGTCGATTTCTGCCTCAACTTTAATCTTTCCCAGCTAGTAACTGAACCAACCCGGATTTCGCAGCAAACTGCTAACGTCCTCGATCTCATACTAACCGACCACCCTGACAGCCTTTCATCCATTTCTTATTTACCTGAGATCAGTGATCACAAAGTCATCCATGCCACTTTTTCTTTCAATTTGTTGACACGGGATACCTTTAAGAAAACAACGTCTATACGACAAAGGAAATTACGGAGCTATAACTTAAGCTATGAATACATTCTTTCCTATATTCGAATCAACTTTTCAAGACCATTCCGTTAACAGCAATTGGACACGCTTCAAAAACAAACTAAGTGATCTTGCGCATAAATTCATTCCTAAAGTCACCTTTCGTTCTTGTCAGCAAAAACCATGGTTCACAAAGGCCTTAAAATGCCTAGAAAACAAAAAAAGCGTCTGTATCGCGCCGCCAAACAGAGAGGGCGCCCATGCGCATGAGATAAATATTATGAAGCCGAACAGAGCTACGTCGACGCACTGCGTTACGCTAAACACTCATTTTATCACAATGATCTACCAAACCTATTATTCAATAACCCGAGGCAATTTTGGAGAGTTATAAACGATAGCGAAACGTGCACTATTAAGATAACTAACGAATCGAACGAAATTATTAATGATTCCGATTGCGCCGACGTGTTCAATTCGGCCTTTGCTTCTGTGTTCACTAACGAATCTAATGCGCCTCCCATTTCATCATCGCTTAGTATTGTCAAGAATGGCGAGCTGCGAAACAAGATTGCCACACAGTTACGACAGGGTGACACGACGCGCACCTCTCCCTCTCCGTCGCTGCAGCTGGGAGGCGTTCAAAGAAGCGGCCTTTGCGCTGGAATCCGCCGCCTTCCACCCGCCCCATCGACATTGTGACGGAACTAGTTCGGCGTGTGTGAACAATGATTCCGGAGTTCCCCAACGCGGAGCTGATTTGACACGCATGGACAAGCTGCCGTGGGGACGACGTATTTTGGTGCGTCTCACGCTTCGACGTGTAACGGAACAACGAGCGACCCTCGATCGGCACCGATAGTTCCCGGAACGGCACCCCGCCAACGCCGTCGTCGGGCATCAGAGCGTGGTTGCCTTTGTGTCTGTAAACTGATCTGCAGAGCAGCGGCGAGTTGGTGATGAGTAAACGAACAGTCGCCGCGTCGTAGGACCGGCGGATCGAGTGTATAAAAACTGTGGTTGTGCGAATGCTGAGACACTTCTCTTGAGCAGTCATGTTAGACTGAGTCACTTCTCTCATGCAGTCATGTTGGACTGATACCCTTTTTCTCAAGCAGTCATGTTAGACTGATTTAATTTCTGTAAATAAACCCTTTTTCCTCGTTCTCGATGAGAAGCAGTTCTTCACTTCATCAACGATCTCAGCGTAAATAAGTTGAACGACGGCATGGGCCAGCTACCTTCGAATTCATGCCGCACTCCAATCTTTGCAAAGGACCACGAGCGATGGGATTGAGCCCCCAATCCTGACAACTGGCTGACAGCGGTGAGATGGACTTTGCGACATGGTGCTGTATCTGCGGTGAGTGCTTGGTTTTTGCTTTGACTCTCTAGGCTTCATTTTGTGGTTGTTCTGTTTAGAACAGTAGGGAAGCTAGATTGTTGTGTTAGCTAGGTTGTGTTTTTTTAGCTAGATTTAAAGAGCAGAATCAAGGCAGTAAAGCAGCAGTCATGGAGTTAAGGACACTGCTGAGAGACGAGTTGTTGATTGTTGGTGAGGAACTGGGCCTAGATGTACGCAAGGAAATGCTCAAATCGGAATTATTGGAGCTAATTTCCAATCAGGCCAGTGAGCAAGATATTGAAATGGGATTGGAACTTCTCAAAAAGAGAGAGAAACGGGAAAGAGAAAGAGAAGAACGGGACAGAGAAAAACGAGAGAGAGAGGAACGCGATAAAGATCGCGAGTTAAGAAAAATGCAACTTGAAGTTGAAAATAGACGTTTGGAGTTGTCTCAAGGAAGTGAAGGCGCTCTGGGTCGATCAAGTGAGGCAGAATCGTACCGCATGGACAGGCTATTAAAGCCATTTGAGGTCGGGACCGACATAGGCTTGTTCCTAAGCAATTTTGAAAGGACTTGCGAGAAGATGAACTTCGGCCCGAGTACATGGCCACAGCGGTTGCTGTCTATGTTGCCGTGTGAGGCGGCGGAAGTAATCGCCAGACTGAGTGTGCAGGATGCATATGATTATGCAAAAGTTAAGGCTAGTCTCCTGAAGAAATACCGCCTTTCAGCCGAAGCTTTTCGGCAAAGGTTTAGGAGCACAGGCAAGAAAGATAGCGAGGGCTATCCGGAGTTTGCATATAGCTTAAAGGCCAACCTAGTCGAGTGGCTTAAAAGCGCGGAAGCGTACGACAGCAGAGACATGATCATTGAATGCATGTGTCTAGAGCAGTTATACAAAACCATCCCCCAAGCTGTGAAACTGTGGGTGCAAGACAGAGGTAATGTAAACACTGTGGAAAGGGCGGCTGAATTAGCCGAAGAGTACGCAACCCGTAGAAAGTTGAACGCCGAGGAGGGAAACTGGGACGGTCGAAATGGACCGCGGAAACCATTTCCGTTCAAAAAGGGTGCGCAAACTAGACGATGCGAGCCTGTAGACATGGCGGAAAAGCCCGCAGAAAAGAGCGAGGAGAAACTTAACGGAGAAACCGCACAAAAAGAACAGAAAAGAAAATTCGAATCTGTTAGACCAATTCGCTGTTACAAATGCCACAAACTGGGACATATAGCTGTAAACTGCGAGAAGTCTAGCGTAGTTTTTTCCTTCGTGGAGGAAAAAGATGAGAATATGGAACTTTTAAGTCCATATCTCCACGACCTGCAAGTTAATGGAAAACCATGCCGAGTGCTAAGAGACAGTGCCGCCACGCTGGACATTGTCCATCCGTCTTACGTGATGGTAGGTGACTTCACCGGAGCAGTAGCATGGATAAAACAGGTTGTAGAAGAACACAGCGTGTGTCTGCCCATGGCCAAAGTCAAAATCAGTGGACCATTCGGGGAGCTAGAGACTGAGGCTGCAGTTTCCAAATTTTTGTCGCTGCAGTATCCCTACATCTTTTCGAATCGTTCGAATCAGTTACTGCGTGACAGAGGGCTCAAACTGGGAGAGGGCATAGTACAGGCATTGACCCGAGGCCAAGCTCGTAAGATCGCGGCGCTTTCGGCTGAAAATGCTCAAGCTCCTCCAGCGGAAGCAGAAAAGGGGATAACTTCAATACCCGAATCCGAGCTAGGCCCGAGGGACAAAAGAACAGTTGAGAAGAGCCTGCCAGCTGACCAGCTCAATGAGAGCGTAGCACTAGAGTGTCAGAGTTCTAGCCTGCAGGAAGAGCAAGCAGACGCGCTCACAAGCGAGACAGGGTCGTTATTATCACCGGCCTCAAAGAACTTTGATCAACTCTTACGCGTGGATAGAGAGTCACTGGCAGCTGAGCAAAAGAATGATGAGAGCTTAGCTAAATTACGTGACACAGCTAAAGAAGGCATTGCTAGGCGCAACGTAACGATACATGAGAGAAGAGGATTGTTGTATCGGCATTACAGAGATCGAAAGGGTAGGATTTTAGATCAGTTAGTCATACCTACTAAGTATAGGGAGGACCTTTTGAGTCTTTGTCATGGAAATGGGTGGTCCGGCCACCTAGGCATAAACAAATCAAAGGAAAGATTGCTTATGGAATACTACTGGCCTGGCTGTTTCAAAGATGTAGAAAACTTTGTAAGATCATGCGACGCCTGCCAGCGTTCTGGTAAACCAGGAGAGACTTGGAAAGCTCCACTGAAGGTAGTGCCCTTAATAACAGAGCCTTTCAGACGACTTGTAATAGACACGGTAGGGCCTCTTCCAAAAACAAAATCAGGCTACAGGTACTTGTTTACCATGCTGTGTCCGGCTACCAAGTTTCCAGAAGCAATCCCTTTGAAAGAGCTCAGCTCCACCGAAGTAGTAGACGCGCTTTTGACAGTGTTTGCACGAGTTGGGTTTCCAGCCGAAATTCAGGCAGATCAAGGGTCAGTATTCACGAGCGCACTGACTTCTACATTCTTGCAAAAGTGCGGGGTAAAGTTAATACACAGTTCTGTCTATCACCCTCAGTCAAACAGTGTAGAGAGGTGGCATTCGGTGCTTAAGCGAGTTTTGCGTGCGCTCTGTTACGAGCACAAGGAGGACTGGGAGAACTGTCTGCCGGCAACTTTGTTTGCTTTGCGAACGGCTTCACATGAGGCGACAGGGTTCTCACCAGCAGAACTAGTGTATGGGAGGACACTCCGGTCTCCACTGAGAATGTTAAGAGAGATGTGGGAGGAAAGAGGGGAGAGTCCAACCGTGGTTGAATACATGCTAAATTTAGTGGAACGGCTAAGCGCAACCCAAGAACTAGTCGGAAAGATCATGGCAATAGCTCAAAAGAACACCAAAGCCTATGACGACAAGAATGCGAGGCTTCGTACGTTTAAAGCCGGCTTACGATGAAAGCGGAAAAGTGTAGGTTTGGTTGTTCGCAGGCTACTTATCTGGCCCATGTTGTCGGTCAGGACATGAGACGGCCGGCTGAGCTGAAAATAGCTACGATTGGAGAATTTTCTCAGCCGCGCCCGAAAACGGACCTTCGTTCATTTTTGGGACTTGTGGGGTACTATCAACGGTACATTCCGAATTACTCGCAATTGGCAAGTCCATTAACAGACGCCCTCCGAAAGGGAGCACTGAGTAACGTACACTGGGATAAGGACAAAGAGAACGCTTTCCAAAGTTTGAAAACGCTATTGGTTTCTCGCCCTGTGCTTCGCGCGCCAGACTACAGAAAGGAATTCATAGTTCAATGCGACGCAAGCGACAGGGGTATGGGCGTGGTACTTAGTCAAGTCGGCGACGATAACGAGGAGCATCCTATCCTCTACGCCAGCCGTAAACTAAATGTAAGAGAGGAAGCCTACAGCGCTTCAGAGAAGGAATGCGCTTGTTTGGTTTGGGCCGCCGAGAAGTTGTCGTGTTACTTGTACGGAGCGAAGTTCATCTTCGAGACCGACCACTGTCCTCTGACGTGGCTCAATCAAATGTCACACAAAAACGGCCGCTTGCTCCGATGGAGCCTCACTCTCCAAGAGTACAACTTCTCCGTTAGATATAAGAAGGGAAAGTTGCATAGCAATGCGGATGGTTTGAGCAGGCTAATTTGAATTCTGCGTTTGAGGGTCCCGCCTAAATTTTAGGGTTACTAGTGTTAGCTTTTCTTTAGGCGAAGAAAATCCCCTCTCATTCAGCAGAATTCCCTCCATTAATTGCTGAATTTGTCAGCAGGAATTTGCTTCAGAAATTGGCATAGTGAAATGTAGCATTTTTTTTGTTTCTGCACTTATGTTGTTGTTTTTTTTTTTTTTTTGAAGCCTAGCGAGTCTAAAGTGAGAGCCAATGCACGTCATCTCGGCGCAGAGCCGTGTTGTGGGGTTCATTTTGCAGTTGCCTGTCCTTGTTGGATGTTTTGGGGCGGTGACATCAATGCACAAGTGGTCGCTGCGAGCCAAGACATCAATCCCCCCCCTGACCAGCAGCCGTTCTCTTCCTGCCTAGCGGTTGTCAGCGCTAGACAGTCGAGACTTTCCGGGCCATGGAGGCGCTGTCAAGAATGGCGAGCTGCGAAACAAGATTGCCACACAGTTACGACAGGGCGACACGACGCGCACCTCTCCCTCTCCGTCGCTGCAGCTGGGAGGCATTCAAAGAAGCGGCCTTTGCGCTGGAATCCGCCGCCTTCCACCCGCCCCATCGACATTGTGACGGAACTAGTTCGGCGTGTGTGAACAATGATTCCGGAGTTCCCCAACGCGGAGCTGATTTGACACGCATGGACAAGCTGCCGTGGGGACGACGTATTTTGGTGCGTCTCACGCTTCGGCGTGGCACGGAACAACGAGCGACCCTCGATCGGCACCGATAGTTCCCGGAACGGCACCCCGCCAACGCCGTCGTCGGGCATCAGAGCGCGGTTGCCTTTGTGTCTGTAAACTGATCTGCAGAGCAGCGGCGAGTTGGTGATGAGTAAACGAACAGTCGCCGCGTCGTAGGACCGGCGGATCGAGTGTATAAAAACTGTGGTTGTGCGAATCCTGAGACACTTCTCTTGAGCAGTCATGTTAGACTGAGTCACTTCTCTCATGCAGTCATGTTGGACTGATACTCTTTTTCTCAAGCAGTCATGTTAGACTGATTTAATTTCTGTAAATAAACCCTTTTTCCTCGTTCTCGATGAGAAGCAGTTCTTCACTTCATCAACGATCTCAGCGTAAATAAGTTGGACGACGGCATGGGCCAGCTACCTTCGAATTCATGCCGCACTCCAATCTTTGCAAAGGACCACGAGCGATGGGATTGAGCCCCCAATCCTGACAGTATGAACTCGTCAATGCCAGCCATTGCTTTCAATGCAGACGGTATTTGTGCGATCATTGACAAAATCAAGTGTTCATCATCTTCCGGCATAGACGAGATTAACCCAAAAATTTTAAAAAACACGAAGCTTATTTCTGCAGCCTATTTGTCCTTGATATTTGCCCAGTCTCTTTCTTCAGGTTTCATTCCAGATGACTGGAAAATTGGGAAGGTCGTTCCAGTTCACAAATCAGGTAACAGAAACTCGCCTCTTAACTACCGCCCCATCTCCCTAACAAGCGTCCCCTGCAAAATAATGGAACATGTCGTCTACTCTCTTATCATGAATTTTCTTGACTTGAATCACTTTTTCCATCCCGCCCAGCACGGATTCCGCAAAGGTTTCTCCTGTGAAACACAGCTGGCCATTTTGCTGCACGATGTTCACACTAACCTTGACAGTAACATACAGACTGACGCAATTTTCCTGGATTTCTCTAAGGCCTTCGATAAAGTTCCTCATCAACGTCTAATATTGAAACTTACAAGACTTAATTTGCATCCTGATGTTTTGAATTGGATCATTGAATTTCTTAGCAACCGCTCCCAATCTGTCATTATAAATAATCGCCTATCTAACCCTGTGCCAGTAACATCAGGCGTCCCTCAAGGATCGGTTCTTGGCCCTCTATTATTTTTAATATATATTAATGACTTACTTTCACATGTGTCCTGTAATATCCGAATGTTCGCCGATGATTGTGTCATTTATCGAACTGTACATAACACCAGCAATCAAACAGCCCTGCAGAAAGACCTCACCAACATACTACCATGGTGTGACGATTGGTTAATGAAACTTAATGTACAAAAATGTAAAGTTATGTATTTCACTCGTAGCAGTAATCCCCTGGTATTTCCCTACCAAATTAGAAGCATGCCTCTCGAACTAGCAGAGTCCTATAAATATCTAGGTGTCACTGTATGCAATGATCTATCCTGGCATAAACATATTTCTAACATCATATCATCTGCTAATAAAACACTAGGTTTTTTAAAACGTAATCTCCGCCAGGCACCTCAAAACGTAAAACTGCTTGCCTACAAGTCCCTTGTTCGGGCAAAACTTGAACATGCATCTGCCATCTGGAGCCTGCACCAAACATATCTTATCACCTCACTTGAATCTGTTTAGAACCGCGCTACTAGGTTCATTCACTCACAATATTCGTATGATGTCAGTATTTCCGCACTTAAAACACAATCTGGACTAACATTACTATCTAATCGCCGACGCATTGCTAGTCTTGAGCTCTATAACAAGTTCTTTTTCAGTACCCTTCATCATGCGCCATACATCGTTCCTGCAGCACGCATCTCTCACCGCACCAGTCATCCGCAGCAAGTCGCACGGCCACGTGCCCGAACCACTCATTTTTCCGCCTCATTCATTCCTCGAGCAGCTAAAGACTGGAACGGCCTTCCTGCTGACATTGTTAGCATCACTTGCCTGTCTTCATTCCTGCAGCGTGTGATTGATCACTTTGAATATAACTTATGAAGTGTACCAAATGTGGAACTTATGTTAAACCCACCCCTTATGTAATACCCCCTCCGGGGGTCTTTAAGGACAATAAACTGAACTGAATTATTAGCGAAGAAAACCTGGAGCCGATTTAACGAAGGTTTTTTGTTCGTAAGAACCTTTTCTGATTGGTCGGCGGCCTTCATTGATATGTTGGCTGTCCCTATTGGATTATTCTTCTTACGAACTTTACTAGCGTCAGAACCTTTTCTGAGAACAGGCTCTGGGCAATGAAAAATCACTTCCGGATTAAGAGCTTTGTGAACTGCGCCCCTAATATAATCTTTTCGGTACCAACAACGCATGCGCATTACCTCTGCTTCACTTGCAGGGGGGTTAGGCTTTTGGGCTGTTGAGCGGTGCTCTATGTGCTGCAGTCAGCCACAGGCTGAAAAAAGATTATCTAGAGGCCACAAGTCAAACCTATAAAGAGCGCCCAAAAATAAGCACCTATATCAGGAAGCACGTCGTGAAGTGCGCTTAATAGCTAAAGTGCGTGGTGACACGACGCTCGTGTCTTCGGATTGGCCCTTCACCTCACGTGACACATTTTGGAGCCTCGCACCTGTCCTCAAGTTTCGCGGCGCTTCGTTCAGTAGGTGCCACCGCGCAGGCCTAATCAAGTGGCCGGTCATGAAGGCTGCCAAAGAAGTGCTCGAACCACATCTTGCCGACAGTGCGGTGGCTTTGCGATGGCTAATAGAAAGTGACGGGTTGAGAACCATGGTGAACCGACACCTTTATCCATCTGACAAGAGGCTATCTTCTTCTAAGATCGTCAGTTTTCTATACATTGTCGCAGATCTCATGGGGTAATTTTTGTTAAGAGCAATCTATCATCCCTCCAACCTTCCTTTGTTTTGCATTCAGAGTACGCTGTACTTTCTTACAAGAACAGAGATCCTCCGTTCGCTCTCAAGCGACTTCACCTACCGAGTCTCCACTGATTTGTGCCTGCAAAAAAAGACAAAAAAGTTCGTTCGTTTCTCATCTGAAGCGCGATGCTTCTCTGGCTGTCCTCCCATCTCCACCTTCGCTCGTCCACGCTTTGATTTGAAGACGGGTGGCACGGACGTGGCATGTCATTCGCTCTGCCTCCAGGGAGGCGCGGATGCTCATACGCAGAGCATCCGCGCCTTCCATGCGCCAATGTTAAAGCCGCCTCCTTATTTTTTTTTCTCTTTATACCTTTTTTTCTTGTCTCTTGGCCTCTAGAAAGCGCCGGTGGTTTCACCACTACCGTTTGTTCCTATGGCTTCGCAGCCGTTGTGTGCTCTTGCGCTGGGCTTCTTTTCTCCCTCGTGGACCGTCGAGCTGCGGTGTCAGAGGAACGATGGGCGTGAACTTCCGACACAACGGCAGCGACTGCTTTGGCTGCCGTCCCTGGCTGTAGAGGGACTAGTTTCTTGCGCTGTTGTTGTCTTCGTTGTTCCTGTCCGTTGAGACCGTGATTGCTTCTCTTGTTCGTGTTCTTGTTCGGCCTCTTACAATGGTTCATTCTTCTGTTTGTTGCTTTTTTTTCTTCTTTTTTAAGCTGGTACCAGCCCGCTGTCCTTTCTTTTTCTTTATTAAGAATATGTAAGAAACTCCTGACGCAAGAGGACTGTACCGGCTGCTTTTTGTTCCGTAGTAAAAGTGGAAGTGTTTTTTAAACGTTGGCACACGAAAGGTAATAAACGGCGGGGAAAAATGAAGATATATGTTTGCGACAACAATCTTCATTCATTGTTATGCTACGTTGCTCAAGTTTCGCTCTCTTACGATTTATATGCAGTGGTTTGCAAAGGGTGTCCCTGTGGCCTTCGGCGTAGACGAGACATTTTCTGGAGCCACGAAGCCCTTGCTCATAGATGAACCTCTCAGTTACAACACTCCCCTTCTTCGGTGACTACCCCATCCTGCCAAATGAACGCGTGTGCAGCATGAAGCGAAACAAACTTGAACAGGCATGCTGAAAAAAATAAAATATATATTCCTACGTAAGAATAGCGATGGCGGACAGCAGACACGTCGCCAGTTCCTGCACTTACCAAAATTATGATTGCTGAGTTGGATAAGCAGCTATCGCCATAAAAAAAAATGGCTGTGGCTTAGGTAAGGTTAAGCCCAGGATGCGAAGCATACTAGCCTTTATTTTAGTTGTTGAACCACTGTTTAGCCTGGTGAACTGCTGTTGCTTGGCTATATTTGGTTCGGCTAGACGAAGAAACAACTCATGCATTACTTCTTCGCCTTCAAGAGTGGAACGCGACAGCGTTCCCGTCGACCCGCCAAGGGGTGTAAGACAATGGGCTACAGGGCAGCGACTACGCGCCCCGCATTGGACGCGGTGAGCGTCGAGCAAAGCAGCGTTCGGCGCGGCAACGAAATGTGCGCCTGAGCAAGAGACGCACGCCTTAGAAACAGCGCGTTTCTAAGGCAACACCGCATTCACTAGAGGCGCTTTTGTACCGCTTTGAAGCGTTGTACTCGTGGCTCAGTGGTAGCGTCTCCGTCCCACACTCCGGAGACCCTGGTTCGATTCCCACCCAGCCCGTCTTGCAAGAGTTGAGCCAAAGCCACTTCTCCTCTGTCGTGACGTCACGGTGTCACGTGATTTCATGGTCACCGCCGCGCCTGAGGAGCTGGGTTGAGCCCTCGTAATATGCTTCGCATAAAAATGAAATGGAAACCCAAGCATGCTTTCTCAACAACCTACGAACCACTGCGCCACGAATGCGCTAACGGCGTTTGAAAAGCAAGGAGTGGCAGCACTACACAGATGATGACAAAAGAGAAAAAGAAACAGAACGTGCGCTTTCTCATTTAATGTGTGCCCGTTTGTGATGCACTGTCACACCACCACGGATGTTTACAAACTCGACCAGTTTTCTAGCCCAAGGCGACAAACTGCATACGCCTTTTTTCTCCACGTTCTTTGTGCTGGAGCAAAACATTTACACGATGTTGTCTAACAGGCAGGCTGAATATAATCATCTGTTGATGTGCACAATAGTACTGCTTGTTTTGTAAACGGGTTAGGAATAGACATTAGCACTGCTTGGTGTCACTATAGCCACACATTTAGGGGCCTCGGCGATAAGGACCACTTCTGAAGGTAGGTTATTTAGGCGTAAGTTTTTTCATAGCATTTATAGTATGCGTTGTCTCAGCGCCCCGATACCAGTAAGGTCTTTCGCGGTCACGTTTATATGTCATCATCGTTGGTCATATGGCAATTATTCATACTAGGGGTCCTATGACGTTCAACTATTCCAATCAATTCTTAATCCGTTCTCCTGACGTAAAATTTACGTAACCGCCGACGCAAGCACCGGGCGGTGATCTGCAGCGTTGTCTGAACAGCTCAATCAAATGACCAATCAATCAATCAATCAATCAATCAATCGAAAGTCACCTCCTCGTTTAGAGGAGGTCACTTTTGTTTGCTTTAACAACGAATAACACTGCCCAAATTGGGCGCTTTTTCTAATCTAACTGGATGATAAGAGGCGAGGAGCACGCTCATATGGAGAGGAATTCGACAAGGCTGAGTCAGCGCGGTGAAAATCAATAACCGGATGAAGAGGGTGGTGCAAGCGTCGGCGATAGGTCCGCTTCCCCTTACTATATTACGGTGGCTAATCGAAAATCGCAGCGGCGTGCAACGGAAGGCTAAGAGTACCGCTAAAACAGATTCTCAACAATCAGAAGTTGGCAGAGCGAACGTATATACGTGCTGAAGAGACTCGCTAATGTTATGCTGGCCGGCAAAAAGCTTATTATACGTAAATAAATTCGTCCTCTCCGACAGATGCCAATGTCTGAGCGATCGGTGGGCAGCATCTTCTATTCCTTTCGGAACGGGGCAGCATCCGGATATCCAGAGAAAATCCAGTTTTTTTTTCGGCATAATAATGCATCTCTAGTGCCTACATGTCATTTTTACGCGGACCTTTTTCGCGGTCTTGTGACGTCGCGTGACAGACAGGCGAAGTTGGCGCTGCCCGAAAAGTTTTGACCAATAGCAGAGGGCTAATGGCGAAAAGCGGCAAATCAGAAATAATTATTTTTTCTTTTGTTCGGTCTATCCGTTAATAATCAGTGTGTACACGCCATATCAGATGGTGAGCTATTGCGATTTTCATGACGTTGCGTGACGGACAGGTGAAGTGGGGCTGGCCCGACAATTTTTTTGACCAATTGTAGAGATGGGATCGCAGAGTTGGAATAGAAAAGTTTAGAATAGCTTTATGTTACAGCGCCCAAAGGCACGCATCACTTCATCGTTTGAATAAAAATTGACGGTAACTTAAGTGCCTCTAATGCATTGGTTACGTCCATGACACGTGACGCCATACATTGTCACGTACGTGTCCTTCACAACTCTACCTTAATCCACCTTGCTCCTATATTGCACAAACCTAAATCCACCCTAATCCACTTTAGCTTTAATCTACCCTGCTCTAATTTGTATTATTCTCAATCCATTTTAATTCACTTTATTTCGCCTTAATCCCCCTTAATCTCCCGTGCTCCAACTTGGGCCAACATTAATCCGCCTTCAACCGCTTTATTAAACCTTCATTCACTTTAATCCTCCTAAACTTGAATTCACCTTCATTCACTTTACTTCACCTTAACTCACTTTATTCCACCTTACTCTAACTTGTTCTAACTTTAATTCATTTTACTTCACTCTAATTTACCTTAATTAACTTCAATTCACTTGTATGCCCTTTTATTCATACTAATTACCATAATTCCTACTAAATAACGTTTCTATACCATTTACTGTATTCTGTATTACTACTGATGTCATACAAGACGCATGAAAACTCTTTTTCCTTCCAAAAATTATTGGTTCCTGTCCTGGTTGTTCATCATTCTTTCATCCTTGTCATGTTCTGCAATTACTTCGAACTCTATATATTGATTTTCCTTGACCATGTTTGTTGATACCTCACACGCTTAAGCGATAGCTGGATTCCCATGATAAGGAAAACTTGGATTTGTCACACTGGATTCTGACCATAAGTAAATCTAAAAAAAAGTATTGGCTACTAAAGAGAGCACAGCAAAGAGATAAGTTCAGTAGGTGCAGTCAACAGTGTCGATTGTAAATGTCATTCCGCGACTTAAATTAAATTTTGAAGATTTAAGTTCCAAAATCAATATCTTGTTATGAGGCGCACGGTAATGGAAAGCTGCAGATTTATTTTCAGCAGCTCGGGTTATTTAACGTGTACGGAATGCACGGTTACGCGCGTTTTCGCATTCTGCCCCCATTGGAATGTGACTGCCGCGGTTGTGATTGGACCCGTCACCTCGAGCTCAGCAGCGCAACAACAAAGCCACTGGGCTACCGCAGTGCGTTGCGTTCCGCGGCCAGAAACAAATATTAGCGCACGCAACACTGCTTTGGAACCCCCTAGAAATATAAAAACAAAAATACAGCAGTTTCGCCCCAATGCTGCACGAACCACTGCACGAACCATTGCTCGAACCAAAGTTCGTTGTTTCATCGGCTGAATAAACTGCAGTAAACATTCGCTTACTCCTTAAATTAGGAAGCACTGGCTCACGCGCGTACGTGCAAACAACAGATCTCACTCAATGACGGCGAACACTCGCTGTCACAGCGTTGGCGTGACGAAGGGCGCGACCGAACGCTTCTGCTGCCTCTTCCGTCAAAGCGTCTCCGCAAAATTGCGTTATCTGAGCGCCCCCCCCCTCCTCCCCCCAGGTTTGCGTCCATCGGAAATTATCACCAAAACAGAGCGAGAGTGGCGCAAGACCGGGCTAGAGCAACGGCTAGAGGAGGAGAAGCGCGCTAAACTAGCGCATCCCTCTTCCGGCTTGCGCGCGTTTTATCACGTGACCTCCTATAGATACTTGGGGCGCCCATCGAGCCCGGCTCAGCCTCAAACACTTCCTTTAACGCGCACAGCCAACGGCGCGGGATAGGATCTTATCGCACTTGACTTTATACGAAAGCTCACGGTAACACCGACAGATATATTTCGACGGTTGCTTCCATATAATTGCTATCGCAAAATTCGCAATAAATAGAAATTTTCACTAAGAACCAACCACGCTGCTTCTTCATGTCGGGAGAGAGCGGTGAACGATAGTTCTAGAAAATGTGTTGCTAAATCTCCGCCAAATGATTACGCTCGCATTTGGTGACAACGGCACACAGTCGCAAGAACTTGTGGAGGAAATACCGGAGTTCTGGCAGCTTCAGGTGCACTAGATCATTCAGTAACATGGGCGGCTTTGTAGTTCTACCTCACATCAGAGCAAACTGCACTCGACAGAAATAAAGGGCAGCCGCACCGTTATAGCTAAGCAAATTAAGGACAATTACGCCGCGTCTTCACACTTCGAGCATGCTCCGACAGCCCCCCGATAGATATTTCAAACGTAACCACGCTCGGACGGGCAAATTTTGCTTCTGCCAAGTGAACGTAGCGGGCATTTCAACACGCGTGTTAAATTCATGGCTGTTTCATTCGTGAACATTACTTAAGTGACGTAAAATTATCAGTGAGCAAAACAGTTTTTATTTCAACGCGAGGAAACAAAACCGAAACTAGCGCAACTGTTTTGCTCAGTTGTGCAGATACAAAATGATCCAAAGCTGAAGCCGCCAATAGCATGACGCCATTTTAAAGTTGCGCTGTATCACGCGCGAGTGCGTTGTCGTTGAGTGTTTCTGAAATCGCTGCGTTAGGGGCGACTGCAACCAAGCGTTGCGGCAAGTTACGGTGGGAGCTTCTGTCCGTGCTGTGTGATTGCGACGAGGGGACCGCCGCCAGCAGCAGCGTATCGCCGATTTCGTCTTTCGGTTTTCACTGCATCTTTCATTGTGATATGGGAGATCGGAACGGACAGAGACGACCAGATGCATACGAACCACTACCAGCGGGGACCTGTGACCTGTGCCACATTTCTCTTAACGTCTCAGGTAAGCATATCAGCTTTTGTTCCGAGTTTACAAACGGCGCGGACTCGGCCCTTCCGGTATGGCTACATTTTGCGCCACGTTTCTCTTGGCATTTCACAGACGTTTCTTGGGCATGCGTGCGCGTATGTATGCGAAAATACTACTGGCAGACGGAAGCCTCAGGAGAGCATCTGAAATTATTGCAAAGCTGTACTGCCAGGAGAAACACCGTTCTTAACGACTCCGGTGACGAGTGGCCTGTCGCATCGAAAAATCCGTATATCAAGTACTGCGTAACTTGAAGTGTAGATACAATACTAGCACCAGTGTGACTTTCGCTGGCGAAGACAGGTAGTCGAAAAGACAGCTTGTGTATTCTGAAGATTTACTAGCAGTTTAGGTATATTACCGCGAATAATAAAAGCGCTACAACGCTGTATGGCAGTGTCAGGCGATGTGGCAGCACAGATATCTTAAGAGCGGTAAAGCGGCTGCATGCACAAGCGAACAGACAGCGCTTTAAAAGCGTTGAAACAGAAAAAAAATTATGTGCATTTGGCTGTAAGTAGAAAACACAAAACACGTTAGCTGACAATCTAAGCCGATGTATAAGGTTATTATTTTTTATGTAATCTTTATTTTCATGGTGGTAAATATCTAAAAGCATGAATTTGCTGCAACCTTTATATAGTAAATCCTACTAGGCGTACAAAACCTGGCTGTGTTATGCACAGAAGTTGTGGTATTCCTACTGAATTTTCTATTTTGAGTCCGGTGTTTTATGAAAAAGAGGGTCTTTTTATTAGTAGTCTTATGTTAGTGCAGATATTTGGCAAGCAGAAATGAATTGATTGCAAATTGGTACCTCCTGGTGATCTGCATGTAAACCCAAGTTTATCCTGTCTTGGCTATTGTAATGTGCATATAACAATTTTAAGTATATACTGCTGTAGTTGGCTTAGTCACTGTCGCATAATTTGTAAAAGTAGAAGGCTATGATTATTTTACTGTTTTCATGCAGAAATACCTTTCTTTCTTGTACCAAGAAACGCTCACAGCATTGAATGAAATGAAGTGTGGTGTATTATTCTACTAATTTAATAAAGGAAATTTCGTCTGCACTGCATCAGAGATTAGTTTACTTTATTTTACTAAACAATGCGTTATCTCCTCTGCTACTGCTGTTCTGTGTATTTTTGTAATTTTGAAATGTACTTTATTTTAGGTATTCAAGAAATGCCAACATCCAGAAGACGCCATCTTATCCAGCACGTTATAGGTGAGACAGATCGTAGCAGGCACTTTCGCATATCTCATTAGCATATGATGCTATTTGTTGTAATTTTTGTGTCCACTTTCCTGGCCTTTATTCATTTCAGCATTATTGTGCAAAGGGTAATACTTTTACATCGAGATAGAGTAATTTTCCAAAGGAGAAACATGGCTGGAGGAGACGGCACACATAAGCCTCCTTTGTCCGTATCTCTATGTTGCGCAGTTACTCATTGTCATTGTCATTACTCATGGTCATAGTCATTGTCTACCAACAAGCCCAAGTTCATCAGCTACATTTACTAATTCTCCGTTATTACAATTTCATTGATACAACATTGAAAGTACAGAGGTGCACAGGAAGACAGAGACTTGAAATGATGAAGAGCTGTAGAACAAGGAGCATCACTGGAGCCAATGTTTCGACAAAGAGAAGGAGATAAGTTTTCTTGTCAAAACATTAGCTCCAGTAAAATTTCTTGTTCTATCACTATTTATGATTAAAAGACAGCATTATTGCTCTTGCTGCAGTATTATGCATTATGGAATAAAAATTAGCAGGGTTAAATGTCAGGAATGTGAAATTTCTTGTGTATTTTAATGCTACAGGGAAAGCCAGAAAAACAAGATGTAGAGAACCACATTGTTATTTGTCACTACCCAGTTTGGCCAGCTTCATCAGAGCATGCACTTTGTTGCATTATCGACCACTGGAATTCATTAATTGAATTGCTTCGTGATTACATATATTTAGAGATGCTGAACTTGTTTTAATGCAGCTTAACATAGTGCGTGTAAAAAATATACAATGACATTTTAAGAGGCTTGCAGTTGACTAGCAGATCATTTGATGGTATGAGCTTGGGTTTCCACTGAGCTTCCATGCACAAATCGGATGCACATTCTTTTTTTTTCATTGCTTGGATTTTCATAAGCATAAGTACCATTTCTTCTTTGTCGATGTTCTAGTTGTGTTGTAGGACCTAACTGTTTACATTTATTTGTATAGGTATCCATGTTACACAGACAGCTGAATTTTTCTTCTAAATTGTGACATGGTAGGACTAAGAGCATTTGTGCAAATTTGCTGCAGGTACACTCTGGTGGCTCCCGCCCCTGCATCCTACCACCACTGTGTCCTGACTACGTCCACTAGAGAGTTCGAAGCCTTTGGCGGCTCCTCCCACTGCGTCCTGCCACCCCCGTGTCCTGACTACGTCCACTATGGAGTTGGCAGCCTTCGTGATGATGCCAAGCAGGCTGGAAGCCGGCAGAAAGATTAAGGTAAATACATGTGATTAAGTGGCAACTTATTGCGTCAAGTGGCTTGTAGCCACTCAGCAATGAAAGAGTTAACTTCAAAGCAGTTTAGACTCCCTGCTATCTGTGCAGGGATGCTCAAGTCCACGCAGTTTGCCTTAGCCGCCAAAAGGCTATGTGGATTACACGAAATGCGCTGCAAATTTTGAAACCAGTAGGAGACCACTTGTACAATTTCTTTTCTTGCTTAACAAAAAACTGCTCTGATAAAGCTTTAGCAATCTAAAAACAATACAGTGTACACTCATACATGGTAGTGGGCATAAATTTACTAGGACTGCCTCAATAGTAAGTATGCCGATAAACACACCAAAACTTACTTTTTTTGCTAGTTCATCCTCATCTCTGTGCACTGCTGCATAATTTATGTTCCTGAAACCAGTTTTTGCATGCAGCACAACTCCTAAATATGTGGATTACATAAATTTGCAGCTTTTGCTGTAAGCCAGATACATGAAAATAAAGTTAATAGGCCATTTTGTCCATTTTAATGACCCATAATAAACTGAGCAGTGGCTAATAAGCAGTTCAATTTTTGCTGTAAGGCCTCTCTTTATTGTCCTGAAAAATTTGGCCCCCTTAATGAAGGAACCAATTTTTCTGCTATGCCTTTTATGATGCATAGATTGGTGCATTACACAAAATCTCACTTAGTGCTTGCGCCAGTAAAAAAACTTTTTAAGTTAAGTATTTCTTGAAATTAACATTTGCGCTATATTGAAGGGCCTCCAGTTTTTCAAAAAAAAATTTCAAGTGGTCGTGTGCCAGGTTGGTACAGCTCGCATGGAATAGCCTACTTACACAAATAGGGAGGGCCATGCCCTCCGTGGTTGCTCAGTGGCTATGGTGTTGGGCTGCTGAGCACGAGGTCGCGTGATCGAACCCCGGCCACGGCGGCCGCATTTCGATAGGGTTGAAATGCGAAAACACCCGTGTACTTAGATTTAGGTGCACATTAAAGAACCCCAGGTGGTCGAACTTTCCGGAGTCCTCCACTACGGCGTGCCTCATGATCAGAAAGTGGTTTTAGCAAGTAAAACCCCATAATTTTAAGTTTTTTTAGGGAGGGCGAAGTAAACTTGATTTTATGTTAAGATACTATTATTGATCTACAAAAGACAAAATGAAACATTCCATCCTATAAGCAGCTCTTCACACTCATTTACACTTTTGCACATTTTTATACCTGAAGTCTGGTGACTTGTGTCTGTTTTCATTATCTGCTATGTGCCGATGGTAAACTTCAGGTTTGCCCTATGGTGAAGAATATTGTGGTGCTTATAGATATCGATCTATGTTTTTCAGGTTGCCTCGAAATTTTACCAAAGCCGTACCACACACTCGGGCCAGGCCTTTTTGCAAACGGCGTATAACCAAGCTCAACGCATGAGTGTCTAGTGAGTCTGGAGATCAAAGCAACCTGCTGTGCAACCAGCATGCAACCTTTGGTGACCCCTCTACATTGTTCCACCTATTTCACAGCTGCACCTCAGCTGCAACTTATCTAAACAGCATCACCAACTGTGGTCACTCATCGAACCATGGATGAATGTTGGGGTGGAGTGATTTGAAGAGACATTCTATTTGTCTCTTCAAATTCTTAGCAAATACTTGTGTTATTATAATTAATATGTGTCTTTAGTGCCTAGTTTTTAGTGGTTCCTTTCTATTAGAATTCTCACCATCGATTCCTGGTATTATAATGTATGTCTTTATGCCCAGTTTTTCGTAGTTGTTTCGTACTTGTGTATGTAATTGATAGGTTCATACTTGTTATACAGAAGGCTAAAATGCAAACTTACAGCATTTTTTTTCTTTCTTTTGATAATCTACAGCACTGCAAAGTGTTCAAGAAATGTAACCTAACATGGGCTCTTGTGCAGGAAAATTTTAAGAGCAATATAGAGTACTTATTTCAAA
This sequence comes from Dermacentor albipictus, assembly GCF_038994185.2. NCBI lineage: Eukaryota > Metazoa > Arthropoda > Arachnida > Ixodida > Ixodidae > Dermacentor > Dermacentor albipictus. The sequence continues at coordinate 120,231,821 of NC_091822.1, read as the reverse complement.
CACCCATTATTCTTGGAAAAGTCAAGAATATAGGAGCACAAAAAAGAAAATATTAAACTAGAGAAACATGAGTTCCCCTCATAAGTCTGATAATAATGCGACTTCCTTTCACTGCAAAGATACCAGTAATGTACTCGCATACAAGGTTTCAAACAAGAAAGCTATGATGCCCTTGGCATTTCTCAGTGCCTATTTGCCACACTGACGAATGTCAAAGGCATCGTAGGTTTCATGCACACATTGGTTGTGTTACACTTTTGAGTATTGCATTTCTCAAACACAAAGGTTTACAGCAGTGCTTTAAATAGCAAGTGCATCTCCTAATTTATTAGCGCAAGAGTAACAGTACAGATCATGTAAAAATTATTTTACAGACTATATGTCCATGGATGCACGCTTCTGATGACATAGCAGTGATGTGTTCGTGGGATGAATGTCTTTATTTCAGATCTAAATATTGGCTTCCAGGTCTGGGTTAGTCTCCTACACTGAGTAGTCTAGGTCAGAGCCCATTTACTAGAGAAAGTGAATTAAACTAGGAATTATAAACATCAAAAGATCTTGTTTAGGACACCAATAAGACAATCAGCAAGGTTCTTTGGTTATTCATTTCCAAATTTGTGAGGATATATTTTATGACTGGTTTCAATATTGTGAGAACAAATATTTGTTTATTGTCACACTAGAGTTGGCTGCCCCCATTTGTATACAACCCCTTTACAGGCTAAAAATTCAGTGTGTTACCCTATTTACTCGCATAATGATCGCACTTTTTTGTAAAAAAAATTGACTCAAATTCAGGGGTGCGATCATTACGCTGGTTAAATTTCCCGCAAAAAGAAAACAATATATTATCTGGCATTTACTACGGGATGACAACAGGTCAACAAATAGGCGGCTGCTGCTGTATGTAGTGCAGGACACGAAAAAAAAAATGGTGGCTGCCAGAGCAAGCCGAACGCGCTGAATGCGTTTTTCTTCTCGTGAGTACATTACAGTGCATTCAAACACTTTCTTCCATATTAGTAATGAATAACATCGGCAAGTTTGCGGCAATAACATAGCCATGCCCACTTTGAGGGGACAGATGGGCACGCTTAGCTCTGCCAGTGACATAGGAACACATGGTGGGCATGCTGCGGAAACTGCGGCATTTGTCTTCACCACTATCCTAATGTGGCACGTTTCCGCTAAGGGTGGGCGAATATCTTAGCTGCGTTACAAACGTCGGCGAATGAATAGGGTACACTTCTAACCTATCAGTGTAAACGTGGCTGCTATCATTGCCGCTCGTGATTTGTTGCGTGCCCACAAGTGCAGATGAGAAGAATCGAAAGACGCCTTTTTTGTTGTTTTTGTTGACCACAACCATTATAAAGCCTACACATAATAAAGGAAAGTTTGGTTGTAGCTTTTTTTTTGTCGTAGAAGTGCAGAAAGTGATGAAAGGAATGAAATGGGGCATCTGCTTAAGAAAGATTTTTGCATGCAGTCTGCTTGGTTTGTCTTGAAGAGTCGTTCGCATAGCAGTCGACAGATGGTAAACGCGATCATTATTAGCTAGATTTGGCACATGACACATCGCTGCGGCAAGTTCGGGGTGAAATCGTTACATGGGAAATAAAAAAAATCGAATTTTGACGACAAAATTTAGGAGTGCGATCATTACGCGAGCGCAGTCATTATGCGAGTAAATACGGTAATAGGCTGTTTTTGGTTTCGTGCACTCTATGTTAAGGGATGCAAATGGTGACATACAACAGAATGCAAAACTGACTAATGAATTCAAGCAGGGCATGGGGCTTTTGAGGCAGATGCGTGCGTGTGCTATTTATAAAGCTCCCCATGGTATGCCTGAAGGCATTTTCTAACCCTTTGGTAGAATACACTGACACCCCCTTATTAACTCTTCGAAACAACTCTTTTATATATTTGTACTAGAGATTTGAATATACTGTCATTCATAAAGTGTTTTATTAGATTTGAATTGTCATTTATTTTTGTGTAGCTGCTGTTTTTCAGTTATGTCCTACACAGTGGCAAAATATTTTTGTGGGCACTTTCCTGCGTATAAAATTTTCAGAAATAGCTTCATGCTGTATCTTATTTAGCTACTCGTATACTGCAAAGTGGTGATACCTATCCAAACGGCTTGTACGATTAGTGGAACTATGCAAAAATATATTAGGCCACATTAAATAATTTTACAGATTGCAATTTCAATTAGATATCAGCATTCTGCATATCTTGAAGAGTACGTATGCCAAATTTCGAAGTATAGAACAACTATAAGTGCATAAGGTTATTCTCATGCTATTGTGAGAAAATGTTTTTGAAGTATATTCAATAGTTTTTTTTCACAATAGCATGAGAAGTATGCAAGATTAGTAGGCAGGCCTCTCTGCCTGCCTACTAATTTTGCATACTTCTAGTAACTTTACATGCTCTTTGAATAGATATCGGCACTTTGCAGTCTACAAAGAGCTTAGGTAGCTACAGCATACTGCTTTTTGTGAAAATTTACACAAGAAAGTGCCCGCAAAGATCAGTGTATTTTCCCATTGTGTAGGACATAACTCAAGAAGCAGCTAAAGAAATACTAATGACATATATGACATCTGCATGAAGAACTCTACAATTTGCTCTCTTTTCAAGCCTATAGCACGAATAATAAGACTGTTTCGAGTAATATTCAATCAGCAAAACATGCCCCTTGCTATAGTGACCTACAACATAGAAACGCAAATTGAACGCAAGTCTTTTTGTTGAAGCGACTCTGGGCTGTCTTCCCAAGGGCTTCTGTTAAACACCGAAATTTCCTGCATTTACCAGAAGTGCAATACTCAAATGTTTGTGTATGTGCAATTGGTATTGGCAAACTAACAGAAAAAAAGACAGTTCTGTGAAATGAAGAATTGACTATCACTTTGTTCGACATTTAAATTTTGACTCCATATCTTTGTTTTGTGCTTTGTACTGAGTGTTTCAGCAGTGACTGCCGCTAAAAATTGAACATAACTGCTTCATGACAATATGACAATTTTCGCTAACAGAAATTTATAGCAGTGGCAGGCATTATAATTACCGTACTCAATAACGTCTAGTTTGTAAGAACTCAGACTAGCACCAGTTCCGAGATACACAACCCAAAAAGACATGATCAGATAGGTTTATCTTCCACACAGAATTGTCCCATAAAGCTTAGAAAATGTTTTGTGGCTAAGTAATATCTGCAACAGCAAAGCATGTTCCACCAAGTATGGCGATAAATATTTCAGAGCTGTCAGTCTGAGGACTCCTACAAACTAACAATACCTTCAGCACTGACTAGCCTCAATAATAGGATGTCAGCCATTTTGCTGAAATTAATAAAACTTCAATTATTGTGATCTTGTTTACGAAAACATTTGCAATTGTAATTCAGTTCTAGTATCTGTCACTTTTGCAAATATTTTCCAATTAGTTTTTCAGACTACAATTTTTGGTAATAGAGGTATTCATTGCAGAAAGATCTAGTACATGGCACTTAATAATAAAGGTACTGGTCATCGTAGACTTCCTGTTGCACAGCTGTTTCTCGAAATCTGAAAGGATGTACCCGTATCCTTATCTTAGCTAGAAACGGAAATCTGTCAGTATGTTTTGTTTAAAATACAGCTGATCAACCCGATAGTTAGGCTGCTTGCCAAATATAAATTATAACGATAATAGTGAAGGACCATAATAACAGAGTGATGCTGACTCATAACTATGCCCAGCTACATCCACGCAGCTGTGCCATACAATGTGCATGTGTTCAGAAGAGCCAAATGCCCCAGAGAGAAAGCAACAGTAACTCATTGTTTGTCATCTTGTTCAAGCAGGTTATGCGCTAGCTGTAATTTATGCTCAGTAAATACATAAATCAGTCATGTCAGGTGTCTTACTTTAGGTTGCAAGTTCGAAGTTCTTGTAATCTTGCTTGTTTGTATTTTGTTTTCTTTGTGAGAATGAGTCACTTGGTTGCCTTCGCACATATTCTCAAAACTATTTCATCACTGGGAATCGGGAAATTTAATTTGCATATGAAATTCCCAGTTACTAATTTGGTAGGCTTTGAACTTAATTCTCTTATCTTTTATATGTTTATCTACCAAGTAGTCTTATCGTTCATTGAAACATATCCATGTAATGCAGAGAGGGCACCCAAATTATAAATATCTCTTCTTGCTTTCTACCCTGCTCTGGTGTTTTCAAAACCTAGCATTGGTGCAATGGCCTGTCTGCAGAAAAGTAGTAAAGTGGCTAAATTTAAAGGTCAACAACATAATTAAGATACAAAGCAAAAATATAAGTTCGCAATTGTCCCCCATAACGAGAGTTCTGCTTAGAATTTAAAAAAAATATTGACATCCTGCTGTGGTGTGAGAATTGCTTTGGGTTCCAAGGGGACTACGTAGCACCTGTACTAGTGTATACAAAGCAAAAAAAAAAGATCACTCCAGATTGGAGCGGCAGTGGGAAGTCAAGCACAGATGCTTTATTTCACGCACCATTAATGTGGTTTATCATCTGCTCCTGTTGTATGGGAATGCATACATTGGGAAGACAATCCTTTGCGCCATTGTTACCTTAGCGGGACACCAGAGAAAGGTAGAAATCGAGAACAGGTATTCACACTTGGTTGCCCACAGTGTGTTATTTGGATGTGTTTCACTCTACAACAGACTACTGTGGTAGGTAATCATAATGACAAAGACAAAAGAATTGAAAGAGGCATGTGTCCGTCATCCGTCCGTGACCTCCAGTGTTTATAGAAACACTTCTTTGTGTATATGTGCCAAGCCGTAGGGAGGCTTTACGTAACTCAGTCATGCTTGCTAAGCTAAAGATTGGAATAAGGAAAATCACAAGAACATTGTATGAGTGATTTATAAATGTGCACCTAAAGTAACTTATTCATGTATGTCCTGAGGATAGATTACAGCCAATGCATAATGTGCTCTTACAGGATGACTTGTGATGAGTAAAAGAAGCCTTCCTCACATCTTCCTCTTTGTTTCTTTTGGATCTTTGTGCACTATGTGTATTGTTACAGCTGCGTGCATGCAGCTGGGTATAGTTTGTTTATGTGTTCTGCTTCCTCTCTTGTACTCATCATTCATGCGCTATCTTTGCCGTAACAAAATACAGCTGCCTGTGCTACTTATTTTGTCAACATGTTTGCATTATGGAAAGTTTTGTATTAGCGGTTGTTTCTACCTGTGAAATTGTCTGTGTCAGCTATTTTACTTAGTCTTGCAAAAGTATGCTTCTCAACATAAATAAATGATCAGTGTAAGTGTTGCTGTATTTATTTTTGTAATTTTGTCAGTTATGAGGTTTTTATACACTGTTGCATGTTGTATGACAGAATAAAATTGATGCACAACTTTTTAATGTGGTGTTTTTCAGATCAATTTTCATCACGCTAACATGCACAAATTGTGTGGGAAAAAGTGCCAACAAGAAGTACCATAAGGTAAGACAGCTGTTTTTACTATTAGACTGGATTATCAATTGCCAACCAGTTGTTTTCAGCAAGCATAGCATAATGCATAGATAATGTAATCTAAGTTGGAATATTGTTTTTATTGCACTTCATTATATGGGTCTCCTTTGTACATAAGTGCAGCCTCTCTTATTTGTAATGTGTAGCTTACTTGCTTAAAATGTTAAGTCGTAAGTTAAGTCTTTTAGAACAGGGAAATAGGTTGAACTTATGAATATTTTGACATATTATAAGAGACTTGTGTGGTGGTGAATTAACCTTCTACATGAGTTACATAATATTTTGGGGTCTCATTATGGTTCTGAGTGGCATTGCAGTGTCGTGCATATGCAGCTGCAGGCTACATATTGGATATTTATTTAAGACTGTTTTGCTTAGTTGGCTATTGATTCCAGTTTAATGGTAAAGAGAACTGTCTTGCTTTCATAGTGATTCTGTGCTGACTTATACAGTTGAATTTTCCAGAAGACAGTAACAAAGATTGATGAAATATTAACTTTTTCTTGCTAACCTGCCATGTGCTTTTTGTCAAGTTTACTGTGGATTCTTTGTTATCCTATGTTGTCTTTTCATAGTAGCCTTCTTGAGAACTAGCCGTAGTCGTGTGTACTTACAGCAAGAGTTGTTGACACATTTTGAAAAGCGGCTCGACACTGCCATTCCAAGAGCGAAACGACTTGCAAGAGGCCGCATTTGCCGCTAGCATTTGCAAGAGGCCGGCACCACACACTAAGGGTAATTTGACACACATGGTGAAGTCATCAGACTCATCTAGAATAGTTACCTGAATCATTGTTGCGGTGTTCACGTGACACTTTATCTTGAGTCGTTCGACTCATTTAGAATTGTTAACGGACTCCCTCAGCACTAGTCTTGTAACCCTTTTGAGAGGGTATAGGCGACTATTACAACAGAGTATGCATGACTATTGTGTGCAGAGTCACGCGAACACCTTGTATTGAGCACAGATAGTCTCGGGACTCTCTGCCAAAAGAGAGTTCGGGTGTCTCCCACAAAGTGAGTCGTATACGTGACGAGTCCAGACTCTTCGAAAAGAGTAAGGGATACTCTTTTTTTTCTTTGTGTGTATATCCATACGCAACAGATGCGAGCGAAGAAGTTAGTCCTCATAGGCAGCAGCCTGAAAGCGCGCACACCTGCTGCCTCGAAGCTGCGGCTCGCGCATCGTTATGCACAAAAAAACTTTGCAGAGATAAACCCGCTTAATTAGGGTACAGACCAAGGTAGGCTTGTGAATTTCGCATGTTTCCATGCTTTCTTCCGTCACGTCTTCTTATGGCACGGAAGCTTTTCTGCCGCTCACTTGTCAATATTGTGCGTCTCTTGCTCAAAATGACGAGTTTTTGGAGCTAAACCTCACTTTTTCGTGATAACAGCTTGGTTAAAGAACAAACTATTTGATTTTACACCGCAGTTCTTGGGCGCCCGTTCCTACGGCGAGCGTCGGCGTCCCCGATAACCGAGCGGACGAGCACAGGGAAGGATGAAAGAGCGAACGCGGAGCCCAGCGGGGGATGAAAGAGGCCGATATCGAAGAGACCGCGAGAAGGAAAGCGGTAAAGGAGGGCATGGCGAAAAAAGCGTAGCGCCGCGCAAGACCGGCTTTGCGGCGACGAAAGCTGCTGGATGGCGCCAGGGTAGCGCAAGAGAGAGAGAGAATACAGAGGAAGGCAGGGAGGTTAACCATATGTAGTTCTGGTTGGCTACCTTGCACGGGGAAAAGGGTTAAGGGGGATAAAAAGAGAAAGAGAAAGGAAGGGGGCGAACTAAGTACTGCATCAATGGAGGTCTCACTGAATGCTGTATTGCTGGTGCTTCTGGCACGCGTTGCGTAGACCGAATCATGCCTAAAACCTGGCTTCGCCAACACGTGCCGCATCATGTCAAAAAGAAGCACGAACGGGTGAATGAAATCAGAGTCCGAATTTGAAGTGCTTTTGTTTATGGACACTGGTTGTGAGTGACATGCGTATGCTCGCTGTACCAAAAAACACAACACCCCTTGTTGGTATTCTCTTTAGACTATGATTTGTAAATATCGGCCAGGGTACTAGCGGATGTTGCGTAAAAAAATGGCAGAATTTTATAACCCTTCCGATCAAACCGCAAGCCCAGTAAGACATTGCTTTGCAAGCTTTGCTTGGAGAACAGCAGGAGCGCATACATTAGCTACAACATCCGACATTCACAGCCCGTAGGACGTCTTTATTGCCTCCGTTATTTAGGGTACCGAATCACTTATACCTCTATTTCTCAAAGGGATTTCACACTATAAGTATGCGAAGAATGGTTGCGTTTCAACGTGCTTTCGCATCAATGCGGCACCGCTTTTACCATGTTTGAAGCGAACAGGCCGTGATTTTAAGCTTTTTCACGCCGGCGGTTCACAGAGGTCGCACTGCCGACCATGACTGGCGGCTGAAACCCACTGAAGGCGACCGATGTTCACAGCAGTGAATGCGAGCGGTCCATTGCGCCCACCGCAATGTCTCGCGACTGGTGCCACTATCGCCTGCTGCCATCACCTCGTAGAATAAGCATCAGCGTGTACAGACATCCTGTTCCGGCGCATAGGATTGGTTTTTGACTGCAATCGCGCAAATGGAAAATCGACCAGTGGCCAAATGGCTCAGAACCATCGCTTTTTGACCAAATCGACCATTTGCCACTATTTGCGACCAACTTGGTCGCGTGACTACGGCGAGTTTCCACTCTCAATAAGCTCTACCAGGTGATATAGTTTTTGTACTTCACATTTCTTGACGCTTTTCTATTGGCAACTACTACCCAACAGAAATTTTCCATCTAGCAATTTGTCGCGGCCAGCACGAGAACATTCGGCAGAATTCAACTCACGATGAAAGTCGATGTTAATCCGATCAGCGTAAAATCAGTGTATCGATGCACCGTATTGCAATCGCAGAACCTCGGCATGTGCGTAGCGTGCTGGCAGCTGTACTTCCCTGTGAGCATGTCGCGTCATTTAGCGCTGCCTCAGTGAAGTCCCCCATGGCGCGTTGTGAATGTCCATTCAGACAAGATTCTCTAAATCTACACGACGGGTGTTCAACACCACTCGCCACCGGAGAAATTTAAATTGATGAGCGTCACATACGTAGTAACAAAGCGTGAAATTGGTTTAACTGGTGAGCGGCACAGACGCACTGTCACATATCCGTAGCCGAAGTAGATCCGATGGTTGGTTTCGAACCCGGTTTCCTCATCAGAGCATCCCAGTGCCCTAACCATTAGACCATGGACTACCCAGTGACCCAAGTTGGCGGGATAAGCGGTTAGAGACGCAGGCAGAAATTTCCGTACCGATAAACAGTCAGTCCCCAGAAAGTGCATGAAGCACCCTAAGAATGCTCATCACCTTAGAATTGGTACACGGTATCTGATCACGCGCGATCACTCTATTCGTGCAACACCTTCTAAATGTAATTGAAAGCCTGCTTGCTCCGACGGAGACGTCAACATCGAAGTCTGACGCTTATCGTAGTTGGCGATATTTCGCAGCGGCTGTCTTCTTTGAGCAGCGAGTGACCGTTCTCTCCTTTGCATGCGGTCCTTTTTCATTTCTACGTGCACAGTCACGACGTCACCTTGGTGATGAGCGCCGTTGGACAAACTAGACATATACTTGGCATAAGTTGAACAATGCTAGGCGTATGTCCAACTCTAAATCGGGGCTGCTGTTCTTCCGAGCTAACATATACACGCAAACCATATAGAAACTTCATTTTTCGTTGTCGGTCGACAACTATGAAAGGCATTTTTTTTTATATTAGTTTGGAAGTCAACACGTTCGCTCAAAAAATGACTCGAGGTCGTCTGAAAAGAAGTAGTCGATGGGGTCCTGCGCCTGATCAATTTTTCGAAATGCCGAGCGCCTACTTGCGAAAACGCGAACTTATTAGTAGGGCGTTTTGTCGCCGTCTATACTGCTGCCACCTCAATTACTCTCAAAGAAACATGGCTTGCACTATACATAGCATGGCATGAGTTGGAGTCAGTTATGAACACTTAGTGCACAAATTACGCTGCCACAAAATAGGAAAAGTTATGCCTTTAACGTCATGGGCACGAGAATTACTAAAGTGGTGTCTACAGGAGTTTTGGACATTTTTATTTCTGTCACTGCTTCTTGAAAGGGGCTGCGGACCTTGTCAAGCCATAAAAAGGCTTTTTGTTCGCGGTCCTCAACATTGTGGTGTTGAAATAAAGGGAATTCAATTGAATTGAATTGCTCGGGCCAGCCGGCTCGAGACAAGAGATTATATTCGGGCACACCCACGCCCCCCATCCCAAATCAGCATGTAATAAAGCATGTCTAAACAAAAACGAAGTGCAGGCGGAATCCATCCGAATTTGGTAACAGAATTGCCGCAGCTTCCGGCAGAAACGCGGAAATTTTATACAGTTTTTACACACGCAGACTTACTCACCAGACATACAGACACTGCAAGAAACACACATCGAACCGAAATTGACACGTCACACCACTTTCGTGTACGCTGAACCTCTAAACGTTCCCACTACAGAGGCAACATTAGCTTCAAAGACATTAACAGCAATAGACCACATGCTTAGGACCAAAGGCATATCACACGCATACTCACAGAAATTATACCTATGGATAGGAAAGAGCCTAGCGTCGCTCTCCTGAATATTCATAACACCCACAAAGAACGGGCAGATTGTTTTGACCACCTCTTCGATCATGCGCTAAAGGAAGCAAAACAGCGATTAATTATAGTATGGCACTTTATTTCAGCACACCCAACATGAGGATACGATACCACTCATCCGAGCGGCCGGTGGCTGCACTGACGATAGCGCAGATAGGTTTGACCATACTGACAGACCCAGCCCGTGCAACTAAGATAAGCATCAGACATCAGCAATGGCGTTACTTAGGGCTGACTCGCCTGCGGAGACGGCCTGCAGAGACGATGGAAAAAGCAGAAACACAATCGAAAGCTCAAGGAACTTATTACCGCCATAACAGTCAAGGCGGTAAGTTACGCGGCCGATCTAACAAGAAACATCTGGAAAATATATGCGAAATCATACAAGGAACGCGGGGCACAGCCGAAAATTGGCTGCTTCTAAGAACCTTGATTGACTACAATCAAAGCAAATGAACGAGTGACAAAACTCTGTAAAAGATGTTAAGACAGACACCTGGGGATTTTGCGGCTATATTTTAGCAGTTAAAAACACCTACATAGGTACAGGCTTCACATCGGCTTACAACAGACCAGCTCCACCGGCGTAGTGGTTATACCATCACGATCAATTAGCGACCGATACAAGATTTCTCACATGACAACATCGACCGGATCGGAGCTTGTTGCCCTCCGAGGTGCCGTTGATTACATTAACAACCAACCCGCTAATCGGTGGGCAATATTCTGCGATTCGAAAGCGGCCTTACAATGTCTTCTGTCATCTCTTCGTCGCGGATCGTGTGAACAACTAGTGTCGGAGATACGAGAAATTCACCATCATATGATAGCGAAAGGACACGACGTCGTGTTTCAGTGGCTGCCTGGCCATTGCGGTATCTCCGCAACGACCTCGCTGACGAAGCTGCTAGGAAAGCACACTAAGGAGCAACCCTTGTTTCTGTACCTTGATCGCGGACCGACGCAGCCCAACACCTAAGCAAGGTAGCACACCGTATGACATTAGAGAAGTGGCACACACCTGAATTCACCCAAGAACGATTGCATTCCCTCGACCCCTCTATGCAATTGCGGCTGTTACCAGGGCTTCTGCGAAATGAAGAAACAATGTTGGGCCGCTTACGCTTGGGCGTCGCATTCACCAATGCATATACGTTTTTAATTGGAATGACTGATAGCGCCGACTGTAATGCCTGCGGTGCCGAGGAAACTATAGCACATATACTGTGCTAGTGCCCATCTTTTCAAAACGAAAGACATGACCTCAACTCAGCTCTCAATCAGCTAGACAGAACACCGTTCACCTTGAAGAAGATCTTGGGACCATGGCCTCGCATATCGCAGCTGCAAAACGCCACAAAAGCTCTGCTGCGATATTTGAAGGCTACTGGATTGAGTCAGCGTCTGTGATCCGGACTGAGTGACAGAACGATATACCCAGTAGACTTTATCTTCTTCTTTTATTCTTTCCGTCCCCTTTTCCCTTTCCCCAGTGTAGGGTAGCCAACTGGGCTCAGTCCTTGTTAACCTCCCTACCTTTCCTTTATCATTTGCTCTCTCTGTCGGCTTACAAAGGTTTTCCACATGTGGAACCTACAATCCTAGGCAGAGACATCACACAACAAGAAATTAGAGCGACATTTCACAGAATAGTACGTAACAACACCGCGGGAGAAGACGGCATACGGCATCGGCTTCTTAAAAACCTCAATAACTGTTAGATAAACGAACTGATGGCCTACTTTCAGTACCATTGGCAAAAGGGCACGCTGCCACAAGAGTAGCGCCACGCTCATATCACCATAATGCCCAAACGGCAGCCGTCCATAAACCAACTGAGACCCATCTCGCTAACGTCATGCGTAGGGAGGTTATTGAAACACGTCGCGCTAGCTAGGCTTCAGACATACCTAGAATAGCATGCGTTACTGCCGCACACTATGTTCGGTTTTCGTTTGGGTCTGTGTACGCAGAACGCATTGATCCACATTAAGGAGGAATTAGGTAGCCAAATCAACACCAAACAAACGAAAGCCATCCTCGCGTTAGACATCCAAGGCGCGTTCGATAACCTAGCCAGGACCTAATACGGCAACAAGATGCAGCCTATGAACCTACAATTACGTACGAGCCTTTCTCAAAGGTTACACAGCCACGATAGACATAGGAAACGCGGTAGGACTTCATCCCCCTCGCAGGAAAAGGTACGCCACAAGGGTCAGTCCTCTGCCCCATGCTATTTAGTATAGCAATGAGCCGATTACCTCCGCTACTAAGAAGATATACAGGGAATCAGGCATGCGGTGTACGCGCACGGCGTTACTATTTAGGCCACCAAAGTTGAGGTGTGGAAATGCAAGGCGCGCTACAAGCAGCAGCGGACGCCACCCAAAAATCTGCACGAGCAGGGGTGACTCATGTGGGCAACATATATAGAAGTCAGAGCTGTTCATAGTGAGAAAATACCAAAGAAAAATCGACCTGCCACCTGACTATCGAGGCTGACCCAGTGAACAAGGTAAAGAGGCTACAGTTGCTGAGTCTGCACGTTCAAGCGAATTAGAAAGTGACGTACACACTGGCGCTTCTGAAAAATAAAAAATTGAGAAAAGACAAGTAAACCAGATAATCCACAAGATCCGAAGGGTCCCGAGTCACCACCATGGTTCAAAGGAATCGGGCAACATCTGCACCATACCGGCCCTAATCATAAGCCGCATCACCTATGAAGCACTTTATCACTGACTCGTCCAGAATAAAAAAAAAACTAGCTAGACATCCTAATATGAACAGCAGTGAAAACGGTGACAGGCATCCACATCTACGCCTCAACGATCCGATTATTAAAACTAGGCCTACATAACACCATAACCGAATTAATTGAGGCTCGGGAAGTGAATCGGCTAGAACGACTCAAACGCACTCGAATGCGATGGTCAGCCTAGCGAGTTCGTAAGAGGACATGAAAGATGAAGCTGTCGTGTCTGCAAATGTGGGGTAATTGCGCCTAAAGTATTTGCATACAAAAAAACAAAAGTGTTTACGGCGGTCACTTTGCGGCCACATGTGGCACAGCTGTCTTGAAACACGGTGGGAAAGGTCTCATGCTAGATGCAGCTTGAGCGGATGGAGCTCAAAGGTTTCTACAAACGAAACAACATAGTGAGACATTCATCGTCATTAAAGGTACAAAAGGTGTTTAGTTTAGAAAAGCAAATTTGTCTTTTGGTGAGACAAAGAGAATTCGTGTTATAACTTACGACTCACATGTACATAATGACTGCTTAACAACGCGCACCTCACGCCGTAAACCTGGATATGATATGCCTATAAATAATACACTTGGCAGCCGCCTAAACGCTGCTAGCCGACGTCTGGGCGAAGACCATCCCGCAAGATAAACGTCGTTTTTTTTATTTCAGTTTCCGAGCTCAGTTCCTAAGCTCGTATTGTTTTTGCCCCGTTATAGTGATTCCCTCTCTACATGTTTTCTTTTTTTTTGCATTGTACTAGTTCTCGGGCCGTCTGTCTCTTTCTGCGTTGATTTCTTTCTCTTTCTTCATCGCCTTTCCCATACCTCTGACTTAACGATTTCTCTAGGGCGGGAAAGCGATAAATCAGTCGAGTTACTAGAGTACCCAGTATAGCATGTGCCGTTTGGTCCTGTTCAGCAAGATGAACCGGGAGAAGCATCTTATTGTGGCTTCATAAATCTCGCAAAGTCGGAACTTGAGGCTATGTATGGCTAGACCGTACGGATTCTTTTGAACTGCTGCCAAGCGATAACCCACGTCGAATTCGAAGCTCTCATAGTGCAGAAAAATATCGACTGCGATAAATAGCAAGGAACGTGCACTTACTATAAGCGCAGTGCCGCACAAGCCAGAGCGACGAAAAGAGTAAAAATGAAATGTTTGTGCTACTAAGAGAAGAAAGAAAGGATTCAAAACAGCTGGGATTCTTGGTCTCCCTTTATTGATGCAACGTTAAAATCAAATATATCAAAAATACACCTTGTGTCCGGCACCGCTATCAGGTTATGGGGTTTAGCGGAACGCAACTACACATTGACGATGAGAGATGACCCTATGCGCTAGAGGCTCAGGATTAACGTCGACTGAGATTTCTGGGGTCGCACTTTAGTTCACGAGCATTCTTTTTTTTTTACAATCCGCCTCCATCGGAATATGCCCACCACGGTCTGGAATGGAACCCATGCAAAATTAGCATAGCAAGTGAACCGTCGCCGAGGCGAGTATCTAGGAACTATGGCGACAACACGCTAGAATACTAGATGACTTTGTGGCACTTAGTTTTATTACTTGTTACATCCACATTTCCTGAATGTTATGACAGCGTACAAACCACAATTTCTTGTGAAAGTGTTTGCTTTCAGGCAGATCTTTTTTTCTTTTCTTTTCAAAGGTTAAGACGCTCTGCACGAAAGGTAACCCGATGAAATAGTTCGACAATTTACACGGTCCACTGGCTGGGGAAACGCAACCATCTTGGTTTTCCAGTGTAGTAGTCTTGACGTTTCCAGCGCAATTCTGAAGTGTCCGGCGGTAAACACGCCGCATGTGCCGTATCGGGGGCGGGTGATAGACCTAACGCTCTTTTTCTCTTCCTCATCCCTCTCCCCTCATGTAGGTAGCAACCTGAGCAATGTCCAGTTATCCTCCCTGCATTTTTCTTTCATATTTCTCTCATCAGCACAATACCCTTCACGTAGCCTACCCTACCCCGCCTTAATTTTGTTTGCGCCACCTAAGGTGCTTTAATTTGTGTCAGCAGTTGGGAAGCACACGTTCTCAAGCGCACCTCTGTTATAATGAGAGCTTCAGTAATATAGATCAAGCGCTACTGTGAAACACTGCACATGAGGTGCATTGCTGACGCAAATATATGTTTCTAGATATTGACACGTGTACTTATTTATACTTTTCTCGGGGACTGCATTTCACCCTTCTGCAACTTAAAAGTTATCGCTCAGCGCAAGACGCGCCTGCATGATTGGAACCTGCTTGAATGTTATCGATGGTTCTATGCTTTGTCTGTTGGAACCGAAGCTTGGGTAATCAGATTGTATACGCGACGCGAATCGTTTAATACTTTCTGGAAGCCACGCAGGCCACAGCGATTATTCTGGAAACTTCGATGTCTCGTATTTAAAAGCCGACGCGCTTGACGAGTAGATGTAATTTTCTACAATCGCCGACTGGGTTCGCCGCTATCGTTGTTCTTCGAGTGTAGCCTGTTTTGAGGACACAGGTTTGCCCAATAAACCGCGAGTTTCGTCACTCACAGTTTCGTTATCTCTTCACCGCAGCTACTACGTCACAATATGGTATTCCGCAACACTGGGGACGAATTACAACAAATCGTTGATGGCCTCAACTGAAAAAGTGTAAAAGTAGGGGTGAATGTTAACATGCAGAAGACAAGGGTAATGTTCAATAGCCGGGCAATGGAACCAGAACTCATGATCGCTAGTCAGCCTCTAGAGTCTGTGCAGGATTACATTTATCTAGGTCGATTACTATCTAGGCCAATTCTGACCCGGAGCTTACCACTGTCATTGAAGAGAACAGTGAGCAATTACTCCATTGTACTGAAGCTAACATATGGGGGCAGAAAATTGGAGGTTAGCAAAGACGAGCGGGAACAAGAACCGCGCAAATAGTGATAGAGCGAAAGCTGTTAGGCGTATATAACGTTAAGAGGCCGGAAGAGAGCGGCGTGGATCAGAGAAGAAACGGCGATAGCCGATGTTCTAACTAACAGTAAGAGAAACAAATGGAGTTGGGCAAAACATGAAATTCGTAGGGCGGATAACCGGTGGGCCATTAGAGTTACAGAACGGGTGCCAAGGGACGGGAAGCGTAGTCGAGGATGGCAGAAAAAAAAATTCGGGAGATGAAATTAGAAAATATGCACGTTCAAGTTGGAATCAGCAAGCGCAAGACAGGGGTGATTGAAGGTCGCTTGTAGAAGCCTTCGTCCTGCAGTGGACATAAAAAATTATGATGATGACGGTAATGTTTGGTAGTATAACGCAAGCTTAACATGCCCGCTATGAATTTCCGCCACTGAACTTTCTCCAGAGAACCATGTTTCAGGTTTAAAATAGAAATGCGTGCACTTTAAATGAATTCATTCGCCCTCTGGGATACGGGTACATTTGCGTTGATGGGATGTTCTTCTGAACAGGAATTTAGAAGAGATCGAGAATATATCAGTGCTGTCACGTGAAGTACCTAACCGCAGTGGCTGGGCCTGCCGCGAATATTTTTTGCTGGAAAAAAGTGAACATATATAACAGTTTGCACATACAAAAAATGGAAACATAACACAGCACAGTTTTTCGGCCTTGTGGAATTAGAACGCGTTTTGCAGCAAAGTCGTCGCTTCCAAATGCTACTATAGGAGATATTTGTTTCCAAAGTACTCATTTACTCATTTTGTATTCAGCCCGCACGTCACGCACCAATAATAGGCCTCCCTATTTAACCAAAAGTAAACCCGATACCGCAACAAGTCCTTCCAGGTCAGCCAGAAAACAGAGTACACGGTTCTTAAAGCACGCGTATAAAGTTCTGGAGCACTTGTAATCTTGTGACTAGCTGCAAAACACGTGATTAACTTTTCCTCTTTGAGCACCCGCAATATGCCCCTGATCGTCATGAAATGTAAAGCTTCGTGCGTAGTTTAATTGTGCGAGAACACGATTATGGTTATGAGGCCCGGCGCAGTGGGAGACTCCGAATTAATTTTAACTCCATGGGGCTTCTTAACATGCACCTAATTCTACGTAGACGAGTGTTTCGAAGCATAATGGCTACGAAGCGTAATACGATGCGTAATACGAAGCGTAATACGAAGCGTTATAGGACGCGTAATATGAAACGCTATAGCTGATGGGTAGGGGATGGTCTTCCGTAAAAATTGATGGAACTGTAATGAGCGACATTATTGACTGATTGTTCCGACAGGGATAATGCCGCTAGCGGTTGGCGCGCCTCCGTGTAAGCGGCTTCTCGTTCATTCTTGGTTGGTATATTAGGAGCATATCCAACTTGCGCTATGGCCAGTGCTTTGGGCGACAGGTTCCACTAAGATGCTCCGCATAACATCGCCGCTGTATGCGATTCTTGCAGGACTCCAAGAAAAGAATGTAGAGGATGTGCATAACGCATGTAGTAAGGATAAAGTGAGTACTTGTCAATTATGTTTATAATAAAACTCCGCAGTGACACTTAAGAATGCTTACAAGGGGGAAAGCAAAAAGTATTATACCGTTTTTAGACCCCGGAACGTCATGAACGCGCTCATTGCGCGCGTGAACGCCCCCCATGAACGCGCCCCATGAAGTTCCGCCGGAAAGGCGAAGCACGGATTGCGACAGCAAATTAGTAGATAGCTATACGAAGTAAGAATATTAGTTTTATTGGCCATATAAACTTGTAAACATTTGCCTACTGACTAAATTAACAATGATAGAATGTGTAAGCGTCACTCAATGAGGGCGTAGAAAAAAAACAGGTACACGGAGAAAGCGCTGACTTTGTGCGTCTGCTTCTTTCTACGTCCTTTTCCAGTCGCGCTTACACATGCTGTCATGGATTCAAACCAACTGGCCCGTCAACATGTTTTAACTAAATTAACCAACGCGGTGTCACGCGCGCATAGGTAAATATGCACACACATCGCTCTATAGCAGCGGAAACTGCCCGTTAAAATGCTGGAATTTGAAATCGCGGCAGCATCCGCGAGCCACATGACCTCCATGTTTCTGTCGCTTCAACACGGATCGGGCCGTCTTCTCTGATCGTTGCGCGGGAGGCTTTGAGCCGCCGTCATCGCCAAGCGGCGTCTGACCGCCCCGCGGATATCGCCCGGCGAGCTGCTTCGCTGGAGAGGGCCCGGAATGCAACAGGCGTCTCAGCGTCGAGACCATTGTAGCGACCAAGTTCGCGCCGTGTCCGTTTGTGCATCGATGTTGCGCATGTTCGCGGCGTCTCTTTGCATGCCTAGTATTTTGGCTTTCCTTGCGGCGCAACAGGCGTCGCACCGTCGAACGATGCGTGTCTTCCCAAGCCTCATCACAGCCATGTCAAGCCACTCACCTATGCGCAGCCGTCATACCTGGCTTAACGATGATTGTATACCTAAGTATAATAGTTACGGCTAAATTAAAGGTTCATCAAGTGAAACCAAGACTTAACCAGGGTAACCTAAGCTTTCGCTTTGCATATCCAGGGTTAGCTGAGCTAATCCAGAGCCAGTTTTTTTTCAGAACTTGGTTAACATGAGCTGGGACGCACCGTATAGCTCCGTATAGCGCACCCTGACATCTCCATAACCACTTATTCACTAAATCTTGCAGTTCTCGAAGTCACTTACACAATACTTACTAGCACACCTATTGTTGTACTCTTCTTTTTCTGGTACTTTCACGTGATCTTTTCCTTGTCGCGGATGCAGGATTAATATACTCGTGGGTCCTTCTCTGTATATGTATGCTTTATTAGGCTGTCTATGTAACTCGCCGATACAGTGGGAAATTACGGAGCACAAAAAAAATTCATTCCTATTTGAAAGCTTTTAGCTATTAATATTCCATACAAACATAAGCCTTGGTTAGACCAAACGATGCTGAACAGGCTTTAACTAGGCTGGCTCGTGGATAACTTGCGGTTCTTTCACTCTACGTTGAGGGTACCAGAAGTACACAGGCATTATATTTGTGCAGTGGAATGTAGTGTTGTACGTGAGTGTGTGATTATTCAGATCATTCGCCCATAACATTTCTATAGGTAGCTTATAGGAATATTCGGGACTCTTACAGCGCGCACACACTCTATTGCGTGATAGCAATAATAGAGACACTCGAGTAATCGCCTTTGGTTCCGGCACAGCTGCCGTCCTGTTGTTCTGGTAATGTTCGCGCATGCAAAGCCAGTGCCTGGAGTCTTCCAAGCCCCCCAGGAAACGAGATGAAGTAGATTGGACGCACCGTCATCCACGGCTCAGTCGTTTTCGCCGGAGCCAAGGTGGCGTTCTGGTTAGCGTTACGTGCCCACGTGTTAGCGGACCTTAAGTAGCTGTGTGCGTAGCACACTGTAGTGCATGCGTTGGTCTGAGTGGAGCAGATAGTAAACGTGAACCTACGTCTTTCTAATCCTCTCATCTGGCGCTAAAAAACACCAACGCTTTTTCCGTTGTTCTTGTCTCATTAACCATCTGCTGTCGGCGTTCCGCATCGTGTCAGCTTTGTGACGAGCATGGTCTTTGCCACGTGTTGTTCCTACTGCGCAGCAGAAAATGTATCGTGTGCTACGTCGCACCATGTCGCACTTCGTGCATTATTAGAACACCGTGCGAGAACTCGACAGTATGTCTAATCTTTAATGCCCCTTTAAATGTTCTGCCTCAGTGCGAAGGTGCCAATTCTTTACCTTGATAAATTGCCGACCATTTTGCAGCAGGGAAACATCAATATTGCACAAGGTCGTACGTTGCACAGGGTTAATTGTAGACGTCGCCGTTTGTTGTATAGTATTTCATTAACGACTTTACTAAAGCTTCGCTTTACATAGGTTCCAGCGTGTGTTGGATCTCCGTAAGTTTTGTTATATTCTGTGATGTAATAATAAAGAATTATGCAGAAATTCTGAGAATTGTCAGCTAATGTGTAAACATTCTATTCCTTTACTCTTACTGAGCTTTTGCACTTGTGCCCAAAATTTCAACTGGCCCACCCCCAAATCTCAGTTTGCCCACCCCCAAATTTAATTTGGCTTACCCTCAGTTTCAAGTTGAGCCGGACCCAAATTTTGTTTGAGCCACCCCCTAATTTCAGTTGGCCCAGCCCTAAGTTTCAAGCTGCCCCCCCCCCCCAAATTTCATGTTGGCCGACCCCCAAATTTCAATTGGCTCATCCGCAAATTTATGATGGCCCACCCGTAAAAGTAAGTTGGACCACCGCACAATTTCAGCTGGCCCACCCTACTGTAGGCTTCCCTACGCATTTTCTACGTAGCCAAGGTGTCGCTGTTCTCACGTTACAGACGCAATTTTGCTAACAAAATTACCAGTGTACTCGCCGAAAAATCCTTACGCATTAAACAACACTACATTTTGCTTAAATTGTTCCTTATTGCTTCTAAACCTACCAATCATCTACCTTTACACTATTGTAGAGATTAAATCTCCTAACTTCGCAAATTACGCATTTTTGCGCAGGTACAAGACATTACACTTTTCGCGAGACAGAGTGATTTTGCTGGGTTACTTGCCAAAGAATGCTTACGCATTAAAAATAGCGCGCTTCATTCCTAAATACACATAACTGCAATGATGCGGGCTCTTATACCAATAGCAGCCTTGATGAATAGTTTTATTTTTCTAAGTGCTATGGCAGTGTTGAAGCTGGGGATGACAAGGTGGCCTGAAGAGGATAAATCAACGTCAATGACGATACCGGTCCTCAGTAGCACGACGCAATACCCAGACAGAAGGACGGATAAGCCGAACGCAGTTTCGGGCACTTAACTGATGTCTCATTAGCATGCAAGAAATCTTTAAAAGCTTACGGCAGTATATGTGCTCCAGTATTGACATCTATATTACTAATGCGTTAGCATTCGTAGGGTACCTGTCACGCTTTCCGGGGCCAAGTATCTATATTTGCTTGTATCTATTTTTGTCGCTATGTATGTTTGTATCTCACTGTTTTCCCGCCTGTCTTTGTCACATGGTAGTCCAAGGTCGAATGGGTAGTACATCGGGCTGCTGTGCCGTAGGAACAGGGTTCGAAGCCAACCATCGGGCCAACTTGCGTCACTGAGTATATGTGAATTTGTACATACGTACCGTTATTCAACGAATCTTTATGGCGCCGACATAGGTCAATGTACATGAGGGGCTGCGTAGGTGCCGCTGTTCAAAGAAACTCTTTGACGCCGACTTGGAGCACTGGGTATGTGCCACTCGGTCTGTGCTGGTCTTCAATGAACCTTTTTGACGCCAGCTCAGGTCAGTGGGTATGTGTCAGTGGGTGTGTGGAGCTGTTCAATGAACATCCTTGACGATGACTTGGGTAACTAGGTGTGTACCACTGGAAATGTGCGGCTCTACAATGACGAAAAGAATGCTTTAAATGTCTCTGACGCAGAGCGAAACAGAACCCACATCACAAAGGTTCCTCAAGGACAGCACCCCGATGCTTCAGCAAGCTCCGCGCCAAATGCACTGGATATGTGCCGCTCTCCAATGAACCTCTCGCCAACTTTTCTAACTGAGCATGAACCACTGACTGTGCCGGCCAACAGAGGGAATGGTTCGTAGCGTTTGCAGTCACCGATGTTTCTCGTCTCGGAAAACACGTGCGGACTTCTCGGCCGTCCCGTTAGATGGCTCAGCGTGCCCAGCAAGAAGGGTGAGAGAAGACCATGATGACGATGTCCTTGATGCCTGTGTGTTCACACGCACAGGTATGCCATGCAACGCGTTGCATGGCATGTGAACGCGTTTTGCAACGTTCACACGCACAGGCACGCCATGCATTTCGAAAGCCACGCGCAGGCTTCGCGGTGGCGGCGCTAAATGGCACTGATTTTCCTTGGGGAAGCGCAAAAGAGGAGTCCCGCTGCAGTACACGCCTCATACATAACTCGTTTCTACGGTGGCAATACGCTGTGTCGCTGTATCGATCAAAGCTGAACGCATTACCATCAGCAGTGACACTGACATGGGTTCCGCCAAGTTTCTAATCTTTCTAAGTACTTTCACTTTCCGTCACATGTGAAGTCTGCTCGTGTTTTTCTGTATATATGTCTGTCTGTAAAGCCGATGTCTCGAATTATCACCCGATTTGTCTCCTCTGGGTCACGTCTAAGGTGATTGCGATTATTCTTCACAACATAGTGTATTTTACTGTGAAAATATCAGTCATTCCGAATCAGTATAGTTGTCTCTCTGGTCGCTCCACAATCACAATTCTCGCAAGTTGGATGGCGGAGATTTCCGCACCGGTACTTCAAAGGGGGCAAGTTGACAGCGTTACTACGCCTCAACAAGGCTTTTGATGTAGTGAGGCACTAGCTACTTCTACTCAAACTTACGCACTTTAGAGTTGACTCGTCAGTTGTAAAACTGCCACGCAGTTATATAGTTCATAATTTATGATCTATTACCGACAATGGCCAAACGTGTTTTGGGTACATAGCACCTATAGCAGCGTCCCTTGAGGAACAGTGTTAGGACCACTCCTCTTTTAATTTTTATTAATAACGTTCGTTCCGCTATTCAGAATTCTTCTTTTCATATATATACCGATGACGTCAAGATATTTAAGAAAACTTATGCGCTTGATAACTGTCGCATCCTACAGTCTGACCTGCCTTCTTTTTCTAAATGTCACAAAGATAATAACCTCGCCTGGAATGATGCTAAGACTAAAGTAATGACTTGGACACGCAAAATAGCAGACTTCTTTTTTCTTATTCTGTAAATTCTGTACCATTGCGCAAGACCTGTCACATAAATTATCTTGGTGTACTTTTTTGGTACAACCTTACACTTTTCTTACACTAAACGTGTTGCTAGGGGAGAGAGAGAGAAAACATTTATTCGGGCCATCGAGGTGGTTGCTCTTGAGGTCGAGTGGGTGGTGTCCTCATTCCAGGACTCCACTGGCCATGGCTGCTCGACGTACTTGCTGGACGAGAGCTTCTTGTCCCGCCAGGGTATCGCCGGTCAGCTGTACCTCCCACCGCTCAAATGACGTGCTAGGCGTCTTTAAGTGTTGAGGTTTGGCCCCGCACCCCCACGAGATGTGACAGAGTGTAGGGCGTGTGTCGCCACACCAGGGGCAGATGCCGCGATATCTATGTGGGAACATTTTACTGTATCTGTGTAGATTTGGAAATGTGTTGGTCTAAGTTTGGCTCCGTTTGCAGACTGTCGATGGAATTTATATATCTTACATCGTTCCGCAAGTTGCACACAACAGTCTGCCTTCCTCGACTCGAATACGCGTCCGTCATCTGGAATGGAATTTTTAGATGCAAACAGTGACATTATAGATCAGGTCCAGAAAAATGTTTTGAAGCATATATCATCACCGTTTTTCGAACATAGACACTGGACCTTATTCTACCACCGATGTATTATTGTCATTGCCCTTACTTTGCCGACATAATTATGCTGACCTACCTTCTCTTTTGAAACTCCTTCGCGGTGTCCTCAGCTGTCGCGAACTCCTCAGTTGTATTATGTTTTGTATTGCGCGCGAGGTCGCTAGAGAGCATAGACCTATTCACTTCTTGCCGGCGTCACCAACACTCAATCGTCCGCGGAATACTGAGTCTTTATAACGCTTATGTTTATGATCTCCACACTTTTCATAACTCGCTGTCATAGTCCTTTTGCTAGCTTTGCGTTGCTGTGTCATAGTATCGCGCATTGTTCAACTGCCTTTTCTTCTCCTTTTTCTATCGTGCTGCATTTTGTTGTATGTACACTCTTTTCACATTGTTCTTTTTATTCATTAGGGTTTTAATGTATACGTGCGCCAGAACTCACATATTGGGGTTGTCCCCAGCCACGATTGATTGTGTGATTTATTTATTTATTTATTTATTTATTTATTTATTTATTTATTTATTTATTTATTTATTTATTTATTTATTTATACACAGAACAAAGGTAGAGCTTGAGCACTGCAGACGCGAGTGCGTTAACGTAGACTTCAAGGGAAAAATTGGGGGGGGGGAGGGGGGAGCCTTGCTTGCGTGTTTCAAAGTGCGCACGTGTGCCTAATGATTGTGTAAGCACGCCACTGCCGCGTAAGAATTATTATAGAACCTATAAATAATTGATTTCTGGGCCGCATAATTTATTTCCACTGACATGTCGGCACCGGCTGCTCAAAACAGGTGTTTTGGTTCCCAGGATAGGAAACTCAACATTATTACACTGCTTTCTCTCTCTCTCGCTCTGTTTCGCTTTTAGTTTTCCTTCGTTTTTGCAATATATATTACTGAAATTCACTGGATGCTGCGCTGCTGATAATGTTTTCATGTCTGCAATTCCAGCCCCCTCGCTTTTTTTTTTCCATTGTCCTCAACCTTCCCGGCAATGGATTGTGAACCACGAACATGGTGCTCTGGTCACTTGCCTCGTTCACCGTCATCTCGCCTCGCTCGACGAGCTGGTCCCTAAAAGCAAGTTTTAGACTCATACATCATCTTAAATAATAATTCTTACGACTCCAATATAATGATTTTTTCACAGCTCAACTCAATGGCAGCTGAATGTGAATTTTTTTTTCACATAGTAAACTGGCCGCCACTCAAGAATGCATAACTTTAAATATCTGAAGCTACTGACGGTGGGAAAATTAAATGAAATGAGGGGTAGAATGAAAGACAGAGAGAGACAAAAGGGGAGGAAAGGCAGGGAGGTTAGCCAGTGCAAGTACCGACTGGCTCCCGTGTGCTGCTGAAAAGGCTAAAGCGAATAAAAGAGAACGAAAATTTCGATTTGTAGCTGCCTCAGATGCTTTCTTTTTCCTCTCTGTTTGCGCATTTATTGTGTTCCGGTGTCCCGGTAAAACGTTTCTTAATTAAAAGCTTTGTGCGAGATAGCGCAAATGAATATGAAAGACTCCTGTTCAGTGTGTCGGAACCGAGCGAAAACAGAAATGAAAAACGAACAAAAAAAACAATATTTTTGACTTGAACGAAAGCGTAACCGAAAACTTATTTATTATTTTGGTTCGGAGTGAAATAGAAATAGCTTTTATCGGTTTTCGGTTCAATGCGAAAGTCGGCAATCCAAAACAACCGACGTCAGGCAACATCAGCAATAGCGCATATCTCAGTATACTCCGCATTAGCTCGTACTTCAGGCCGGGATAGCGTGGGCGGTAGCCGATCGAGCGCTCCACTGATCTAAGCCTGCCACTGGGTGCACTAGCAGATCGGCATCGTAGAAAAACCGAGAGCTTGCGCGCTAAAGAACTTATTGTTTCGTTTTCTACGGGCACAACGCTTTGCTACAGGAGTTTCGTTCTTCGTTTAACTTCATTTTATTGTAACAGCGGCCTCGCATTTCGGCCAGTGCACACGATGACGTGCTGCGTTTGGGATCATGCTCAGTACCTCGACTCTGAATTATGACTTATGAGATCATGCTCGGGGCCTTGACTCAAGGCACTGAGCATGATCTCCGAACTCATAATTCACTCGTTGAGAAAAATAAATACAATGTTTTTATCAGTAATCTGCTTTGACAATTTTTGCATGCGAACAAAAACTGTTATGAACCGTTACAAATCGTTTCTTTTTCATTCCGGAACAGAACCAGAAAGAAACTCTCCTCAGTGGAAAGGAAACTAAAACCGGAAGAAAAGGCATTTCGTTCCGACAACCTGCTTCCGTTCAGTTGCTGTCTATTTAAAGATATACTTGCAATTGTTTCTCCATGTTCACACCAGTACACGTGGAAACTCTGCAACTCTGAAGACTCGGTTAAAAAATGCATCAATTCCCACTCGTGGACAGAGAAAGAGTTGCCGAAATTCCGCGCGATAATATAATCCGACCATGTGCACTTTCCAGTTTCAATTTAGGTCCTCACTTCGAGTCGAGATTTCGCTGTGCCTTGATCGGTAGGGCTTGCGAAATCCAATGTAAACGTTTATGTCTGCGATGCGAATAAGACAAGACGTTCAGTGCCTGCGTATTACTTTGCCCCAACATATATAGCCGTTTCAACGTTGATATTTTTTGTTCGTGCGTCATTTCTAAGACTGATTATTGCAGCTTTGTTTGATTTAAGTACCTTTTGTGTTCAGTTCGCGGCTTTCTGTGTACCTACTTCTTGCCTATTTTTCTGTAGTACACCATCACCAATGCTTCCAGCTACTCATCGGCAGGCTACATAAATAAATATTACATTTTGAGGGAATGCGCTCGCCAGATGGTATATCACAGGAAGAATTCGGACATGATCGCTCTAGATTATGAAAACGAGTTTCAATATATATATAGACGTATATATTGACACGTGAACTCGTTTATCTTTTACGGGTGAGCGCTTTTAACGTCTAAGAAATGCAATCGCTCAGGGCAGGACGCGTCTACATGTATTGGAAGTTTCTAGAATGTTATCGATGCTTATATCCGCTGTCTGTTGTCGCCGAACCTTGTGTAATCTGATTGCATGTATGCACGAAGCGGATGGTGTAGAACTTCGTGGAAGGCACGCGGGTCCCAGCGATTACTCTGGAACATTCGACGACTGATCTATAAGGCCGACGCGCTTGACCCGCTGATCAGATTTTGACGATCGCCGACTGTGTTCGCCGTTGTCGCCGTTCTTTAAGTGTAGCCTGTTTTTGTGGGCACAGGTTCGCCCAATAAAAGTTAGTTTCGTCTTTCATAGTATTGCTACTGTGTTCTTCATACGTCACTCCACGGGACATCTGGTGGAGGTGCTTTTCGTTCATGTACCGGACGCCGCCGACAAGCCGTGATCCAAGCCGGGACCGCAAAAAGAACGCCAGCGTAGTCCCGGACCATCGAGCAAGCCACTGTCTTCATTAGCTACCCCAGGAGCACGGACTTCTACCTGAGAAGACCAAGAAGATTGTGGCCAATGCAACCACAATGGCAGCCCCAGTGTCACCCATCGTATTTCAACAGCCAGAGAGCCTCCTACCTTCCGTGGAGCTACGTCGGAGCATCCGGAAACCTGGCTCGAAACCTTCGAAAGGATCTCGACCCTCAACAACTGGACCTCTGACGATAAGCTACGACATGTGTACTTCTCCTTGGAAGATGCCCCGCGGAAGGTGAGTATATATATATATATATATATATATATATATATATATATATATATATATATATATATATATATATATATATATATATATATATATATATATATATATATATATATATATATATATATATATATATATATATATATATTCTGTCGGCTTTATACAGTCTTAATTAACAAACATCGAACCCCTCGGTTTCCCTTCTTCTCTGGTTCATGTATATACAGGTTGTCCCAACATCATGCACCAAGATTTAAAATTATGCAAATGCCACGTAGCTGGACAGAACCTAGGTAATATTGCTTGCCATTGCTTGGATATACTCGGATTATTATTTTTTGCATTCCGCCTATTACAAGATTAGTCTCACTTAATTAATCAACTTTTCAAATATTACGAATACATGAAAAGAGTCAATGAGAAAATAGTAGAACAACATGATAAACTTTCGATACAGCGTTCTGTTGCTTAATACGTGCTACATAAAAGTGGTTTTTTTTTTTCGTGCCTGAAAGAAGCTCACGAATACACGCACAGTGCCTCGAGCGGCTAGTCTCAAGGCAACGCTCAGACTTTGTCCTTCTCGCGCTGCTCCAGATCCCAGCTTGGCTTTGATGCCTGATACACAGCCAATTTACAAAATGCGCTATGCCACACACACACACTTTGTGCGAATGAGCACAACTGCATAAAGTGCGTCGCACTGCACTGTGGCCGAGCGTGATGTTCGAATAGATTAGCTAATTTTGATCATCGATTACTAGAAATACCAGTGTTTGATGGCGCTCATAACGATTTCGATGAGATGCCGTACAGCGTGTTGGGAATGCGTATTGACGCGCCAGCGTTAACGGCCCCGTGTCGCAAGATATCCGATGTCGACGTCGGCCGTCGCTTGGCGAAAAATCGTTTCGTACCACAACCACGCAAGCCCTCCGTGCGTCGCAGAGGCGTTGTTGAACTAATTGAATTCCTCAAAGTAAAATGCGCCAGAAAAATTGTAAAGTACGACCTAAACACAACCTGCAGATATGATGGCGCCGGAGTTTAATTTGAGTATACCAGAAAAGATAATTCTGTTACGCGGAAACTAAAAAAACAAACCCGTTTACCGAGCGGCGCTACCCACTCAGTTCCTTGCAGCAGCACCATCGCGCTCGCCTCCGCGCCTCCGCCAGAAAGCTGCGCCTGCAGGAAAGCCTGACAAGCAGTCAGGGATCGTGGAAATCTGTCGCGTTCCACTCTTAAAAGCGAATCTTAAGCGTTCCCCCAAGTGTTTGTATGCACATTGCCTGAAAGGCAAGAGTGCACTGAGAAGTTCGTGAACTGCATACTGGAGGTTGTGCAACATAATTACGCATTGTGCGCGAAGCGGTGAGGCGACATTAAGCGATTTATTTTTTCGGCAATCACGAGGCACCCCATTTTCATTGCAGAGGGTGTTTTTTTCTTTAATTATTGGGTTTTACGTGCCAAAACCACTTTCTGATTATGAGGCACGCCGTAGTGGAGGACTCCGGAAATTTAGACCACCTGATGATCTTTAACGCGCACCTAAATCTAAGTAGACGGGTGTTTTCGCATTTCGCCCCATCGAAATGCGGCCGCCGTGGCCGGGATTCGATCCCGCGACCTCGTGCTCAGCAGCCCAACACCATAGCCACTGATTGCAGAGGGTGTCCTTCGCTCTTTGGCATTGGGTAGCGCTAATGGCGAGAAACCCGCAGAAATACCGGTGATGGATCGGATGTAGTGTTCTTTTTTTCTTTTTTGCGAAACTGACAGACAACATGCATGCATCTAGAACGAAAGTAATCGATTTCCTTGTAGACAGTGACCGCACTAGCTCCATCTGAATAGTGCGTGCTATTCTCGTTACTTATTTATAACTGCACTGCAACTGCACCATGACATTCTTGGGTCATTTCCCTTTTAAACCCTTTGGTGCGATCTACCTCTTTTTATTTACCTTACCGTTTAGTGTCATAGCATCTCTGCGTTAGTAGCTTTTGATGATCGTTGCTGCAAACTGCTTGGAGTATTGAAGCTTGAGTGTACAGACTACTCCTGCACGCCACAAGTCATGCAGTGACTTTGCATCGCGCATGATTTGTATATATTTGTAGCACTATGTCAAGTGTTTAATATGTTTGTTGTGCTAAGTTCGGTTTCTGTTACTCAAGTAGTTATGAAATTTATTAACAGCGCTTTTTTTTACTGTCCCTTATAAAGTATTCTGTCTTTATCTACAACTTCGGGACTTTGGGCTCTCCAGTGTACAAACCTCACATAGTGTCGAAGTTACTAAAGAGCAAAAATTTCAGCAAGTTCGACCAGGCACAAGCTATTGTATCCATAGGTATAGGTCATTCAATATACAAGCACTGCTAACTTCGCCCAGTGAAAACTTGCCCGAAGTTGAACTAGCTTCGTATGAACAAAACTGTTGGTCAGAAACTGCGAGTTCCCTTACATATCAAGCGAAGCGCTTAAAGCAACGGCGCGCAAGCTTTTCATTTAACCTATTTAACACGCAAGCCGTGCAGTTGAACCCAACCTTACCAACCCGACAGCGCGCAAACCATGCCGACCTCGAGTTCGGCATTGCCCCAACATAGTTCTCGTATCAAGAGCATAATAAAAGCTAGAGACACGGAAACTCTCTCTGACTAATGTCGCTCAGAACAGCGAGGAGGAAATGTTGTAGCGCAACTACGTTTGCGGCGTTTCGTTCAGTTCGCGCTCGTGCAAAGCCCATTATTACCACCTAATGCTATCCCTTCTATACTACCCTAACACGTCTTTTTTCCTGTGTCCATGATTCAGCGAAAACTAGGCATGTGGCTCACGTTATCTCCACCGTACAACTTCGTGCCCACAGATAACTTACGCGTTGTCCTCGCGCACCGGTTGTTTACGGCGTTCGTGCGTAGTCCTAGTTTATTTCTCTCTTTTTTTTTTCTTTTGAGGTCACCGCAGCTGTATTCAGATCTGCAGCGGCGCAAAGGGCCCTCCGCGCTTATCGCTTGTTTGCATCTGGGCATGCATGCGGCGACAGCGTCTCCAATTACTTCCAGCAGAGCCAACGATCGAAAGAAACTGACACGCCTTTAACGACCATTTACCTGTCCTACCGAGCCCGTTGTCACTGCCAGTTGCCTTTGCACGCCGCTCGAACTACAGTGTTGCGGCACCTGTGCAGACGATGCCGATGAGCACGGCGTCGCGTGGCACTGACGCGGACAAATCGGCCCAAAAGTGGTTTATTATCGGCATGTTTCCAGCTGGTCTCTTTCGCAGTTCCCGTGCTCATTTTCGATTTGTTCCTCAACTGCAGAGAACGGAGTTTAGGCGTGGACCTGACCGTGAGGCGCCCTTGTAAACTCCGTCTCACAGGATGTGTCCTAGGTGCGGTGAAAAATTATATATATATACATATATATATATATATATATATATATATATATATATATATATATATATATGGTTTGTAACTCGAAGTGGCGAAGAAATAGGGAACGACGTATAAAAGTAGATGCCCGCAGGGCGCCTTATTCATTGTGACAACGAACTGCCAGCGCAAAATATAGCGTGCACAATTTACTCGTAGTCACTGCTGACGTGTTCGTCACTGTGTGTGGCAACGGTGCCGTCCTCCATGCCACCGGATTTATTGGACAGGCAACGCCTCGGAAGTGCCCACGGCATAATCGAACATGGCAAAGCCGTGTTCTCCTGCACGTTGTTTAAACACCGCACCGTAAGTGGTGGCAATTGCGGTGATGCCTATAGGTTTTGTTTCGCTGCAGTTTGAAGCACCAGAAAATTAAATTTAAAAATGCCGCTTTGCATTACTGTCAAGAACCCTAATATAACACAAGGCGCATCCTGAGGCCATAAAATTTAAAAAAAAAATGAAAAGAAAGAGGAGAAAAAGAACTTGCAGCACATTTGTGCTAGTATGGTACATAGAATGTCATATTTTTTGCTATGCTCGGTTAACATATTTTCTAAGAATTAGCTGTGGCATGTAACAGAATTGTACTCCTTGGGCTGGACTGCTCGAGAAACAGACCTCACTTGCACGAGAAATCAAACGCCTCTTCGACTAATTACCAAAATTTCACTCACTATCTTTCAAACTATTTACTTTAAGGCGTATATCACAATTTACAAATTCTTACCGGTGAGCACGTAAGGCATACCTACTCCTCGACAATGACGAGGAACATCCGGGTTGAATAACCGAAGTTACGCGCGCAGGACCGCAAGCTCGGTTGCCATCGTCGTTAAAATTCATGCTCTCTATTTAATCTCAATATGTTGGGCGAGGCGGGCACGACTGTTGCGGGACCGGTGTAAGTTAAGCACGGTTACGGCTGAAACTCGTACGCGGCGTAGGTGTACGTAAGCAGGCAAAAGGGGTGAAGTGGTATTCCTGTGACAAGTGGTATATATAGTATACATAGTACAGCGACGGCAGTAAAGTGCCTTTCGAACGGTTCGTAATGCGCTCTGTTGATAGAGTCTTTCGTAGATCACGTCTAGGAGGGCCGAAGTGCGTCCGTCAGAGCGCGTCCTTTTCGAGGCACTTTTGGACGTAGTTCACCACGTAGCGGTCATCCTGCTCAGTGCGGACGAAAATGAGCCAGTCCGCCGGTGCGCAGGGATGTATTTACTGGCGCTATAGAGAATTGGCGGAACTGGTATTATTAATCCAGTAAGCAAATGCACTTGATTTAGAAACGATAGCACTGACTGCACAGGGGCACCAGCCAGGAACTTTTCGCTAACGATTATGACGTTAAGAATGATGATGACGACGACCATCATGATCCCAGTAACTGCGGCACATGGCAGCTTCCAGGATCGGGAGTCGTATACAAAGAGATCCTGTGTTATCGTAAATTTGAAGTAAATGTACCAACCTTTAAACAAAGAGAAAGTATGAAGTTAAGCAGATATGTGCAACCTCATGTAACCATTTCTTTGGCTGTCATGTATGACAGGTGCCTACTGAGGATAGATGGCGCTCGATGATGACTTCAAGGAAACAGCAATTTTTCTTTCTTTCTTTTTTTCTTTTTTTAAGTAAACGTTTGTCCGCTGATGTGTGACATACGACGTCGTTTCTAAGCGCAACTTGGTGGCTCTTTTCTTAATATAGCTCGATGCAATGCTTATGCAGATCGGAAGACATTAGTTGGGGCGCCTGTCTCATATACCCACGTGCAGAACACAACGCCCAGGTACTGATATTATATTCACACATTCACATCTGAACTGTCGTTGTCAACGACCACACATGACCAACAAGTGATAGGGAGAAGAGGGTGGTGGCTAACGTTCAGCCTCGCAACACACCTTGCCATGTTGAATCGTAGGAAGTCGCACAATTCGCGGTTGGTACACAAAATTATTTAAACTTTCGTGTAGCTGCATATCTTACGAAAGTCAAGATCACCTACTCTCTCATTATTCTAAGCTTAAAGGAAGCAATGATGTTCCGCGTACATAATTGTGTCCGTTTTTGATGTACACCAACATTACTATGATTTAATGTTCCATAATTTCCTGATGTTAAAGATGTGATCAAATAACGCTAGCCATGGAGGATAGGCCACACAAGAAAGTCGGCATAGAATATTTGTCACTCTCTGGGTTCCACTTGTAGCTGTCACTACAGGTGCGTCGACACTTTTTTTTTCCTGATAGTTGTCTTTTACAACTGGCCAGAACGACTCGATGGCGCAATGCACTGATATTTGCGAGGTACAAGTAGGTGGCTCAGATGGGTGGCATTTGATAAGCGTGCACCAACTCTTGGAGCCATGATTCGTATCTTCCGGGAAAACGATTCAAAGCCGGTTTACAGGTACCCATAGCGCGTAATTAACGCCGGCAGGCCAAGCCGACGATGGCTCCTAAGCGTGTCATGGCAGTTTCGCGAGGTTGTCTTCCCCGAGCAGCCCACTGCCTCTTTTCCACCGCCATTATTCGTTGCATGTACATAAAGAAAATTAGCGCGCTGCGCTACATATTTCTCGTCCGTGCTTTCCCTGCATAATTCAATCACCTGCAAGGACGGCCTGAAGACTGGTCCTTGGAAGCCCAGATGGGTGTAACGAGCACAACACAGAAGAACCCAACACAGAATAACAACAACTAATTGGCGCTAAGCACTACACGCACGATTCACCGCGCCAAGAAGGCAAGTGCTCTCGACTTCGTCTCGTGGCAGCGGCGTCACAGGCACTCGACGCCGACGACGCGTCGGGGATGCGAGAACTAATTGCAGCCCGAGGATATAAAGTAGATTGGGTTGGAGATGAGCGAATACTTAATCAGCGCCAGTGGCAGCAGGTTAAAGAGATGTATGCGTGCACAGAGATATGACGGTGCCGTAATCAGATGCGCTGCGGAAACCGCAGTACAAAACACACCCAAAGTGCCAAAACTTCGAAGACGCGAGCCGCGCCGTCTCAAGATGCCACGTCTGGAAAGGTAAGCGACGCACTCGAGGCGGCGCTGCCTCCCTCTGCCGACGTTGTAGGCCCTGCCAATGTTGCTCGAAGCAAACACACTGACGCTGTCAGCGTCTGAAGAGAAAGCACACGCTTGCAGTTCGTTACTCCGGCATCGCCCCGAGGCCTGTGATAACCGGGTCTCCCCTTAAAGTCGTCTTCGCGCTTTCTCTTCCGGCGCTTTCCTGCCTGTGCGTTGGTTGGCGTGGGTCTGTCTGTCTGTGTGGTTTAGCGCGTTTGCGCATGTGCGTGCGTGTGTTAGTACTCGCGTGTTTCATTGTGTGTTTATGTATGTGATGGAGAGCCCGTGGCTACTGAGAGTAAAAAAAAAAGAAGATGGATGGAGAGAACGATGACAGAGCCGAGAGAACGCGGACAAGCCGGGAGGTCGTTAAGGATGATGTTGATGAACCGCTAAAAAGAGATAGCTTTTGCTTTACGATACCCGGTTGTTGATAAAGGAACAAGAAACATCGTGTTCACAGTTCCTATGCCTTAATGTAGTTGTTATACCAAGCAGCAAGCGCTCCATGGGTTCATTTAGCTTGTGATGTTCGACCTATAGGAAATATTTGCTGCCTCCTTATACAAGCGTTAAATAAATGTACGTAACTATCTTGGCGTGTAATTCTTGTCCCTTGCGAGCAACGCGCTTTATTCTGATGTGTTCTTGCTCATAGGTCAGGCATTCATCGGGCTAACGTGAAGCGTATCAACATGGCCTGCAGCATGCGACACTGCGGGTCTCTGTTGGGCTTAGAACGACAGAAAGCTGAGCTGGTTGGTAAGGATTCATAATGCAAAAAGGAGGTGAGGCGTGCAGACAGGACACAAGAGTAGAGAAGTGGAAAACACGGGCTGCCGCTTGGGCCTGAATATCGTTCCTCTTGTTACTGTCGGACTAGACTTTAGTCATTAAATGTTTAATGTATCGCAAAATTTCAGTTCCATGAAGTTCGGCCTGTCTCCTTTGTTGGTACGTAGAACGTGCAACTTTCTTGATGCTTGTGCAACTAGCTCGCCTTCCAAGACGCGTTCGTTATGAAGCGAAAGGGTTATGCGGGAAACATCTGCTTTATCACCCATTTATGGCCCATGTGTATATCAGGGTTCTTTTTAAAGTACCAAAGTGTTAAAGTGTTAAGGTAAGCCAAATTGAACGTGCCTGTCACTTGCCTTACCAGAATGTTTTCCTTGCAAAAGTCGTCAGAAAAAAATCCAATGAAAAAAAAACGTTCCATTTCTCATGGTCAGTATTTTATTTTTCAGCTCAACAAGTGTAAACAGCAAAGCGGCAGCCACAAGACGAGAACATAAATGTTAGGTTGATTTATGCACAGAGAACATTATGCATGCATGATATAAAAGGAAAAAAATTTTCGCATTCACTTCCGTTTCACAAGTTCTATGAAACAATAAACAGGTCATCGCGCCTAGCAGCAGCATAGCTGAAAAGAAAAATCATGCGGATTTCACGCACTCTGAGAATGGGTGTAAGCGAGGCTTTCTTTACTGTTCGCTTTCATGGACGATTCTTAGTTTAAATGTTGAGCGCGTGGTGCAATACGAGAATGGTGAAGTTAAACGTTGCCTTAAGTGCACCACTTCTGTTTCTCTACGCAGTGTGCAGAAAAGAAAGCAAGACGTGTTTCCTTGAGGCGTATTTTCTCCAGTTTGTTCGCGACCGTTTTTACGTCTATAGGAGTAGGGTTTTCATGTTTGAAGAAACCCCAGGGCAGACAGGCTTTCGGACGTTGCCATTTGTTGGGCGTGTTGGTAAACTGAAAGCATATTTGGCGCCAGCAAATAAGGACGGAAGGGAGACAACACCACATTGCGCCAACTTCAACAACGTGAGCGCATTATGGTGTCGTCTCCCTTCCGTCCTTGTTTGCTCGCGCTAACTATGCTTTCAGACTTCCTTTGTCATCTCCAGCACCTCCCAGTAATGCGAGCTGCCATGACTCGTTTCGTGTCTGCGTGCGTATCGGTGTGTGTGTGTGTGCGGGGGGAGGGGGGGGGGGGGGTTCGCATGTTATACGAAGAAATTATTTTATTTACAGTGAAGTATTGACGGCTTGGATGTTATATACACATGTTTACATGCAGTAAATCATAGATATAGTATTCGTTTAGGTTTTCAGTGGTAAACCGTTGTTTAATAGATACTGATGAGCTATCTGGTAAGTCACGATATTGAAGCGGCACGTTAAATCTTACACGTTCACGCGCGCAGATTTAAGTGCGCAGCATCCAAATCATAATCCATCGCGTTTCCGTCGTGGTGTTCCTGATGCGTCGCTTTATTCTAGCGCAAATGCGGGTCCAAACGCCCCAAGCACCTCAACGTGCTGGCTTGCCCGCTAGAAATGTATGCCGCTAGCTGTAAGCCGCTTCTCGTAGCATGCGTCCATGCCGTTCGACGCTAGAGGCCAGATACGTACGGAAAAAGTGCGTGGAACTCGACCAGAAAGCGTAGCTTCAATAAAAAAAGATACCAAGACAAATATTGGGGGGTTTGTTATGTGTGCAATGGCGTAAAAATGAAGTTCACAGTCATTCCGGTGTGTATAAAGAAGGTTAGCTTGTGCGTGCGTACGTGTGCGTGTTTGTCTGTGTCTGTGTCTGTGTGTGCGCGTATGTGTGTGCTCTACACCAAGCTAGATGACCATAGATGCTGCGGCTGGTGCATCCTGCAGGGACGCCAAAAGTGGTCTCAAATAAGAGTGCCCAGGCACTGCTTTCGGCATAACCCGCCGAGGTGGCTCGGCGACTGCGACGTTGCGCTGCTAAGCACGAGGTCTCAGGTTCGATTCCCGGCCACAGCGGCCGCGTTCCGGGAGAAACAATGCAAATAAAAACCTACGTGCCCGATGCATTGGATGTGCATTAAACAATCCAAAGGGATAAAAAGTCTGAATACCGCGGCGTGACTGAGATCGCAGTTTTGGCGCCTAAATGCCCAAAATTACTTTTACCTTATAGGTATTACTACGTGCACCAGTGAGAGCGGGAATATACCAAGTTTGCCTCTTGGACCAATCATATTCTTTCTTGGCCCTGCACCATGAAAAACTTCCGAGGAGGGATTCCTGAAAACGGAACTCCATAATATTATTTAGCGAATTCATCTTGCTTAATTCCAAGTATCCTTAATGATCTTATTAGGCGCTCTCAGATGTAGCCAAATCAGCTACTTCTGTTCTACTTCTCTTTTCTTTCTTTTTTTTTTTGCAACAACCCACATTGCTATTCAGACGCTGCTGTAAGAGCTAACTTCTGGGCTAGATAATTCGTAGAATCAAAACCATTGTATTCTGCTCAAGGGAGCGGAACACTGTAACTGCTGGCGCACCATCGGGTGTTCAGCCACATTTGTGCGTACGTCGACAGTGTAATGGCCTCTTCCATTAACCCGTCGCCTCTGATCCTTCCCTAACACGGCTGGCATCGAGCAAAACTCGTGGCGGCATTAGACGCACTTCCAACGCTCTTTCTCTGTGCCACTTTTGTATTCCGCAGGTGCGTCGGCGCAACTCTAAAGAGACGGCCGTTAATAAAGCAGAGTGCTGAGCAATTCGAACTCTCGCTGCCACCTGCTGCCCACTGGGTTGGTTCAGATGGCAGATTTCCACAGAGGGGCTTCAAACCCTGATGCGTGGCATTTAATTTTTCTTCAACTCTCTCTCTCTCTCTCTGTCTCTCTCTATGAGAAACCAGTAAGACTTGCTTTAGTAGTTCGGTGCTACGTTCGGAATGATGGCAATTTTCTCTTACAAAAAACACGGAAGTGAATGGACAGTTCCATAGGTTATGTAGCATGAAAATAACTTTTATTCTCACGTAAATAAGGGGAGGTATTCTCTCTTTACGACTGCCGGGGCTGTCGCAGGCCGTATACTGTTTCTCTCTCTCTCTCTCTCTCTGCGTGTACGCGCGTGCGTGTGCGTGTGTGTGCATGTGTGAGTGTGTGCGTGTGTTTGTGTGCGTGTGTGTGCATGTGTGTGTGTGCGTGTGTGTGTGTATGTGCGTGTGTGTGCGTGCGTGCGTGTGTGTGTGTGTGTATGCGTGCATGCGTGTGTGTGTACGTGTGCGTGTGTGTGTGTGTGTGCGTGCGTGTGAGTATGCGTGTGAGTATGCGTGTGTGTGTGTGCGTGTGTGTGTGCGTGTGTGTGTGGGCGTGTGTGTGTGCGCGCGTGTGTGTGTGTGCGTGTGTGTGTGTGTGTGTGTGCGTGTGCGTGCGCGTGTGTGCGTGTGCGTGTGCGTGCGTGCCTGTGCGCGTGTGCGTG
Organism: Dermacentor albipictus; assembly: GCF_038994185.2. Taxonomy (NCBI): domain Eukaryota; kingdom Metazoa; phylum Arthropoda; class Arachnida; order Ixodida; family Ixodidae; genus Dermacentor; species Dermacentor albipictus. Next base: position 120,193,911 of record NC_091822.1, on the reverse strand, counting down.
CGTGCCTGTGCGCGCGTGTGTGTGCGTGTGTGTGTGTATGCGTGTGTGTGTGCGTGTGCGTGCGCGCGTGTGTGCGTGCGTACGTTTGTGTGTGTTTGCGTGTGGGCGTGCGCGTGTGTGTGTGCGTGCGTGCGCGCGTGTGTGTGTGCGCGCACGCGCGTTTGTGTGTGTGTGTGTGTGTGCGTGCGTGCGTGCGTGTGTGTGTATGTGTGCGTGTGTGTGTGTGTGCGCGTGTGTGTGTGTGTGTGCGTGTGGGCGTGTGTGTGCGCGCGTGTGTGTGTGTGCGTGTGTGTGCGTGTGCGTGCGCGCGTGTGTGTGTGTGCGTGTGCGTGCGTGCCTGTGCGTGCGTGTGTGCGTGTGTGTGTGTATGCGTGTGTGTGTGCGTGTGCGTGCGCGCCTGTGCGTGCGTGTGTGCGTGCGTACGTGTGTGTGTGTGTGGGCGTGCGTGCGTGCGCGCGTTTGTGTGTGTGTGTGTGTGTGTGTTTGTGTGTGTGTGTGTGTGTGTGTGTGTGTGTGTGTGTGTGTGTGTGTGTGTGTGTGTGTGTGTGTGTGTGTGTGTGTGTGTGTGTGTGTGTGTGTGTGTGTTTTAGGTTTGCCTTACGGCATAAGCAATTTATTCCACAAATACAAGGAACTTTCGCGTTACGGCTATAAATGTATATATATTTGCGTAGCTTTCCCAGGTAAAAAGACGTGATACACTTGAAGTTTTGCTGTGGAACTGGCGACCATCTTGTGCACATTTACTACAACTTCATCCTCCTTCTCTACCCTGCTCTGTTTCCTGCATTTCTTCATCTTCTATCCGAACACTCATACCGCTTCACACATCAGTATGGCTCGATTGTTGGACCTGTGTAGCCGAGAATCTTATACTGACGGTCTCGAGATATAAAGGCCCACTGTTTTCAGGCAGCGTTGTCGGATCTGCTTTAGGGCAAGGCAGGTTCACAACAGGCGTTTGATCGCAACATGTGGATGCTGGAATTGAGCAATGTGGGCTGGTATTATGTAAACTGCGCTGGTATAATATCAATGAACAAGTAATCACATGGATTCAGGAATATCTTTCTTTGCGGTTTCAATATGTGGTGGTGAATGGTGCAGTATCTGGTGTGGATCGCGTAACGTACGGTGTCCCTCAGGGCTCGGTCTTGGTCCCATTGCTCTCCTTAATATTTGTTACTGACCTTCCCGACACCATCACTTCTTCCGTCAGATTATTTGCCGATGATCTAATAATATATAAGGAAATTACAAGCGTTGCGGTTACTGTTATGTTACGAAACGATTTAGCTAAACTAGGAAACTGGTGTAGAGAATCCCATATGCAAATAAACGCACAAAAAACTCTCCACATGCGTTTCACGAAAGAGTGCATGCCAACGGTAATATAAAATCTATCCGGCTCTAAATTGCAGACTGTTTCCGAGTATAAGTGCTTAAGGTTATTTCTCACACCATCTATGTATTGGCCCAGGCGCGTCGATTTCATTACAGCAAAGGCACACAAAGTATTAGGATTCTTACGGTGTAACACGAAGCTATTTCTTCAGCAGGCCCGCGATTTTTTGTATAAATGCCATGTCAGACCAAGTTTAGAGTATGGATGCACTATGTGGGACCCTCCCACGGGTACCAAGCGAGAGCAACTTGAATGAGTCCAGAATTTAGTATCACGGCATGTAACTGGTAACTATGCAAGAAACCTCAGCATTACTGCTACAAAACAAACATTAGAATGGCAGCGTTTACGAAAAAGAAGGCATACTTTATGTTTGAAGATTTTTCCCAATATATTTGATGCTCAAATTGGGAAAGACCGCAATAAGCATATTTTTCAGCCGCATTATATATCGAGACGAACAGATCGTGAGCTCAAGGTCAGGTGATATAGCTACAGAACTAATCTTTTCAAAAGCACTTTTTTTTTCCCAAAACCATTTCTGAGTGGAATCGACTACCTGCTGCCGTGGTTGGCATACTTGATAACAAAGCTTTTGCAGCTGCTCGTTAAAATTCTCCTCTGTCTACTACTGCAGCTGACGTTTTTTTTTTTCTATATACCCCTTTATTCTATAGTTCGATTGTTCCATTTTCGTCTACCAAAGCCCTAGGAGCATAGTGTTTTTTACGCTGGTAATGTGCACTGACATCTTGATTGTACTACTTCTGTTCCTTGGTGATATTGATTTTGCTTCATACTGTACCGATGTCTATTATAAAAATGTCATAGGTTTTCTATAGTGCTCTGTGTAACCCACTCACCCCCCCCCCTCACTACCCCTGTAATGGCTAAATGGCGCTGTAGGTATGAGATATAAATAAATAAAAGATATATCTCCGAATGGTTCATGCAGATTGTGTGGCAAGCCATAGGGTGCCAATGGGGTAGTGCCACCCCCACATGGTTTCTTGGCAACACCACCTCTTTCTGGTGAACACGGTCGCAGGGGTGGTTTCAATCCCGTTGTAGGATTGAATTTCGTTTGGGGCGGCGGGGAATCTTCTGGCAGGGGAAGGAATTCAGAATATACTTTTGCTTCTTCCCTAAGTTATGTAATGTTTTGCAACACCAGAGAGAGAGACAAAATGTAAATAGTATAAGGATGGCTAAATTGGAGCATGAACTACTACAACAGAGGAAAAGGCACGAGAAGAGACAAAACTGGCGAGACAGACAGACAACTAGTCGCCAGTAAAAAATGCTTCCATACCAACCGGATGCTTCCATATCAACTCGCCTACTTTTCGCTTCTGATTAGTATAATGAATTATGTGTTCTCATCAAAAAATAATGCTGTTACCTGCAGTTTAAAAACCGTAAGCTCATGTAAGCACTGTGAACAGCGGCAAGTCATGGCCAATGCTGACTTGTGGGACTTAATTTTTTTCATATTGTAATGCAATGTGAAGGCTCCAGAGATTTCATTCTGCAGATCAAGAAAGGCCCTTCTAGAAAGCCGTTTCGCGAAAGGCATTACAAGAGAATAGAACTATGCATCACGCTCTACATGTCGTTGTTGTCGTAGTTGTTGCCGCAAAAACGATTTTAAGTCTTGGCAAGGACAAATGCATTCAACCGACCATGGAATTCATGTTGGATGTTCCCTACGGCTGCCGACTACTGAAAGCTGAGACCAAAATGAGACATTTTTGAACAAACACGCGAACATGCATTATGCATAAAACCGGTCAACCATACGTGGGCAACGTGGACGTGTGGAAGGATACGAGAGAATACTGCGGCCGATAGTGCAAGTCACCTACGTTAGTTTTGTGAGTGTCCAGCCTGACCACTTACGATACTCGCCCTCCTTCCAAGGAGACTGTTTGTTCCCTCGTCAAATACTCTGACAATAAACTGCATAGAACAAAAATATCTGTCCCGTGCCTTTCGCCATTCATCATGCATGCACCGAATCGCTTCAAAATGAACCCCGGCAGGTGTTTCGAAACCAATAACCGGTATTGCACATTTGTGCGTGCCACCTCTAGTCTGTCGCGGTCTCTCTGTTTGCGTATGCCGGTGCGACTGGGCTTGTTTTTGTGGTCGTGTCAGTACTTGGCCACCATCAATCATGGTAACCTCAAAACAAACTCTAGAAATAAAAGCGTTTTACAGATCTGGTATTTTTCCTGTTCTGTTCCAAGGAGCTCCCCGGTTGCGTTCCCTGAAGTACTTTCCCTGGCATTCATTTTTTCTCGTCCATGTAAATAGGAATGGCCATGTCTGACTCTACCGCTTCGTTTTCATTTTTTTATGTATTCGCGAAGCATCTGATATGCTCAAAGGAACATGATGTCTTGTCTTTTTTCGTTCGTAAAGTATTTATAAGAAACAGACTAGCAGTAGCAATAGGCGATAGGTCAGATGGAAATCTTAAGAGAGACGGATAAGAAGGGGAGATTATAGAAAGCTTAACCAGGATGCGAAAATGACCAATTATTTCGCTGAACCACTATATCATTGTCATTTTGGAGGAAAAGCAATCAAAACTTTCTGAATCAGTTCCGGTTCTCGTAATAATAACGTTCTTTCTTTCTTGTTTTAAGTTCAGTTACAGCTCAGCAACCTTGTCCTGTGCCTTTGTAAACTTTGGAGCGTTTACTTCTTTTTTCTTTTTCTTTTTCGTACTAGTTAAAGTAGGGGCAAGAGAGCAGGGTTTCCATATAAGAGGCACCAAGGTGAACTGCATGGAAGACGTTCAGGATAAAAAAAAATTTATTCAAGATTGAGGTGCTTTCGAAAACGGTGGAAGTCTATCGCTCCCCTCTGTCATTTCTGATTGCTCTCGCGCCTCCTTTTTAGTAAGCTGAAGACAACGTGATGACAGCAAGGTGCTTGCGAAAAGTGCAGATCACATAAGTAACAAGAAAAAGGGCTTTTTTTTTTTTACAGCGACTCAAGTTTCCTCAAGAAACTACCAACTTCGAGAGACACTTCATCGTTCCCTTGACGTCTGAGACAGGTGTCCCTAAAATCTGTAAACACGTTGTTCGCGCTCTGGTCCTGTCCCTGTAAACAAATAAAAGTCATGAAAGCCTTGCGCGATGTTTTTGTGGATAATGATCTCATTATTTGTAAAATAAATAAATGGTCTCCGTGATTTCTAGCAAAAAAAGAAAACAAATATGAAAGAACGACACTGACGAATAAAAAAGTTTGACAGTTCATAGGCTTTCCTACATAAATTACTAGAGGAAACTCTGATGTTGAGATAGTCTCGACATAAATGGGGTTAACATTGATTTGTCTAATCTTGAAGGCTTCAGATGTTTCTGAAGAGGTATTTATTGCGGCTTAGGTTTCTAAACTTCCAGGGAACTACATCTTTTTCTAAACACGCAAATGTAATGCGTTTCTTGAACATGCGTAATCATTGTTGTAGCACTTTATTTATTTATTTATTTATTTATTTATTTATTTATTTATTTATTTATTTATTTATTTATTTATTTATTTATTTATTTATTTATTTATTTATTTATTTATTTATTTATTTATTTATTTATTTATTACGAAGGTGAAAACACAACAGACAGGAGTGGGCAAAACATAGAAAACAGAAGAAACAGAACATGATATAAGATTAAGCAATGATTCCAGTGATGCAAGTTTTGAAGGCACTTGTATCTCTGATTGAAGCAATGGCGGCGGGAATGTGGTCGTAGTCGGAGCTTGTGGCGCGAACAAATGAGTTAAAGCAGAAATTGTTGCGGCAACGAAGTACACCAACTTTGTAACGGTGGTCGTTGCGCTGGTAAATATACGCGGCTGGTTAAAAGAGTGAGTCACGCAGACCAGAGTTAAAATAATAAATTTTATGGAAAAGATAGAGACGGCAAATTTTACGACGAAGTGACAGATGGAGCAAACTGAGAGGCTATTTCACTACGGTGGCACTAGCTGTGGGTGAATAGTTCGGTAGAATGGACCGTACAGAGTGCTCTTGGATTGCTTCGATGGAAAGAAAGAAATTAACATGAGGATATTCAAATTACGCATATATACGCATATTCAAATTTAGAACGCACTAATGTTTTATAATTTAGGAGTTTGAAACTGCTAGGGGCAAGTGAAATATTACAACTTAAGTAACTAAGTAATCGATTTGCGCTATAGATGATGTGCCCTACGTGCACTTGCATTAAAGTGTCTTGTAATGTGGACGCCTAGGCATTTGTACGAGGAAACTTGAGACGGTGGAGCGTTGTTAAGAGAATAGTTACAGGAGAGAAAATTACTAGCATCCCGGGAATATCTAATTACAGTTGGTTACATTCAGTTTTATCAGACAAGTATTGCACCATGGAAGAACCCTGTGTAAGTATACTGAAGCATGACAGTATCATTGGTTAACATTTCGCAGCAAATTACACAATCACCAGCGAACAACATTGTAGAGGAAGAAACGCTATTGAGCAGGTCATTTGTGTACATAAGGAAGAGTAAAGGGCAGAGAACTGATCCTTGAGGGACGCCGAATGTTACAGGAGAGCTGTTAGAGTTGTAGCCGTCAACTGACATGGACTGATTAGGAGGGGACAAGAAGCATTCAATACGTCGTAAGCTATTAGTATCCAACTTAGGTATGCCGAGCTTTAGGAGTACAAGCTTATGGCAAACAGAGTCGAAGGCTTTAGCAAAATCGATTAAGACGCAGTCGATGAAGGAGCAGTGGTCAAGTGCAGAAAATAAGTCGTGGGTAAAGGAGAGGAGTTGTGTTTCGCACAAATAAGCTTTGGTGAAGCCGCGTTGGTGCACATTAAAGAGGGGTGTTTTTTTCCAGGAAAGCTATTAAGGGATTGTAGATGACGTGCTCGATTAATTTACAAGGTATGATTGTCAACGAAAGTGGCCTATAGTTGTCAGGATATTGTACATTACCTGCCTTGTGCAACGGAACCACTTTTCGGACCTCCGAATCACTCGGAAGTTATCTAGTGACGCAGAAAAGAAACCGACAATATTATGGAAGAATAAATATTCGTATTTTTCAAATAAATAGGATTAATAGCATTTTCGCGTGGTGAAGAAAGCTTTATTCTTTTTTCTATTAACATGCCAATTTCAACCGAATAAACGACAATGGAATCCATTAGAATAAAACCACAACAAACAAGTATGGGAAGTGACTTTGGTTCAATATCAGTAAGGGAAGATGAAAATACGTCGTTGAACAGAGAACAGCGATTCGGTCTAGTAGCGCTTGCACCATCTTCACCCATGGGCTCAACTACAGTGATGTTGTCACCCTTGTCTACCTTCGACTATTTGCGCGGATTACTAACAAGAGGGAAGTGTTCCTTTAAAGATTGAATCCTTCGCTGATGAGAGCGCATGTGCGAAGTCATTGGCCTGAGGTGATAAGATTACCAACGACAATCGGTTCCAGATAACCTAAACTTCCTGTAAAGACTTTCTTTTTCCCTTTTTAATATAAAAGCTGATTTAGGGATGGCATGAACCAGGCCAAACTTTTATTGCTTTTCAGCCACCGTGACGGTGTGTACATTTCAGTTAATTTCATTATCTTGGACATGAATAAAAGCCAGTTATCATGAACAGATCTTTCTGAAAATTCAAAAAGGAAGTCAGACAAAAAAAGATGCCAGTTCACCACTAACGGCTTTGTTGTTACCCCGACTGTAATCCCTAATTTTCTTCTTGCTTTGTTGCCGGCGAAGAATATTGTAATGAGAAATGCATAGCTGAATGGTCGCTGAGGGCAGGGTAGCATTGTTACATCTCCAACCAAAGAAGGCTGTGGGGTAAGTAGTAAATCGAAGATACAGTCACACTAGAAAGCGCAGTACGCGTCGGATATTTAATGAATTGTGTAAGCTCGAAACCTGAACAAGTGTTTATGAAAGCACAGTGTTCTGAGGAATCAGAACTTACGTGAGAATGAGGCTCGGCCCAAGAAATGCCTGGAAAGTTGAAATCGCCCAACAGACAGGCGGGGGCCAGCGGGTATTGATGCTGAAGTTTGTGCAGAACGTCGTGTAACTCTAAGCAGAAACCGCAAGGATGGCCAGGAGGTCGGTAGCAAGTACAAAAGAGACAATGCTTCTATTACGCAGACGGATGAGGACACAAACTGGTTCCAAGGGTGACACAGCAGGAATAACAAAATAGGCAAGATCGTGGTCCACGTACTGCGATTAAATCTCCGCTACCAGTTCGAGTTCCGTGATCACACAGACAATATGCATACTTTCTCGCACATTTCAACAGCTCTGTGTTGTATTGATTTTCACTGACAGCCACGTTACGCTCAATATGATAACATCAGCGCAACACGTGTTAGCTAACGATGATAGGGTATCACGCTTGTTCAGTAAACTGTTGACATTGCAGTACAAAAAAAGAACATCGTTTAAAACATTGAAACAATGTCTTGTGTGTGCTTTTCTTTTTTTTTTGCGAACTGCATCCGCGGCGGAGGTGCAGTTCACCATTAAGAGGCCCACAAACATAGCTTTGCTCGTCATCCTTCTTCACAAAGTAGAAAGACACTGATTTTTTTTTCTCTATGCAGCGGGCCCGGCGCCAGACCTCTGGCCGCTTCAGGTGCAGGGGTTGACGCTGCCCCGCCATTCCACGACTAAAATTCGCATGCTCTGTCAGTCACTTTAAAAAAGCTATAGGTTTTTCTTTTTCATTTATTATTAGCTTACTGTGGCGTAGCGCATACTGCTGCCCACTGGCTTTCGCAAATTGCAGCAGTTTTTGCGCGCGGTGCGCTTCTTCTGATAAACATCTTCGCTAACAGATACCCCAGTGCATGTAAGCTTTTGATTTTTGAGATAGCACACTTTGTTTGACCTGAAATGAAAAAAACCATGCGATAATCACTCTGCACGTATTTGGAATGAACGAACCCAAGCTACGAACGCGAGAAATCTCGTTATCAGGCAACTACAGACCGAGCAGTTTTGACACCAATTCCAGCACCTTTTCCTCGGCACTAGCCCTTGTTACAGCGCCGCAGTCTGCAATGCCGTAGCAGGCAAGATTTTTTACTCCTGGTTCATGTTTCCTGCTCGTTCAGACGTGCCTGTAGTACTGCATTTTCTGCTTGACCGCTACAGAAACCAACTTCTCAAAGTTTGAGTCCTCGTGACTGTTTTCCAAAAAGATTACTTTGTCCTCTAGAGCGGACACGCTAGAAGTTCAGTCCAGAACGGCTGAGTCAAGCAGTTCGTGGCTTTTCTCGACCCCGTCAAAGAACTTGAGGAGCCCATCGTGACGTTTGTCCAGATCCCTACCAAGCTGCTTGATTGCCGCTAGAATTCCCTTATATTGACTTCTATATTTTTCATGCTGCGGTCCAGGATTAGGTTCAGCATCACTGCAAAGTAGAAGGCCTTTGAAACGCGACCACACTTGAGAGCAATAGACAACAAAACCCGTGGATATGGGAACTGCAGCAGGAAAACGTTGTTAGAACGTCTAAAAAAACAGCAATAGGGAAAAGCAGTTTGTTTATGCCATCAGTGCCTCATTCCTATCGCCGCACAGTAAATAAATAAATAAATGAATGCTTGTAGATAGTCCTATTTCAGCGCTCCAATATTTTATCTCACAATTACGCTATGATGAATTTCTCATGCGATTGGCAATTTGCGAGCTTTGGTATGATGTGCGCTCACTTTTTTGCGTGCACTGTGCTTACATTGTAATCACAGATCAATTTATTCCTTCTTTTTTTTTGTCATCCACTTGCAAAACAGCTTTTTATCTCAACTACTTGAGATGATCCCGCTTCACTCGGGGCCATGGATGAGGGAAAAAAACTCTTACTTCGTTACCATACTAACTTGCTCGAGTAGTATTGCTTCCCATCAAAAGGGCAGAGGCGCGACCTTTCGTGAAAATAACTGATTAATGAAATTAGTTTAGCGGTCAAATACAAGCACTTGAAGATATAGCGAATTATACTTGAGTCGGGTGGCTATTCTAATGCACTAATATTGTTAGCACTTCTTTAGCTGCTTTCCATAAGTTGTGGAGAAAAGGCGAAACTTACTCTACTTCGTAGCACATACGCTACTTTTTTTCTGTTTTGGTAATTAGTTACTTTGTCACTCACTTTTTTTGTACTTTGTTAGTTTCTATTGCGCTTTCGTGATTTTCAGTGCTTAAACTATGTCGTATTTACTGGTGTATTCTTTTGATGTTGCTGAATATGTTTCCATTGTGACCACCTGTATTTTAACCCCCCTACGATAATGCCGTACAGGCGATGTAGGTATACCGAATAAATAAATAAATAAAAGCGCCTGCAGACACTAGGGGAGGCAGTTGATGTTTGAAAGTTCTGGTTCTCGTACAGAAGGAAGGCGACGCACATTAGCCATGCTCGTTGCTACCTGCAGATGGGGCACAAAGCAGATGACTGCACAGGCTGAGCGTCTGTTCGCTCTAGAATGCTGTAGATTATTACGCAAGACACGTGAACAAAACTATATGGACAACTTTACTACAGCTATTCAAAGCACGTGTGGTACAAATATCTCGTTTTAAAGTTCCACAGTCAAGCATTAAGAAATATAGTCGTCATTTTGTGTCTATGATAGAGGCCGTCTACAGTACGTGACGAAAACTGCACTACTGTAGGGTTGCCATCAGACCAACACTGGCGTGTGTGTCGTGTACTGACATATCACCACCTGCTATTACGCCCTTAGACGTACCTTTTCGGCGGAGGATGCGTGATTGAAATTTTTCCATTTTTTTTTCTCCGGTCTCTCTCTCTGTCTCTTACTATAACTGTACCTTGCATCCACTTTTTCTGTCCTCTGTTATCTATCTATATACCTGCAAGTAACATTAGTTCAGCTGTTGATGTAAGCGCGCGCAAGCTAAGCACTTGGTAGACAAGGTATACGCCTCAACCATATCGGGCAGTTTTCGCTTCAGCAATGTTTGAAGCACCGAAGCAACGACATTAGTCTCGCTGGCGCGTTTATTAACCTCATCTAAATTGGCAGTGATGTGCACATTGCCTCATTAGGATCAAGTGTTGAAATAACGCACATCTTATATTCAAATTAAACTGCGTAAAATGAAAATTTAAACAGTGACTTACATCATTGGTGATGTTCCTCAAATAAGGAACTGCTTCATTTATCATTGAGCCTGCTCTAACAAACTACACATGAATGTTCAGCTCGATTGGCGATTGGTAGTGCCGTGGCTTGCAACTCAGCAGTCGAAATGTGGAAAGTTTTGAATGAAGCTTTCTCTCTCTCTCTCTCTTTCTTTTTGAGTCATGAGTACGTCTAGCAGAAAGCTGAGGACCGACGAAAGTTTCTCGCTACGTAGAAAGCCGCTTACGGTTCATTAGAGAGAAGTCTAAGTACGGTGCAATCTCGCGTGATTGTGTCCCCAAGGCTGGGCACCTTAAGCACAGATTAAGCCGGGTATATGTACTCTCTATGCTCCCCCGCAAACACAGCCTATTCATGCTGTGCATGGCGAAACTACACAATTTACTCTGATATATGTACACAAATTACCATGGTTATATAACGAAGCTTTTCTATTACTTTTCCAAGTAAATGAGAACAGTGTTAGCATTATGCATTAACAAACTAAGTAAGAACGTACAGTTTGTTTTCCGTAAACACTGAAACTCCGTGCAGGTGCCGTAAAACACCAGCTATAATTAACCTAGTATCTGGCATAGAATGTTTACAGGGTCTGTGTGTTAGACATCGGTGGCAATATCTGTATGTGTTTATTGGCCAGAAGTCCTAGGACAAAGTGCTTACGTGTATACATTTGATCTGTAGACACAATTGCAACAGATTTACCAGTGGCTCTGATTACAAGATCTGAAATATCTGGGAATTGTCTGTAACATCTTTTGTTTTGTTTTGTTTTTTTTCGGATAGAAACCTCCCACTTAGTGTTAGAAATGAGCCTTGAAGTAATAGTATCTGAGTACTGCATCTTAACCTTTCGTTCAAAAGTCGCCCTATTAAAACTTTTATTCAGGTTCCAATATGTGGCATATTGCACATGTTTTATTAAATTAAGCCTAACTTACCTAAAGAGGACAATGCATTCAGGAGTGCAAGTGAACTCACAGAATAATCATAGACTGTAAGCTGTAAGATTTTTTTTACATATTTCCAGCGCTGCAAACTCCTGAAACACACAGCATAAATAAGACTGGGTAGGCGCTGTCCTCACCACCCCTTGTGCGTTCCCGCTGTAGATATGTCAATATACTCAAACCAGCCAGCCCAGCCTACTGCCTTAAGTATTGCAGGATGTCGTCCCGTCAACGCGATGCTCTGCCCTATCATGCTTTTATGCGAAGCATATTAACGTAGGTTTCGGGCCTTCGCGCGACGCCCGGCGGGGGCCACCAATGACCCTGAAGTGGGGTCACGTGACATGACGTCACGTGATGACGTCACACAGTCTGCAGATGGGGCCTCATATCGCGCCGTCGGTCGCCTCCCGGCGGTGGCCACCATTGACCCTGAAGTGAGATCACATGATGTGACGTCACGTGATGACGTCACACCGGCTGCAGATGGGGCCTCATATCGCCCCGTCGGACGTCGCCCGGCGGAGGCCTCCACGCTTCGGTTCGCGCCGTCGCGCGCGACGCGGCGGCGGCGCCACCATCGCTGCATCACGTGATATGTGACGTCACGCCAGGGATGAAGCGGAGCGCGCCCGCCGTCGCGTCAGTCTCTGTGCCCGCAACCGCGCCAGCGTCTTTGCGCCGGGCGTGTATGCGGTCAAGATGCCTCCAAACGCTAAGGATACGCTAAGGTTAAGCCCAGTGGATGCTTCGCATCCACTGGGCTTAACCTTGAAAGCCTCCAATTTTTATACATGATAGGCCAGGTGCTATTTCCAGCAAACTTAGTTTCACTGTGCAGATCTCAAGCTGCTTAGCACATTTACATTGCATATGCAGCTAAAACACGAGAAAGCATTTTACCGGTAATAAGGAGAATATTTTGCTTGAGTTTAACCGTCATTATAAGTCATCTACAGATTGTAATGCGGAAAACAGATTTTTAAAATATGCCGGAGATTTTTTGAACAGATTTTAAGATATGACAAATCTGTTACTACTCTTACTTCTAAATTAAATATTGCATTAAGTAACCTTATAAAATGGTGTAGCAACAATTACTTAGTTCTTAATCTATTAAAAACTAAATTTATGTTATTCAAGAGTGCTCAAAGGGCCTTAACTTCTGCTCCTGAAGTAAAGCTTGGAATTCATTCAATTCCCGTTAGCACCGATGTCACTTTTCTTGGCATACATCTTGACCCTAACCTTACATTTCGCTCTCACTTCTAACATCTCAAGCACAAGACTGCGTTTGGTATACGTACATTAATCAAAGCTCGCCCTTTTTTTCTCATGAGGCTCTGCTAGCGTTGTATTATGCGTTCATTCATAGTCACATTAATTACGGCATTTTTTCATGGGGCAACATGTACGCTTGTCACTTATCACCAATTCAACATATCCAAAGTCAGTCAATACGCATTATAACTTCTAGCTCCATGCAAACCTATGCCTCTTTGTTACTTCGCGCGTATAATATCTTGCCTATTAATAATTTGTTCCAGTTTAACATACTCGTCTTACTCCACAAGTTGCTTCATAATAACCTTACGTTTCCGTTCATTGCAACTGACCTTTTGCAGAATAAAAATATGACCAGATTTGCGGCTAACAACAATTTCTTATTACCCATGGTTCATACCAATTACGGCAAAAAAACATCTTCCTTCGCTGCAATTTCTCTTTGGAATGAATTATCATCAACCATAAAATCCTGTACTTCTCTTGCAATTTTTAAAAATCACCTTAAGCATCATTTCCTGCGATAACTTAACTACGATCTGGTGGTGTATTTGACTATTATCTCACATGTCATTTCTTGTATTTCACCCATGCTTTTTTCCTACTTTCTTTTATAACGTGCTTTTTCGTGTTTGGTTGTAAATGACATGTCTAATGATGTATTTGATCTGTAGATGTTGTTTATAATACGCTAATTTGCTGACTATTGATATCACCATCAATGTTGTTATTATTAACCGAAGGTCCCACTACAGTTCTTTCACTTTGGGACCCTCGTCTGTATATTTGTAATGTATTTACTTCTGTTTTTGGAACCAATAAATCTGAATCTGAATCTGAAATCAAACAATTTGGTCCGTTAATGAAATAGGGCCCTTATGATGTTATCCAGGGATGTATGAATATTCAACTATAGAATCGGAATCGAATACTATTTGCTACTCGACTCATATTCGAATCGATAATGCAATCTAAGCTGTCGAATATTCATTTGTACTTGAAAATAAGGCGTTAGAACATTTATTGGGTTGGGTTGGTTAAAGGGACACTAAAGCGAAACCATAAATCAGTTTAGACTAATGAAGTATTGTTGGAGAACCATGCAGGCAGTCATTTCAAAAAAAAGTAGTTTGATTATTAGATGATGAAATGAAGGTCCAAGTATCAGTATTTGAATTTCGCGCCGAAACCCCGAGGCCGCTACGTCAGTGTGAAGTCAGAGATTCCAAAGTATGTTTTCGCATTTGAGCCGCGTTCGGTTCCTTTAGAACACAATGTAGTCAACCTGTACCGCTATATATAATTAGAAGGACCCGAAGATGCCATCAAAATCCAAGAAGTCACAGCCACCAGGTGCCGGAACTTAAGTAGGCGTCGCCACCCGTATTTAGTTTTTGCACTTTTTCTGGCTTACCAAACGTCTTATCGTTGTAAGAGTGGTGTTTTTGGTGTTGTAGAACGGTAATTTACTGATGCAGAAGAAATCATTTTTCACTTTAGTGTCCCTTTAACTGAGCCGAATGGTCAAGCTATACAGTAGTCGCGGTTGCTACTAGGTTGCTACTAACAGAACATTTTCAATGCATGGTATGCAGGAGATTACAAGTCTTTCAGGGCCGACGGCAACTGCTTTTGACATAAAATAGATTGTTACGAAAAATGTATGAAGAAGCCAGCACTGAACAACAGAAAGATCATTGGGTCGATGGGTTTACATGCCAAAAGCACGACCTGATTATGAGCTATGCCATAGTGCGGGAACTCCGGGTTTCTTTTGACCACATGGGGTCCTTTAACATGCACCTAATGCACGGGACATGGGCATTTTTACATTTCGCCCTCATCGAAATGCGGCCACCGTGGCCGGGATTCGATCCCGCGACCACCTCGGTCATAGCAGCGCCCCGTGGTAGTCACTAACCCACCTCGGCGGGTAAGCAAAGGAAGGGTAACATGAACGAAAAAGTCATACCTGAAGTCGAATGACATAAATGCAATGCGGACAATTGAATACCAGAGTCGCAACTTCAACGGCCAAACATCACACCTGCTTCTATGAATTCTGAATAAAACGTTATTGCACGCAGTTCACTCGCGCCCTTGTATACGCCCAGCCCATAACTCCTGAAGGAATGGATGGCTGTACAGCAATCCTCGTACATTGCATACACTATGTGCGTAGTATATAAAAAAAGGTAAGCTAATACACGCTAAAATGAACAAAACCACATTGTCTTAGAACAGTTAACACAACAGGGAACAAATCAGCATGATCTAACAGCACGAACCAAAAGACTGGCGAAAAAAATTCTTCGGCTACGAACTCGGGGCTATTAAGAAGGAAGAGAAGGGAGCAAAATGCGTTTCTCCCATTGCACGGTGGCGCACGCATTAGCGTACACCTTAAGAAAATAGGCCGTAGCTGCCGAAATTTATGCGCCGGTACTCGGATATTTGGTGCTGTCAGAGAAGCTGTAGAGGAAGCGAAAGGCTGAAGCTCAAGGCGGCACTAATAAAAAAAATAAAGAAAAAGAAACCAGAAACGACTCGCTTAAGGAGAGGACGAAAAGCCGGGGGGCCTCCAGAAGCAGAAATAGATTACACGTCCCGGTTCCGATGGCTTTTTGAGGCTAACGCCGTAAAGCGTGAATCAAGAATTCATGCGTGCACGTCTGCCTTCCTTTCATTTTTTATTTATTTATTTTTTCTTCCGCTCAGCTGCTTTTTCTGCCTTCCCCTAGCCCATCGAACCTAGCGCCTCTTGTTCTTGCCGCCCTAATACCTTACGCCTGTATTTCTCGTCTCCGTTTGGCAGGAGCACAGGGTAAAGAAGGCAGAAGCGCACAGCAATGCGTACGAAAGAGCGATGGTCGTAATGTCCTGTAACGTGCTCATGTGACATAATGTGCTTCCACCGCTCTTATCCCGTACACATCCCTCGCTCCCTTCGCTAGGCAGGGAAAAAAATACAATAGCACTTCAGCGTCTCCTCGAGACAACGAGAAACCGGAAAGCGCAAGAAACTGAAAAAAAAAGAAAGAAAAATGGTGATGCAGGTAGCTGATGTACGTTCTGGAGAGGCGGAGCGTAGAAGAAGAAACGAGCGTCGAAAATTGGACTTTTGCATACAGCGTCGCGCTGATCAGGTGTTGAATTAATCTACGCCAACAAATCCCGCGCGGATGTCCTTCTCTCTTTCCCTCTCAGACGTTGCGGTATCCTAATTCGGCCGGCGTAAGTAATCGGATGACTAAAATGTATTCGGCGGTGTATATATATATTTTTTTTCATTGGAGAATATTGAGTCTATCTTGCTGCGTTGTGCTACGATACTTTTTTTTTCCGTACCTCATAGCTGTTTGCCCATTGCTCGGTGTCTATGTTGAACGACTGCGCGTTCTTGAATGTCTCGCGCTGTCTTTTACTATGTTTTTTTTTTTTCGAGCAGAGAACGTATATTAAAAGACCCGCTGATATTTCCTGTCTCCCCGTTTCCTTCGGCAACTTCTTATGGGAGACGCGGTAAACCACGGCATCCTATTTCAATAAGAACGTAATAACTTACCAAGACACGGCATTCCTTTTAGGTATTGGAACAGGAGATCTGTTTGAACAGCGAGCGTTTAAGACAAAATTGTATGGAAAAATGAAATGGAACAAAACATCCGTTTGATATTTTTTTGCGGTACCTCACGAGGAATTGCGGCGAAGGCTATGATTGAAAGTTACTGCGATACAGGGTCATTATTTTTTACCTTTTATGGGATTTTGGAAAGTCGCTTCTTGCAGATAACATAATTCTAGTTCTTGAGCTGGATTATTCGGCGAGGCGAACATTACCTGCTCAATAAATCGAAACAAAAGCTAAACTAATTAACAAATATTCACTAATTATATTTTGAAGTAATTACTTAACGGCGCATATTAAAATGTACGAATTATAACCGGGGAGTTTGCAAGACGTATCCACTTAGAATAAATTTCCACAATGACGCCAGTTCATGCGTTGTCAAACTAGCGGTAAAGATGCACTGTTGTCATACATATTTTCTTTAAAGATGCTATTTAATTCATTGAAGCACTGAAGTAACTGGAACGCCTATGTATTTCAACACACACTTCAGCAATGAATATGTAGAAAGTGGTGTCATCCTGAAATTTAATTCCAATGAGATACTATCGCCTTGCAGACTCACCGGCGACAATTCATAAACTGGAAGATGTGCAGTAAAGTAAATAATTCAAAAGATAATTAGTGAGCTTGTGTTAATTGGTTGAATATTTATTTCGATTGCTCGAGCTTATAAAGTCCACCTCTTCGAGTCACTCAGCTAAAGGACAAGAATTGTGTTATCTGCCACAGGATGTATTTTAAAAATTCGTAAAACTTAAAAATGATCACCCCAAGTATGCCACGTAATTTTGCCAAATATTTAATATATGCAAGTACCACGTAGCTTAACACAAACAGGGTAATGCTGTTTGCCATCGTTTGGAACAAGTCAGGCAGCTTATTGTATTTTGCCTAGTTACATAATTAGCTTCTTATTCATTAATCAGTTTCTCATATATCCTGCTCAGAGCAAGAGTGTCAATGAAAAAATGGGACATCGTGAAAAATTACTCGTCCCACTTTGTGGTACATGAAGGTTTCTTCCGGGCGTGCAAAAAAGCCCGTGAGACATGCAAACTTTCATTGACGCTCATTGGCAATTTGGCTCTGAAAATAAAATTTGAGCACATGATTAAGTCACAATAACTATGTAAAGAGGTGAAACAAAAAAAATTGTCTGACTTACTCAAAGCGATGGCCAACAACATTACCTTGCCTGGGTCCAGCTACGTGGCACTTGCATATTTTCTTTTCATGCGAAGCATACTAGCCGCACAACCACGCTCTTCGTTGCTGCGCCGCGCGCGGCCGCGTAGCTACCATATGACGTCATAACAGCTGCAAAAGCGGAGGCTCAACTCCTGCGCTCGCTTGCGGCCGCGTAGCTACATAGCCGGGTCTCAGCTCGTGCGCTCGCCTGCATGAGTTGTTTCTTCGTCTAGCCGAACCAAACATAGCGAAGCAACAGCAGTTCAGCAGGCTAAACAGTGGTTCAACAACTAAAATAAAGGCTAGTATGCTTCGCATCCTGGGCTTAACCTTAGCTAAGCCACAGCCATATTTTTTTTTAACTTTTGGCATAGGCAAACATGGTCACCCGAACACTACCTTCTTTTTTCTTCGTATTGCTTTACTTCACCTTAACGACATAGGTCCACGCCTGAAGCAGTACTTAGGACGGCATGACACTTTCCCGAGAAAATAGAATACGAAGAGCAAAAGAAAGTAATTAAATACAGCCACAGGGTGTTACCATAGAATGAAAATCTGCCGTAATTTTGAATACACACTTAATCTTCCACGTAATACGTACCACTTGAGTGGAAGACTTGTGCACTTATCTTTCACTTAGCGTAATCCATGTAGAACTAGATTTTAATGTTCCAGTTAATACGCTGACCTAATGTGAAACGAGGTTAAGAGTGTAGGAAGAGTCTAAACGCCTTTGACATGTCGGACGCATGATATATAATGCGGCTAATCTCCGTGCACGGCGATAGAATGAGCATTGGTTGAGCTAGCCCCCTACTCAGTGTTATAGAGGAACAAGCACTGCGTATGCAAGAAGCGATTGTGAATACGGCCAGCACTGTGGCGATATCTTCTCTATACTGCACCTGCAATGATCTGGAAATAACGCATCACTTTATTGTCTATTAAATTATGGGGTTTTACGTGCCAAAACCACTTTCTGATTATGAGGCACGCCGTAGTGGAGGACTCCGGAAATTTCCACCACCTGGGGTTCTTTAACGTGCACCTAAATCTAAGTACACTGGTGTTTTCGCATTTCGCCCCCATCGAAATGCGGCCGCCGTTGCCGGGATTCGATCCCGCGACCTCGTGCTCAGCAGCCTAACACCATAGCCACTGAGCAACCACGGCGGGTCTTCATTGTCTATCCTGCAAGCGGTTGCACACCTGAAGATAACGAGTTGTGAATGTTCCGGTTTGTCATCGTGATTGCAGTAATTGTAGTCCTCTTGTACTCTCTCTTGGGACCTCGGTACTGGGTTACAGCCGTATAGAAGTGTTTGCCGAACTGTCTATATGTGATTATCTCAGCAAAGCTAGAAGATTATGATGATAATGATGTTTTTTTCTATTTTAATCACTTCCCACCATATACCCCACAATTTCCTTGCGATCCCTACATTCAATGTAACATAAAAAAACTTAAACAAGGGCCCTATAACGTAAAACTATTTCAATATGTTTCTATTCCAATCTCCTGACGTCAAATTCGCGTTACCACCAACGCAAGCACCGGGCGGTCACCCGCAGGGTTGTCTGAACAAACCAATCAAACCCTCTCCTCGTTCATAGGAGGTCACTTTTGTTTGTTTGAAAAACGGATAACATTGCCTACACTGAGCGGCTCGTCATATCTAATTGGCTGACAAGAGGCGAGGAGAACACCCAAGTGGAGAGGGATTCGATGGGGCCGAGCCACTGCACTGAAAGTAGATTACCGGATGAAGAGAGTGGTGCCGGCGTCTACGATTGGTCGGCTTTCTCTTACTTAGCTTGCGGTGGCTGGTCGAAAATCGTGGCGGCATGCAATGGAAGCTCAAGAATGACGCTAAAACGGACCCTCGGCAAAGAAGAGTTGGCAGAATGAGGGGGTAAACGTGCCGAAAGTGCTCGAAAACGTTACACGGCCACGCAAAAAGTTTTATTATACGCAAGAACACCCATGCTCTCCGGCAGGTGCGAGTAGCCAGCGTCTGACCGATCGGCGGCAGGCATCTTCTATTCCTTTCGGAACGGGGCAGCCTGCGACTATTCCGAAGAAAATTCAGTTTTGTTCGGCATATTAATGCATCTTTATCGCGTACACGTCACTTTGACGCGGTGAGTTCTTGCGGTTTTGTGACGTCGCGTGACAGGCAGGTGAAGTGGGTGCAGCCCGAGGAGGAGGAGGAGGAGGAGGAGAAACTTTATTATTGCAGAAACCGTTGCGCGGTTTATTCCTGGGTGGTTCCCTCTGACAGCTCTCCACTGGCGATCGCGGCTCGCCGGGCCTGGTCGAGGGTCGCCAGTTGGCTTCCCAGGTCCAGTTCGGAGAGTCTCGCCTGCCAAGACCACGTAGTGAGTGTGTGTGATGTGACTCGTGGCGAAATTGCGTCGCCCGGACGGTCGGTGCATTCGTGTGTTATGTGCGTGAGTGTCGCTGTGTGGTTGCTACACCAGGGACATGTTCGGGACGTATAACTGTCTGGGTAGATTGCGTGTAGAGGAGACAAGTGTGGGTATGTGTTAGTTTGCAGGCGGCGCCAGTCCCTTGCCTGGAGTTTATTGAGAGCTTTGTGTGGGGGAGCGTATTGCGTTCTTCCGAGCCGTTGGTCCTGTAGTATTTGTTGACCTGTCGTTAATAACTCGTGGGTCGCTCGTCGGTCTGTCGGGGGCTGAAGAACGGTGTTGTCTGCCGCTCCTCTAGTGAGACCTCGAGCTGCGCAGTCCGCCTCTTCGTTGCCCCGCAGGCCTTCGTGCCCGGCGCACCAGACGATACCATGGGTCCATTGTAGTGTGCGACCCAGGATTCGAATGGCTTGTATAGCAAGTGTTCCATTCAGATATAAACGACAAGCCGCTTGTGAGTCAGTGAGGACACGGGCGGACCTTCCCTTGCTCTCAGCGTCGCGAAGTGCGAGAGCGATTGCTGCTGCTTCTGCTGCTGCGCTGCATGTGGCGCGGATGGAGGCTGAGGCTACCAGGTTCCCCTGATTGACAACGGCGATTGTGTATTTGAGCCCGCAACGTGGCGACGAGGGATACGGGCTAGCGTCCGTGTAGTACGTATCCGGGTCTCTGAAACAACGTTTGTGCAACATGCGGGCACGCGCTGCTCTTCTCTCCTGATTGTGGGTGGGGTGCATGTTCTTGGGGATAGGGTCTACTACAATGTTCTCTCTAATGTGGTTAGGCAAGAGTTGTGTTTCTTCTTTGCAGTACTGAGGTGTCAGCGGGTACCCTAGCCGTTGAAGAAGGTGTCTTCCCTGTTGAGTCTTGTTGAGGCGCTCCCTCTGCGCTATGAGCGTGGCACTTGCTAGCTCCTCAAAGGTGTTGTATACGCCTAGCGCTAGTAATTTCTTTGTGCTTGTGCTTGACGGTAGCTGTAAGGCCGTTTTGTACGCGGTTCTTATAAGAGTGTCCATGCGTTCTGTCTCGCTTTTGCGCTTGACTTACGGTAGATACGGTAACGCGAACGTTAAGATACGGTAGCGCGAACGTGACACGGCTGATGATGAGGGCTTGTACCAGTCCTAAGGTTTCGTCCTCTGTGAAACCACCTTTGCTGCGCGCTACTCTGGCGATGAGTGATGCGGTGCTTCTTATAACGTGGTTTAATTTCTCTGAGGCTAGCTTTATGCCGTTGGTCTCCTGGATGTGCATACCTAGTATGAGCCGAGGGCTAATGGCGAAAAGGGGTCGAATCAGAAATATCTGTTTTTCTTTTTTCTGTCAAATCATGCATAATCAGTGTGTACAAATCTTATCAGATGGGGAGGTATCGCGGTTTTCGTGACGTCGCGTGACAGACAGGTGAAGTGGGGGTGGCCGAAAAAAGTTTTTGACCAATCTTTGAGGGCTGATAGCAGAATCGGAATAGAAAAGTTTTGAATAGTTTTACGTTATAGCGCACCAAATTCAATGAAAGGCTATCCGGTTTGTTTACAACAAATGTTCGACGTTGGACTCATCAACTGAACTAATGAGGTCTAATAATATTCCTACACTTGAATAGTGTCGAAAAATATTACGGCTTGGCTTTCTTTCTCAGTTACTTAATAACAAATTGGCACTCGACCCGGCATTGTAAATGAGTCCACTAGTAGTGAGACATGCTCGCCAGCATCACCAAAATGCCCGAACCAGCCTATTTAAATACTTTTTCTTTCTAGGCACCATTAATGACTGGAATGACTTGCCTTTACGAAATTTGTATCACGATTTATTACTTTCTGTATGAGCATTATTGTCGTATTGTTGCAGCATTTTGCTGTGTTGACATTGTTTTAATTCTTGTGACCTAATATTGTATTATCCACCCTGCATGGACTTCGTGTTCACAGTATGCAATAAAGAAATAAATAATATACATTCCTAAAATTTTATCATTCAAGTTACTCAGAAATATTAAATTTTTGTTAGAGATCTTGGCCTCCCTGTTTTCCCATATACTTTCTTCCTGTGACTAATTCTATTTTTACACTTGCAATTTTGACCACTTCGTCACCCACTGCTTCCGTTCATCGGTCGGCTCCCTCTGTATTATAAGCTATCGTATTGCTTTCTATGTGGCGCCCTACTACCCTCTTCCCTCCGCACACCGCCGTTGGTTACCGTCGTTGGTTTTAGGGGCACAAGAAATTATAAACACACACCGAACTGTACAACCGATTATCACGTCATCATAATCATCATCGTCGCCGTCGTCATCTTCTTCATGTTCTCCTTCGTGGGCATTGCACTAAATTACCGAACAATGTTGAAGCCAGCTACTAAAAGCGACGCATTTAATTTCTCTGCACGAACTTGTACGTGGCTTCCACGTGGGCGTGTCTTACTTCACGACTGACCTCTGCACGGCTTATCTCCTGCACTGCATTTATCGTCGCGCTGTCGAAACGCTGTCCAGACAGGGCACGTGTGCGACTAGTGTAAAATGACAAAAAAAAGAACATGACGATACCTGCTTACGTCATTGCGGTAACGTGCCGCCTTACTACTCAATTTACAACCGGAATATCCTTGAAACTACAGCCGCTAAGGACTTTGCCACGAGCGGGTCATTCGGATTTCTTGTAACTTTATAAAAAAAATGGCACGCTTTTGTCCATACACTAAGTATGGCAGCCGTTGTTTGAATGATCTGCAAAAAACGCAGAGAGTGTCGGTGAAGGGCAAAGTGACCTTCGTCTAATTAATGTGAATGGTCCCCGGAGCAAGGTAGCACAGTTTTACCAGAAACCTAATCCGTACAGGCATGCACACTGCAGAGCACGGAACAGCAGGTCGCGCATGTCCCCAGAGAGAAAGAGCAACAAAACTTCTTGCAGTTACCCTAGCAGCGCATATATATATATATATATATATATATATATATATATATATATATATATATATATATATATATATATATATATGACGTGACGGTTGGCGTGGCCCACAAAGTCAGACACGATCGTGGGCGTCGCATAGCATTTTGTTTCGTTTTCAGCTTTCGAATCCACTGGACGAGTTAATCAAGCTGAGAGAACGGCGCTCGTCCAGCGTTCGAAGTGTCACTTCTGCAGTGTAGTCGAACAGTAGCGCTACACCGTCAGAAAGGGCACTGGGGAGTTGCTCCTGTTGTTCCGAGACAGCGCCGTCGCAGATACACCTAACAGAAATGAAATGGCTGCAGCTTGCCCTGGCTGTGACGCTACTTTATTACTAACGAATTCTTACGAAGCACGCGAACCCTCTCGAACTGCGTGGCTTAAAGGAATTTTCAACCATAACAGCCCTTCTCTGTGTGTAAATACAAATCTGACAGGTTAGACGATATGAAAAACAAAAACAAAAGAGAAGCAAATGCAGCCCGAGTGTGAGAAGCCATACTGCAGGAAAGTAATGCCTTTGACCGATATGAGAGCTTCTTTATGGCAAAATAACAGCATTGGCAGCCCAACAGGTAATATTATGTTGAGTTGTTTTCCACGACAGGAGCCTGATGTTCTAAGAATCAGCCCACGGACGCATGCGCAAGAAGGCCAAATGAAACACCTTTAATTTTACCGCGTGCAAGCCACCATTTCGAGACGTTTGGCGCGCTAGCCTTGTCGCATGACGAGAAGTTCCCCATAAAAAAATGAGTGCGCGCATCCCGTAGCTGTAGGTGAAGATATGCCAGGTGATCATCTGTAAGGTTCACAGAGTTTTGAAAATATCCTGTGGCAGATAACACAGTTCTTGTCCTTGAGCTCGATTATTCAAAGAGGGGGACATCACTTGCACGTCCAATCAAAACAAAAATCCAACAATATACGAATTAACTAATTAACTACCTAATTACTTTACGACTGAAATTACACTTACAAATTGTAGCCGATGAGTTGGCAAGGCACATCTACTTACAATAAATTTCCAGGATGACTGCAGTTTCGAGATGTCCACTGCGCCAAAGTATGCGACAAATTGCGTGATCGTTCCAGGTACTTTTGTGCATCATTGCACGAAAGAGCGTTTTGTCATAAAAGTAAGTGGAACAACAGCGCATTTTTACCGCTAGTTCGATGGCGGATATCTATAGAAACCCATGTCATTCTCAAAATTTAGTCAAAGTGCTTATGGCCAGCAACCACACCGGCGACAATTTGTAAATCGCAGTATGTACCGAATTGCTTAAGCAACAATTACTTAATTTTCGTCAATTAGTTGGCGATGTGTTTCAATTTCTCGTGCAAGTAATTTCGACCTCTTTGTATAATCCGCCGCAAGAACTCAAATTATACTGTCCACCACAGGTGATTTCTTCTTTTAAGTTGCCTAAAACATAAAAAATCTCACACCGTATAAGCTACTGGACGCGTTCGTTTCCTAAATTTGCTGCCTGTTTCTCATCGTACTGTGGAGCTTTGGCGCGTTCCTAAAAGGCGGAGCACGTCGTGTCTTGTTGTTCACCTTTTAATGCTGACTAAATGTTTCGCTTGCATTGCCAGGTCCATTATGGCGGCTGAAGGCCGCTTTCGTCACGGAAATCCGCGGCACGTCTCTTGTAATGAGCCACATCGCCTTCCATGCTCATGAAGCTGCTACGAATTTGTGTGCTTTTGTTCCGTGGTAAGCACGAGAACGAAAACAATATTGTCATCTCTGTACACACTGTCTTGTACTGCAGCGCCTAGTCCGAAAGATGTCCAATTTGCAGTGGTTTAATCTCGTTCCGGGGCGCTATAACGTAAATATATTCCAAACTTTCGTATTGCAACTGTGTAATCAGCACCCCACGATTGGTTGAGAATTTTTCAAGCCACCGCCCCCCCTCCCCCCCCCCCCCTCGTGCGCCTGTCTGTCACGCGATGTCGCGAAAACTGCGAAAACGCCCCGTCCCGTCTAATATTATATGTGAACATTGATCGTGCATGATTAGAACAAACGAAAGAAAAATAACAATTTCTGATCTGACGCCTTTTTCACCATTAGCAAAAAAGAAGGGCGTCGTTTGACCAACTGTTATTGGTCAAACGTTTTCGGGCTGTGCCCACTTCGCCTATCTGTTACTCCTACGTCACAAAACCGCGAAAACTCACTGCGTCAAAGTGACTTCTGCACTTTAAAGACGCATATGCCAAATAAACGTGTTTTTTTTTAGTTCTGAATAGCCGGAGACTGCCCCGTTCCGAAAGGAATAGAAGATGGCTGTCCGCCAATCCCTGTGGCACTGGCTACTCGAGCAGCCGGGAAGCGTGGATTTATTTGCGTATAATAAAATATTTTGCGTCGTAATATAATGTTATTGAGACCTTTCGGCGCGTATACTACATCACTCTGCGCACTCTTCTTTACTAAGGATCCGCTTTAGCAGCATTATTAACCTTCCGTTGCACGCTGCCGCAATATTCCACCAGCCACCGCAAGCTATCTAAGGGGAAGCGGACCAATCGCAGCCGCCGGCACGACCCTTCTCATCCGGTTATCTCATTTCGCTCTGCTGATCTCCACTTGCGTGTGCTCCTCCCCTCTTCTCAGCCAAATGGATAAAAAAACTCCTCATTGTAGGCACTGCTACTATTTTTAAAACCAAAAGAAGGGACAACTCATAAACGAGACGCGCGTTTGAGTGGGCTTTTGAAGCAAATCTATGGGTTACCGTCCGGTGCCTGTGTTAGTGGTTACGTAAATTTGACGTCAGCAGATTGGAATAAAAACAGATTGGAATAGTTTTACGTTCTAGGGTCCCTATATACGTATTCTAAGAGTGTCCATCAAGCAATATTACTGCGAAATGGTTACACAGTGACTTTTCGGTAATGGCAGATCGCATGCATGACATCGCATCGTCCGAACGGCCCCCTTTAACAGTCCTACCAACGCGCGCTGCAACCACATCTATGTGTTTAAATAGGTGCAACGCCGTGTATCTAAGTGTGACAGTTTATTATGGTTTAACTGTGTTTGTCTTCTCTCTTGGTTTACGCAACGGTGTATGGTCGTGCACAACAACATATGGTCGAGCGTCGACTCGAATGTTTCTGTGAATACGAACAGTGTACACAGTGTACAGTTTCTGGTATTGTATCGTGCTGGTGGTATTGCGTCGTCATCGTAGGTCGCAACGTTCGTCATTTGTATGAGTAATTGTTTTAACACAGTACAATTTTATCCAAACTACAAAAAATTAAAGAAAATATTGGCCCGCTGCGTGTCTCGTTCCTGCTGGCCATAGTGGAACTACCCACGGAATATTAGAATCTTCCATTACAGCAATGGGATGAAACTTCGAACTGGCCACGCTAGCACGGAGGCGCGTACTAGTTAGTGTATAAGCCAGGTTCTGTCAGCACAAGCTGAAACATGGCGCTAGCTCTCCGTGATGTGCAGGTGTCTAGCACGTGACTTCACTGTCCACCGGAATGTTGGAACGTGTGAGCGCATGCGTTTCAAATGTGCACGCGTCACCATTCGCAGGACTTGGGTGTGCGCATTAGGCTAATCAAGCTCTGATATATGCGCTGGCGTTACAGTAAGTCTGAGTCTTGCTTAACGCGAAAATTCTATTGCACCGCTTGCTGCGCTGTGTTTGGGGGTTAGGGTAAGCCTCATTTGGGATCGATGTTATTTCCCTTGGTACTGTTGGAGCACGCGTTAATGCCGAGCGTGCAGGGCAATGTGACGGACGCGTGTACTGCAGGATACGTGTAACCAGTCGCGTTCGGAGAGCTGCATGTTAGAGTAAGCACGACAAAATATATCCAGGATGTTGCAACGGCGCAGACAGAACACGCAATCCAACACTGGGTAATCAAAGACGGTCAGGGATACAGAACCATGTAGGAAGAGTGTTGCGAAAAAGTGGGTGAGGTGGTGCAGATGCTTCATTAGGCGGCGCTCCGAACACCTGGCCGTAATGACTTTATAGCATCGTTACTGGCTCGTGAAAACGCTCTTCGCGTTATAAATAACCTCCTTTCGCGGTGTGCGGCGAACGTCCTCACCTGACATTAGTTAACCATAAAAACGCATTGTGAGGCCATAAATAATTACGGCTCGTGGCGAGCAGAACCTGTGCGAGCACGTCGGTATGTTATTAATGGCAAAATGCCGCGCCCTTCCCAAGGAGCGTTTGGTTATTGCCTTATAGTTCTGTTGCTATTCAGTATGAACGCTGGTACTAGCTTTCATTGTTTCAACTCAAATTTATCGGATGCGTCTGCTCTTGCGGCAAAAAGCTTGACATGTCATGTTTTGTTTTCGAGATTCTTGCGTTACGCGGCCGACATAGGTGCGTTAGATGCGGTAAACAAGAAATTATTTCGAAATTCTGGTGGCTTTGCCTGGGCGACACTGTGCCTGGCCTCCGAACAGAAACTTTCTTGCCGCTTGAAATTTTTAATAAGGCATGAGGTTGCCGCTGCATATTTCCCCTTCCTGAGAGATTCTTACGGCCGGCACAAAACAGGAATTTGTTTAATCATGAATGCCATAAATTTTTCACATCAGCGCTTCTACCTTAAGTATGCACAGGTCTTCTCCTGAGGACATTCAGTGCGGAGAAACAATTTCACCTTGTCTTCAGGAACGAATATACTCGATTTGGAAGACAAAGAAGGCATTCAAGATTTTAAAGAAAGCTCTCAGTTTACGTTTTACCCCCCGCACGACAGCGAAGCATGCTTTCCAGGAACTGCAATGCCGCAGCTTTCAAGCAAGATCCTTATTGTTTAGGTGGGATGACGCAAGCAAAATAGCGTCCGGCGTCTTTGTTTCCATGTTTATTTCGTTTGGTTATGTTCTTCATTGTAGCCACAGTATTTTGACCAAAGTCATTCCTTCTCATAACAAAAAGTGCCTCGAGCGACCAGTCACGCGGCAATATTGTGTGTATTCGCGGGCTTCCTTAACGCTAGGAAAAGCACCTTTATGTAGCACGTATTGAGCGACAGAAGGCTGTGTCAGGAGTTTTTCGCGTTGCTGTGCAATTTTCTCATTGACAATATTCATCTAATTATAATACTTGAGAAGTTCATTAATCATTTAATTAGGACTAATTATGTAGTTACGTGGAAGGCAAAAATAATATGAGTATCTCCAAGGGACGCCAAACAAGATTACTTTGGTTCTGTCTAGCTTCTTCGCATTTGCACATATTTAAATCTTGGAGCATGATAGTTCGGGGACACCCTGTGTGTGTGTGTGTATCTATATATATATATATATTAAAGGCCTTCTGGGACGCAAGGTTATGTTTCGTTGGGACCAGTGCACAAGTTTCCGTGGAGTCAGTGGTGAAGCATTATACCCGGTTGGTGTGTGTAACGTGGATGTGTCTTTGGGTGGGAAAGTTTTTAATGCAGAGTTTACTGTTCTTCCTCGCTCCTCGCATGACGTGATTCTGGGGATTGACTTTTTGCAGTTGTGTGGTGCGAATGTTGACTGCCGGACGGGAGAACTCAGTGTCGACACCAGTGTTTCACCTGTGCTCTTTGAAGGTGAAACTTGCCCGGAGAGTGTGTTGTGCGTGTCTGAGGATACAGTTGTGCCCGCCTTATCCGCGATGTGTGTTGCCGTCGCCTGTTCATCTCCGATTTCTATCTCGTTCGATGCTGCAGTGGAACCTGTACATCGGAACTGCCTCAAGAAAAACGTATTAGTTCCGCACTGCGTGGTCTCAGTGACCAATGGATGCGCGGGGCTGTGGGCGCTAAACTGTTCCACTGAAGCGGCAGTGCTACCTCAAGGCCTAAAGATTGCCACGTTTCCGAAAGACTCTCCCGTATCGGTGGCAGTACTTGCAGAACTCCCCGATGGAGGAGCAACCAGTGTCTTGAGCTCCGGGAGTTCGAAGATACTTGCCATGATTGATAAGTCACTCAGCGATAATGAGCGTCAAGTTTTGATGGCCCTGCTTACGAAACATACCTCGGTATTCGACTTTGCGCAGCACGATGGACCGCCATCAATTCCTGCATCCAGAACTCGTCACCGCATCAACACAGGAGCCACCCAGCCAATCCGACAAAAACCCTATCGTGTATCCCCATCAGAACGCAAGATAATCAGCGATCAGGTCCAAGAAATGCTATGCAAAGGCGTCATTCGAGAATCATCTAGTCCTTGGGCAGCCCCCGTAATATTGGCGAAGAAGAAAGACGGTACGTGGCGGTTCTGTGTTGATTACCGTCGCCTAAACGCCGTTACTAAGAAAGATGTATATCCGCTCCCACGAATTGACGACGCCATCGACTGTCTCTATGCGGCATCTTACTTTTCCTCAATCGATTTACGGTCAGGTTACTGGCAAATTCCTATACACAAGGACGACAGGGAAAAGACAGCATTTGTAACACCCGACGGACTATTCGAGTTTAACGTGATGCCTTTCGGGTTGTGTAACGCGCCCGCAACGTTCGAAAGGTTCATGGACACGATATTACGCGGCTTAAAATGGGAAGTTTGCCTGTGCTACTTAGACGATGTTGTGATCTTCGGGCGAACGTTTAGTGAGCACAACAAACGTTTGGATTTGGTCTTGAACTGCTTGGAGAAAGCGGGTCTTGTGCTCAATTCAAAAAAATGCCGTTTTGGGGAACGGCAAACTCTTGTGCTAGGCCATCTGGTCGCTAAAGAAGGCATCCGACCAGATCCGCAAAAGACTGCGGCCGTAGAAGCATTTAGAGTGCCCAACTCTGTCAAGCAGTTAAGAAGTTTCTTGGGCTTGTGCTCCTATTTTCGCCGATTCATTCCCCGGTTTGCTGACATGGCTCATCCCCTTACACGCCTTCTCCAAAAAGGCGTTCCCTTTGAGTGGACTGCAGATTGCGACTCATCGTTTCGCCAGCTCAAGTTCCTGTTGACATCCCAACCAATTCTTCGCCACTTTGATTCTTCATCACCAACTGAGATTCACACCGATGCCAGTGGCGTAGGCATCGGTGCTGTGCTAGTTAAGCGTGTTGGCGACAGAGAGCACGTGATCTCTTACGCTAGCCGATCCTTGAGCCGCTCCGAGCGCAACTACACAGTCACCGAACAAGAGTGTCTGGCGGTCATCTTCGCCGTGCAACGTTTTCGTTCGTATCTCTATGGTCACCCCTTCACTGTCATAACAGATCATCATTCGCTATGCTGGCTTGTGAATCTGCGGGATCCCTCAGGACGACTAGCGCGCTGGGCCCTCCGTCTACAGGAATACGATTTCGTTATTTGCTACAAAAGTGGCCGGCGGCATGCTGACGCTGATTGTCTCTCTCGGATGCCACTTGAAACAACTGAATGTGATGAGGACAATTTTGATGAGTACATCGCTTTTGTGTCCCCGGAATTTCCGGATTTGGGTACCGTCATATCCGAGCAGCACAAGGACGAGAGCTTACAACCGCTCTTCGCGGCAGCACAGGAGTCACCTGCGGGCAGTCGCTTTCGCCTACTGGATGGTGGCGTGCTGTATAAGAAGAGCTACTCGACCACCGGTGCACGCTAGCTTTTAGTTGTCCCCAAGAACCTTCGCCACCAAGTATTACACGCCATGCACGATGACCCAACTTCCGGTCA
This sequence comes from Dermacentor albipictus, assembly GCF_038994185.2. Classification (NCBI taxonomy): domain Eukaryota; kingdom Metazoa; phylum Arthropoda; class Arachnida; order Ixodida; family Ixodidae; genus Dermacentor; species Dermacentor albipictus. The sequence goes on along the minus strand of NC_091822.1, from coordinate 120,163,185 downwards.
TCTTGGTTCCACACGGACACTCTACCGGGCTCAAGAACGTTTTTACTGGCCTAAGATGCGGAAAGATATCGAACGGTACGTCGCCAGCTGCTCTAAATGCCAGCGCTACAAGCGTACGCCACAAGCGCCACATGGCCTGCTTCAACCAGTTCCCCCTTCTAGCGTCCCCTTTGAGCAAGTTGGTATAGATCTTCTGGGCCCTTTCCCGCGATCCTCCAAGGGTAATCGTTGGGTTATCGTTTGCGTAGATCACCTTACCCGCTATTGTGAAACCGCCGCATTGCCATCGGCCACAGCTACAGAAGTTTCTATCTTCTTGCTGGCTAACATTATACTCCGACATGGACCTCCTCGCATAGTAATCAGCGATCGTGGGCGACAGTTTACCGCGGACGTGGTTGAAGAAACCCTTCGTCTGTGTTCATGTAGCTTCCGCCATTCTACGCCCTACCATCCACAAACTAATGGTCTGGTCGAGCGCACAAACAGAACGCTTGCCAACATGCTGTCCATGTACGTCGATTCAGCACACAAGAATTGGGACAGTATCTTGCCTTTCATTACCTATGCCTTCAATACCGCGAGACACGAGACCACTGGTTACTCACCATTTTTCCTTCTGTATGCTCGTCCGCTGCGCTACACCCTCGACACAATATTTCCCTACTTCGCTCATGACAACGAATCAATTGATGAGCTCCTATGTCGAGCAGAAGAAGCGCGACGCCTCGCTAGGCTACGCACCATAGCATCGCAGGACCGGTCCAAGATACGCTATGACGGGCGTCACCGCCACGTTTACTTCGATCCTGGCGACCTTGTGTGGCTCTGGACACCGTTGCGGAAGCGTGGCTTGTGCCAGAAGTTTCTCGCCCACTACGTCGGCCCTTACGTTATTCTGGAGCGCCTCAGCGATGTAAACTACCGCATTGCGCGTCTCACGAGCAGTGGACGACGCTCGGCCAAGGCTGAAGTGACACACGTCGCGCGTCTGAGGTGTTACAACCCACGAGATGACTGACTCGCCCGGCGGGCTTCGTCTGCCAGCGGGGAAATGTCGCCAGCTGTCATGAACCACGCCTGCCGCGCAAACAACCAGATGAAAGAGGGAACGACGTGAGCCAAGCTGCCGCGAGACCGCTCTTCAACAACCGCGCCTATCAACCAGATTCATCTGGTTCTGCATTAAAACACCTCGTGTGTAACACGAGGTGTTTAATCACGATCTTCTGAGTTCTCCCGTCTCCTTTCTTTCTGTACTACCCGACCGGCTTCCCACCTTTCACACACATGCACTTTCTTTCCAATTTGACGTTCCTGATGATAACGCATTAAAGAAAGAAAAGAAAAGGAAATAACTTATTACCGCATGTAAATCGAATGTTAGCTTATGCACGCGCATGAACGTAGAAATGGTGTACGTTATCTTATTCATAAAGGAACACGCAGAAAGTGTAAATAGAAAGTTTTGAAGTGGCGCCTCTCACCGTCTCGGTCTCATTTACGCTTTACTTTATGCTTGTCTGGTTTCCATAAAGTGACCTGCAGCGCGCTTCAGCATGCATACAAGGGGCGGTGAACGCTTATGAATCAGCGTGGTGGCTTCTATGAACTGAAACAGACAACTAAAGTTGCTAGCAGTGTCATACTGATACTGTCGCTCTAAGAAAGCCTCTAAAGAGGTTGGCTAAAAGCAGACGGTCCGGCCTGACATGGACTAACTGCGCAAATTGGTTCTTTGTGCGTATCCTTAGCACTGTGCGTATCCATACACAATACACTTCAACCCTTTATCCCTGTCTTCCCTTCTCGTAGTATTCTACAATGCACAGCACACATATCAGAGTTTTTGGGCCCTGCTTAGGCGTTTACATTGGGCCCATGTATTTATGCATTGGCTGGAGGATCGTTAGTTTAAATAATGGCAAATTTTCTGTCGTATCTCGTAATTCATTCCTTACGCTTTTAACTGTGGCAACCTACAATAATTCTGCCCTTTATGCCAAACGGTGCTGGCATTCGAAAAAAACTACAGCAGATACTCGTAAATGTATGTCTCCCCGCCAACTCTTAAATCGTCAAATCGTGAAACTTGCTTCTGACGTTCCGTGTCTGCTTGCGTCGATTTCAAACAGTTCTCGAAAACTCACGCAAACGCGGTCGTCTGGAAATTCTCCAAGTCCGCGGTCACGTGCGCTTTCGTGCGGCTTTTGTAAAGGGTATACGTAGTGGTGCGGCTTTCGTGGCTTAGATGACCGCTTAGATTCGGGTGCATGCTAGGGCATGCCAGGATGACCGCAGTGTCCGTAATTCCGGAGAATCATCTTTTCCCGTAAATTGCTTTTTGGACGCTAGAGCCAAAAATATCATTTTTTATGTCAATGTATTTCCTTTATTTATTGCTTTTTTTTGACCTCCCATGGCTTTGAGGAACACCGTACATCGAGTACTGTATTAATTCCGGTTTTATCTTGGTTTCTCCAACATGCCCCTAAATCCAAGTGCATGAACGTTCTTGCGTTCTGCCTCCATCAGAATCGTGGTCGGTTATGGATCACACAGTGTCATACTGAGCAGCAGGTGTCCTTAGCCATTGAAAAAAACCAACAAAGCTAACGCTAAAGAGACAAACACAATGGCATAAAAACCCGAAAACGGGACTCTTCCGTTCCATCCTTTCATCGTTCATGTTGCCATACATTTACGTAAATTTTCGTATCAACAATTATGTCATTTACTATACAGCGATGGGGCGAAAAAATATATATAATTCTTATATCGTTTTACAACCAACGGCGGCAAGAGGAATAAGTTTCTAGCCTGAAAGCCTCGTTTCCGCAGTCCCACGCATAAGCGAGTCAATTACCGACGACCAGCTGATATAATAACGAAGGGGTAATCAATCAGTGGAGCGTTTGATGTTTTGTTTTTTCCTGCCTGGGATTGCAACGATGTAAAGCAAAATCAACCATAAATGCCGAGAAAGCATATGGGGAATCAATTATTTACTCTTGATTGGGATGCATAAATTATACGTAAACCGTAACTAAAAGCGAACGAAAAGACGAACTACGACACCAGACACACCCACACCTTTCGCATTACGCGTGTGGTGATTTACCACTTAACGTGGCAGCCGTTCATCCGCCAACGCGTAAAACATTTCCATGCTAAACAAGTACAAGTGCACAAATCTTCAACGAAGTGGACAGCAGGACACATCCGGGGTAGCCTAATGGTTAATTCGCCTTTTGGCGTTTATTCCCAACGTCATGTAAAAACTCACAGTTAAGTCTCCGTATGATTTCTATGGCTTTTTTGCCCGTTTGCCTAATATGGCGATAACTAAGAAAAAAAAAGTGGAAGTTTCTCGGTTCCCCACGCTCTTCTCGTTCTCTGGCTGTGGTAGATATTTTTTGTTAATGTCCGTCGATTGTGCTTCCGGTCCCACGCGCTCGGATGATGGGGGGAGGGGGGGGTGCTTGGACGGATAAACAATGGAGCCGAAATGAAGCTTGGGTGGCTAACTTGGGAAATTGTGACTGCCGAAATGGCAATGCCGGCCCAAAATAAACCTGCAGCAGCCACAAATTCTTCGGCGGCAAAAGTCGGGCAAAATAAGCCAGCGGTGGCCCGCGGGGACAAAATGCGGAAATGACAATTGTGGCAGCGCGGATGACGAAAATAAGAAGGAAAGAAAAGAAAGAAACGTCCCGATCTCCCTCGAAGATTGCTCCACCGCTTTCGCTATAGGCGCTGTTGTTTTGGACTTCGTTTCTTGGAAACATGGGACGACAACGTGTCAATTACTCCTCTTCCGCCCCCGGAGCTTTCGCTCGTTTCCGTAGCTTCTATTACCTCTTGTAGCACGACAAAATGTACTACGTACTGTCCCGTCATAAATTCGGCACTGTTTTGGGGGTTGTGGATGGTCATTTTTGTTTGCTCTGTCAGTATTAACCTTCCTTGCCGAACTTCCCGTCAACACTAGCTTTTGCTATTATTAGACCTTCCTGGGCCTCGTACCGCTTGCGTTCTGTCTCGAACCTTTCTTTCTTGACTAGTATTTATTTATTTATTTATTTATTTATTTATTTATTTATTTATTTATTTATTTATTTATTTATTTATTTATTTATTTATTTATTCTGTGTTTGTTTATTTGTTTAGTTGCTTAATTATTTGTTGTTGTTGATGTGATACCCTGCGCGAGTAGCCAGCTTTCTGCATGTAAGGCTCTGTGCTTTAGGGATGAGTGTTATTGGCCAAGAGGTTCTTCTACTCTCTTTTAGTCTTTATTTAACTCTTCGTAACATTTACGAAGCGAGGTTATACGTCCACAAAGCTTAAGATGCGCTTACGTGCCGTATGTTTTTGCGGCTACCTTCCCTTCATCCAAGTTTCCCAATTTCTTTTGAAGCCCTACCGTTACGTCGCCGCAATTAGCACTTGCCTTCTTTTTCGCATGACCATCGTGGTTTCTCTTGTGCTGCATAGTTTTTCACTTTGAAGATGCGCTTACATGCCGTATGTCCTTGCGGCTACCTTCCCATCATCCAAGTTTCCCAATTTCTTTTGAAGCCCTACCATTAGGTCGCCGCAATCAGCACTTACGTTCATTTTAGCATGACCATCGCGGTTTCTCTTGTGCTGCACATTTTCCCTAACACCACTTTTTGTGGTGAAAAAAGTCCACACCTTGTACAGCGCAAACTAAATCTTCGATACCACTTCGTTTTCTCGCCGCTAGACTAGCTGCTGAAAGACTTAGCATAGCGCTGCAAAAATTATAGGCGCGTTTATTTTTGAATTTATAGCCACGCACCCGAAAAGAACTACACTCAATCCCAAAAGTTTACGGTACACGGCTCCTGTGAAAAGGCTATATTTCCGCGTAGTTTAGGCGTGGAGCACGTAAAAAAGTACGCCGCGGTGTTGGTTGCATACGTCACTATGAGGACTAAAAGCACAAATCTCAGTTGCTTATACGCACGGTTAGCGGCAGTTACGTTTTCTTTATTCTTTTTTGTTGTTGTTGTTGTTTTGCTCTTCCATTCAGCAAGCAATGTTGTAACCGAAAGTAGATTTTTCCTCTCGTCACACTCTCTTCAATTGGTGGCGCGCCTGTGAAGGCTCCTTCACCCCAGAACTAAGAATGTTACGGCGAAGCACGATGATGCTTCCGATTTCAACTAATTATACGCAGCGTGCTTCGCTTAGTTGAGCATGTTCTCGTTGTCTTTTTTTCTCTCTCTCCTCCCTGCCAGTTCATGAATACTTGCCTAAATACATTTTTGCATTCATCTCAACCATCATCATAACCATCACCATCACCACTATAATATCCTTCACTGCAGCACCAAGGCCGTCCTCGAGCTCCCCGATTGCCTTAGCCTTGCGTAGGCCAATTGCAAAGCGGAGAAGTACCGGCAAGTTTTCTAACCTAATTGCACCTCCTGTAGCCATGGTGAGTAGCCATCGCATGGTTACTACCAATCCTCAAAAGTATCACTTCCATGTGTGATCTCACTCAGAAAGGTTACCGGGCTAATAATCGCAATAAAACACTCAACTTTCAAGTATCTCTGCACTACAAACCGAAATCACATTCGCGTTTACGTAGGTGTTTCGTGTCATAATCAACTCTCTACATTCGTTGTCTTAACCCAGAATTCCAAGAGGGGAGAGCATTTGAACTTTATCGCTTCACGACGTGTACGGCAGCAGAACTCAAATCTATTGCTTCCACTTGATTATTAATTAATTTACGCTCGGAATCTTTGCAACTGAATGTCTTGAGTGGTAGTTGAAACGTTTCATTATGCTGCTTGAAAGTAAATTTAGGCTAAGATAACAGCACAATATTACATATACTAGAATGCAAGGAATCCGCTATAGACTTATCCCATAGCAACGAATCTTGCTCTTGACGTCATATTCTTGATGATCCCAATTCTTATTGCGACATTGCATAACACATCGCTGCTGATGCTGTTATGTACGCGGAGCGCAACACTCCTACCAGCGATAAATACGAACTTTTTTTTCAATCTAGATAGTAATTTTCAGGCACAATTTATTGGAAAATAAGACGAAAAAGTAAATATTCATGAAATAGACCCCCGACATACAGCTCCTTATAACGATGACGATCAGCGTCTTTGTTGAAACAACAATTCGTAGATTTCAGGTTGGCACGGCCAGAACTCTATGATTTGTGAATGAGAAAGGAAAGATTGACAGCACAGTGCATTCTTCTGACGGTGCCGATGAATACGCATATTACTTCTTTTCTTCACTGATAGCAAAATGTAACACCCAACAAGCCCTGGACAGGAGGCCCATATCATGTGTACAGATCTGAGGTGCGTGGTTATCAGAAAGATTCCAGCGCAGGCCTCCATGCGCGTTAGCATACTTCCGTCGGGAATCGTGATTACCAAAAGCTTACAAAAGTGGTCATTGCACTGTTCGTCTCGGTGAAAAGTTGTATACTTTTCACCGAGACGAACTTTTCCAATACTTTACAATACTTTTCCCCCTGAAATCATACATACTTTTGCTTCGGTGTTTCTCATGGTTTCCCTCATGTCTATCATGTTTCCCTCACCGTGTATCGCATTTGAAGTAGTTTGCCAAGCCTGTAGCTAGGATAACCTGTCCAGGTAGCATTAAGCTTTCCATTCCCTCGCTGCGTCTTCCCTTCTTTCCTGCTTCTTTCATCTCTTGTACCTCTTTCCATTTCTTAAGCATAAGGCAGCCAAGTGGAAACGTGCTCAGATTCACCTCAATGTCCTTAATTTTCTGCTGTCTATCTTTCTCCCTTCTTACCCCCCCCCCCTCTCTCTCTCTCCTTCGCTCTGCGTATTTGTTCATATACTCTCCGTGCTCTTGGAACCAAATCGCACTGCCAGCTCTTACCGCGCGCCTGAGGGATGCTTGCAACATCAGCTAGGGAGGGAAAACTAAGTTACTTAAGTCGGACATGCGCTCAATAGTAGCCGACGAGTTTGGCTAGAAACTAGAGCGTTTTCTTTTTCTCTGCGATTGTAAAGGAGAGGAGGAGTGAATTGCGACACAGGAATGACAGCAGGACCCCAGAGGATTTCCGGGTTGTCTTTCTGTCGTAGTAGCAGCCGGCGGAAGCCAATCATCAGGTACCACTCTACTAAAAAGAAATAAATAAATGGGTACTTTCTTTGATGCTGGAACGCAGACGAAATAGAAATTAACAAAAGTGGTAACAAAATAATGCTGCTTCGTGTTACTAAAGTTCGAGAAACACTCGTTCCAATGAACCGACGGCGCGAAAAAAAGGATGAGGAGGAACGACAGTGAACATTTGTTTATCTTTTTTTTTATGTGAACGGTCACTCGCCATCATTGGTGCAGCTGCAAGGCACGGAATATTTGACGTTCTTACTTTTGCACCGTGGGCAATTAGCCGGCGTCAGGCACCTGGCCGGACGAGACGAACGGGAGCCAAGCCAGGAGCAACAGTGCGGGCCGTCGCTGACAGAAGGTACTAATGAATAGAAACAGGCGCTTGGAAGGGCAACAGAGGCAAGCCTGTTACGTCGCGACGAAGCGAACAAAAAACTGAGAGAGCGCAAAATTGCCCGGTTCTTGGAGGACCCTTGGCCAGGACGAAGAGGCAACTAAGACACGGGGTCGACTGGGGGGGACACCGCTAATGTCATCAGGCAGCCACAGCGGCTGCAGATTCCCCCCGGGACATAAGCCGGTCGACAGACACGCTGCACAACGGTCGGCGTTCAGGTGGCTCGCCGCCATTGCAGTGCGTTCACTTTGCGCGGAAAGATTTCATTTTTTTTATGTCAGCTCCCCGTTCACTTGTAGCGACAGTGTCGGACGCTGCCGACCGTCGCACAGTATGTGGACAGCGCCGCTGCGCTTCTTCGAAGTGTGGAGCTTGAGTCATAAAAACAGTCAGACGTATTGGCATCGCGGGCAACGTGCCCCCTACTACGTGTGCCCACCTTTTAATGGAACACCGCATTACATTCATCAATTTCTTTTTTTATTTGCTTGATCTCTGACTTTGCCATCTGGTATATGCTACTGCGTGTGCGTCCATTTTTGGCCAATAATCAAGAATGGGTATAGTGCCACTTTGACGTAAGACGTACAGAATCCGTAAATGTAGCTACATACGTATGCTACTTCTCTGTGCACACCCTTGTTGTGCCCATTTTTGCCTCGACAAGCAGATTACATTTATTTCGTTCCCGTGACATAGCTGCGCATAGACGCCTCTCACTGTGCATCCACCTGATTGGATATTTACATTTCAACGTAGTATCGTAGTGGTGTAGCGCATAAACATAAAATTTGCCTGGCAATAAAGTTGTGACCTTTGCGGTTGATAAGCATAAACGTTGCTTGAGAATGCGCATTGCATGGGATGAAAATAAGATCAATATTACACGTGGCTGTTAGTTGTATAGCATATAGTTAGCCACTTCTTTTAAGCTTCGCTCGAAATAGACTTCAACAATCGAGTTAGATCTGCATATTTCTTTTTCAGGCAGATCATCTTCAGGGGACATAAATAGAGTTGCACAAACGGCGGCCGAGCCGTTCCGATTAATACAGATCAACAGTATTTAAGAATTACGCACTCCTGAGTTTCCTCTGTTCAAGGTATTTGTATCGCCATGTCACTGAACATTTATTCTGAGAGCGGCATCTACAACACTGTGTTTATTTTAGCGAAGGTTTTTTAACTAAAAGTGACACAACATCGTGGCATACTGTGGGCAGACATAGAGAGAAAAATAAACTTCGTCAAGACTTTTACGGCATCAATCTAACACAAGTACTAAGATAGTGACTGTATGGCCTGTACCAGGTTTGTTTTGCGTCGGGTGGTACTTACACGGAAATCATGGTAGTTACAACCGTAACATGTCACAGTCAATGAGGCAAGGAATACTTAGCGGAATTTACACGTTCTTTTAGTTGAAATGTACAAATGATATGGAGCGTGCAAATAGAAGTGGACGAAAAGAAAGCTTGCAACACTGGGAACCTGACCCGCATCTTCCGTTTTACGCGTACGACGTTCTACCACTTCAGCTGCAGCAGCGGCTGTCTGTCCTCCGGTGCCACTTTCTTGGGTATTTGGGTTCGTGTAAAAGATCTTAGACTAGATACTGGTGGTGCTGGTCCTGGTAGTGTCAGCCAGTGCCAGACACAGTCATGGCGTTGGATGAGGAGTATCCATTTAACCATATACCGGTCAATATAGGAGCGAGCAACTGGCCAATACACCTTCGTATGTCGCCTCATGACTGCCGAGACCGCCACAGTCGAATCCCCCAAGCTCATTTATTCTTCTTACTCAAACTCACGGTAGCTTTGGGTCAATATGGCCGTAGTCTCGACGCCCCGCGGCCTCCAATGACCGAAAACTCTTGCCGGAGGAAAAAAAAAAAGAACTGAGAGGTGACTGCATGCAGCGAACAAATACAAATAATAAAAGATCTCTTTGTGGGTGCCGATTTTGATATGTGATGTTGCATAAAGACGTGTACAGTGGTGACCCTTATGTATTAGGCTGCGAAAGTTGCACGAAAGGAGCTGTTTGTTCGTCCTTTCTTTCCGTGTTAGCACATTCAGGAGTCCTACGCCAAGCTGTATGTATTCAGGCATAGGGTACTGGCATGGGCATCAGTTGGATACTGATTGAACTATGCGTCGAGAAAGCTTTACTAACGCTATCTCTATTATAATGTCGCCTTCAAATTTTACTGCGTCAGCTGGTAAAAGCTCGAAACTGTGTATGATATGTCCGTCCGTCCTTCCCGTTACGCCACCATCGTCCGGGCCATGTCCTCATCATCAGTTTCACCCTAACCATTTAGGTAAACTTAACTTCACTCACTTCCTCCTCTGGGAATCAAACAGATGCCCGTGCTATTATATATAGCTGAAAGCGGGACGCGTTATCGACTCAGTTATCCCGAAACGTTTGCACGGCGTGGATTCGCGCCGTGTTGTCTGCGAGAGTGATGGCGTTTGTGCATGCGTTCCGACAAACGCAGCAAACAAAACTGTAGCGCACTAACACTACCTTGCGCTCATCGAAAAGTCGTTTTTGTGAAGACAATGGTGCTACCTTAGGTACGAGCAAATAAGCAATTGAGGTGATTGGGTCTACTCGAGAAGCCACTGCGTTGCAAGAAAAAAGGAAACGGGGGCGCAATCGGACAAACTACTGAAGTCTGCTATTTATTTGCTAATATTGCAGATGAGTAAAGGCATGTCTAGAACAAAAACAAATATCACTGCAAGCAACAATATTACTAAAATCAAAACACGAGCATTCAAAACCCAGGCAAGCAAATAGCGATGTCTAATAACAGAGAGAGAGAGAGAGAGAGAGAGTGAGAGGTAATAAGGGAAAGGTAGCAAGGTTAACCACGCTAAGCCCGATAGGCTACCCATGCACTGGGGAAAGGCAAAAGGGCACTAAAAGATGAGAAGGAAGAGAAGCTCGCACGTTGCACTGTTCCCACACAAGCGTTCATCGCTAATCGCAAGTGATCATAGAGGCTGGTACTTTTCAAGAACCGTAGCAGCTAAATATAGTAATGTTATCTGTGTGTCATGTGTGCTTTAAGTTACGTATGTTTTTGTGTGTATTATACAATTTGTGATAGCATTCGCCTGTACTAGAATGCAAGGTGAGCTGCCAGGCAAATTTCTCCAGTTTTCATCAAGGACATCTTGCCCGGCTGTATTTCTTCAGCTACATACGCACTGCGAAGATATCCACTAGGATCGGAACGTATAAAAATTCCATTCCAATGCGATTTCATTTGTCCCTTAGTACGAGAAGCACACCGCCTGCGTTTTCACCGAGATTGGTTGGCCGTGAATGGTGGATGATAACAAAGGAATAGAGCCGAACCAAAAGAATCCTTACAATATACTGAACAAGGGGCCAAACTCACAAAGCTTTTTGTTCGTAAGTGTTGCTTGTCATTGGCTGGCATCCTTGGCTAATGACATGTAATGCCCTAGTGGCTCCTCTCTGTAACGCCCTAGTGGCCCTGACAGTATTGAAATAAAAAATAAATATGTCCAAATGTAGGATTGGATGAGATGGATCTAACGAAAAATTCCATCCTAAGAACTTTTTGTGAATACGGATCCCGATTCCCCAAAGAACTGCACAGAGTATCGTAAACATCTCCAATGCCAGGTCAGATGACCGTGGTGTAATGTCGTCTGTGTGAGTAGTTGGATGCGCGAATTGGATACAATACTTACAATACATTAGGATGAACAAGGTGGGAAAAAAGCGATAGCATTCGACGAGGTTCCCGCTCCGTTTAATGCTGGCAGCGGAAGGACGCGATTTACATTCTCGCTGTGAATAACACAAGAAATGCGGTTGAACTTGCAGAGTATGCCATATTAATGTAATCAACAAAAAAACCCACCGACGATTGCGATAATCCCTAATGCAAAATTTCAGCGCAACTCTTTGTTTTCATATCGCTATATTTGGCTAGCGCGGACAATCTTTCTCATGCGGCACGTTCCAAACGGAGCGAAGTGCGGCGCGACTGCCTCGCCAATTGGGAGATCGCGAGAGGCAGCGCGTGGGTGACGCGTGGGCGTGATTCCCAACAGCCACCGTAGACAGACCTTCGCTCACGCAGCACTTTGTTTCCATGCATATATAGTATCGGCGTACGCGTTCGCCCCATGTCATCGGTGAAGAGACGACAACGCGGTACTCTGGCGCCAGCTCGTAGCGGTCGTTACCGCAGATCCCGTCTTGTGCGGCACTACGCTTTCTTTTGTCACGCTTTGGCCATGCCCTCTTCCTCCGATTTCCGCCTTATCGTACCGCTGGACCCTCCTTCTCCGCTTTTCTCGCGCTTTAGCGCTTTCTTCGCTATCGCCGTCTTTCATGCGCCACTGCACTCCGCGTTCGCTCTTTCATCCTACGCTGTGCCCGTTCGCTCGGTTACGCCGAGAGACGATGCTGACGCGAAACTCAGGAACGGATGCATGAGAGCTGCTCTCTAAAAAGCGGCACATCAGCGTGAGCAGTTGATAAAAGAAAACAAAAAAAGGAAAAAGAATGAAGACTTGGCTGTAGTTTGTAGTTGGCAAACAGAACATTGAAAGAACACAGCGGAGATTAATTACATTTTGGACAGATCATAATTTTTAAAAGTTGCGTTGAGGTGGCTAACGTTACAAAATAAAGAATTCATGCAGAACCGAGTTACTGACGTTGTCTGTATGGACAAAAAAAGATTGACGGCATGTTAAACTCCTGTAACTCGTGAAGGCAGAAGTCTGAAGCACACTCGGTAATGCGCCGTCTCGCATTGTCGACTTGCTGCTTTCGCAGTTCGGCTTCTTCGGCTCGTTTTCAACTCTTAGCGGCGGCTTCGCGCGCTCGTATAGCGGTGCCAGACTGGCGCCAACACCGTTTCTCTTCGACTTTACGTTGCATCCTCTGAGCAGAGGATTGTAACGTGTACTGTTTGGTGTATGGTATGGGTAATTTTAATGAAGTTATGTACTGTTCGCTTCAGTCTGTTGAGTGTTTGTAGCTCAGCCTTACGGGGGTATGAGCCATTGGATTGTTTGCTTGTTTACAAGGGTCTGAACCACTGCTTACGGCGGTATGAGCCATTGAAAAGGTAACGTGGTTTTTGTACCATTCGACTAGACTTCGCGTTTCTGTACTTTGTATGCTTGACTCCAATAATTGTATGCGATATACGCTTCACTTTGCCGAGTGCTTGTAGCCTCTGCGTTACTGAGAGGGATGAGCCATTGCATTTTTTGCTTACTTACAGGGCGGGGGGTTTGGGGGGGGGGGGTTTGTTGAGCCATTGCTGATGATGATACCATTGAATCGGACGACACGTTTTCTTGAATGCCGTTGGTAGTACGAGCCACTTAAGCATTTAGCCTTAATAGTACGGTATTATATTAATTAATTAATTATTCTTGTAGTCCTTCACGAAGGAACATGAAATTACTCGGCCCAATGGTTTGCGTCCCACAATCCTATTATATGCTATGAACGAACGACGTGCAACAGAGTTATTCTAGCGTAAGTGGTTATGGACTCATTCCAACAGCCATTTCGGGTGGCGGTGGTGTCCGCAGCCGCCGCTTCCACCGCCTCCGCCGCCAGTGTCCGGTGTCTATAGCAGCTACAGTCGGGAATGAGAAAAAGAAGACCCCAGTTCCCAATGAGATCGAACCTGGGCCCGCGAGTCAGCTACTCTACCACTGGGCCGTGCCAGCACTTGCTAGCATGCAACGGGAAAACGTCCTATAAACGAATCCGAGCGCGCGAGAAGACACGCGATGCGAAATGCGCGCCGCGTAGCGTCGATACGCGCACATCTTGCTTTGCACTTGCACATTACTATACCAGGCAGAATGCCATGCAGCATATGCACATGTAGCAATACAAGGCAGTTAATGAAGGGTGGAGGAAGAAAAAGAAGTTCATGGAGATGCATACAAGAATGCTGGAAAAAATATATACATTGTGTACTTGATTAAATCAAGCTGGCTAGGTGACTATGTCGCCGCCGGGTTCCAAAGAAATGCCAATAAATCATCATCATCATTAGCATCGTATCGTGCCACTTGCCTTTGCAATGTGACATTCACGCCGCGTAGCGTCTATACGGGCGCAGTTTCCATTGCAGTTGCATATTATTAAACCAGGTGACACGCCACACAGCAGTTGCATATGTAGCTGTGCAAGGTAGACAGAGAAGACTTGAGGAAGGATAGAAAGGTTATGGAAATTAATAAATATTGATGGAACGGAAAACATGTATGACATACCTGATTAATTCAAGCAGAGTAGGTGATTGTTTTTCACGGTCCCTTTTCAACGGGAATGCCATTAATTCAGCAGCATCATCATTACCATCGTATTGTGCCATTTGACATGCGCGCCGTGTAGCGTCCATACGTACAAACTTTGCATTGCAGTTCCCTTATATTCCACAAGGTTTCCCGACATGTAGCAGTTGGATATAGCAGTTGCATTCTGCATGTAGTTGACCCCTGATGTAGCAGGCCAGGTGACTATTTGTGACATTCCTGTTTCGAAGGGGAAGCCATCATCATCAACACCATCATCAATGGCAACGTACCGTGTTACGGGTCAAGGGATGTGACATGTGCGCGACGTAGTCTGGATACCTGTGTTTGCTCTTCGGCGGACGTTACGGCGCCTTCTCGCAAAGAACGAAGCGCTGCTGAAGAAGCGAATTGTAGAACTACGCGCCCTGCTGTAGCCAGGCAGCACCGGGCTCAGCAGACCGCTGTGCCGAGAGCAGGACAAGCCACACCTCGCCGTCGGCGCCGGGCGGATAATTCAGATCGCTCTCGTGAAAACGACGCGAGGAGACTTCACCGCAAGGACCCTCTAGTGCGTGGTGCCGTAATTCGAGCTCCTATGGAGCCGCTGCTCCAGCTTACGCTGTGGCAGTGTTGCGCTTGCCGCGCACGCCTGTGACACCTTTAATTGGAGCTAAACTATACCTCTGATTTCACGAGTGCTGCGTAATCCGCTCTTACTCTGCAGCATCGATGTTGGGGCGAACTGAACTGATGTTACGGGGACGTACAGATGGCCAGAACACTCTTGTTGCCCAACTGTATAAACTGAACTATGAAAGCCCCTTCCGTTGCTTCTTTCTTTCATGGCGTATGGTAAAACAGCACAATCGATGTCTGTTCACAGACTTAAAGGCACAGCCCAACTTACTCGTAAAGTAAAGTGACTTCCCAATTTCCTAAAGCATTTCAAATTTTAAGCCAGAACATTCACGCAAGCAGAACGCACTCAAACGCTCCTGAAAACGCACCACAGAGAGAAAGCTTTCAACTGAGTGAAGAACTCTGGCATCCAGCACGTCCACAAACACGGTCGTGGCTACAACTCGCATGATACCATGATCATCACACAGAAAACTTCAAAGCACTCCTCCATATGTGAAGTCTATCCCCGTATTGACAAGGTTTTACACTTTGGTTTATTAAGGCGAAAGCATTAGACGGCTCATGGGTGGAAAAATGGGCCGTCGAGCGTTATTGCAACAAAACTCAATGGTACCATCTTTCGGGGGGTCGAATCCACGACTTTTGGTATTAATTAGGACGAAATTGAGGCACAGATATTAAGTATTAAATAAATTATTAAAATGAATAGAAAGTGACAACACGTTCAAGTAAGAGTGTCAAGTAAGTTAATGAATGTCTTGTGAGCGCGCCGGATTTCGCTTTCATCCTCTTTACCATAAACTTAAGTGGCTGTCAACTCTTAAATGCGATGTCAATACATCAGTTACGGCAACGTCATTCACTATATAGCATTAGCTTGGTCGCCGTCAAGTTGTTTTCAAGCGCTGTTAGCACAAATCATGGAATTTCTTTGTCGGCGCATTTTCCCTTCGAGAGTTTCTGGAATTCTGGAACTTTGAATTTGAGACGCCGGGGTTACTTTTTTTATTCTGTGCCAAAAAATTTTACGTCTGTCGTCACTATTGCTCTCCTATCGCCAGATGCACCACAGTGCGCAATAATGGTGATCGTAGAAACGAGCTTTAGCGACGTAGTTATATTTTTTGCTTGCTTTTGCGAACACATTGATGCCGGTTCAGTTTGTCCGACGCGAAAATTCACACCTGAGTTGCGTTAATGTGGTTTCTGTGCTTTCTGAACGTACTTGCACTGCCAACATTGAAAGGTCATAATAAGAAAATTTACCGGCTGATACTGCGATCCAGAAAACAGCTTTATGAAACCGCTGTTGGAGTTGCAAAACCGTTCGCTGAGAAAAAGCAAAGAAAACAGAAGATAGCGTGATTTCTGCTGTAGTCGACGTTGATGCATATATACCTTTCCGACCCCGACGTGTCCTATATGTAGGTGACTAACGTTCTTCTTCAGTTTTATTTTGCGTGCCTGTAATAGCATGAGCTCCATGAGCCATCCACTCTAAGGACATCTAACTACTCCTCCTAATTAGAGTGGCTGATAAATTGAAGTTGCGCAAGTGATCAAAGACTCTTTCAAGTGCATGCTGATGCAATTCTCGGCCGAAGTTGGGCAAGGGTTCACCATGACACGAAAGATATGAAATAAAGGTACACTTAATCTCTTCGTCGGTGCCGTTTTTATTTAGCCCCGCGACATACCATTAGTCGTTCCCCAATGAGAGTTAAGAAGGAAACATAAAACGCAAGAAGCTTGTTCCCTGCCGGTGTGAACTCCAGTACACGAGCCGGCTATTGCAACACGTAACAAGTCTTTACGATTTCCTTGCGCAACAGTACATCTCTCACTCCACTTGGCGTCTGGAATACATAACAGAATAAAATCCATGGCCCGCATGCTTTACAGAGCACGGAATGGCATGCCATACGGTGGAGTTCGCGAATAGTCAAGCGTCATCACGCCACGTGCCAAGGTAGTTATACCGCATGTCGCAACGCCCTCTATACAAGGGCTTGACGGTGACGTTAGCTAGCGTGTTATAAGCCACTCTTCGGGAACCTGTTAGTCGGAGAAGGAGTTCGAAGGACACGGGAGAGACGACGAGGAAATTACCGCTGCTAAGTCCCGTTCACACAGCGTGGGCAAACGGCCGATTGAAGGCGTTCCGATTTGCATTCGCGGGAGCTGCAAGATTGCTATGCTAACCTGCTTGCTCGCCGTGAATGTCCAGTGTCTCCCACGTTCCGCTATCGATTCGCTCCGGCTGCAGCCTCGCTCATGTGCGAGACCGCCGCGTGAGCGCTAGTTCGCTGTCGAAGAACGCATTCGAAATATGTCCTAAGAGGTACACCGCGTACGGACCGAACGCGAATGTCTTCCTTTGGTTCGGAAAATGGAGACGTTCGAAATTTATGTGGGCTCACCTCAACGTTAGGTCGTGATGCGAGTTGTCTATAAGTTTGAGATACCGTGCTTTGTAAAGGTAAAGGTACGCCCAAGCACTTCTTCCACGCAAACATTAATCTTTACAAAGGAGCGAGTTGACAGTCACTTGGACCGTCAGTGCGTGTCGCCACGTTTTATTTATTTAGTTATTTATTTATTTATTTTTATTTATTTATTTATTTATTTATTTATTTATTTATTTATTTATTTATTTATTTATTTATTTATTTATTTATTTATTTATTTATTTATTTATTTATTTATTTATTATCCTCAAGGCCATGCAGGCGTCACAGAGGGGACTGAGCAGTAAGAAAACTAAAGCAGACAATCTGAAAAATGAAGGATCACAAATGCATGCTCCTAGGTATACAGTGTTAGCTAAGAAGCAAACAACAAAATCGCTAGTAAAGAATAAATACAAAACTGTCAGTGTTCATACAATACCAACGAAAGCTTAACGAAAATTATTTATGTCATCAACAGGTGCAGTTTCATTGAGAAGATCGCTCCATTCATTAGAAATGCGAGGAACAAATGAGCGTAGAAAATAGGCTATTCTGCATAAGGGGATGAGTACTTTGTGGGGATGATCCATGCCACGCGATATGCAGTTGGGTGTATGGAAGAAGTTATCGTGCAAGGCGGAATGATAATATAACTTGCGGAACAGAGTGAGCCGAAAAATATTTCGTCGTGAAGCCAACAATGGAAGATTCAAATATGTTTTCATTGCTGCTACGCTTGCTCATCGGTTAAGGTCGGAGATAATGAAACGAACACAGTTATTTTGAGCACGTTCTAGTTTAGGACGAATCAGTGTTTTAAAAAGTACTGATTTCATAGAAGACGGTGCGTGAGAAAATTTATGTCGCAGGTAACCTAGCGTTTTGTTAGCGTTATTGATTATGTAATCTATATAAAGCCTTTTAGTTATATCAGATGTAATGTGGATGTCTAAGCACTTATAAGAATTGACACTTTCAAGTACAATGTCAGGTAGATAGTATACCTTAGAAATAGTAGAAGTACGAGCGACACGAATGACCTAGCATTTGTTATTGTTTAGTTCCACTAGCCATCGGTTGCACCAAGAAGCTATAGCCGTACGTTCGTGCTTTAACATGTTAACATCACTGTCGTTTTTAATCTCACGAACAATAACACAGTACCGGCAAATAAATGTATGTTAGATGACACATGAGAAGTAAAATCAATAATATAAATTAGGAATGGTAGTGGTCCGAGAATAGAACCTTGTGGTAAATCAGAACATGCATTAACAAATGGTGACTTGTAGCCGTTAGCGAAGACAAATTGTAAATGATTAATGAGAAAACATTCGATCCATTTTAATAAGTTAGTGTCGGTATTTAGGGGACCTATTTTATTAGAAGCAACTCATCGCAAACTTTATCGAATGCTCTTGAAAAGTCTAAAAAGATGCTATCAGTGACTGATGACCTGTCAAGTATATGGTGCAAGTTATCTGTGAAAGAAATCAGTTGATTTTCGCATGAATATGATTTCCGGAATCCATGTTGTACACACGAGAAAAATGAATTCCTCTTGAGAAGGTTGATAAGAGTGGTGAAAATGGTGAAAATGGTATGCTCAAGAAGTTTGCAACATGTACTAGTGATAGATATGGGGTGATATTTAGAACGAGAATTCGTGTTCCCAGATTTATGAAGCGGAATGATATTTCCAATTTTCAATTTTTTCGGAAATATGCTTGTGTCCAATGACTGCTGAAAAATATAAGCTAAAATAACGAATAACGAATAAGAAGTGTTTCTTAAGAATTTTGCATTAACGATATCGTATCCTGGACTAGTATGATATTTTAATGTATTCATTAATTAGGCAGTACCAGTAACAGTCACCGCAGGAATCAATAAGTAATGAATAGAAAAGACAGGGAATGCGGGCGATGGAAATTCAAGACGATGAGCAAAACGTGAACATGGTGAATGCAGGAGCCAACGTTTCGACAAGTGGACTTGTCTTCTTCAAGGCGACATATGCTTTCCTCGCCACAGTATATCTAGGTGGGGTTCTTCTAAAGGGGAGAGGGTGTGAGGCGGGAGGACGCGGAAACGAGGGAAAATCTGTTAGCGTGTTGAACTGAGAGTAAAGGAACGCTGTGTACAAAGTCAAAGCCAGGGCAGCCCCCCCCCCCCTCCCCCCCCCCGGTCTGTCAACACACGCGCGACAGCCGGCGTGTCAAGGGCGTCGTGCACGGTCGTGACTACGTGACGCTGACGCAATGACGACGATGGCGTTACAACGGCGCCACAATTACGATTGGACGGCGACATCATAATTCCGACAGACTACCGAAGAAAGACGGGTGTCCACGAAGTGACGAAGGTGGTACGACGACAAGGGCATTTCCAAACCATCAGGTGACGCTAATGAAGTGATGACGCTTGCAAAACTACAGCGTCACGACGACGAATGCATGATGGCGATACAGTGGCGACAATAGTATATGACAACGGTATGAGGACAATGGCGTGACGACGACTGTATCACGAAGCCTCTTTGGCAGTGATGACGTGACGTCGACGGCACGACGAGAGTAAAATGACGTAGCTGGAGCGACGACGATGGAAGCGCCACAACGGCACCACGTCCGCGAGTATGTACCTTGTGGCTCAAGCTCTTAGACAACTGGGGTCACTAGATCGGCATAAAAGGCATGACGACGGCGGCACGAGCATAGTCCGATCAAGGATCAGGAATGCCGACGACGACACGACCACGACGGCATCACGACCACGAGCACCTACCTCGCGGGCCAAGGAGGTGGACAACTAGGGTCACTAGGTCGGCGTTAAGGAAGGAAAAAAGGAAGTAAGGAAGGAAGGAAGGAAAGAAGGAAGGAAGGAAGGAAGGAAGGAAGGAAGGAAGGAAGGAAGGAAGGAAGGAAGGAAGGAAGAGATTTAAGCGTCATTTCCTCCAATAGAATACTATCATCATCATCCACAAATGGACGTCCATCGGTTGCGCTACGTAGCGCGTAGGCTTCCACTTATACAACAACGGGCGCTTGAAGGTATCAAGTGGAAGAGGCGCGGAAGAGTGCAAAGGCTCTGCAGAGACTGCAGAGGTATGCGATGCGTGCCGAAGTGGCGAGGCAGGAGGCGAAGCGACGCGCGGCCCTCGAGGGCGAGCAACAAGAGAAACAACGTGCGGCCGAAGAACAGCTCTACGCCAGGCGAACGGCCCCTCAACAGGCCGCCAAGTCCAAGGGGCGCCGATTGGAGGGCCGCCCCTTGCGGGACGCAGACGCGTACTGTCGAAAGCGCTCTGTCGTAGACAAATTTGGTGCGGCGTGTGGTGTCCGCGACCACCTCTGGTTTCGATCATACGCCGTCAGGGTGGCGCGGCCCGTGAACGTGGCGGTCCTCGAGTGAGGGTTTCCTTCAAGAGAACATGAGTTTCTTCGGGCTTTGCGCCACGCGTGCAGGGGGGAAAAGCTTCGCATTGACTTAGATAATCATAGGGGACGGTCTCTGCCATAATTTTTTTTATAAAATGTTTTCTACTCTGCTGCGCAACAATACAGATGTGTAACTGTTAAAAGTGTTTTCTTTTTTTCTTTTTTTGGCGCAAGATTCTTTCATTAATTTTCGAGAAAGCCTCTTTCCAAACTCAAACAGAATTCCCAAAATTGAGCGCTTGATGTGCGTCTTCTTGTCTTAGCGTGTGCATTCCTCACAAACCTGCAAATATGAAGCAACTACGCCAAAAACACGTTCGGTGATGCTACAACATGTCTGCCCCAGATCCGTCGATGTAACAGCACCGCGGCTACCTTCTTTCGCAGGTCATGCGCAAAGTCTCGTATTTCTTCACAATTTATATTGCTGTGCGTACCAGCAAATAGCAGCGTGCAACATGAGTGCGACGCGGTGAAAGTGGCTCTTTCGCTTCCGACGAGCCTATATGTTGTGCTCATTCAAGAACACTATAAAAGGGAAAGAAAAGCGCAAGAACGTTTTTCCACGTGCACGGCGGGGAGCCCGGGGACATTGGTATTCATATCACTTAAACTCTGACATTTTCAGAATCCTTTTGAAGTCAGACGAGTGGGTTTTATCCATGCATACAAAAACATTGAAGTTCGAATGCATGCTGAACACGTCGTCGTTTATATTAATATATTCCTGCTTCGTGTTTCCAATAAGAACGCTTTTTCTTGTTACTGCTGTTTATTTTCTTATAATATTGTGGACTTATAAATGCGATCTTAGAATGTAATTTTAGTGAACTTTGAGGTGCCCTCTTTTGATGTTGAGACTTCGTAATGACGAAGAGATGAGATTGAGGCCACGAAAGGTAAACACGGAAATACTGCCATATTCCTGATTTTGTTCCTCCGTGGTGCGTCATACACTTTACCGCTAAAGTAAGCTGGTGCAGCGTAAAACGTCCGCGATAATGTTAAAGATAAAAGAGCATTGAAAATGTAGAAAACTTCATTACCTTTCACGGCACCGTCGTTTTTGATAGACAAAGCAACCACCGGCGGCGGCTCCTTTTTGAATCCTGGCATATCCAAAAGAAATTCGCTAATATCGATCGTTTGTCAGGAACACTTCTCACCGTTTACTCCCACGGAATGCGAAAATTGTCCGCGCGCCTATCGGAGCGTTAAAAAAGAAAACGCCTATGAGTACGTTTACGCCTCACGCCATCTCACCCCTGAAGAAGGAGCCGGCGGAGCTCCGAAACATCTGGTTCTAAAATTAAAGTACGTTTTGTTTAGAGTGTAGGAGGCGGCGCGAAGAGGTAGCCGCTGTAGCCCCGGTTTATTTAGGCTGGCCAACCATGGTGCAGTGGAATCTCAGGAGCGGCCGACACCACGGCTCCAGCGCCGCTAGCGTGTTCTATTCTCGCGATACCTGCATGTGAGCCCGTCTTCTTTCTTCGCCTGCTTTGGAGGCGATAGTCGCGCCGCCACAGCCCTCCCCCCCCCCCCCCCTCCTAGTGCGAAGCGCGATTGAAATAAAGTCCAATGGTAAAGTCCAAGTAAAGGAGTCCAAGTAAAGTGGACAGGCGGTGCCGTTGTTGGTAGTGTCCGGCTCACGCAATCCGCGAGAGATGTACCAGGCAGCACCGGCAGCGTTGCTCGTGAGCGAGGTGCAGCCACAGTGTTACCGTCGTGCGAAATCGTGACCTGCCGCAGGTTATCGTAAATGCCCGGGCCTATAGAAGACGGAGTGCCAAAAGTAGACCATTTTGCAGCTGGCGACTTGCGCGGAGATAGCGCAAGTGTTGGTCACTCATGTTGTTGACGTAGAGATGATTCTAGAGCTGAAGAACCCAGATGGCAGAGCTGGCTCCTGCACAACTTCGGCAGGCCATGCATCCGCAGAAGAAGTTAGCAGCGAACGTCGGCAGGCTCGCCTGCTGCTGCTGCTTGCGGTGAAATCTCGAATGCCGATAGCATCACGGCTTCGTTCGTCGCGGAATGCGTCGAGAAGCTTGTGCTTGTAGCGTCCCCGTACCTGCAAGATTGAAATTACCTACCTGCCTACCTAATAGTGAGCCCGAGGATGTGCCCTGTATTAGGGTGACAACAAAGATAGCGCCCAACGAAAACAAGAAAAACAGGGAATGTTGAGATGTTTGATTTTCTGTTCTACGTGGTGCATCGATCTTCGAAGCCATTCACACCTGCTTCGTGTTGTATAAGGCTGGCTATGACGCTTAGTACATTTAGCCGATGAATATATTCATCTACTTTCGGCACAGTTTTACTAGGCGTCGCTGCGTCGGCACCTCAGTCAGAGGACGCGCAATAATAAGAATGATATTGTGGCCGCCGAGACCTGTGCCCTAGGCTACTTGAGTTGGATACTAAAATTCGTCATCATCAGTCTACTTTATAAGTACTGCTTCAAGAGGGCGTCAGGTGGCGATCGCTACTAAACATCTATCCTACACCAGACTAGTCCATACTATGCATGCAAATATCCTAATCCTCTCCAGGACGCCGCTTAAGTCTCTGTCGCTATCATCTTCCTTTTCCCTCCCATGGTCCCGCTCTCTTATTCCATTACCCTCATCGGTTACCTGCACAACTCATTGCATAACTTGCCAACTCCTGTATTTTCTCGTGATCTCGGCTAGAGTATCCGCTAAAATTGTGTGGTCTGAAATCCACAAAGCCCTCTTCCTGTCTTACATTAAGCATGCAATCATGTGTCCCAGCTAACCCTAGGGAAGCGGTTAAAAGAAAAATAAAATGACTAAAAAAATATGGAGTTAAACGCACTGTGGAAATCGATGTAAGCGAAGCTTTCCGTGCTGGATGCTTTGAATGACAATAATTAGCGGTGATGTTCACGGCTAAAGCTTAATTTCCTCAACGTGTAGGCTAACACGAGAGTGGCGAGTTGATGTTAAACGTTACTTTGGGTGCACCACTGCTCTGCCTGCGTAGTACACAGAACACACAGGGAGAGGTGTTTGCTTCAGGCGCGGTTGTGTGCCATATTTTATAACCTCTGAGAGGGTTGAGTGTTGTCATTGCCTCACTTGGCACATCGCATTAGGGCAGGAGTATTAAACTTGAATTGGATTATGGGACTGTACGTGTCAAAACCACACTCGGATTATGAGGCACGCCGTAGTGGCGGACTACGCATTAATTTTGACACCGTGATGTTCTTTAACGTGTCCCAAATGTAATTCGCGGGCGTTTTCTATTTCGCCCCCATCGAAATGTGGCTGCCGCGACTGGGATCCAATTCACGGCCTCAAGCAATGCCATAACCGCAAACATAACGCGGCGGGCACAGAAGTGTTGGTTTGACGGTCGATCGCTACTGTAGTGTCTCCTGGACCCTGCGGTGCGCTTTAAATAACGCGGCTGTGCTTCTGCATGCCCTGCGTAAGTTGCCCGCTTGTCATATTTGCATGGCGTTTATTTTTCAGAAATAGCAGCAACGTACTGTACCGTACCTTGAACCTAAGCTTATCCTGTTTGCCGGCAACCGCTGTCGTATAGTAGTGGGGTTACTTTGCCTTCTCACGGCACCTCCCCTTCCCCCCTTTTGTATGGGAACTGCCTCTTTTCCGCCTTATCCTTCTTCTGCCCTTCTTCTCCTCTCTACAGTTCTATCTGCGTCCCCTGTGGCCTCGCACGCTAGTAGAAAGGGAAGCGCTGCAGTTTCTGCAATGCTCCTGAGGGAAGTCACGTATATTTACAGCTGTCAAGCGGCTAATGTGGGGATGGCCAGGGAGCTGCAGAGGGCATTGTGCACATTCGACCCGGTGGGGTGAAAACGAGTTTCTCCCGTCGCCTTTCCTCTCTGACTCGCGCCTGTCATTTATATACACGCTCTGAACCACCCCCCGAGGTGGTCTGCGCGACAGCAGCCCACAGCAGCCCACAGCAGCCCACAGCAGCAGCAGCAGTGGGAAAGTTGAAGAAAGAGGCAAAGAAAGCTTCGCTTTAAAAATTACAGTGCAGGCTACGATTATAACGCCTATGATGTTCGGTCGTCCGATGTCTGATATTCGAGCGCCGTAGATCTTAAGATTGTATCCTGCAGCATGTTATTTAAAACATTTGTTTTCTTTTAACGGCTTGGCTAACGTTAGATGGAACATCCTATATACAGGGTGTCCCACGTAACTTTAGCCAAACATCAAAAATATGCGAATGTCACTGAGCTGGACAGAACCAAGATAATGTTTGCCGTCGTTCGGACATACTCAGAATATTCTTAATTCTACCTAATTACCTAGTAAGTCCTAATCAATTAATCAACATCTCAAATATTATAATTAGATGGAACGTGTCAATGAGAAAATTGTAGAGAAACATAAAAAAAACATCCCGATACAGCTTTCTGTTGCTCAATACGTGCTGCATAAAAGTGTCAAATTTCAAGACTAAAGCACTTTCACACAATTTACAAGCAGAATTACCAAGAGCCCATTTCAACTCCACACCGAACGCACTTTCACACGCCCCAAAGACCAGGAGCCACGCCGTGAATTCTCATTGGACGGGATACTCGGGCGTTGCCGTGTGCGCGCGCGCGAAAGACACGCGATGTCTCGCCATGCGCGAGGCGTTGCTGGCGCTCTTCTAGTGGTGACGCGGTGATGCGCTTGCAAGGGTACCTCGCGAGAGTGCTCGTAGCTGGTGTGTGGAGAGCTCTCTGCAGCATTGTGTCATGGCAAATGACTGGCCTCGTTTTGCGCTTAATGTGCAGCATCGTGCTTTTCTCCGAATATTACAAATAAAATAACTGTTTGCGTTATCAAACAAAGTGAACCACGAAGACTACTACTGTCCAAATTTCATACAGATACACGCATTCCAAGAAGGTCAAGCCCCATTTATACCCTAGAAATTACGCGATATAAGTAATTAGGTGTGAAAATAACGAACTCAGCTTTTTAAAGAAGGTGTTCTGCGGCTAGCGTACATCACAGATAAATTAGCAATCATTAAAGAAGTGGTGAAGGAACGCAGCCAGCAGATTTTGTTTGAGTAATTGTAGTCTGAAGCTGAATGCCTTCCCATAAAGTCTTTCAGCTGAGATTACATCTCACTCTGAACGAAAGGTAAGATGATAGACGCCGCCTATGCTCACCGTTGTCACTGTGAATATACGTTGGCAAAGAGTTGTCTTTTATTGCTGCTGGAACGGTACCCAAGGGGAAGATTTCCAGACTTAGTTTAAACAAGCCTGTCGCCCCCGACACCATACTTTGTGCTCTGGGTGTGTCCTCAGTATGCGACTGAGCCCAACACACTTTACGCGACTGCGTCACGACGTGCAGAAAAGCTGTTTTACACATATTTTGTGAAGCCATTGTCTTTATAAGAGGCTAGAAAATTGGTTTGGATGTCTGGCATTACTATGACCCTTCTGGTTTAAATCAACAATATGGTGTAGATTGTGTCTGCGCGTACAAACACACTTTTATAGATACATGTATACATACAGCGCCGTGTGTATAGATAGCGTGAGTGGCAGTAAGTGGGCGCCTAATTTTATCAGGGACACTGATGAAATCGGACTCTCAGCGTAGCAGGGCCTTGTCTTATAGTATTTTCCATCGACTGCGTGTCTGGGCTCGCTTTCTTTCTCTATTTCTTCTTCCTTGTCCCGTTACCTCCCCCTCCCTCCTCTCCCAAGCGTAAGGTAGCAAACAGCTTCTTCTTTTCTGGTCGGCCTCCCTGTCTTTTCCCTTTCTTCTGTCTCTCTCTCCACCACTTGTTAACGTGGGCCGATGGACAAAAGATGGGAGGTATTTTCTTCGCAGCCGCGAGTTTCAAATGTAGGGCTGTCGGACCATCCAGTTATGGACGAGTATGACTTAGTAACCGCGACACCAAACCACAGCTTATACGACAAACTTTCTTCACACCTCGGTGGCTCAGGTGGCGGTAGATGTTAGAGTCAAGAGCGAGGGAATGTAGGCGAGTATTCATGGATCTCGTTGACCTCCTCAAGGCCATGTGCTATCACGTCCCGTGGGCCGAACTGTAGCGGAGAGGCGGGGGCTGTGTACTTCGTCAGTCGTTGGACGGCCGGTCACTGCCTGAGCAAAAGGTAATAGGACAGTGGTAACAACGGACGTGAGCGGCTGAAGGCAGTCAGAGTGGTAGTTAACTGCCTGTTGTACTCTTCATTTATGTTTTACTTTTAACCCCTAAATAACTTATGTCTATGAGCCTGCGAGAAAGTATGTGATAGGGTCTTCTTAGATTTAAATTTTGTTTGCCGGTTACAGTTTCTGCACTACTGTTTCTCCCTTCATATATCTTTATATCTCTATCTTCGTATCGCTTCCCTTTTCCCCCATGCATACGGAACTTTTCCTGCTCAACCTCCCTGCCTTTCGTTTGTCACTCTCTCTTTTTATCTCCATCACCAGTCCATATCTTTGCTGCAACTTTCCTGTGTTTTCCCTTTCCCCTTTATTCCCGTGTGGTGTAACAAACCAGGTACACTCTCCTCTGGCAAACATCACCCGCTTTACTGTCATTATACCTTCATCTCTCTCTTTTTTTCTTTCTCTCTCTCTTTCTCTCTCATATAATGCGCACTCCAACTTGGCGTCTTAAAGGCAGTACTCAATTTGGCGCTCGCTTGATACTGACATTAAAACGTCTTTATCGTCATTACACGCCCTTCTCTGAGTATCACGATGTTTGAGAAGTGAAGTCCTGCGCAGTGGCGTATCCAGGGGAATGGCGAAAGAGAGGTAAGGGGGGGGGGAGCACATGGAGCACGCGCACACCCCTCTCATCTTCTCCATCCCCAATGAAGTGCATCCCCCCCCCCCTCCTCCAAGAAAGGTATTTTAGTTACGCAACTGGCCCCGCCTGTCTGCCAGGGGACAAAATGTACGCGCAACGCGCCGAACTCAGCTCCGTGACGCCACGCCTGTTTTACTTCAAGACGCCGTTACACGGTTTTGTAGCGTAACAGCGTCCTCAAGCGTCGCTAGGCTGTTGAGCTTATCATTCTGCTGCAAGCAACATTTCCAAACTTCACGCGCGTAGTGCACAGAACCGGTGCATCTCTTTGGACAGTTCCCCTACTGCATTCTTCATTTTTCGCTTGTTTTATACAAAGTGAAACAACTATCCGTCTGGTACATCATCGTAAATTTGCTCCTTACACGAACCTATCACCCTCAGTGGCTGTAGTCACTTGTGATGCCTAAACACAGGTGAGCACAACTGCTCCGGAAGTCATTTATCACTGTAGCTTTCAGAAACAACATGTGTTCCTGAAACAAGAGCAAAAATCAATTTTTTTCTTCTCGTTTTATGTGTCGTACGAGGCGCGGTCGCAACAGAAACAGCAGGGGGTGTTGATACTACAACAAAAACAACCGCCGCGGGGAAGGCAAGAAGAAGCAAAGAAGGAAGTAGCAAGAAGAGAAGTGTAGTAACTGCTTGCCGCGCCCTTAAAGTAACATGGAAAAGGAAGATTGACGTATGTGCGCTTACCGTAAGGGTGTGGTTTCTTTCCGTCGCACGCAAGGCCCGCTGTGGGTTTGCGAGCATAACAATTGCAGACACGTCTACGCATGCGACCAAGCACTAACCATTAATTCAGTAGTCGTGTCGTTCGAAAGTATGATACGCCGCTCAGCTCAAAAATAAACTGGTAATAGCAGGTAAATACTTCCCGCTGGAGGGAAGCATTAAGTATGACCGGAAAGAATTGCCTGTGGCAAATAGCACCATTCTAGTTCTTCAGCTGGTCGACTCAAAGAGGCGGACATTACCTGCACAAGAAATTGAAATGCATTGTCGACTAATTAACAAAAAATCGCAAATTAAGTTTTGAACTAGTTGCCTCATAGGGAATATTGCAATTTATGAGCAGAACGAGAACAAGGTAAAAGCGGGAGCCAACATTTCGACAAGTGGACTTGTCTTTTTGAAGGCGACATACGCTTTCCTAGGCACAGTATATATAGGTAGGGTTCTTCTAAAGGGCAGAGGGGGTGAGGCGAGTGAGCGAGGCAATAACCGAGGGTGTGTCAGTGGCGAGGGTGTAGGAATCAAAAGAAAGGGGTGTTATTCAACGTCGCTGAGGGAATGCGTGGTAGCGTCGGGTTTCAGCCGACCGTGTGATTTTTCGTGGAAGGGGCCTGGACGACGATAGGGAAGGGGTAGGGGGGGGGGGGGTATTACCTGCTCTACTGGTCAATAATGAATTCTACAAAATCTAGCCGGGGAATTCGCGTCTGATTCACTTGGAACGAATACTCAGGATGACACCCGTTTCGAGATAGTGTTTCCCAAACATTGCGGTGAATTGCAGTGGCGTGCAATTACTTTTTTGCTTCAGTGCGTTCAGTACAACGACGTTTTGTTAAGAAAGTAAGTGGAGCGACAATGCCTATTTAGCGCCAGTGTGACGGCGCATATCTCCTGAATGGTGTCATCCACGCGATTATATTCAAGTAGATATGCCTTGCAATCTCATCCGCTAAAACTTGTAAATTGCAGTATGCGCCTCAAGATATTTAGGTAGAAGGTTAATTAGTGATATTTGTTAATTATTCAAATATTCATTCCACTTTCTTGTGCAAGTAACGTCCTCCTCTTCGAGTAGACCAGCTCTTGGACTATAATTTGGCTATCTGCACTTGGCAATGGAAAAAAAAATTTGAATATGCTTGCTAAAACACCCTTCTATAATAAAGTCACAGCATAGGAAGTCGGGCCGCTTGATCGCTGCTATTCGAACTAACTCTTCAATTCAAGGTGCTAGTCCAAGCTAGCTAGTTGGGCATCTCCGCGCCGTTAATTTATTCTTCAACCCCTTGCGCGCACGGCAACTCGAGGACGTGCAGTGTGTTCCAGCGTAGCATTTAAGCATCCGTGCAGAGGAAAACGACGCCGGCGCATTGAGTCAGAAGTTTGGACTGATATCGCCCGACTTGTCACGACGTTGTCACGAAGTTGCTCCTCTTGGTCCGAGATGGTACTTGTAGACTATCCCATAGCGATATAACAATTTTCATACTTTCTGCCAATCTCAGCATAGTGCAGGATGTAGAAGTGTTAAGTAGCGTAAAGTGCAGTGATCATATGTTAGTGAGGTCTAGGCTTCACCTGAATTTGAAGAGAAGAGTAAAATTGGTCAAGAAGAAACAGGTCAACCTATACGCAGTAAGGACAAGAGCGGGCCAAGTCTGGCTGGTACTTGCAAACAAATGTACAGCCTTAGAACAGTGAGATGCAGAGGACATAGAGGGAATGAGTGAAACCTTAATTAGGCTGGCTTCAGAAGCAGCAACTGAAGTGCGAGGCAATGCGACAAGCCAACCAGTAGGTGAGCTTTCCCAAGCAACGAACGACGTAAGAAAGAAACGACAACGAATAATACAGTCCAACTCAAGAGATCAGATAGAATTTACGGAATCATCAAAACTGATCAACAAGTAGAAAATATAGTATATTCGAAATTATAGCGTCAGAAAGCCTGAGGAAGCAGTAATAAATGGACGCAGTATGAAATCAGTGAGAAAAATACTTGGCATAGGACAAGCCAAGATGTATGCACTGGAAGATAAGCAGAGTAATATTATCAGCAATTTCAAAGATATAGTAAAAGCAGCGGAAGAATTCTATACCGACCTGTACAATACCCAGCGCAGCCAGGATACCTTCATTGAAAGTAGTAATGAACAGGGTACAGAGGCTACTTGTACTACCTGCGATGAAGTTATGAAACGTGGAAAGGCGACAGAAGAAGATGGAATAAAAGTTGGTTTAATAAAGGATGGAGGAGACATGCTTGAAAAGCTAGCGGCCCTTTATACGAGATGTCTCACGACTTCAAAGATCTCATAGAACTGGAAGAATGCCAACATTATACTAATATACAAAAAGGGAGACGTTAAAGAATTGAAAAAATTGTAGGCCCATTAGTTTAGTTTCAGTATTGTGTAAAATATAAATCAATAAATATAAATAAAATACATATATTATAAAAGAAGAGCAATTGGATCATTGGAGTTTATGTCTGTTGGAGAATTGCCAGCCTTGAGGACAGGGGATATGTCGAGCTCGTTTGCAGCAAGGCTCAACACGGGCACTCTTCCAGCTAGCATCGAATATGCTAAGTAGGCACATGTTCGACTTGTCGCCTAAATGTGTGAATTCGGCGTAGCTGACGCAGTCAGGACCAGGAGATGACGCCTTGTTCACCATCGCCAACGCGCCAAGTAGCTTAAAGGATGAAAAAGATTCGTCTGCTTCAATAGTGGCCACTGTCACTGAAACCTCCCGTGCTGCTCGGGGCAAACTTGCGAGCGCCGCCGCAGCAGTGATCCTGGAGCAGAAAGTATCCGCCGCTTCCAACTCGTTACTGTTAAGGGAGAGTGCAGCAGAACTGAAAGGATGCGCTTGAGTCGGCAAGGTTTCCATGCCGCGCACAATGCTCCATATTTTTGAGAGCGGTTTCCTGGGGTCAAGTTTGGACCCAGAAGTTTGGCCATTGCCTCCTGTCTAGCTTGTTCAGACGACATTAAATATGTGTTTGCATTGTTTTGCCTATAGCGTCGCGAATGTCATCTACACACCATGTCCTACGAGCGTGTATCTCAGATCTACGGCGCATCGCTCGGAGCCCGTGATACTCAACGTCGGCCGTTGAATGAGTTCGAGGTGGTTTCAGATGTTTAGTGCTGCTTTGTTTTGCTCGATTTAGCGCACCAAAAACCTCTTCGTACGTCAATCCAGATAGGTCTCAATCTTCTATTGTAGCATTGTATACACCCAAGTTAGTGCAACGAGCCGCCCTTTGTTGTGTGTACCATGTGGGACAGCCCAAAGAGATGTAGGTTGTTACGTGGTCACTGCAATGACTTTGGAGGTCTGCGAACCACGTCGCCGTAGACACGAGGATCATGGTGACATCGAGTGCGCTGTATCGGTCATTCTTGAAGAAGGATGGTGGCCCATCGTTAAGAGCTGTCAGGTTATTTATCTGCGCTATGTCAAAAAGGCGTCGACCACGGACTGAAGACCTCCTACCACCCCAGATGGGGTAATGCACGTTGAAATACCCAGTTAGTATGTGCGGTCCAGGTGTTCCATCTATTATGCCATGAAGCCTATCCACATCAAATTTAGCCCGGATGGTATGTACGCCGTTACCACCTAAAAGTTCAAATTGTCCCTTTTCACTGTCATTGCAGCATACTCGTTGATGCATCGGCTGGTGTGGCATGAGCGATGAAAGTGAAATCATTGCCCACAGGCAAGAGAACCCTGCAGGCGTCTGTTCCTCTCGGAGAAAGTGTAATGGTAGACGCAGGAAGACGAATGCCGGTGCGCACTCGGGACTGAGATTGAGATCACCGGAAGGCGGCGCCTGTGTACAAATTGTTTGAAGTCGGAGGGACGACAGCGGAGGGTGCAGGTGTTTCATTGAAATAAGGTGTCCTTGTTTCGAATGTTCTTCAGGCTACACTCTAAAAACAGTTGCACCCTTTGGGTTGTATATTTGTTAGATAACAATAATCGTCATCTGTCTTGCTTGTGTTTCCTTTCTTGAAAACGCTGCGCTCGTCACTTTCCTGTCGAGAATGCTCTGTCATGCTGATAACGCGCATGCCGTTCGTGACTTGGATGTACCGGGCCTTAAAGGAAGTAAATGCGGGTAAGACAGATGACGATTATATTTGTGTGGCAAATGTACACCCCAAAGGGTGCAACTATTTTTATAATGTAGGTAGTTGGGCCGTTAGCGCCATTTTGCTAGAACAGGAGAAAGGAAAGTCAAGCAGCGTCAGGATGGCCTCAGCCACTGTAGAAGACACTGAGGCGAGGAAGCTGCGAGCAGCGTCGACAAGCGCAAATAGCAATGAGCGTGTGTTTTCGGGGTCTTGTCGAGCGCCGCACTCGCGCGGTCCAAGCCCAGGACGTTGAGACCCGTGTCTTTTCTGACGGGCCAGCTGCGCAGCATCTCTTGAGCAGCTCGCACAGGAAGAGTTTCAGCTAGTAAGCGAGTTGGTAAACAATGAAACTCGTTTGTATCGTCAATTTGTGGCGGATTGGCAGTTTTAGCTACTGGCTTTTTCAGCATCTCTTGAGCAGCTCGCACAGGAAGAGTTTCAGCTAGTAAGCGAGTTGGTAAAGAATGAAACTCATTTGTATCGTCAATTTGTGGCGGATTGGCAGTTTTAGCTACTGGCTTTTAAGGTGTGCCTTTGCCAGCTACAGGCGTCTTTGCTTGGCCACTGCCTCGAGTTTCCTGTTGCTGGCGTACCACAGCCTTTACGGATTGGTACCCAACATTGTTTTTCCTCCTCTAACTATGTATTTGTTTCTCTTTGTGCAAAATAGCGCATACTTCTTGCAGCAGTTGGGGCGCTGCGGCTCTTCATTTCCACAGGAAGATCGGTCATGATCATCCCCGTATCATGGGCGCCGTGCTTGTAACCTGCAGGCAACAGCAACGTGCCCAGAACGCTGGCACTTCGAGCACTGTCTCGGAGCCTCAACGTACTCGTATACTCGGTAACGTATGTAGCCCAAGATGACTTACTCAGGAGCACTTTCTGTGCCAAACACAATACGGACGTTTTCTGACGCTCCCAGTCGACGTACAGCCTTGACAGGCGGTCTTCGAAAAATAGCCATAAAGATATCCGCTTTATCGAGGTCTACAGGAATCCCTTAATGACTCCCACTCCACAATTTCTCGACCGTAGCCCGTAACTCTGAATAGGTATTTCAGAAACACATGAGATTTTCAGAAGGTGTTGAGAACCCTCTGCAATGCGTGTATCGACAGCCGGGAGGTTCAAACTTGCATGCCATCTGGTACTCCATCTGGAGCTACCGCTTCAAAAGCTGTCCTCAATGTGAGTGGATTGAAGCGTGTGATAACTGGCTCAGAATTTCGCGGCGCATATATATGATGGTCAAGTTTGGCTTAGGTGCGTTTTCAAATGGCAGAGAGTTCACTGCCATGAGCGACCTTTTCAATCCGCGGCAGAGTTTGGGGGGGGGGGGGGGGCTATTTCAGTGTGTTTTTTTTTTCCGAGCCGTCGGAAGAATTCGCGGTAGCGTCGATATAGTTAACGAGAGCAGAGGGTTCGGACATATCAGAAAAATCCTCCTGACCTTCGGGCAGACTGACGTAGATGCCCGAGTCTCAGTGGGAGGACTTTAGCCAGGCGGAAGCGAGAAATTCACAGAGGACGGAGTGCAGTAGTGCCACGCGACTGCTCCAGGCTGCAATCCAGCGTCAGAGGGTATCTCGATGCTGTTTACCACCACTTGCATCTGCAGTTGTTGGTCTGAAGCTAAAGAGCACCCGTTGCTGGCATCATGTCCGGCGCTCAGAAGTTCAGTGTGCGTGAGGCAGCGTTAGTCACATAAATCAGAAAAAGACTGGAGGGAGATGAGCCAAGCTGCACAACCGCTCCGCAGCTTCTTCGTCCTTCCCCTTGCGGCTGGTTATATCTACTCAATATATTTTTAAAAAACGTACGTGTGCCGCTTGTCAGTGTACGGCAAAGGACCCCAGGACCCCGGGTAATCAAAATGAATCCGGAGTCCCACCGCTACGGCGTGCCTCATAATCGTGCCGTGGATTTGGCATACAAAACAACAGAATTCAATTTTCATAGAAAGATAAATTTGTCGTGAACCCGACTGTGGCCGAAAGCTACAAAAACATCATGAAAGAATTCATGAACAGCCTTACCCTTTGCGGGCTTCAGCTGAACTGATTTACTATACGGCCCTTTTGATTCGAGTTATCAAATTATTCGGCCTCTTTCTGCGATCCGCTAGCCCCCTCTTTAGCTCAAAAGGTAGAGTGAATACTCCAGAGATGCACTCATCTATACGTTTCGATCCTCGGGAACAGGACTATCTTTTGTTATTTTTCAACTTAGAGATATGTTTACTGAAAAAGCGGGATGGGCTTCCGTCGTATAGCATCGTGCTATGAAGGAAACTGACGCTGCAACAATGCTAGCAAAAATGAAATTTCGTTGACGTTATTAAAGTAAACGCATAATAAAGTTGCTCTGAAAACCCGTCATGCCGTATAACGGTAATACTAAAGCTATCATAAACACCTAAAGTTGTGACGAACGCGCGTGTGTACGTAACACTCCCACTTTTGCCAAAGTCGGTTAGGGTTTGCCTGAAAGCGCCTGGTGAACAAGGGAGCCAAACTATTGTGTAAAAAATCTCCACGAAGCGCGTGTCCTTAAAGACCGCATAAAAGTGTTACGAACCCATAAAGACGCACCAAAACAAAACGATATAATAAAGATGGGTTTATAGTCACGAGCAATTACGGTTCAAACAGTGTGTTTCACGCGCGAGAACTCGAAAACACGCTTTCAAATCACTCCGACTGCGCAGACCTTTCTCCTGTGCTTCCAGTTATTACGCTTTACAGCGTCCTGCGTGTCGTCGCTACCCAACAATGAGGTGCATAGGCGTATAATACCGTTTGTTTGTCGTGCCGACAGAACGTTTCTTGTCATTTACGGCCTCAATTTTTTTGTCGCTATCAGAACGAGAATGAATACCGATCATAAAAGCAATGCGCCAAGGTCTGTTACAACATCCGGACTCGCTCGTGTAAAATGCGCTGCGCAAAAAGAATTATTGCGGCCCGATATAAACATTTACTGCCGCGGAAGTGCGCGGCGAGCGTGCGCACTTTTTATTCTGGTTTGACTCGGCGACTGTAAACACGGGGTTTATCCGTAAAAGGAGTGAACAAAAATACAACGAATTATGAAGGGAACGAATAAGCTTAGCCCCTGGTTTCGGTATATGTAGGAAGAATAGTTCCGCGACGTTTTATAAGCGAGGAACAAACAAAACCTCATCGCGCTAAATGAAAGCGAGACCTTTCAGCCGACTGTATAATCAGTTCGTCTTTATCTCTCCAGCTTAAAACGAGAAAAAGCCAGACCGCATGGGCGGAGCGCCAGTGCTGTCCGTTGCTCATCGATCTATTCGGTTACGGCAAAATGCGACAATGCGGATTCCGATTTTCAGTGTTCGTGCGCCTTCCTTATCTTTAGATACACGCTCATTTGTTGATGGTTTTCACGTCGCTTCTAATCGATATCGGCCCAGTGTTTCCCAGCGCACGAGCAAGAGACTCGTTTTTGATTCCGTTAATGCGCGCTATCTCAGAGCCTATACGCCTCAGTTCACGGCGTTATCATTCGACGAATAACGTCTCTCAAACGTTCAATATGTGCTATCATTAATTCTATGCACAAAGGAACTGCCTCATTTTCTATTGTTGCTACTGTGTCGTGCCGGCTTATTTTGGATAAATATTTCCCTCTTTTATGTGAGTCAATCCTTTAAAATAAACTGTATCTGTTTTCGCACGTAAAATAGCTGAACGCAATGATCAACAATGGTCAGACGAGGAAAGTCTCTGGCTGGAACTGCAGCCTTTCTAGAAAGCGACTTGTCTGCGTCAGGGCTGCAGCTGGATTCGTATTCATAAAAAGGTCTTACGACCGCAATGTCTTAAGACATATTTTTCAAGAAAT
This sequence comes from Dermacentor albipictus, assembly GCF_038994185.2. Classification (NCBI taxonomy): domain Eukaryota; kingdom Metazoa; phylum Arthropoda; class Arachnida; order Ixodida; family Ixodidae; genus Dermacentor; species Dermacentor albipictus. Next base: position 120,127,155 of record NC_091822.1, on the reverse strand, counting down.
ATTGATGCTCCACATAATACATTAGTGCAGGCATGCCAGCCAATGACAAAGAACGCTTGCGAAGTAAATGCCTTGCGAATTACGCCTCTCCTTTTTGCGGCGGTGTTTATTTTTAACAACATGGTGAAGAGCTGCGTGTAGGATGGTAGCGGAGAAGCGACGAGAAGGTTGTGCTACCGGTTGTTTGAAGAACCATAATCCTCCAATACTTTTTGTGCCCCTGTAAGAACTAAAGAGCGACAAAAACGCAAAAATAAAAAAAACAATGTTTATGTGATGACAATTCTCGATATGCCACGGCATATAGTCAAAGTAACGAAAGTTTCACCATTACCGCAGAAAGTGTCAAATAAACATGACTTGAGTAGCATGGCCTGTCGCAACATTGCTCGATGGCTATTCTCATTACCATCGGCAGTCATCGTCAAAGGAGTTCTGCTGTAGTTATTGTTACCTGTATTTCGGCAAAATACTTCTTGCACATACTCAGATATCGTCCCACTTTGATATCGCATTTGCTTCTTAGGTTCGTCCGCAAGCATGGCGACATGACGACGAACGTATGACGTTGACGCAGTAACCATGCAACGACGAAGAAGGAATGATATCGATCGAACAACAAAGGCGTATACCGACGACGACATGACGACAATGAGATCTCGATTCTTAAATTATGACAATCGCGTAACGACGACCACGTGACAGCATAAGACAGTGAAATGACAGTGGCAGTGTGACGACGACAGTATGACCAAAGCTGGACAAAGGAGCGGAAATGACGACGATAGCACGGCCAATACGGCACGACGACGCTGATATAACAACGGATGCACGATGGCGTCTTTGTAACCCCGACGAAATGAAGACGATGGCATGACAAGGGCGGCATAATCGCAAATGGCGATAACATTAAACCGATATAATGATCTACAAGAAATAACGTCCATGGATCGACAAAGGCGGTATGACGAGCTGTAATGTAGTGATTTGGGCTTGTCGGTAAGACATCTTGAGGCTTTTCACGCGCTATAAGCCTCAGGTATGACGAGGACTTTAGTGATGACGATGGTGAAACGAACGCGTGAAGACCATTGCATGACGACAACACTGTGCCGATAACGGCGAGACCATAGTCGGATTTGTAAGTTGCAGTGATGACGACGAAACGACCACGACGGCAACGCCTCGACGATGTCACAACGAAAACATGGCGACGAGTGTACGACGACGATGCACTGATGACGCTAGCGTGGCAACGGCATGAGGATGATGGGATGAGGGCGAGTGTGTGATAACGCTAGGGTGACAATTACTGTATCACGAAACCCGTATGACGACGATGGCATGACTATGACCGTGTAACAACGATGGCCTGATGGCGACAGAATGACGAGAGTCGGATGACAATGCTGGAATGACGATGACGCAACGACATTATTATTCCGAACACATAGATAGTGGTCAAAGCTATTAGACAACTTGGATCACTGCACCGGAGTAGAAGGCATGACGACGGCAGCATGATGCGAGTCAGATCACGAAGCTGAAATGACATCGATTGGACTACGGTGGTATGACAACGCATGCATGACTATACTGTATGACGACGATGGCATGACGACGACGGCATGATGTGTCTCGGGCGACAAATCTGGAATGGCGGCGAGAAAAGACCACGACGACATCTTGACCACGAGCTCATGTCTAGTGATGCAAGCTATTAGACAACTTAGGCCACTGGGTCGGTGTAAAATTCGTGACAACGACGGCATGACGAGAGTCAGATCGCGAAGTGGGAATGAAGGTGAAATAACGACAATGGAAACTACCATGGATGGACGGACGGACGGACGGACGGACGGACGGACGGACGGATGGACGGACGGACGGATTGATGGATACTGTAGGCAGGCAGGCAGGCTCAAAGCAGCTGTAATAGACAAAGAGTGCTTTTCGCATTACAAACAAATGCTGGCCCTTGAGATCGGACACGCTATTTCACACCAGATAGCTAACCGTGCGAGCAAGACCATTCCAGCCCATGTTGACCGACTTGACGCTCAGTTGACTAGATGAAGAAAAGAGGACCGCCAAACGGATGGAAATGCCGGCCAGCATTCTCAATCTGGTCTGCTAACGGAGAAGGCCAGACTCGGTGAGAGCAGCACGCTTTGATGACGCACGCGACACATGACAGGCTGTCCATTGCGAAAACGCTTGCTCTTCTCCATCATGTGAATTCCGCTTTAGGCATCTAACGTTGCCCATCGGGCGGGTTTGGTTGTTCAAGAAAAGAACAGGTAGGCCTTGGCTCAGCTGCTCAGCGCATGCATCCTTGTACCCTGCGACAGCGCTCTTTAAGTTCAATGCATAACTTGAAAAAACAATAAGGAAACAAGAAGCGTACAATGCCCATGTCGAAAACGCTGTCAGGAGCACGAACGATAGAGCGCTGCGTTAATTTCTTTTTTTTTTCGAGCCTGCTATTCCTTTTCTGTTGATGCAAAAGCGTCAAATGGCTCATTAAGCAAAAAAGCTGGCGGCACCTGTAGCAGCGAAAAGGCGGCACATGACTTCCTATTGGCTGCGCTGCCACGTCACGAGCGCACCACGCACATGCGTGACGCTGGTTCGCGCTCGGTGGCTAGGACAGACCGTACCGCTATGGAGTCTGAGGCATCCACATCGTCGGCTGCCGCAACCTCGACAGCAGCGAAACGTGGCCGTTCACGCCAGTACAGCGCAGACGAAGTAAAGGAACGAAGAAGCGGGAATAAATGAGTGAAGAAGCAGGCAGCGAAATCCACCATCATCGTCAACTCTCCCAATACACGACGGGCGACACGAGGATAAACGCAAACATAACTCAGAGGCACCAAAAGTTGCTGACACCGCTCAGCGGTGTTCTATTGCAGCTTAATGATTTCGCATTTGCAACTTATAAGAAGTGCTTAGGTGTAATTGGATTCTTGTTTGCGCTGCTTTTCAGTTATTGAACTAAATAATTATTCGAGCTCGCTTTATACATGTATTTCAGCTGAATACCGCTAGAACAGTCCTTGGCCTCTGAATATTTGTGTCAGATGTGAATCACTCTTTGCCAACTTCTCTTGTTTTTAGCGCATATATATATATATATATATATATATATATATATATATATATATCTATATATATATATATTTATAATGAGAAGCCAACAAACACTGACACCAAGTTCAACATAGGGGAAATTGCATGTGCTTAATAAATGAAATAAAGTAATGATAAATTAATGGAAATTAAAGTGGATGAAAAAACAACTTGCCGCAGGTGGGAACCGAACCCACAACCTCCGCATGTCGCGTGCGATGCTCTTCACCTTCACCCGAAAAGATCACGTTCTCGTGACGCCTGCGGCAAAAAAGACGTTCCACGTCCGCCGCCAAGGTCTGTGTGTGGGGGCGCTGGCTAACACTCCCAGGGTTCTACTAGTACACATAAATACCCAAGAAAATGGATGGGGAAACGCCGCCGTGGTAGCTCAATTGGTAGAGCATCGCACGCGACATGCGAAGGTTGTGGGTTCGGTTCCCACCTGCGGCAAGTTGTTTTTTCATCCACTTTAATTTCCATTAATTTATCATTACTTTATTTCATTTATTAAGCACATGCAATTTCCCCTATGTTGAACTTGGTGTCAGTGTTTGTTGGCTTCTCATTATATGACTAATAATTATCGGGTCCCTCGGTTAACCCCCTTTCTTCTCGTTTATATATATATATATATATATATATATATATATATATATATATATATATATATATATCCTTGTTCGTCGCTATATCGCAATCATGCTGTCGTCATTCAGTCGGGATTAAATGGCGTTGGCATCTCATCATCGTCATTGCGTCCTCGTCCCACAGACGCTATCACGTATCTGTTGTCATGGCGTCGTGGTCATACCATCGTCGTCACACCAACGTTGTCACACAGTCGTCACCTCCTTGTCCTCTAGCCGTCGTCGTCGCGTTGTCGTATTTGCAGTAGCTCATAATTCAGGAATTGAGATCACATTCTCCCCCATGCCATCATCGGTATACGCCCTTTTTCGTTCGATCACTATCATTCATTCTTTGCCACTTCATTAACACTCGTCGTCACTATCCTTCGTTTTTATTCACTCGTCTTCAAAACTGAGCCAAGAAAACTATGCAGATCTAACACCAATCATCCAATATAGCTGAAGCGAAACTTTCACGAAGAGATCAATCACACGTTATACAACCAATTGTGATGCGTACAGTTGTCGTTATTTCCTTTCTTGCACTGTGTAATCATGTAGAAGGTTCATGCCCCGCCCAAGTCACAAGATGTTGCCACGCAGTATTTATGCTTATCCACTACACCACTCACAAGCACCAGTTCAGGCGGACGCAGTGACACCACGAAGACGAAAGGTATGTTTGATGCTTGTCGAGGAAAGAAAAGCAAGGAGAGGTGCATGCAGAGAGAAGGAAGACAGGTTTGTAATATATCGCCTGTGCCACAGTACAGATATTTAAGTACATTTAGGGATTCTATACCGCATCTGTCATAGTGCAGGGTGTCTGCCAAGTTGACACTTCCAAATTCTCTGAGTTTTCCAGGTTTTCTCTGAGTGCCTTTGCAAGATTCCCTGAGTGATGCAGAACTGTTTTATGTCAAGGCGGGTTTAAACCATATCGCCTGTTACTGTCACCCTCTAGTAAGCATATGAAAAAAAAACTTAAAATAACGGCTTAATCCAATTTGAATACTAAGGAGTAGTGTTTATGTGATTCAAAAAGAGAATAGAAGGGCGGGGTTAGTAAGATGCACCGCAAATAAAATGTCTTCGACAAAAACTGCAAATGCAGTCAGACATTCTCAAATACGAATAAAAAAGAGAGGCAGACAGAAGTAAATATTTTCGGATATGAGCTTTTCTATCAACTGATAACAAGCCCAGTGGTATGAGGCCCGAACTTTATCACAATTGAGATTCTCTCTCAACAGCTCGTAAGTCAATTTCAACTGTCCTGACATACTCTCAGCCCGCGCACGACTCCTTAGTGCTGTGTTTCACTGCTTTAAAGAGTTTATTTTGGTTTGGATTAGGGGGGACATTTGCATCTCAGCATCAGCCAACACTTTGTTTTTTGAGCTCAAGCTCCATCAAAATGGCGGCAGCATGCTTCATTCATCATTCATCATCAATGCGTAGGTCCTTTCTGTTCTTGTCCACCTTCCGCCACTCGTTCGCCCCACGGACCATTTGAAGCATCTTCTTGGTCAGTTGCACAGTCCACGTCTGATTTTTAGAACTCGCTAGGGTCCGCGAACACGTCCGAAAAATGGGTCAGTAGGGAAAAATAAATGCATGTAATTTACTGCCTTCTGGGGTGCAAACCGCCTCAGGCACATTCTAAAATGTTCTTAAGGCATGTCCGTACACGTACTAGGCATATCTGTGCTCGTACTGGGACTGGAAATACCGGGTGCACACGTGTATAATTAAGGAATACATACACTGTGACCCGTGACAATAGCGCCTTCCCACGCTTGTTATGCTTCACCAAGTAACATTTCTGTATAGAGGCGAAGCTGACTTTCAGAAATTGGCATTATACAACGCATCGTGCTTTCCAAGCTTCTAAGCCAATCTCGAAGACGACAAAGGCGGAGTCCGTGTCATTGCTGACAGCAGCGAACTCTTAAAAAAAATAATAAAATAAAAAACACGGTACCCAACGGCAAGAAGCTTCATAGCGCACGTCGAAGCAGCTAAGCCTAGCGTTGCCGCAGGGGTGGCTACGGCTGCCAGCGGATCTCGCGTGCGAGAGCGCCGATTCGAGGCGGGGAAGTAATCAAAATGGCAGCGGTAGTGGCCTTATTAATGCCGTTTCGGACCTGAGGTCGCAAAAAACGTCCGGAAAATCGGACGACGAAGAGCTCCTGCGTCCAAAATTTCAGACATTATGATGCATTGACTCTACGGTGTACGTGGTGGTGCCGCGAAGACGTCCAAATTAGCAGGAGTCCGGAAAGTCGGTCATTGACTGTACAATGGCAACTCCTCCAGCTGACGACAGGGCGTTAAAAACGATTCATTACGATTCTTGTTACTCGAGCCAGCATTACCGCTACTTTCGACCCTTTCCATAAAATTGCGGCTAATTTTCCCTGATACAGGCACAAATTTCCCGAGTTTTTCCAGACTGCTCCAAATCTCCGAGAATTCCCGGTTTTCCCAGTTGGTAGACACCCTGATAGTACCACATGCCCCTTTTTAGGAAGTTGTCAAAAAAGGAACGAAATTGTGGGGCTTGAGGTTCCAAAACCATGATCTGATAATGAGGCACACAATAGTGGACGAGTCTGGACAACCTCAGGTTCTTTAACGTGCACCGAAATCTAAGTACACGGCTGTTTGCGCATTTCGCCCCCATCGAAATGCGGCCGCCGTGGCCGGGACTCGATCCCACGACCTCGCGCTTAGCAAATCAACGCCGTAGCCATTAAGCAACCACAGCGGCTGAGAAATTGTCAAGGTAGGGGAGTGTAAACAATAGTTCGAGAATAGTGCTAGGCCAAATGCAATATATATCATGCAAACCGCTCAATATCACACGCGGCGCCATTGCGGGGTCTGTGTGCATTAAACACACCTATAAAGCAGCAATATATGTGCTTGCTTTATATCGAAAGTTATTGTTTGATTAAGCACAACAATATGTTTACTGGTGCTACTCAAGAGATAGACATGCGGTGCTTATCGGTGAACCGAAGCTTCACAGTGCACTGTAGGAAAGAATATGCACACATTGTTTTCTACCTTAGCCTTTCCGGCTAGCGTCTCAATTAATGCAAGGAAGTCACAACATGCGTCTGTTTGCTCAACGCGAAACCATGGTAGGAAAAGCTTTGCTTTAAAATGTAAGCTTTCGTCAAAGCGTTCGTGTTTCTTCTGGTTGCGACATCTTGTGCCTCGTTTTCCTGAATTGCTACCGCGAGACGCAGCGAAACATAAAAAGAAGCAAAAGAAATTAGCATTTCCAGCGCTGGTTTGCAACCTTGCGTTAGCTTACTTCTTAATTGAATATCGTATCTTCAAAACAAGCTCTGATTAGTACGCATAGAACAATGACATTCATGACTAGCAAGTGAAGAAAAACAGAATCACAGATTCTAACTTAATTTCGCCTCTGCCGCTTTCCACGCACTAGAGGAGGTAAAACTTGGGAAGTTTGTGACGTAAAACAGACGCTTTCCCTGCGCTCAATGCGCCCTCACTGCTAATCAAGGGAAAGCAGTTCGGGCGTGCGCCTTCCTCTTGTTCAAGGCCCAATCAGCCGCTTCAGAGCACGAAGGAAAAGAAATTGGACGCACTAACCCGTAAGGCAGACTTGCGCGAGAGCGATGCAAGCACACAATCCTTGTACGTACGTAGCGAGCAGTGAAATTTTCGGGGTGCTTTGAACACATACAAGGTTGATTGAAATTCCATCGTCATGGTGCCCGGAGAAATAACACGCGTATTGGTAGGTGGGCGTAGAAGCAGTGGGCGGTGGGAAGAGAGGGGGGAGGAGAACGGGACGGAGGGGTAGGAGCGAGGAAGCTGAAGTTAGCACAATACTGCAGCCAGTGCGCTTTATAACAGCAAGAGTTTTCAATGTGGCCGTCAACCGACGCGAACGCGAGCTTGTCACCCGGACAAGACACGCTGTGTGTGTGTGTGTGTGTGTGTGTGTGTGTGTGTGTGTGTGTGTGTGTGTGTGTGTGTGTGTGTGTGTGTGCGTGTGTGTGTGTGCGTGTGTGTGTGTGTGTGTGTGTGTGTGTGTGTGTGTGTGTGTGTGTGTGTGTGTGTGTGTGTGTGTGTGTGTGTGTGTGTGTGTCTGTGAGAGAGAGAGAGAGGGTTTTTTTTTTGTCAGAGAGAGAGAGACATCGTTCACAAAAGCAGGCACCTCGGCTCGAGCTACTTCGTTTAATGTTGCTTCAACGGTGATGACATTGAGTTTCACGCTATAGCTACTAGAGGAAAGTCTGGCGCTGGCGTCTGCGTGTGCCAACAATGTGACATCTACTGCAGTGTAAAAAAAGAGAGAAAGTGGAATGTAAAATCTCCAGAAAAGCCTAGGAGAGAATAGGTGCACCCCACTGCGTGCGCGCACAAGGCATCCTCTCAGTTAGCTTTGCCTGCATGCGTCGTTAGGAGCTCACGTGACGCCGTGTCAAACCCGGATACTGCTCAGACGCAAAGTGACGTTTGGGCGGAACATTCGTCAGCTGTATTTGCGAGGAGAACGGAGCAACGCCTCTCTCCTCCTCTTCCGCCTAATTTTTTTTTCTCTCCTCTCTGTCCGCTTCAACTATGGGGGGGCTGTCCTAAAATCTATTTCTTATTATGCTAAAAACCAATTAGTTTACCATTTTATCGGAGTCAAAGTCACAATATTGATTTAGCAACGTAGACATGCAAAGTCCGTTGCCAATATTGTGGTTCGCAGCCTGTTTATAAAGATTGTGCAGAGGTCGCCACGCATTCTACTCGGACGGCGAGGGAAATTATTGAGGCGGCATAAATTAACCACTCATGAATCAGATGCGTCAATTCCGCACTCAAAACAGTTAACACAAAAGGAGCTATATCTTTCGCAATGTCCGAGGCTATAAACTAGCATTACTCGAACCCTGTTCGGCATAGAATTTTTTTTCATGCGCCGCACCATTCCTATAATTGACTCGTTTGTTTCAAGGTTTTGTTGTTGTTGTTGTTGTTGTTGTTGTTGTTGTTGTTGTTGTTGTTGTTGTTGTTGTTGTTGTTGTTGTTGTTGTTGTTGTTGTTGTTGTTGTTGTTGTTGTTGTTGTTGTTGTTGTTGTTGTTGTTGTTGTTGTTGTACTTTTCTGCTACGAATCAGATGCCCGACATACCTCGTCTGTGCAAAAAAATTTACCTTGCTCGCCGATAAACACACACTTGAAAGCTTGCTGTTTTGTCTGTCTTCTCACCTAATTGTCGTCGTCCACTCCTTTGTGCCCAAAAGCCTGCCGTCATGCATTGCGGCCAACTCGGCCAAATCATTACACCACTCAGCAATTCTGATGCCAGCCGCTGCTACGAAGCATGGTTAACGAAATGTTATCAATTTCATTTCTATTATTCATCTTTTTTTTTTCTAACTTGGTTGGTTACAGTGAGAGAGGCATTGCGGAGTACATTTTTTGCAGGAACTATGGCTTACGAGGAGAATTGAACGTATCTGCTATAGTTGTTTCGAGCCATAGCTGTCCACCGGTCATTTAAGTCAATCTGCTGTCATTAGAACTGCTTCTAGTGCACGCACGTGCGTCAGGTTCACATTCCTGCATTTCCCCTCTTCTGTATAGCTATCTCATTTTTTACCCTAATGCTGTAGACGTTTTTCACTGGCTAGTTCACTCACTATAAACACAGGCCGCTTGCAGTCCGCCTCGATATGTGTTGCCTCACGACCAGCCGCGTTGCCTTCGCGAGGACTCTGCCTCTTTATTTATTTTTAATCGCATATTTGCATTCACAATACATTTATCAAAGTGACACATTTTCGGGAGGAAGCCCAAAAGTAATAACTGTGGGAGGGCCTCCTGTCAGATGTAGACAAAACTACTTTTTTAGTAAATACAGATGCTAACTGACGTTACAAAGTAGTGAAAATGGTTAAACAGTACATATTCTAACACATAAACTACAGTATTTATTTGAAGAGGGTGATAACCATGCTTAATAAAGCAATGACAGCAAGTGTGTGCTCAAATGCACCAACTACAGCATTTATTTTGAGAGGCTGATAAATATACTTATTCAATAAATGAAAGCCGGTATTTTTTCGAAGACATCAACTATAGCATTTATTTCAAGAGGCTAATAATTATACCTATGAAAGCAAAGAAGGCAGGTGTGCTTCCACAGACGATCGAGAAATGATTAAAGGCGACATTTTCAAATGGGATTCTCGATTATTCCAAATGGTGATGGCACTAAATCAGGAGGTTTGTTTTCCGTAATTTATTGACGCTTCTGACAGGACAAAGTTATTCGCCAAAACAAACTTTGTTTTATCTTTATTAGTGAATCGATGGATTGCAAAAGCATCAACGGAAAATTGAATGCGAATTACTTTAAACAGCAGTATCATCAAAATTAAATTTACATATGGAAATGACAGGCAGCACACCCAATTGCAGGAACAGGGGCTTAGATGATGAACGAGGTGACGTAAAGGTTATTATTCAAACTGCTTGTTTTTGAATACTTACTATACGATACATATGTGTAGAATAAGTACTTACAACTCCAAACAGTAATACAATAAGTAATGTGTGCCTGAAGGAACGCGTGTAAAGTGAGAGCAGTGTAGCAATGTAACCAGTTCAGTTCCTGGTTGCAGAGGGCATGTTCCAATCTCCGTGAAATGCAATAACGCTGCTCTCACATGGTGCACTTTCAATCACGATTGGGATCGGGTTTGATCGAAATGGGACCGCGCGACTCTCTCATCATTTCATTTTCATTGCGATACCGATTATATGGACACTCCAAGCAAATTTTGCCATCGCCGTCGGCGTCGCCGTAAGATTCCGCATATATTTAGGTATACGTATGCTGTATGCCACGTCCTGCTATATTACATGCAGTATTTGCAGGTTATATTGCCACACCATTCTATCACTAATGTTGCTCATACGAGGCCTTGCATTCTTGACAATATTATTCCTCAGAATGTTGAGAATGGCAGTCCACGAACAAATGTCATGAAACAAAACACCTACAGCGCACACCTTTCATCTTAAATCATCTCAGACTTTAACAATAAACATACGCAACAATAACTGAGCTCAAACCTTAAAATGATATAATTTAATTGACGCGGCTGTGCACTACCTCTGGGATCGGCCCACGAAAGAGGTTTGAAACATACTCGAAACGGAAAAATGGTGGTAAATTCGCTAAGACGTTGGTTTTTATTAATGAACATTGATGAAATTGCCCAATGGCATGATTCAAACAGAGGACCCCTGGCCCAACAGCTCGTTTTTGCTTAGCTTACGTTTGCTTCAGTTCATACTGCCATTACTGTTGCGAGTATTACATTTCGTGTAAAATTCTAACATAGCATCGCATTAATTGCTTCGCCCGTATAGCGAAACTGTGATATTAAGCACGGTATACTTTCAGCTCCCGTTGTCGGCCACCTTCAAGTGACCTCGAGCCAAAAGCCAGAGCGGTTATCTGGGCACTCAAGCGAGAATATCTAGGCAAGTTGACAAGGAATTCATTCACCCGTAGGCACACGTACAGCTGTGGTATGAACAAAAAGACATCATCCGGGCAACCAGCCGAAAGCTATGAAAATGTGGTCTTTGGCCCCCAGCCCTGTGGACAGGACAGCAGTACATACGCTAATTACTGCCCAAACAAGTTACAAAAATATTGCTTCCGAGTTGTTCCTAATGTTTATTCGCATTATATCAAGCTGTACCTTCTAGTACACTGAAGCTTTATTTGTAATTTCCAAAAGCGACGCTCAAAAGGGAGATGCAGGGCAACATTTTTGGGGGCTGAGCGCTCGTTTTGCGTCGCCTCAAGAGATGGCGCCACGCTGCGTGGTGCCTTACGGCGCCTCGTTCAGGCGTTTCTACCCGGTGCGGAGGCGGTTATGGTGTTGCGCTGCTAAGCACGAGGTAGAGTGTACTAGTACACTCTAGCACGAGGTCGCTGGATCAAGTCCCGGTCGCGGCGGCCTCATTGCGATGGAGGCGAAATGCAAAAACGCCCGTGCCCCTTGTATTGGGGCACGCTAAAGATACCCTGGTGGTCAAAATTAATCCGGAGTCCCCTACTACGGCGTTCGTCGTATTCAAATCGCGGTTTTCTCAAATGAAGCCCCAGCATTCAATTCATTCTTCTTCTAAGGCGACAGTGCGCTCTGCCTCCGTGGCGTCTTTCGCTGCCTGTCGTGCGGCCTTCAGCCGGTTTTCTTCTTCTAGCTGGGCAGCGTCCATATGGACCAGAGCACAATATGGCGTGGTGCGGTGTGGTGGGGTGCGGTGTGGTGTGGTGGGGTGTAGTGAGGTGTGCCGTTGCGCACTTGCACTACACCGATTTTAAGATTGTGGCTGGTATTATCTCCAACGAATCCGCTTTGACGATTGCCATTTCATGCTTATATCTACTCTCGATTACGAGACCAGCATGTTTTTTGTTGTATAGCCTTAAAGGTCCAAAGGCATTACATAAGGCGGAGTCAAATACAGGGTAATACAGCTATGTTCTGTCGTAAAATAAGTACTCGGGATGAAAAAGTACAGTAACGGCGGCAGTAAATATACAGGAGTAGGCAGTTATGCATTTCGAACACATTAGTACGTTCTTAAAGAGAAAAAAGCTGATGATGATACCCCCCCCCTCCCCTCGCTGGCATATAACTAAAAACCTAAACTGGTATGCTGGCGCTGTTGAGAAACTCCACTGCACTGCTCAAGCCAGAACTGCGTTTTAAGTTAGGCTGGCTCAATAAGCCCTGCGTATTAGAAAGGCATTATCTGAAGGGTGTAACTCTATTGCACAAACACTGTGATGCATCAAATTTTGACAAAAAACGCGCCAAGTAAAATGCATAAGTGAACAGACTGGTGGGCTAGTTGGTACTGCATAACTTGAGGCAAGGCGTCAAAGAACACGAGGACAATAAGCGCTGTGTCGTCGTGTCCTTCTCTTGTCCTCGTGTTTCTTCTTTTGCGCTTTGCCTCAAGTTGAAAAGCATAGGTGAGTACGGTTAAGATCAAAGTAGTAGGCGTGAATAGAAGAACATAAACACAAACACACAAATTGTGGATCGAAACTTCACGTAACCAGTGCCTTTCTCGCTTTTTCTCCTGTGCAGTCGTTCAGTGATTGCATTCTGCAGCTTCGGAGGTGTACAGCCGTTGCCGTAAGCGTTTTGAAAGTTTCTGCGCGTAAGTTATTGACCGCGCTTAGAAACCATCGAGTCATGTAAACTAAATAATATATTGCAGCCTTGCACGTGTGTCTGATGTTATACGTAGCATTTTAAAACATTATGCTGGGGATATGCGACGTTGCCCATTCCGAGTAACGCCACTTTTTTATTACTCGTAGACTAACTTGTGCAGTTGCGATAGGCTCTGTCGCACGTCATTTAGTATTCTGGGCAATGTTTGGCGTCTACCTTCTGGTGAATAAAATTCCAGGTGCATTTGAATAATATACAAGCGATCGAGGAAGGCAAGGCTGCATAATTCACATCGTAATATTCGCAAAAGTTTCAGGGGATCGTCATCATGTTCTGAGCTGCGGAAGGAATATTCACAAACCTTGAAAGGCTTGAGAAAGTTGTTCTTACGTTTTTTTTATAAATTTACTACTGACGAAACAACTGCCCCGGAAGAATGCGAACTGAGTGCGAAAGGAAAATGCATCTGACGCCTTTACCGCAGGTATTGGCGCATGCGTGATGACCAGTTTTGTTTTATTGCCACACACCGAAGGCAGCTTAATATTTCCTTTTAAGCGTCATCCGGCGCATTGTCTGTCTAATTTCTGGACCTCATTATGCCGCCTTGAGTTTTTGGTGCGAGAAAAAGGAATGTCCGATGATTACGATATTCCCTAATGCAAAATTTAAGCGCACCTCGATAGGCGTTCTCATTCCGCGTTATATTGAGGCAAAAAATTTCAGTCCAAAATCACAGCACCGACTGACAGTGTGCGAGTGCCATCAGTGCCTTCGGAGAGCGTGGGGCAGTATGGTAACGCTGGCATGATGAGCGGCATCTAAGACAGTTGTGGAAAAAAGACGACGACGAACGCGCGAGCAGGGGCACGAGCGCGTTCGCGCGGTTACGCCTAGGAACGCCGATGCTCAACCCAGGAACGGGCGCCTAAGAGCCGCGCTCTAAAATACACAAAACAAAGAAGTACGGTAATTGTACAATAGTGAGTATATAATTCAAGCATATAACAATGATGAAAAAAAGTTACAGTGACGTTTCCCTTCGTGATTGTGGGTGACGATCACGAAGGTGGGCACACGACGCTATCGACTCTCGGTGCGCCTAGAAGCCTACACTGTCCGCAACGCAGATCGTATTCAAGACAGGGCTTGCGCGGCCGCGCAATACGCAGCAGCCGCCGAAGTATAACGCCCCATTGTGAGTATTCGCTTACTATCTAAATTACTTAGCAAAGTGCCAGCGCGCACAGGCAAGCATGAACACTTCACACTCGATGACCGCGGACACTCGCCGTCAAAATGCTGGCGTAAGGAATCGCGGCAACAGCCGCGAGCGAAGTGACCTTTGGGCTGTCTTATCGCTTCAAAGCAAACTGAGGGGTTAGAACACAGCGCACGCAGAGCTACGAGCCGTCAGCCCACCTAGACTGTGCCCCCAAAGCATATGGCTTTCGAGATAAAGCCCGCGCGACCGCGCGCGGCCAAGGAACAACGCCCCCACCCTCCCCTCCTCCGTTGCCATGCGCGCAACGGAATACGGTGCGCTTCGTCCCCTTGCGCACGCGAGATTGAGCCGCCATCGTCGGTTCACCGACGCCCGCTTTCACTCGCGCACACAGCGTACGGCGCACGAGCACGATGTTACCACGAGACGAACTCGGTACGTGGTACGGTGCATTAGGTACGCATGCATGGCAAAGAAAACCTGTAGCTACTACCAGAGAAGGTCAACCCAACGCGCCTACGTCTACCTTCCTCCTTCGCGACGCTTCGCCTCGTATCTCCATCCCCACTTCGCTCAACGTTACCTACGCATTCGTCTGGGTGGGGTTACTTTGCCGCGCGCTCGGCGCGCTCCCTCGTGCTTTCCCCGGCACGCGATTCTCTTCACATCCAGGGGCCTTCCTCGTTCGCTTGCTTCGCGGCTTCAGACAGACACCACTGATTTCACGAGCTGGCCAGCTACGGTCGTGCGTAAAACATCTTAGTGCGGAAATATGAATTCGTAACGTAATGGTACCATTAAAGAGAAAGAACAACTGTGTGTACTATCAGTTTAGCGGTGTTCATGTGAGTTGGAAGGAAGTAATGACGAGGGTTGTGTCTTAGTAAATGTTACTGAAATTGTCCCAAAAGATTTTCGGTTGCTGCGCGAAGCGGTGCTGTCAGGAAGGGTGTTCCGCAAGGCTATTGGGAGGAAGTAAGTGGCTGACTGCTGACGTGCGTACACGAATGTGTGATAGACCGAGATGCCGAGAATGCAAAGGGTGCCGCGACTGCGGGCAAAAAATGAAAAACAGTGCAAGCGGCAGAGGTGGGAGATGATTCGCCGGAACTGAAGTGATTTTAGAGAGCGAGTGCGTTTGAGTGCTGCCACGCTAGATCCAGGGTTATAATCAGAGGCGATAAACCACGCGGCGCGACTTTGTATAGCGTCTATATAGTACATTAGTAAGGTAATATTGTGAGGGATTTATGTTTATGTGCGCGGTAATTAAAGTATTCTAAGTAGTCGAAATTAACCTGAAGCCCCAGCATATACTACTGCGCCCCTCATAACACTCTGTGCTGTATGAGGACGGTAAATCTCTTACATAAAAAAACTGCTAGATATGCTGTACGCGTACACACTTTACAAAGCCTGTTTTCTAGTTAGTGCAGTGACAACTGTGGCACTCTAGCATAGATTCAACGTCCCATGGATAGATTTGCATCTCGACGTTGGACAACGTTTTGCCAGTCACTATACCCCCGAATAACGCTTTCCCATATCTGTAGAACCATACGTGGTATACGTTCCCTCCCTGAACAACGCTTGCCTTTCAAAGCGCTGGAGCTCTTCCAGGGGCGACCAGAGGCTGATGTTGCAGAAGACTTTTGTACTGGGATCGCTGGCCAAGCAACCGGTCCAGGCTTTCCAGCCCCCAATCACATCCCTGTTTCACGTGACTGCCGCATGGATCTTCCTTTCATAATTGAGGAACTAGAAGTAGCGCTTGCTCTATGCAGGAGTTCTTCATCCCCGGGACCAGATGGAATATCCTACCACGCCTTGAAAAAGCTGAGTGATGGCGCACGGAGAGAACTGTTACATCTATGCAACGTATCCTGGCAAAATGGCATGGCACCCGAAGAATGGAATACAAGCCGCTTGGTCCCTCTCCTGAAGCAAGGCAAGTCCCCACTTGAACTCACCTCATACCGCTCAATTGCGCTGGCCAGCTGTGTGTGAAAGATAATAGAAAAGATGATCCTTGCCCGCTTGGAGTGGTACTTGGAACACTACATGTTACCAAATAGCGTGGCTGGTTTTCGTCGAGATTGCTCATCAGTAGACAGTGTTGTTGTTCTTGCTACTTATGTCCAGCATCAAAAGTCACGCAAAAGATTATCTGCAGCTTTGTTCTTGGATGTCAAGGGGGCATACGATAACGTATCTTACCAGGCTATCCTCGATGCTCTTCAGATGGTTGGCCTAGGTGGTCGAGTTTTCCAATGGATTTCTCATTACCTTTTTATGAGATATTTCTTTGTGTGTACCGGCGATGGTAAAACAGCACGACACTACACCTACCGAGGTGTTCCTCAAGGCGGTGTATTAAACCCTACCTTATTTAACATCACACTCATTTGTCTTGTTGATCATCTGCCAGCAGCGATCAAGATATCTATGTACGCAGACGACATATGTATATGGACTTCAGGTGTGACACGTCCTCAGATACTTGCAAAACTTCAAAAAGCTGCTACTCTGACAGCTATATACCTCCGTAACCAAGGTTTTGAAATCTCGTCAGACAAATGTGCACTGACGGCATTCACTCTCAAACCAATGACACCCTACGCCATCTCAATAAATGGCGAGATAATTTCTTATGAGAAGACTCACAGATTTCTCGGCATAATCATTGATAGAGATCTCTCATTGAGCCCGCACGTGACCTACTTGAAACAGCATCTGACAACAATCTCCCAGCTCTTCAAGTTTCTGGGCGGAAAGACTTGGGGAATGTCAGTGCATGTAATGCTGGAATCGTACAGGGCTCTTATTCTGGACTTCTTGAGATACAGTTTGCCCGCACTGACCAACACTTGCCAGGCAAATTTTCGCGCTCTACAGGCTATTCAAACTCAGGCTCTCAGGGTTTGTCTTGGTTTGCCAAAATGCACATCTACAGTAGCGACTGTTGCAATCACCCGGGACAAACCCATAGAAATACACATTATGGCGGAAGTGTTGAGAGTGCACATTAGGCACGTTGCCCGTGCCCGTTCCCACCATCTGGCAACACTACCGTCAGAAAGGCCGCAAGCATCATTTTGTACTACGATTTCTGATTATTACACCTGCCTTCCATCAGGCTTCACCCGGCAACTACGCCTTCGATTCCTCCATGGTGTTTGGCTCGATCTGAAGTGCACCTCACCGTACCAGGTATCAGGAAAAAATCTGAGCTGTCATCACCTGCTCTTAAACGACTAACTCTGCTCCTTTTGCGCGAGAGGTACACCGACCACGTACATATTTATACCGATGGATCGGCAACTCTCCAGTGTTCCTCTGGCGCCGTAGTTTTTCCACTGAAAGCCACCACCATTAGTTTCAAGACATGTCACCCAAAGACACCGATAGCTGCGGAACTTGCAGCTCTTCACGCTGCACCTCGTCTCGTCAGCCAAGAACAACCTCGAGGATGGTCAATATTCAGTGAATCGAAGGCAGCACTGCAGTGTTTGCTATCAGCCCTGCGGCGTGGACCACACGAACAAGTGGTATTCGAGATTAGAGAATTAATCCATACCTTGACTGAGAAAGGACACCAGGTGACGTCTCAGTGGCTTCCAAGTCACTGCGGCGTCATAGGGAACGAACATGCCGATAACGCTGCGCGGTCAGCTCTTCAAGCCGACGAAGAGGAGCCGATACCATTATCAAGGACAGATGCCGCTAGAAAACTTCGAATGCTCAGCCGTGATATCACGTTCTCCTTGTGGGACGCGTGAAGTTTTCACAACAACCGGCTGCACAACCAAGACTCTTCTCTACGTCTTTGCATTCCAGCTAGACTCTGCCGTCGCGAAGCCACCCTGCTTTGTCGAATATGGCTTGGGGTGGCGTTCACCAAGTATTTTGCTTTCCGAATCTGATGGGACGACAACGCCTCGTGTGATGACTGTGGTAACGAGGAGACTCTTCAGCACCTACTCTGTGATTGTCCTCACTATAATTCACAGAGACGATCGCTCGCAACCGCGATAGCTCGTTGTTACCGAAGACCTCTAACAGAGGAACTTATTTTAAAACGCCGCCATCACAAGCCATCGCAACAGAGGGTGACGAGGGCACTGCTGCAGTTTTTAAGGGCAACAGAACTGGACAAGCGGCTGTAGCATGAACAGATGTTCATAATGCTGCAAGTGTTACTGTGCTGTGCGGAGACAGTATGCGGTGACAGTGACCGATTGTGATTGTGTGTCTATGCTCCTTTATTTCTTTATCTCTACTATGTTATCTATTTACCTTCCCCTCCCTCTTTCCCCAGCGTAGGGTAGCAAAGCAGATCTTCCCCTCTGGTTAACCTCCCTGCCTTTCCCCTTCCCCTCTCTCTCTCTCTCTCTCTCTCTCTCTCTCTCTCTCTCGCATATTCGCATATATCTGCGTAATGAAAGCCGATCTCCTTTCGAAGTTCTGCATTCACAATGGCGAAGCATCTAAAAAAGATGCACCACTCGTTAAGAGCGTTCTGCTAACTCTGCTTAACTGTCCTCCAAGGTTTTCTTCGTCCATGTTTCCTGTCACTACAGGACAGGAATACAATGCCCAACAGTCGTCTAACTCAAACCAAAGTCTTAGTGTAGTGAAACGATTTTGCTAATATTTTTTATCTAAGAAAGAAGCTGTGCGAATAATGCGCACCCAAATTCAGCACACACTCGCTGGAAACTGTACATATTTCTCTTCTGGTCTACACTAAAATCCAGCCTCATTCACTGAAACTGACTGAGACCGACAGTCGCTTTGTAGATATGGATGCACTCGTTAGAGACTGCGCCGCAGCCAATGCGTGGTTTATTAGACATATAGGTTACGTAAGAATTTTCCAAACTGACGAACGATATTACACCTTTTTTGTAAGGTATTCCACAGCTTCAAGACACGCATGTTTTCAGCTCGGATCCCGGCGCAGAGCGCGCAATTGGCACATTCCCAAGTGTGATTACTTAAGAAATCAATCATGTAATGGCATCGCACCGTAAAACGCTATACTGAATCAAAAACATGACAATCCTGTGGCTTCCAAGCCACCGCAAGCAAATAAAGTATACGATTATTCAAGGACAGTAATCCTGATTTAATATGGCGGCAGAGAGTACGTGCCACTACGTCTTGAAAAACAATTTCTAGTCCTGCTTTCTAGCAAGCGCAGTGTACCGCAGTACTCGTAACATTTGGGCGAGGCATAATGAGCTCGGAAGGATAAGCGACATTTGCACGTCTTCTGAAGCTTTGGCCAAAGTTTTGTATTATTCACACGTTCATTTTCGGCGACAAACGCCGAAACAGCGCCTACCTTTGTCACGCCAACTTCGTGCACTGCACTTGTAAGCGGAGGCAGCAGGGGAGGCCCGCTGAGACAGTCAATAGGCCTGTCACCACGTAATCGGCAGGGTGACTCCCATAGGTGCGCGATGAAGATGGTCTATATGGGCAGCGTTTATAGCCGTGGCGGCGTAATGCAACTTGTCGAAAAAATAGGCTTACAATGAAGCAGCGCCACTACTGGCTTTGTTCTGCTAGAGAGAGCAATATGTCTACGCTGTCATCTTACTATGAGCTCAGCTAGTTGATCTTCCATTATAACGCAAAAAGCTACGAAACGACGCGGAAAAAGATCAGAACGACGAAGTGTGCCACGTGTTGGTGTGCTTCTTTGTTTATTTTTGTACGTGCACTATTTTGAGTGAGCTGATTTATTACTTCATAAATGCTTATGAACCAGACGCTGTACCTGGTGTCTGGACTATTATTGTGGCGATTTAGGTTCCACGACAGAATCAGCTCGTTGTAATAAAGCCTAAACTATACACTCTGTTGGCCTTCTTTTCCAATGGGTAAATTTGACTGATCAACTGATCAACTGACAACATTCATAATACGCTGAAACTATATTGCTGTACAGTAAACCACAAAAGTTAACGGACTGCGGGATCTCAGAAAAACGTTCAATTTCCGAGCAGCCCGTATAAGTAGCCAGTAAAACCGAACATTACATTGTTGTTCACATATACTGGTAGAGGCTGTAAATGTAAATACTAGGCTGCGTTGTGAGGCTGCTAACATATTCAGCTTTTTCTCAGATTTCGTGTTCCGTAAAAATTTTGTAGCCGAGTGTACATTGCGAAAATCAATTTTAGCCAACGAAATGCAGAAATGCATCATGGTTGCTAAAAATCTGGAGTCTAGAAGGAGTAGAGGGGGGGAGGGGAGGGGATAATTATGAGAAGGTCAGGCTTATATATTTCCTGAGAAGTACTTTGTTTCAAAGAAATCAAACAAGGAACGGTTGCCGCGGAGAGAAGTGCGGTGAAGGTGAAACCGGGGGGAAGCGTGATATGGCTCTTTTTATTAACTGCCGCTCAGCGCTCGTGCCTAATGACCAAATAACAACGTTAGTGACTCGCAAAACATGCACTTCGAGACATTAATATTTATGGTTTCCGGAGCCCGCATAAATGGCATTTGCGAACATTAGTGACCCGTAAAAGAGCATTTCCAGCCATAAATAATTACGGTCACCGAGAGAACGCAGAGCGAAGGTTATTGCTAGAGCGTCCGCACTCCCTTTCCAGACCACGCCCGCCACTAAAAACTGCGCGTTCATCATCACAGTTACCTTTCCTTTTTGCTGCTGTTGTCGTTGTTGTTCATTTTGCGCTTCATAACGCGGCGCCCTGCAGCCATTTTCGGCTCACGTGACAGCAAGTTTCTTCGAATGCACTTACTTTCCCCGGTGAAATAACGTTTACTCCCATGCATTTCCCTTGAACCTTTTTTTAGCCGTCTTTCTCGGCTCGTCCCTCCCGATTCGAGGAGCAGAAAGAAAGCACGCCACGCCGCCGAGGTTGTCTGCTCCCAGACTCCGCGCTCGCCCGGGCGAATGCGCCGAACAAGAATTTGTTGCGGCCTCGTAAATTTTTAATAACGTGGGGAGTTTACGACTCGGGTATAACCGCGCTTCCTGGGGCATTCCGTTCACCGTCGCGGTATATTTAGAAGGTTTTTACTCGGCGAAGTATGAACGAAACTAAATACCCACAAAGTAAGAACTTCGTAGTTGCCGCGTGTACTTGGACAAAACGCTGAGTTCTGCGCAGATAAAAAAATGCTATTTTTGAGTTCTTTATAACGAAGGAAAATTGAAATTTTATTGCGCGCAAACAACAATGCTAAGTCGCTGGATTCGATGTGAGTGGCGGTGAAGAAGTGCTTACCTTTATTTTTTTCTCTTCTCGTACAGCGTCCCCCAAACTCAGTGCGCATGTTTTTAAAGCGGCAAATTATTATCCATTGGAATTGCGAAACGTTAGTATTGAAGAAAAAGAAAGGTCCTTTCATGTGTACGTGGATCTGTTTTCTCTCTGCATTTTCAGTGCCTAAATGCACAATGGGTCTCTAGAGTGAAAGCGTCACTCACCCGAAGACAAGACGCTACGGGCGGTGTTTGAAGAGCGAGCAAAACGAAAAGGAAAAAGGACCATGTGAATCCACGACTGAAGAACGCGTGCGCTTTCATATTGGCGCGAATGTTCTCATAGTAAGACTAAAGCGGGACAACAGCATTTTCTCCTAAGATGCAAGTGAAGAGACTCTCCAGTGGTGCCTAAGATTTTCAGTGTTCTCTTAACCTAAATCTATGTCGTCGCAAAATATTGGTTGTTTGATAAGTCTGAATGAATTTGCCACTTTACCTAATATACCTATATTTTTGCCATACTGGAGATAGTTTTACAAAGAAACGCATTCACGTAAAAAAAATTCGCTTCTTTAACTTCCTACAATATGCACATCTGCCTGCATCGATTCCCTATTGTTAAAAGCCATCGTATTGTACTTTCATTTTCCGGGTGTACATGGATAAGTGTAACAAGCATCAGTGCTAGCATGGCAATACGAGGTTCGCTGGTTCTTGTGCATACTTTCTCGTTTATGCTTAGTACAATTTAACTGCACTCTGAAAAACTCTGATAATCGATCATTTTGAAACGAGTTGTAATACAGGAATCAAATGGCGGGAAAGTCAGAGGAACGTTGAGCTTTCCGTGTCCCACCAGGAAGACCGAAAAGTACGTAAAAGATTAGCCTAAGATATTTTCCATGGCTCTAAGGACACAAGTACGCAAAGTCCAGAAAAAGTCAGCTCTGCTATCCCCGTTCACCTCTCGCGCATTACAGGGCATATTCAATTTGGCTCCACTTTTTCAACCAGAACCCCAATTTGCAAAGCTTCGGGGCCGATGTTTACAAAGCTTTTGATTCGTAACACCTGTTTGCAAATGCTCGCCCGCTTCTATATTAACTGTCCAACATCAAGATTGGATGGCAGTCGTGGCTGCTTACAACTAATTTTACAATTTTTTTGCGGCTTGGGTCAGCCACTGAGGTCAAAAATAATAATAACATTTTTATATATGCAGTCCGTGCTACGTAATCACATCTATTATCTAGTCAAGCTCTTTCTATCGAGCAGTTATGCTTCCAAGTTAAGTTTCCTGTAGTTAAATCATGCACTTTAACACGTCATGCATATATCACTCGTCCGTTTCGTATTTTTATCCGCATATAACGCTTAAATTTGGTCTTCGTGGCATCTATGTTTCTCCGTAGGCGGAAAATTAAATTCTGCGCCGTTACTAAAACACACATTAGCCTCCCCAGATTAAGCATTTATCACATATGCCACCCACTACATGCTTCCTTCCATAACAAAACGTAAACAACGTGCCTAGCTTAGCTGAAAAAGGCGGCCGGCAATATCATCTACAATCATCGTATAACGCATGAAAATTTCGAGTATATAAGTCTTCGGTAATTACTTTAAGTGCAACTAAATACCCCCCAGCCTTGAAACTTTCGCTTCATGACAGCCAAAGCATGACCCTCAGTTTTATTTAAAGATGAAATTGTTGCCCTGTCTGGCCTTCCCAGTGCAGCACAGAAACTTCATAAGCGTTTGATGTAACGCCCCTAAAGAGGACGAAAACAATTGTTTAGGAATTTGTGTTTAGCCCATAATTATTATACGCACTTCAAGATTTCCATTTGCATTGCCCTTAACGTATATTTGTCATGTTTTCACACACACAAAAATTATCTTTGAACTTGTTTTATTGCAATAGCAATTATACTGACACTCCAGGCGAATTTCGCCGCCGTCGTCAACGTCGCCGTCTTAACCATCGCCCATAAAGATGCCGAGAAGGGTGGTCGCTTGGCGAGCGGCTCTTCTCGCGTGCGCATGGGAAAGGGGAGAGAAGGCGGCCGCGGGTGCGTTATCTTGGAGGTAATCTGCGGTGGGTGCAGGGGTAGGTGCGCTAAGATGGTTGATGGCCTCGTGTGCACGGTGTTCTCACACACTTAGTTCGCGTTGAAGCCAGGGGCAGCACGAAGCCTGGGAATTTGCTCACCGCTATAGCGTTGCTCTTCAAGCCGCCAGCGTTGTGAAAGCGAGTGTTTGCGGTCATTGATTCATATCTGCAATGTTCATGTTTGTTGGTTCGCGTGTGATACCATGCTTGTTAATTTAACCAGTAAGCGAATGCGCACTGTCGTTTATACAAATGATAACGCTATGAACCTTGCTTCGTGTGGTCTTCTAATACTGTGCTGTGTCGTCCTCCGAACGAAACTGCAAGCTCCAGTTTTTCCTTCTTTTTTTATTGTTGTTTTTAAGAACTCGTGAAAGGAAGCATTCATGTTTCCTGACGCTTCTAGCCACTGTAAAAATCGTTTGCTTGTATAAATGGAGTCCGTAGATTGCGCAAGAAAGCGCATGGCGTTTTTCTTTTCTAATGGGCCCACTGCCACGTAGCACAAAGGAGGGGGGGCGGGGGGCGGGGCAGTGCTTCCTTGTGCCTCCCGGCTTCACGCAAGTTGTCCCTGTAAATCTACCTCGTCCACAAGAAGGGTCTTATAAAGGTGAAACGAACAGGCGGAGCGGAGATGGATATGCAATTGCAAGTAGGTAAAATTTACTCTTTATCTTTAACCTAATGACAGCAAATTGACACACAACGAGGAGCTACGAGTTTAGAAATGCTATCAGAAGCTTGGTTTATTACATGGTTTATGGTTTATTATAGGTCGCGGAGTATTACGAAAGCTACAATATCGGTGGAAGAGCTTCATTGAAGAGCGACGCGTAAGCCCTGGAAAATAACAGTTACGCAAGTTGGTGGAAACGGGTTAACCGACAACCGGCGCACGCCCGATGTCACATATCCAGTTACCCAACTTGGCACGACGATTGGTTTCTAACCCCGGTTCCCTCAGAACAGCAGCCAGACACTCTAACCGTTTAGACCATGGGCTACCGATGAACTATGTCACTAAACCCCTCCCTGCAACTCCGGCCTCCACTCGGACTTCCTCGACGTGAAGCTACGCTTCTCTGTCGCCTTTGGTTAGGAGTTGCCTTCACAAAGGCATACTCTACATTAATTGGAGTGACTGACAGTGGAGCATGCGAGGTCTGTGGCACGGAAGAAAACATCGACCACCTGCTGTGTCACTGTCCACGATACACCCCTGAGAGACAAGAACTTGCCAAAGCTTTTCAAAAATTGGACAATCGGCCGCTTTCTGTGCAGCTGCTGGAACACCGCCCCCATCACCCGTCGGCCCATAAAGCGGTGAAGGCACTTTTGTGCTTCTTATGGACGACGGGCTTGTGCGACCATTTGTGACTATCAATGCAATTTCTGTAAGGCCACACACGTCATCGAACTCACTGCAATTTCCTTCCCTCCTCTCTCTCCCTGTTATCTTTGTTTTCCCCCTTTCCCATTGCCCCTGTGTAGGGTAGCCAACCGGACGTCATTCTGGTTAACCTCCCTGCCTTCTTCTTATCTCTTTCCCTCCTCATGTCGGGATAGTGACGTGACGGGCCGATTCTCGAATCCTCGTGGGCATGGCTGGCTGAATGTCCCGTGACACAACCTATGAGCAACATTATGAACGCTGTTGTCTGTCGAGCCAAGTGGCCTCAGCCTTCTTTTTTTTCTTATTTTGGCCTGTTACAGTAGCTTAAGTAAACATGTGTTCTGATTCACAGAAATGTTATTGGCATAGAACTGTTCACAAGAGCAGCTACCTGAAAATGGTATCAAGGGCGTGTTATTGATGAACACAGACGGCTAGTGGCAAAGAGCACTTACAGACAAAAAGCTTTCTCCTGAGTATGTTCGCACAAACTTCGAAATGCTTTTTTGTATGTAGCTATAGCTTTGTTTTTCGTAGAGTGGTGCTTTTTTTTCTTCATTCTTTATTTTGCACGTTGGAGTACTGCAGTAGCCGGCGCCTCTACAGGGAGCTAAAATCTTTCATACCTCTATTTTTGTGTTTTTTTTTAAGGACGGCATTTCGCTAGATCTTATGAAGCGATGCACTTGTGCTTTCAAATATTGTTGCTATGCACGTTCTAGAGCCTTTTAGTGCTCTGTTTCGCCATAACATCCGCGTTCTTAAGGTGACATGCACCTGGGAATAAGCTTTTTTGTTCCTCGATGGATGGGAAACGTAAAAAGGGCAGCAAAGCTAGTGAAGAAAAAGGAGCATATAAAAAGAAGGGAGGAGGGAGGGAATGAAAGAAAAAGAACACCCTTTTACGGTATTGATGCCTCGCAAATTTTGACTCGGCGTTCGCGGCGGTGCATACGACCCCGAGACGACGTGAGATGCACACCGAAAAGAGTTTACCTCCAAAATCGCCTCCCGTATGCGCCGACACGGGAATCCGTTTTCTACAGCTAAAATGGCGCTCAGTCCGGTGATGCACGACAACAAGCACACTACACCGGGTAAATTGGGTGGACAGCAAAATCTGAAAACAGGAGAATCCGCTCATGCTCTTTGTAACGCTGTTTTCGGAGTCGTAGAGGAGCAGTAGCTTTTTCTTACTTTTTTTTAACAGTAAGCGACTTCTCGCGAACATTCACTGCTGTTATTATGAAACACACCAACAGAAACGAAAGCCTAAACTGACCAACGTAACTTGTCATGCCACAAAAAAGAACATAGTTTGCGCGAAGCCAATGCTCCCAAAGTGACATAGAAATGGGATGACGCAGTAGAAAATGTAAGACCGCCATGCTCGCTAGCACGTCAATGTTTGCGATTGCACTTAGTAACTTTTTGTTATACCCTCCTTTCTTTTCCTACCATTCAGTTCGTTCGTTCGTTCGGTCGTTCGGTCGTTCGGTCGGTCGTTCGTTCGTTCGTTCGGTCGTTCGTTCGGTCGTTCATGTTCATAGTCGGTCGGTCGGTCGGTCGGTCGGTCGGTCGGTCGGTCGGTAACTTTTTGTTATACCCTCCTTTCTTTTCCTACCATTCAGTTCGTTCGTTCGTTCGTTCGTTCGTTCGTTCGTTCGGTCGGTCGTTCGTTCGGTCGTTCGTTCGTTCGGTCGTTCGTTCGTTCGGTCGTTCATATTCATAGTCGGTCGGTCGATCGTTCGGTTGGTCGGTCGTTCGTTCGGTCGTTCGTTCGTTCGGTCGTTCGTTCGGTCGTTCATGTTCATAGTCGGTCGGTCGGTCGGTCGCTCGCTCGCTCGCTCGCTCGTTCGTTCGTTCGTTCGTTCGTTCGTTCGTTCGTTCGTTCGTTCGTTCGTTCGTTCGTTCGTTCGTTCGTTCGTTTGTTCGTTCGTTCGTTCGTTCGGTCGCCCGCCCGCTCGCCCGCTCGCCCGCTCGTTCGTTCGCTCGTTCGCTCGTTCGTTCGCTCGTTCGTTCGTTCGTTCGTTCGTTCGTTCGTTCGTTCGTTCGTTCGTTCGTTCGTTCGTTCGTTCGTTCGTTCGTTCGTTCGTTCGTTCGTTCGTTCGTTCGTTCGTTCGTTCGTTCGTTCGTTCGTCCGTCCGTCCGTCCGTCCGTTCGCTCGCTCGCTCGCTCGCTTGCAAGAGCTACACCACGAATAAATTAACAATTTTCCGGTGCCTCTCTCGCATCCTATATCATGTTTCTGTTTCTACTTGCATTTCACTTTGTAATACCATTCCTGAATTATTTTTCTCTGGATTTCTTTCATGCTAATGTCAAAACACTGTCCAAGACCTAGGGCCCTATAACGGAAAACTATTCCAATATGTTTTCATTCCAATATAATGACGTCAAATTTGCGTAACCGCTGACGCAAGTATCAGGCGGTGACCCGCAGCCTTGCCTGAACAGCCAAATCAAACGCTCTCCTAGTTTATAGGAAGTCACTTTTCCTTGCTTTCAAAATGAATAATATTGCCTACATTGAGCGGTTTTTCGTTTGTAGTTGGCTGCCAGGAGGCGAGGAGCACGCTCAAGTGGAGAGGGTTTCGATGGGGCCGAGCCAGCGCACTGAAGATAGATGACTGGATGAAAAGGACGGTGGCGGCGTCTGCGATTGGACTGCTTTGCCTTGCTTAACTTGCGGTGGCTGGTAGAAAATTGCGGCGGCGTACAACGGAAGGATAGGGGTACCGCTAAAACGGGTTCTCAGCAGAGGAGAGTGCGCAGAGCGAAGTCGTAAACGTGCTGAAATCGCTCAAAAACGTTACATGGCCACGCAAAGAAGCTTTATTGTACGCAAATAAACCCGAGCTCTCCGGCAGGTGCGAGTAGTCAGTTTTGTTCGGCATATTAATGCATCTTTAATGCGTACACGTCACTTTGACGCGGTGAGTTTCCGCGGCTTTGTGACGTCGCGTGACAGGCAGGTGAAGTGGGTGCAGCCCGAAAACTTTTGACCAATAGCAGAGGGCTAATGGCGAAAACCCGTCGAATCAGAAATAACTATTTTTCTTTCGTTCCCCCCAATCATTCATAATCAGTCTGTTCACGTCATATCAGATAGGGAGCTATCGCGGTTTCCCTGACGCCGCGTGACAGACAGGCGAAGTGGGGGTCTGCAGAATTAGAATAAAAAAGTTTGGAATAGCTTTAGGTTATAGCGCCGCTAGTTCCTAAAATTGCAGCTCACCATTAAAGTGTAGAAGATCACGGTCCATACTATTTTTCTTAACTTTGAAGAATCATTTGTCTCTTATCAGGCTCTATGTTGTAGGTTAGGGTTTCGCCTGGCTCGGGGCGTGCTCAAAAAAAAAAAAAGAAGAAACGCGTCCCCACAGTATGATTTGAACAATTGTGCCCCAACACCATAGCAGGGTGATCTACCCGTCTTTAGCAGAATTCTCTTGCAGCGATGCTGATTCTCGAGACCGATTCAAAGACTGAGAGAGAGAGAGAGAACAACTTTATTGAAAATGCCTACAGAGTCGGTTAGGCTCCCTCCACGCAGGGAGGTCAGGCTTTTACCGCGACGCGGCCACTACGTCAGTCTCGTGCGTTGTACTCCTCGAGGTCTTGATTCGTGCTACTTCCGCGGGTCCAAGAGGGCCGCCGCCCCCTTCCTGGGGGTGCTGTCCGCCTTCTCCTCGATTCCGCGCGGTCGCCGCCACTCTAGAGCTGCCGAGACCTGCTGTATGGCCTTGAGTTGTGTCTCTTGGTCATCGCTCCTCGTTGCAGCCTCCAGCTGCGGCGGGATCGTCGTCTTCTCGCTGGCTTTTCGCGGATTTATGCTACATTCAAAGACTGAACGAAAAAAAAAGAAAGAAGTGTCAGATGCGTCCGAAGGCGAATCATTCAAAGCGATAACAAGGTTTACCTTTGCGCTGAAAGCATCTCAAAAGGATGACAGGGTGAGGAGCGTTAGGAGCCAAGGTGAGGAGCCAAGGACGTTACAGTTATCGCACCTGGAGAGTGCAGGAGATGGGACCGAAAGAGTACCGTCGGCAATGGTAAGCATTCAAAATATTTGTCTTCAGGTCCATCCCGGTGTGATACGCACACAGCTGCTGAGCAGGAACGCTCATGCGTGTGCGTACAGCGCTCAAACCAGCAGTGATAGTCAAAACGCTGCCCTGCTTGTGCGCAGAGTCGACTGAGCGCAGCGTGACGGCACGTCCACTTGGTTCCATCTCCCTTTTGGGACAAACGCCGTTCGCGTCTCTGAAGGCCTCCTAATCTTCCACGCGCAGGAAGCGCATGGGCAGCAGCACGACAAGGCTAACGGCTACGGCGTGTAATTGTCATTGAAATGTAAGCGTACAGCCATGTTAATACAGTTTCTACATTTGAAAGTATCGTCACAAGCACTAGCCTGTGTATATGCTTGCGTGTTTGAAGACAAGAGAGAAAGAGAGAGAAACTAAGAGGGAAAGGTTGGGAGGCAACTCAACGGCTAACTACTTGCGGATGATTGTTCTGTGTTACCTTACCTTTATTTTTCCTTTTTGTTGTATTACTGAACTATTGCCGAATCTTTAGCCTTGTATTTTTCTAAAAATGTCTATCTTTCATGTTCATTAGCTTACTTTGTGCCTGCTTAGAAAATTCCCAACTTCTTCCCTCCTCCGCCTGCCCCCGCTTATTTTCTCTCACTCTGCATTCAAATATATTCTAAACTTCTATTCTTTTTCACTTTCTTCTCTTTCTTTTGGTGCCCTTCCTTCTTTTCCTAATTTACCTACTTCTATGTTATCCTCATCTCCCCTGTCTCCCAGATCTACACCGTCAGCTTCCTTTATTTTTCCGTCCAGCTTTTCTGGTGCTTTTTTTTATTTACTTCCCTACACCCACACCTTTCCTTTTCCAGGACGTCCCGTCCATGATTCGTAAGGTTTGTGACCTTTACTGAGCATTTAAAGTTTTCAGGTGTACGTTATTCGTTATAAAAATCTTCCGAAATTATTTTTTTTATCTCTGTACATCTTCACATTCCTGCTTTCCACTATCTCTAGGGTGCTGTACGTCTACTTCTACCCGTACCCTGTGCTTGCGGAGTCACTACCTCGCATCCCTACTCATTCTCTCTCAGTGCTTGGGCAATTTCGCTGCTTGTTTCTATACCGCCGCCATTCTTCTCTGTCGTCGCCGCGTCCCCGCCCCCTTTGCTATCCTCATCTCGTAGCACTCTTCAGGGCTGCGATGTGGTTGCCTTATACTTTACGGCCTGATCGCTTTCGTTATCCGTTCACGCCGCTGGGGCTTCTAACCGTGCACGTGGACGTACACTAAGGTCCGTTCCGGCGGCGCCGGTGAACGTCTTCCTCGCCGACACGGTCCCCGCCGCTACCATGTCAATGAAGTCGCCGTTTTCTCCCAGTGGCGGGGGTGTGCCGGCAATTAGCTCTGATAAATGGGGCATCGGTGGAGAGCGGCCGCAGTCAGTCGTTATCACCATTACCCCTAACGATTGCTTCGCTTCCCGCCTCTCCCGATTCCGGGCTCATTACGGTATTCTCCTCAAGTGCCTTCCTTGTTCCGCCTTTCTTCCCGAACTCTCAGCATCATCGTGCCCCTAGTTAGCACCACAATGCGCACTGTCCACTTTGCTCCCCCGACAGGAGCGCGTTGCTTTTCTTCTGTACCTTTCGAGTAGCGTCGTTTTCGGGAGAGAGGTGTATTTCGGTGTACTTCCCCACCGGGCTTGCTTCATTTATCAACGTCTCGTCGAGATTCATTGCTAGTTGCGGCTATCGTTGTTTTCGCGTTGTTATTGTCCTATCAAGCACGTTTGCTACATATAGATGTATTATCTAGTGTACACTATAATACAGATCTACTTTATGGTATATTGTTTATCAGCGTCTCTAACGTTGCACAAAAACAGATATTTAGTTCACATGTGACAAGGCAATCAAAGAATACGCCATAATGTAGGAACAGATCCTGCGCATATATTGGCAAGACGGAAGCTCCGAGATTCGCTCGTGTTTGTTCTCTATGTCTCATTGCGCAGCTATACCTTGTGTTCGCTCCCGTAACTGCTTGTTTGCAAATTTAGCGTCACTACCAAGCAAGCGGGGCTTTACGTATATACACAGAGATGCGACAGCTGACCTCTACATAGCCGCAGTTCAAGAGACAGTTATTGCGTGTTCCTCGCCACATATTTCGCACCGCAACTATCCTATCATCATCACCAGTTATCATCATATCTTTATGTCCACTGCAGGACGAAGGCCTCTACCAGCTATCTCCGATTACCCCTGTCTTGCGTTAGTTGATTCCAACTTGTGCCTGCAAATTTCCTAATTTCATCACCCCACCTAGTTTTCGGCCATCCTCCGCTGTGCTTCCCGTCCCTTGGTCCCAATCTTGTAACTCTAATAGCACACCGTTACCTGCCTTACGCATTAGATGGCCTGCCCAGCTCCATTTTCTTCCCATAATGTCAACCAGAATTTCGGCTACCCCCTTAGCTCTGTGATCCACACCACTCTCTTCCTGTCTCTTAACGTTATGCCTAACATCGCTCCTTGCGCGGTCCTTAATTTGTTACCGAGTTCATTTGTTAACCTTCAACTTTCGGCCCCTTATGTTAGCATCAGTGGAATGCAATGACTGTCCACCTTTCTTTCCAACAACAGTGGTAAGCTCCCAGTCAGGATTTCGTACTCTCTGCCGTATGCACTACAACCTATTTTTATTCTTCTGTAAGTTTACTTCTCATGATCAGCGCCCCCTGTAAGTAATTCACCTGGATAAACTATCAGGTCATGAGCTATAAACTGCTGGCTCTGCCCTCTTTTGAAGTTATTCTATCACCTCGTCTTCGCATCCGATCTCGGCGCCGCGCCCACCGGGGGAACTCGATGGTGTACTCTTCCTGCTGAAGGCACGTGATGATTTGCAAGATGATATCATAGTAAATTCAATCAAAATATTCATGGATTAGAGTAGAGAGCAAATGTCTGTATATAATGGGGTTTTTTTTCGAATATAGAGCAATAAATATAGCTAGGTTGTTGTTGTTGTTGTTGTTGTTGTTGTTGTTGTTGTTGTTGTTGTTGTTGTTGTTGTTGTTGTTGTTGTTGTTGTTGTTGTTGTTGTTGTTGTTGTTGTTGTTGTTGTTGTTGTTGTTGTTGTTGTTGTTGTTGTTGTTGTTGTTTCCTCAGTCTGGCATGGTGTCTACACGATCAGTCAATGAAGACCTTTTCAATAACCTGAAGCTTCTCAAACGTTCCTTTTCCTGCACTGCTTAAGACCTACGAAAGCATAGTTGCCCCTTTTTTTCACACTCATCTTCTACTGTCTCTTACAGTGCGGTGCCTTTCCGCTATCTTGAAAGGTAGCAGGAGTGCCCCTACGGAAATCGGCTGCTCTCATCCTCTTCGCTATGTCAAAAGTATTTTGATCTGTAATAAATCCCCTCCTTTCTGTTAGTGCTAAGAACGTTTTAATAGGTTAACAGCATGGTTTTGAATCAAGCCACTCCACAACAATGAAGTTGGTCTGATTGAGAGCCCATGCTTCCAGTATGGTACATAGTAGAGGGCAATTAGACGTTATTTACTTTGACCTAAGTAAAGCGTTTGATGCAGTTTGCCATGAGCTTCTGACTACAAAGCTAATCCAATTGGGCGTACCTTATTCCATCACTGGCCTGGTATCTAATTCCCTAAGCAATAGATAGTGATTCGTTGGCAATAAAGAACAGAGCACTGTTAGCCATGATGTCACTCGCAGAGTTGCATAAGAATCCGTTCTTGGCCCTCTTCTCTTCCCACTATTCATGAACATTTCTTCAGCAATTCAACACTCTTCATTCATTTTATGTGCCGACAACTTAAAGCTATTTAAGACCGTCAACCATGTTCACGACTGCAGTCACCTCTCAAGCTGGTGCAGAGACAACAAGCTGCCCTTAACTGCTTCCTAAACTATGTTATTAAATTATACGCGGAAACACATATTGTCCAATTTTCGTAGACTCGTCGGGATGCTCCAATGCCCAGGGTCGATGAAATGAAAAGTATTGCTGTACTTCGACAAAACTCAATGCTTCTCTTCACGCGCTGAATATGTGAAACAACGGGGCCTTCGCGCTCTTGATATTGTTTGTCGTATATCCCATGACTTCCACTCCCCCGTTTCCTTTTTGAAATTGTATTCTACGGTGTGCCTTCCACTACTAGAGTATGCCTCTGTAATTTGGGACGCACGCGAAAATCTAATTTTAACCTCATTGAAAGCGTCCGAAATAAACTGATACCTATTCTCCAGCACTGCTTTCGCTGTTCTGGCTACCATAGCTCAGCCCTTTCATATATACCGCAACTCACAACTTTACATTTATAGCGCATTAAATCAGACATTTTTTTAAAACTTTCTCTATAATGTGATCCGTGATACAATACATTGCCCAAAGCTTCTTGATCATGTGTAATTTTTCGCTCCACAAAAATATACCAGGCAGTGTTCCGCATTTCTTGCGCAACCTTGTTGTATTAGAGACTGTCCTATGGCTCGACTCTAAGAGACATGTAATAAGTATTCTGCATGTATTAACATATTTCGGGGTTCATTTGCCGTGTTTTGTACATATGTAGATAATCATGTTGCATAATTAACTCCCTTGTATGCCTACCTCCTCGTATTCTGTTTCCCTATTTGTTCATCCATCTCGCGTTGTTTTGTCTACCCCATTTATCTTCTCTGCACATTTTGCCTCACGTGTTAATTTTTTCCGTGCACCAGTACGGTGGCTCCGTACCTGCTCGTGGACGTTATAATGAACACTTTATTTATTTATTTATTTATTTATTTATTTATTTATTTATTTATTTATTTATTTATTTATTTATTTATTTATTTATTGTTACAGCGAAACTATCTTTGCCTACCATGTCATTGTTTCACCTGTGTCGGTCGGTCACTGGACCGGTTCTCGCCAAGTAGATTCCTCCTTACATTAAAAAGTAGAGAGAGGGAGAGAGAGAAACACGTCCGGCTGCATGATTCGAACTTCCACCCCCAGCGCAGCAGCCTGATGCTCTTAGCATTACGCCGCAATCTTAGTTTCTGATTATTATTTTTTTTTTGCTCTCTGTCCTGCATTGAGAAAAACACAGTCGCGTTTTACAAGCAATGAGGTCTAGGTAAACACAAAATTAGTACTCAGGCCGGCAACCACATACATCTTACAATGACAAGCACAAGATACGTTTGGCAGCGGCATAAGCTGGGTCAGGAGGTCCTATAACGTAAAACTATTCCAATCTGTTTTCATTCCAATGTCTTAACGATAACTTTACGTAACCAAGGACGCGACCTTCGGCCTATAACCCACAGCGCTCTTTGAAAATACCAGTCAAACAAACGCCTCGATTATAGGACGTCACATTGAGCATTTTTTTTAAATATAGTTGACTGACAAGAGGTGAGCAGCACTCTCATTTGGGAAGGGTTCAGGGTCAGCACAGTGAAAGTAGATAACTGGACGAGGAGGGTGGTGCCTGCGTCTGCGATTGGTCCGCTTCTCGTTACTTAGCTTGCGGTGGCTGATTGAAAATCATGGCGGCATCCAACGGAAGCTTAGAAAGGCCGCGAGGACGGATCCTCAGCAAATAAGAGTTGGCAAAGCGATCTCATATATACGTGCCCAAAGGGCTCAATAACGTTATACTGACACGCAAAAAAAAAGAAGATTGTTATACGCAAATAGATCCATGCTCATCGGCAGCTCCCCGGCGAGAACGATGGGCAGCTATCTTCTATTCCTTTTGGAAGGGAGCACTCTCCGGCTATTAAGAAAGGAATTCAGTTTTGCATCTTTAACCCGTACACGTCACTTTGACGCGGTGAGCTTTCGCGATTCTGTGACGTCGCGTGACAGACAGGGAAAGAAGGAGAATGTCCAAAAAGGCATCAAATCAGAAATAATTATTTTTTTTTCTGTCGTTCGGAAAAATTGTGCATAATGAGTGTATACGTATCATATAAAATGGGGCGTTTTCGCTGTTTTCGCCATGTCGCGGGACAGACAGGCGAAGGGTGGCTGGCGCGAAAACTTTTTGACCAATTGCGGATGGCTGATTGCAGAATTGGAATAGAAAAGTTTGGAATATCCTCAAGTTATAGCTCCCAAGATCTACAGCCTAGGATGCAATGGCCCTTGTGTGGCGCCTGTTTCACTTTTAGATGGTCGCCACGGGTTGATTAAGATGATCATTTCTATACTACGACACATACCCTAAATGGCCGGGGTATTGGCCATGAAGCAGTAGGTACATATTGTGCCAACGCCAACTACAGATCCTTAAGATGATCGACACCTGTTTATGGTGATTATGAATTCCGTACTATGGATTGGACAAGAAGCATGTCCGCGTGTTGAATAAAATGATGATTTTCATGCAATGACACATACCAACAGCGGGCGGCTGACCAACAAGCGGCGGGTACAATGACACATGCCCAGAAGGGGGGAGGGATCGCCCAAGCCGCGGGTGGTGCTTGTCGTTCCACCAATTAGGTCTTTGCGAATATTTCCGTGTGTTGATTACGATTATGCTGATGAATAATATGAACTCCGGATTGGCCAAGAGACGTGCCTACGATCCCACATAAGGATTGTTTCCGCGCACTGACGCATGCCCACACTGGGGGTCGACCAAGAAGCGGGCGGTACAATGGCCCACTCGCATAACGGCGGAATAATTGGCAAAAAACTCAGGTGCTACATATCCTGCTTTTTGAGATGACTAGCTCTTTGAGATGATCGACGCGTGTTGATGATGAGTATAATTTGCACACTATGACATATAGCCGCAGGGAAGCGGCCGGAACGTTTAAAATAAGTAACAAGAAAGGAAGAAATACAGTTTTGTTTTCAAATATGTTATTAACAAATAAATAAAGTTTCCTTTACGCCAAACACGCAGGACTGAACTGACCAAGTGTATAATAGCGTTTCACTAACCGCTTCACCAAAGCTTCGCTTTACCTAGATTCCCACGTGTGCGTTGGATCTCAAAACAAAATTCTTAATGTTATTATTACGCGCTTTACTTTTGAGACCCAAGGACGGTGGAAGCTTAAGACGCCAAGCGGGGCTACAGATCCCTGCTCGAAGCCTCGTCACTCCTGAGTAGCGCATTTCGAGCCCGCGTGAAGCTCAGTGTGCGCCTTAAACTTTAGAACTCCTCTTTTAAAATTCTCTGCTATCTTCGGATGCACGCGGCGCCGTTTCATTATTCCACATTCGTCTGTTGGCAAAATACCCACCATCAAAAAAATGCCGGTTTGCTATCACCGTTTCCGCCGTGCGCAGCTCGAGTTTCAGCGTCGTCGTGTTGAATACAACAATAAAAACAGTACGAGAACGCGGAATCGCATCCCAACAACGGCGCCGTCGTCAACAGGGAGCGCAGGTGGGGCTATAAATGCCAAAGCGGAACCCCGCTACGTTCGCGCGCAAAAGATGTTATTACTACGAAACACGTCCCAGCGAAACAGCGCGCTGCGGCGTTTGTCTCTATTTGTTCGGCACACGCGATGGGATCTGGAGCAGGTTGCAGTGCATCCAATGTATCCGCGACAATAGCTAAATGCGCGGGAAGCACCTGCTATCTTTCCGTCATTCGCGACGGCGTTTCGAACAGATCCGGGACGACTACGGCGACACCAGACGCACGGACATGTCTTCCGGTGTAATCTCGGATGACACACATCTTTTTTTTTTTTTCTTTTCGAGAAGCGCGTGACCAAAAACAATGCAGGAATCAGTTCCTTGGCAAAGAGGCGAAGCATCGATTGACATTAAACTCCCCGTCTGCGCCCCATGTGGTCGGTATTGTATAGCGCCCACTTTGGCTCGGATGATGCGACCCTACGCCACCTGGTCGAGCTCGCCGACAAGATGCCAGTCCGCTTTCTGCCGTCGCGACCACGCCCCAGAGCTCATAGGTCACGCAAGTCGAGCCGCGAGTTGGCGACTTTTCCACAACCAACACTTCGCTCGACATGTCTAGACAGCGCCAGCGTTCTTCCAGTCCGCGCGCTTCGTCCTTTTCTCTCTACACTCAGAGGAAAGCCCTGAGATGTCCTCGTCGACACCGGCGCTCAGGTCAGTGTAGCGCCTCCATTCCGGACTGACCACCAATCCAAGCTTCGCGGACAGCCTCTGTGTGCCGCTAATCCCTCCACCATAGCGACGTATCCGCTTCGTTCGCACATAACCAACGTCGGATTGCGTCGCACGTTCCGCTGTATCTACGTCACCGCTGACGTCATCGCTGTAGTCACGCGGGGTGCCGCGACGAGTCCATTGGCTAAGGGCAATGCGAGGCTCGCTGAGAACAGCCGTGTTCGGCTTACGTTTAGCGCGTGGTAGGCACCAAAATCTGAAGTCGTGGCGTCTACGCAACATGCAAAATTAAAGTTGAACTGCGCGCCGCGGTGAAATTTCGAAGGCGGAGCGTTGTGGACACACCCAACTCCGCCGTAGCCTTCGCAGTGCAAGGCACTGAAGAAGAAACGGGAGCGCACAGCGGATGCCATGTTTGATTACCCATAACTACGCTTCTACTGAACGCGTTGAAGTACTTTTTGCAACAAAATATTTCTGACATGGCCTATTTTCACTCCAAATGCCTTTCTTCAGTTTGATAAAAAGTGGTTCAGGGCACCTTTAAGTTCAGAACCAGTGGCCTTTCTATACATCTTAAGGAAAGTAGTGTAACTGAACCTCAAAAATTTGTCTCTTTATAACTCAAATGGCCTATCGGTATTTTCTAAACATCCGACTCATAAGCGGCTTAAAGTGTGCCTCAGCGTATTTTCACAGCAACTAAAACAATGGCAAGTCTCTTGATTCCAATCAATATTCAGGCACAGTCACCGCATAGCTCCTTCCAATCTCAGCCTTTGACGTATTTTACTGCGCTGGCAAGCACGAGACCTTACGAAACTCAGAGATTATTTTTCCTTCCTGAACTTGAGTAATCTGCAAATAGAACAACGTACAACTTGCACCATGTTAACAGCTATAAATTACTGTCT
Organism: Dermacentor albipictus; assembly: GCF_038994185.2. Taxonomy (NCBI): domain Eukaryota; kingdom Metazoa; phylum Arthropoda; class Arachnida; order Ixodida; family Ixodidae; genus Dermacentor; species Dermacentor albipictus. The sequence continues at coordinate 120,089,057 of NC_091822.1, read as the reverse complement.
TTACGGCCGTTACTGTTACTCTAGAAGAAAAAGAAAATGGCTATGAAAATCTTCTGGCTGCATTTCGTGTCGCAAGGCTACTTCTCAATACAAAGACTTCTGCATCATCAACGTCGTTATTTTTTCCTCCTTCCTCTTTCGTGCGCCTCAACAGCTCAAGCAGACCGTGACCACCCGCGATAAGGATATCTTTCCACTTCTCCTAATTAGAAGCTTGATTAATGGAGGTTGCGCAAGTAATAAAATGCTCAGCCCGTTCATCTTCGAGATTACACAATTCTCGATGGCCCCGAGACAAGGAAAATAAAGAATATCTGTCGGTCCACTCAATCTCTTCGTCTAGGTATCAACCCTTTTCTCCTGTCGCACAACCCCGTGACGCCATTAGTGTGTCTGTTTTGTTTTTTCTTCTTCCTTTTCCAGCCAAGCGAAATGGTTCCAGAAGCTCCTTACCAATGTTTAGCTCCGTTGTAAACTCACAGGCAAGCATTCGGAATAACGAGAAGCACTCCTCGAAGTTTTACGCTATTATTTCCCGGCACGGCATCACTTAGTCCGATGGCTCTACAGGGACGGGCTGCGAGGCACAGCAGCCGATGTGCGCACGCCCGTCATCAATCAGCGCCGCCTGCCGGACGGCATAATTCGCGATCAGCCGCCGACGTTGCCGCACATGGCGAGCCTTTTTGTACGCGTACGACGCAACCCTTTCCTAAGAGCGGCCGACCGGCTGCGCGACGTCCGTCAGCAACGCACCACGAGGTGCTTTTCTGGGGGCCATTAGTCGGATGGCAACGTCGATGGAAGGACTCGCACGGAGTGAGCATACGGGTCCGCATCGACTAAGTCCCATTAACCCGGCGGCAACGAACGACAGACTTAACACGTTCCCCATTTGCATACGGGCGTAGCAAGACCGAGGAGCGGAGTTAAAGAAGGGGGAAAGAGAGAGAGTGTGTGTGTGGAGACCGGCTAACAGGACTGCCGTCTGTACCGAATGTAGAATGAGCTGTCTGAGGCTGGCAGCGTGCATGCAATGCAGTAAAGTGTAATTCTGGGCACAGCGACGGCAGCGCCTCATGGTTTTGCATAACTGCACAAAGCAATGTTAACATCCTCCATGTCATGCGCAGAATGGATGGTCACTGTTCGCTAACCGAAAGCATAAAGAAAGAAAGAGAAGGAAGGAAACGGAACGCTAAACACATTTAGCTCAGCGTTTGCAAGAGCCTATCGTATACGCAAGGCACTAGCGGGCAGAAAACTGCGCATGCGCTTAGCGTAATGGAAGTGCGAGCGCGTGTTTACGTACGAAACATCGCGAAGCGAGCATTGCGGCGTGACGGGCCTCGGGGCACTCTGTGCAGCGGCATCCACTGGCTAACGAGACTGCGTACCAGCATGGCAAAGGCCAGCCGATTCGACCTCAATTCACGCTCCCTATACTTGCCTGCCACCGTGACGGCAAAGAAACAATTGGTCAGATCAGACTTAGCTTAGTCTCATCTCCGGCTGCAGAGGACAAAGCATCGGCGATGACTTGCGGTCACTGCATGCTGAGAACAGCTGTTTGTTTTGACGCTGTTAAGCCCAGCATACCACTATGCCGTGAAACTGTTTCCATTTCTGTTAGCACGTTGTGCCGCATCATTTCTCGATGGCGATGCGGAACCCCTTTCAGCGACTGCGGTGACACTGCAGTGTGGTTGAAACGTCAATTTCTCGACTCGTACTTATTACAGTCTAACACCTTTATAGCAAAGTGCTTGGGACCTTCATATATATATAGCGAGAGAGAGAGAGAGACTCTTTATCAGAAAAACCGATTTTCGCCAGCGCGTATGCAAACGCTGGCATGCTACTCTATATAGGGATGGTGAATGGTATTAAAAGATTACAGGGAAGAGCGGAAAAAAGGTTTTTTGAAAAAAGAATAAAAGTAAATATGAAATCCTAAAGTGGACCTGATACTACTATTTACAGCTGAAATGAGGGGTAAAATTAGGCTCTTCTATATGAAACGTTGAATCTTTAAAGCTTTCCGATTAGGCCAATGTCTGACAGGTATGGGAAGAGTAAATCCAAAACCCGCCGCTGTTTTGAAGGGCTGGGTGTTGGACCTAAGATGCTGGGTAGCGTTAAAGGACCGTGGCGAATCATTTCCATTTGTCGCTCAAAAAATTATATCTCGTCCCTGTAAGCGGGGACGATATATATGTAGTATGTACTCCACAGTCTCTAAGCTGCCACAGTTATCACAGCAGGGATTAGTGGTACGCCCTATACGGTGCAGATAATTGTTCGTGTATGCCACATTCAGTCGAAGACAAAAGTACAATGTCTCTAGGTGTCGAGAAAGTAGTCGTGGAATTTTCGATCTCACTTCTGGATCAATATAACGCAGATAATGATGATGAAAAAACTTTATTTATCCCTCTTTAAAGGGAAGGGGGCAACGGAATAGAGGGTGGGGGGAGGAACTACTTGAAGTAGGCCTCCTTTATCCTCTCAGCCCACTCCAGGATGGCCTCCTGAAGATCGGGCCTGGAGCTGCGCAAGACGGCCTCCCACTGCTCCTCACTAGATATTAATTGCTTAGATATTAAATGGCGGGATGAATGCGGTGGAGGAGGTAAGGGGACGGAAAGGTGCGAGTCTGCAGCTGTCGCCACAGAACTTCACACCTACGCGGGGATTTGCCCATGAGTGGCGGAAAGGTTAAGCGGTCTAATCGGTAGTGTGTGCAGATGTCGTGGTAAGTAATAAGTCGATCCCGCGCTGTAAACAGCGCCTCCTCCGTGGCGAGGTCCGACGCATCTGATGCCTGAGCCCGGACTGTAAATCCTCGGGCACTGGCATGAGCCGCCTCGTTTCCGGCAAGGCCCGCATGCACGGGAGTCCAGATTAATGCCACCGTTTGATGGAAAGGATCGGCCAAGAGGAGAGAAAAAGCTGGCTTAGAGACCCTACCCACTCCGAAGGTATATATGGCTGCTTTGGAGTCGCTCACCATAACTGGTGAATTTGGAATTGTGAGGGCCAGGGCTATGGCCGCTTCCTCCGCCTCCCCCGAGGAAGAGCCAGGAATTGAGGCGGCCGCAGCGACCTGGCCGTGATAGTTAATGACTGATATTGCGTAATGATTTCTGTTCTCATATTCGGCGGCATCAACATAGAGCACGTCTTTAGATGTGGAGAATTGTTTTTGGAGAGCCTTTGCTCGCTGCCTCCTGTGCTGTTTGTGATGCACAGGGTGCGTGTTTTTAGGAAGTGGGGGGATGCAGAGGTTCTCGTGTATGTGATGTGGAATGTTGTATTTAGTCTTGATGATGGGTGCCGGAGTGATAGAAAGAGTTTGTAGAATGTGTCGACTTGTTGCGGTGTTAGAAAGTCTGCTATATTGGCATGTGAGGTGGGCTTCTGTGAGATCAGTAAGTGTGTTGAAAGTTCCAGTAAGCATTAGCCTTTCAGTGGAGGTACGTATGGGGACCCCGAGAGCGAATTTATATATTTTGCGTAAAAGAGTGTCAATCTTATCTGATTCTGATTTAAGGAAATGTAGATATGGTGTTGCGAATGTAATCTTACTTATAACGAAGGCCTGAATCAAGCGGAGAAGTTCGGCCTCCTTTAGTCCGCCATGTTTATTGGAGACTCACCCTCGAAGACGCAGGGTGTGATCAACTGTGGTGTGGAGTGTATGTAGGGTATATGTGTTGAGCCGGTTGCTTTGAATGTGTAAACCGAGCACCCGGAGCCTGTCCACTCTAGTAACGTGGATGTGGTTTAGGATTACCTCTATACTAGACATGTGTTTTCCGGCCCCCCGGTGGGATGGCAGAAGTAGCTCGGATTTTTGAGGGGAGCATGTGAGATTCATAGCCCCGGCATGAGCCACGACGGCGTCTGCTGCGGCCTGTAGAGTGTCTTGAATCTCTCCGTCGGAGCCGCCAGTCATCCAAAGAGTGATGCCATCGGCGTAGAGTGAAAACTTGAGATCGGGAATAGACCGCAATGCTTGCGCCATCGGCATCATAGAAAGATTAAAAAGAAAAGGGGACAGCACTGAGCCTTGGGGCGTGCCGTAGCTACCTAAAGCGTATGAAAGGGATTGCTCTGTGCCTATGTGTATCGTTGCGGTATGGTTGGACAAGAAGGTACATATGTAGTCATATGTCTTTCCGCCAACCCCAATGAGATTAAGCTCTCGGAGGATGGCGGAATGTGAAACGTTATTGAAGGCTCCGTGGAGGTCCACACTGAGAATTGCTTGCGTATCTAGACTGCTATTGGGTGTAATGATGTCATGCTTCATTCGAAGCATGATATCTTGGCATGAGAGACATTTTCGAAAACCTACCATTTCTGATGGATAAAGATTGTTGTGCTCCATGTATTTACTGAGTCGGTTGAGGATGACGTGTTCGAGTGTTATACCTAGACAAGAGGTTAGTGATATAGGCCTGAGATTAGAAGTGTTGAGTGGTTTGTTTGGCTTTGGGATAAAAATTACCCTGGCGTCTTTCCACGAACTAGGGAGGGTGCCAGTGTCAATGCAGTGATTGAAGTACGTTTGGTGAAGCTGTAGGTTCCAGATGCAGTCTTTTTCTTGATAGGCATATTTTTTGCCATATTTGAAGCGTCGGCTTCGGTAAAAAATATTCTTCCGAAATTTCGGTATTGGAGTCCGTTTCGGCCAGCTTTACCCGCTTTTTCGTTTCCCGAAGTACCGGCATGGGCAGGTATCCGCTTTAACCTGACGCAATGCCCAGCAATCTTAGCTTTGTGGTGAACATAGGAAATGTCAAACGCTGCTGGTTGGTTATTGCATCACTTGTGCCTGTCCACATGCTTTGTAGGGCTGCTTTCTAATCCGTCGATATCAGCCATGTTTTTCGTGGCTGCTGTATAAGTACCTACACAGAGGCCTCCGTAATGCCATATAGCTCAGCTGACGTAGATGATGTCGCTCGCTCAAGACGAAACCAGAATCGTTGTCCTGTAGAGGGCAGAAAAAGTCCGCACGATGAGTGGTGTTGAGTTACAGAGCCATCTGTGAAAAGGTGCGTTGTGGTTGCGTATTCTTTGTGCATATATTCCAAAGCTTGCTGATGTGTCTCTGCTTGAAGCATTTTACTTTTCGCAATGAATCCAGGAATATATGGCCCGGTTTCCAGTGGTGACAGTGTCTAGGGTGATATGTTTCGTGGCGTAATTTGTGATGTCTGAGCTGGAGTCAAAAAGATATGCTGCCGACAGCCTGCCCAAAGCTAGATGGAGCACGGGTTCTAGAAATATCCTTTAAAAAGTGCGTCGTCGTATGAAAGATGTGTCTGAGGGGAATCTGAAATGTCCCCTGCGAAGTTGGCACTTCAAGAGGCAGGAATCGAGCTTCTGATACAGTTGCTGAGCGGGACGACTTCTTCGGAAGGACAAGACACACTCGAAGACAGTTGTTCCCTGCCAACTCAAGATTTTTTTCTTTCTTGTGGGCAACATGTTGTGCAGGATCGGTAGGAAATGCCGTAATGATCCGTCAAAGTAGGCCTTATGAAGGAACACCATGTATCGACAGTTGCTGCCCCACTGTGAACCGGCTAAAAATCGGAGTACGTGCTACACCGAGGAAATCTTCTCACTCAGTTTTTTTTTTTTTTTTTCACTTGACGAGACCATGTGAGATTCCTATCGATCGTCACTCCGATAAACCTTTGTATCTTGAGGTATAGAAGGGTGCGACCACCTAAAACTCGCGGTTATTTTTTTTTCAATACGCCTCCACGTGAAAGCCATAGCAACCCTTTTGTCGAGGGACAATTTCAGACCCCATGAATTTAGGTAGGCCGATACATCTGCCAGCGCTCTCTGGAGACGTCGTTGGGTTGGACTGCGGGAAGGCACCACGCCCCGAATGCAGATGTCGTCCGCATACAGTGTTATGCTGACGCCACAAGGCAGGTTTCTTTTCAGATGGATGCGGTCCAGGAGCCCATCAGGCCCATACCTCCGCACCCCAGCAGGTTTCTTCGCATAGTCCCTGCTTACATCCTGGTCTATAGACACCAGGCCATCGGGGAAGCTTCGACGCGGCTGTATGCAGGCCTTGTACGCTGGGGTCCTTCGGTGTTACGGGCGTAAACCTCCCACCTCGACAAGCCGTCTCCCTCCAATCACTCCCGCCGATATGTATCTGATGATGATGATGATGATGACGACGACGACGACGACGACGACGAAGCCTCAATTAGTGACACGAATCCACTGGGGGGATAGGTCGCGAGCCTGGTAGTAATATGATTGAAAAGTGAAATAAATTAGTTAATAAATAAATCAGTAATAAAAAAAGAAAATAAATGAATAATCGAAGATGCGGAATACACCAGTAATAAATTAAAAGCCTTGCCTAGATAGGAATAGTAATCCGAACTTACTCATAAAATATCTAAAGGATAGACGCAAGAATGGACAAGTTCAATTTTCAATAACATTATTAATAATACTATAACTGCGAATATTTGTGTGTACTTTTCGTATTTTCTAAATTTATAAATTAATAAAGGCGGAATAACTCAATCATGGAAGTTGCGAAATATTAAAAGGCAGTCTTTTTCTGTCACAGAGGAAATTATAAATGGTTCGGCAAGCGTTTATCTGGATGTGTCCTAATACCGTTGCTCCAAGTGCGAGTATAACAGTACTGCATAAAGTGATATAAAGTTTGTAAACAGGGGTGAAGTGCCTCAAACAAACTTTACATCACAGTGTGCCATTCCATCTGTCAGCCCCTTTCTTGTTTTTAGTACTGCATAAAGGCAGTCCTAGATTTCAAAGCGTAATCTTGAAACATTGATTTTGATAAGTAGAAAATGCCGACATGATAATAAAAAGTTATCAATTGATTCCGGCTCATCGCAGAGATAGCATAAACGGGTTACTGCCAGACCACATCTTTGAAAGTAAAAATTGAACGGTGGAATACATCAACGCACCCTTGTATATTGCACCTCGAATTGCCTGTTAGGGCACCATTGTCGGTTCCAACAATACTTCAGATGCTGAAAGTCTGTACATTTTGCTAACAAGAGGCTTTCCTTTTTCTTTCGTCGTCGTCGTCGTCGTCGTCGTCGTCGTCGTCGTCGTCGTCGTTGTTGTTGTTGTTGTTGTTGTTGTTGTTGTTGTTGTTGTTGTTGTTGTTGTTGTTGTTGTTGTTGTTGTTGTTGTTGTTGTTGTTCACAGATGTGGTCTGGCGGTATCCCCTGTATGCTACCTCTGCAGTGAGCCGGCATCCATAGATCATTTTTATTATCGTGTTGATGGTTTTCTACTCATCGAAAACGATGTCTAAAAATTCCGCTTCAAAATTTAGGATTGCCTTTAAGCAGTACTGTTATACTCTCCCTTGGAGCAACAGTATTGGGATACAGCCACAGGAACGTTTGCCTAGGAATTTATAATTTTCTATGTTGCACAAGAAGAATGCCTTGTTAATAGTTTTTAGTTTGCACAATTGATTTACTTCTACTTCAACTTACAAAATTCAAAATGTGAAAGCACAAATTCACAGTTTAAATCTTACTAGTATTAACATTAAAAAATTTAACTTGTTAATGTCTAAGTATATCTTTTGTTTTATGTATTTCAGTAAAAATTTTATTTTAGTATTCGTATTTAGTATTTTTAGTATTTTAGGTAGCAGCAAACGTTCAAAGGCAAAGCCTTATACCTAACTGAGTCATGTTACCCTTCATAAATTAAAATTACTTCCTGGGTCCTGGAAAGCTCTTCTGCTTACATTCCGCTTACAGTCATTTAATATGTAGATGACTGTTCGGTGTTGGAATCAAAACGGGTGAGGCGTAGAAGCTATACGAGCTTGATTATTATTTTCCCCTCTCCTGGTCGTTTTGTTACTGTGCAACCAAGAATGAGCAAAGGCAATCATAACTTTCGTTGCAGATTCTCACAGGTATTTGGTGTGCTACTAAACATTTCTACGGAAGTTAATTTGTACGCTCTATAAGCTGCCTACGTGATTCATATTTAACTTGTAGAATTCCGTGACTTCCATTACCACAAGTTGATAACAACCTTTTCCTTCAATCTAATAAATATCCGCAAAGTTCTTATATGGTAGTTTTCTGAAAGACAATAAAGTTTGGTGGACAAATATGTGCGAAGCCACGAGTGTACAGGTTGCGGACACAAGTCTATTACCTTCATAGAACATTTATAAAATGTACTACATTCTATATTTATGAATTTATGTGTATTCTACACGTCTACATAAACATCCGTGTACTCAATGTATAGGATTTCTTGTTCTGCGCCAAACTTTTAAAATATTGCCTCTGAAAAATAGCATAATTCTAACCCTTGAGCGAAGTTACTCGATCAGCCGGTCATCCTACGGGAATTCGAAATGCTTGATCGAATAATGACCATAATTACACTAGGTAAATGCTTAATGAATTATTTTACACGTCATACTTTAACGTACCAATGGAAGCTAGCGAGTTTGCAAGACATATCCACTTGGAACGAATTCTGAAGGTTGCACCGGGTTCGAGATGCGCACCGTGAAATAGCACATTGCTTTTTCGCTTACTCCTTTAGGAAAACGCTGTTTTATGCACTGAAGCACAAAAGTAACTGGAACGCCCAATGCATATTGTTGGAAACTGAAAATCAATATCTCGAAACTGGTGCAGTCCTGACAAGTTGTTTCAAGTAGCTAGCGAAGTCATCAGCTGCAATTCGTAAATTACATTATGTGCCGTAAAGTATTTAATTAAAAAGTTTATTAATGTTCTCGTGTTAAATATTCAATTAAGCATTTTAATTTCTCGTAGAAGCAATGGCCGCCTCATCGAGTCATTTCGCTCAAGGATTAGAATTGTGTTAGTTCACACAAGCAACTTTTTAAAAAATTGGTGCTGCCACAAAAAAAAGGCACCTGGTATAAATTTGATACGTTGAACCAGCTACGATGTTTTATTGACTACGGCCATGTTCTTCTTGGTATATTTGGCGGCTATGTGAGACCTATTCACTGCTACTACTCGCCAAAATGTGTAGCGCGCTTACAACATGTCCTGTCTGGCATGTTTATTGGGGCTGTGGGTTCATAAGCGTGCCTTTTATCAGACAACAAATGTGTCAGACAGTGTCGAGCAAAATTGTTCGCAGCGTCCTGTCGCAGTGTGGCACGAGCCCAGTGCGTTCTCGAATCATGAACAACAGCATTGAAGTTTGCTTCAGGCAAATCGACAAAATAATTGCATCATTAGCCTAAGCAGCCTTTTCTTTGCATAAATGTCCGTCAAAGCACCTGCTAATGAAACGCTTACAATATACGGCTTAACAAAAGAAGCATGCCGGGTACTTTATAATTGTGAACCATGCCGTGAGTTGTAAAAGAAAAATTGTGCGTGTTGTCGCGACCACCTCCATTGATCGCCACAACGATCGATCAATATGCAACCACCGCTACTTGACGCACGACTGTGACGGTGGCAGAGTGGTCACGTGGTGCTCTGTGCACCTCGGGGCACGCGTGGTCAATGCTCGATAAGCCGGTGACTCTTACGATAAAGGGCCGCCCGCTTCGGGTCAGCGTGGCCTGTGCGTGTGCTGTTCGCACCACCGGGGTCAAGGTTAACCGTTCGAGGTCGAGGGGGATTTTGCGCTTTGGGGAAAGACTTTGATGGACTTACTTTCTAATGCCGTGCAGCTTTCTTGACACCAAGGTTGAGTTATTAAGAGGAAGCTTTAGCTGGGGTGCTCCAATATAAATGCATGTAAAACGAGAATTCGTTTTTCTCGGCAACATATATACTGCACCAAATTTGACGAGGTTTGTTGCATTTAAAGCGAACGCTTAACATCTAGTGGCTGTTTGTTCCGATATTTTATTTAGGTCGTCAATTTCTTGTAAAAATTGGCGAAAATCGCAAATTTTAATAAACACACCTGTGAAGTCTTAAAATCTGTAAGTCAGCAATGAAAAATGATATCACAATTCTGTTAATTGCATCTAATAGTACATCTAAAGCGGACAAAATTCATATGTTGCTCGTGAATCTGAAAAAAGATTTAATAATTTGGAAATACAACTTTCGCAAAACCCTTGAACACAACGTAACAAATTCACGTAAGATATAAATTGACGAATCGAATTTGTCCGTATTGAATGATCTAATGAATGCCGTTTACATAACTGCGATATCTGTTTTTGATGCAGAGATATTAATTTATAAACTTCGTGAGTATATATTTTTTCGACCTTTCCTATTTTTGAAAATCCTTTTCACAAAACTGAAGTCCTAAATCGAAAATGTTTAGTAATGACCAGTAATGGCTAAGAATTACTAAAATGACTTGTAATTACTACTAATGACTACGAAATTACCAATATGTCTAACGACGAATTGTAACGACTACATTTGATTAGAAATGACTAAAGGTGCTTAGTAATTACCAGTAATGACTAATACTGACTGAAATTACTTGTAGTGACTACTGATTACTATGGTATGACCAACATGTTTAACGACGGCTTGTAATCACCACAATTGATTACAAATGACTAAATATGCTTAGTAGTGAGCAGTACTGACTGATAATGACTTGTACTGACTAGTAATTACAACGAAATGAGCAATATGCCTAACTACTTGTAATGACTACAATTCATTAAAAATTAAGAAGGAAAGAGAAAGACAAAGAAGAGAAAGAGGAAAAGAAAGAAGAGAAAGAAAAGAGGCAAAGAAAAAGAGGCAAATGATAAGGGGAGGAAGAGTAGGCTTTCACCGTTTTCCTTTTAAGAGAGATCTTAAGAGACCCTGTAAATTTTTACGCTTTACACTTTTAAATTTATAGGAAATCATATATCTTCTTTTTCATACGCACAAAAGCAATAGTTCCTGCATGCACGCACAATCATTACTAATTGCTGTCCTTGTTCTAATTCGATATTTTGCTGAAAACTATCAATTCAAAAAAAAAAGAACGTCCGACGTTTACGATACCCCGTAATGCGAAATTTGAGAGCAGCGTCCTACACGTTTTCATTTCGCGAAATATATTGAGTCAAATAATTTGAGACCGAAATCACCGCACCGACTGGCAGTGGGCCGGTGCCGTGAGAGCCTTCGCGGAGGGAGGGCCAGTATGGGAACGTTGGCGTGATCAGCGGCATCGAAGCCAGCTGTGGTAGAAGACGACTAGGAACGCGCGAGCAGTGGCACGAGCCAGGTGGCTTTGCACGAGCGCATTCGCGCGTTTACGCCAAGGGTCGCCAACGAGCCAGCTGTGGTAAAAAACGACGACGAACACGCGATCTCGCGCATTCACGCGGTTACGCTGACGCCGATTCCGACGCCCATACCAGGTACGGACGCCTAGGAGGTGCGCTTTAGAACATAGATGTAAATATAGACGTAGATCCTTGTGATCGACTGCGACGGACACACGCTGGACGATTGGCCAGGAATCGGGTAGGTTATAGTAAAGATTAAAATAAAAAATTTTTATCTTAATTAATTTTTAAGAGAAAATTTTTTAACGGGTAAGATATAATCGAGCTGTTTGAAGCTATAAAGGCGAAGTTTAAGAAAGCCCCACGTACGCAATACTCATGATTCCAACAAAGGGCGAAGAGCCATATTCGCAGCTCTCGTAGACACTTGCCGCTCGACTTCCCGTCGAGCATTCGGTGACCACAGACCCTTACCAGAGCAAACCATTTTGTAATGCCAACATCATGAGTCAAGGAAGCAGAGGGTGACAGAAGGCACCGCTACTTTTCTTAAGGCAACGGACTTGTTCAAATGATCATATCCGGAATTGGTGTCCATTGTGCAGCATGTCATCCTGTGTGGCGATTGTCTGCCGTGATCGTGACCGACCGCGATTGTGCGTCTGTGCTCCCTCTCCCCCATTACTTTTTTTTCCTTATCTTTCTACCCTCCTTCCCCTTTTCCCCAATGCAGGGTAGCAAACCAGATTTTCTGTTGTGGTTAATTAACCTCTCTATCTATCTATCTATCTATCTATCTATCTATCTATCTATCTATCTATCTATCTATCTCTCTATCTATCTATCTATCTGTCTATCTATCTCTGAGACAGATAGATAGATAGATAGATAGATAGATAGATAGATAGATAGATAGATAGATAGATAGATAGATAGATAGATAGATAGATAGATAGATAGATAGATAGATAGATAGATAGATAGATAGATAGATAGATAGATAGATAGATAGATAGATAGATAGATAGATAGATAGATAGATAGATAGATAGATAGATAGATAGATAGATAGATAGATAGATAGATAGATAGATAGATAGATAGATAGATAGATAGATAGATAGATAGATAGATAGATCCCCTCACTCTCCTCCACTATGAAACTGCTTTCAGGAACACGTCGGTCAGCGACACTGAGCCAAGCTGGACTGCGGGAAACCCGTCGACTGCGGCGCACGCCCGGTGCAAATCAGTGGACGCCGGCTTGGCACCCGCGAAGCGCTGACCCAAAATGCTGGCGACGAAACGGGCCGACGACGCCACACTCGAGCGTCCTCGGCTTTTGTATGCGCTCGCGGTCAGCCACTAACGCCGCCAATGGCCCATTCATTCTCGTTTGGACGGCGCCACACCGACACGGCTTGGGCGGGCCGGCGTGAAAAATGTCCCGGAAGCCGTAAGAGAACGAATTTAATGGACTGTCCTTTACGTGGGCCGCATTGGGACGCGAGTGCGGTTTGTGGCAGCGACGGCCGGCTGAGGCATGCAACCCTTACTCGCTCGTAGATTCTTGTAAATTGCGTGATAGTTGTTTCGTTCTGCCAGCGTCAGAGATGGAATAGCAAAGTGTTACGATTTCCGTAGCTATATTCGGCACGAGTCTCCCCATACCGCATTTCCCCATATAGCGAGCTTGAAAGCCAAGTTAGTTTTTTTTTTTTGCCTCTTATTCCGTATGGAAGCTGTCGCCTATCGCCGGGTAAATTCTGCTGATGCTGGAGGCAGCTTAATGAGCCGATTCCGGAGACTGCAGTAAAAACTGAGCCTATCCAGGAGACGGAGTAATTACATTTAAAAGGTGGTGACTTTGTGGGCTGATCCTCATATCAGTGCACGATGTGTCTTCGCAAGAGTTTTATGCAGTTTGTGACTCTAGCAGCGGTGACAGCGCAGGCAGCACGTCTCACCATTCTTCCATTCATCGTGTACTTTACAAGCGCTGCGTTCAAAATTTCCCCAGATTTTAATCAGCAACTGTGCCGGCCGTATTCTGCCTGAACATTGAAATTCCCGCGCTTTGCCTGCTGGTTATCAAGAAGAAAATTGACTTGCAACGCGTTGTTTATGAGCGACGAACAGTGACATAGCGGCTGATCTGCGATTTGCATCGGGGGCGTACTGCCAGGCACGCAGCTCTCATTTTGGCAGTGGCGACAGTGCAGGCAGCACGTCTGACCATTCATGTATGTACATTACAGGTTGGTAACTCTCGTGTACTGGGTGCACGCTTTTGCTTTTTTGTCCTTTTTTTAACTGTCGCCGCTGCCACCCATTGTGTTGGTTTGCTGATGCTTTCAGTTGCAAGCACTTGCCGAGCTGTAGTGAACGATGACAAGAACGCCATTACATGCAGCGTTTTTGAATTTAGCTTTCATGGCGTGGTGTGTTCGGGCATGACGGAAGTAGCATTTGAGACCAAACTCGTTACTAAGAGGAAGAACTGGATGTGTGAGGCTTGCAGGCCAGGTGGTACGAAGGGCAATGCACCGACTGCAGAACTGTTGGGAGATGCCGACATCAAATTCATTAAAGTATACATGAACAAGATAACCTCTCTCCTCCCTTTGACCGAAAAAGTCGGAGAAGTGGAAAGACTAGCTCAATTGCTCTCTGAAAATTTTGACAATATTCAGGAGCGCTTAAACAAGCACCAGAACGAGATAAAGTGCATTCATGGACTAGTTTATAATATTGAGAAAGCCCGTAATGCTAAATGCCTTGCCCAGCTACAGCTTGACGTTGACGACCTTGAACGGCGCAATAGGTGCTTGAATATTGAAATCCACGGAATGCCAGAGGATGAGGAGGAGGACCTCCTACCTAAAGTCAATGATGTCGCTACAAAGTTGGGTGTCGGCAAACTTGTTCTTGCAGACATTTCCGCCCAACACAGGATGGCATCCAAGTCAGGCAGGATACGGGCCGTGGTCATTCCCTTTGTGCACCAGGAAACCCGTCACATCTGGCTGGAGAGGAGGGGGGCAGTCCGGCAGTTTAGTGAGGGCCTCTATATAACAGAGAACATGACTGGGCATGCAAGGAGTCTCCTTGAGACAGCAAGAGCAGGGGCTACAAATGTTGGCTATCATTATGCATGGCACTCGAACGGTAAAGTCCTGGTGCGCAGAAAGAACGGGGAACCGCCTGCAGTCATCAGGGGCGAGGACGACTTGACTTCCCTGCGTGATTGATTTTCTCTTTTGTCAGCGTATCAGCTTGTGTTACGTATTACACGACCTGCAATGGATTCCTTAGGATGTATTACACTCACTGAATTAGTCCAATAATTTGACAACAACCACAGTGGGTTTCTTCAGTGCTTTCATTATTGTGTGCAGTCCATTGGAGACAAGGTCACGGAACTTGAATGACTTTTTAAGAGGATGTATTACTGTTTTGGTATCATTATGTTCACAAAAACCTCGCGATCAAATGCCTTGGATGTTTTTCAAATTCCCGACATGAAAACATTCTTCGTGCGTTGGCTAGCCCGACTAGGTAGAGGCGTTTCTTTGTTAGTAAATAGTTCTTTTAAAGCATTTCTAGTTGAAGAGCTTTCTTGTGTAACTGCTCATTACGAAGTAGTGTGCGCTCTATTTAGCAATGCCGTCACTGTTTCCTGTTATCGTCCTCCAAAATGTAACATGCGTCCTTTTCTTATTTTCTTAGATAACTTACTTACATTTGTGAATGAAAATCAGTATAATGTTGCCATCAGCAAAAAGAGAGAGAGAGAGAGAAAATGATAAAAGAAAGGCAGGGAGGTTAACCAGGACTGAGCCCGGTTGGCTACCCTACACTGGGGAAAGGGAAAGGGGGACGGAAAGATGAAAAGAAGAGAAAGTCCACTGGAGATATCAGTCGGTCACTCAGTCCGAATCACAGGCGCTCACTCAATCCGGTCGCTTTCAAATATCGCAGCAGCGCTTTTGTGGCCTTTTGTAGCTGCGATATGCGAGGCCATGGTCCCAAGATCTTCTTCAAGGTGAACGGCTTCCCATCTAGCTGATTGAGAGCTGTGCAGAGGTCTTGCCTTTCGTTTTCATAAGATGGGCAGTAGCACAGTAGGTGTTCTATCAGCAAAGATTCCAATATAGATATGAATTGCGATAATGTAAAAAAAGATTGAATTCGAAAATCTGTCTTCATGCCATAACAGTGAAAACATAGTAAATATTCCTACAAGGGTTACCATGTTCTCGCAGACTATTATTGATTTGTTTATACCAATTTTTATAATCTTTGGCCACAACAGGAGTGCTTTTGTCCCCTATCAGCGAAGCCCTACCAATATGCTGTTGTATTAAGACCGACAGTGCTAGAGTAGACACTGACCTTGCTTCTGGTTTCCAGTGTGTCTCGCAAAGGGCACTGGATACTTTCTATTTGGATATAAGTAACGTGTATTGAAAAAATATTTTTCATTGTACTCATGCCAGTGTGACTTATGATGCTTCTTTGAGTCGTTTCTCGGCAGCGTACAAAAAACACTTCACCTACAAACGTCTAGAAAAGGTGAAGAGTTGTCGAAAGCCATGGTTGACACATGAGTTTTTGCACATGATTGACAAAAAAGATGGTTTATTTTAAAAGTTTATGCATAAGCGTAAAGAAGTAGATCTAATTGCATTTAAATGGTTTCTGAATGCTTTAGATAAATAACTTCAAAAATCAAAAGAAATGTGTTACTTTCACCTATTTCCTTCCCTTTATAATCGAACAAATGTATTATGGAACAATCCAAATTCATGTATGAGACGGCGAGACAGAAAAGAACCGGTGGCGGAACACTTACAGGGTGCGGGAACAGTCAGTGGTTATCTTATGGTGAACGTGTTTAACGACTATTTTGTATACCGGTATTTTGACACTGGGCCACGTTCGTCCTTCGAAGCTCTTGATCCTCATAATGTAAACATGAATTCTTTTTAGAAGCAACAATAGAACATGAAGTTTGCGCTGTTTTCTTGGGCTTCCAAAACAGCCGTAGCTGCGATGCTGCTAGGCTGCAAGTAAGGCAAGTGAAATACGTAATTAATAAAATTGCTCAGGTGCTGACATGTATATTCAACTTGTGTGCTTCAACGGGTGTTTTTTCATCTAAAATGCAGGTAGCTCGTGTAGTGGCTTTATATGAGAAAGGAGACAAGAAAGACGTCTCGAGTTATACACCAACGTCCATATTGCCTGTGTTTTCTAAAGGTTTCGAGAGAACAATTTGTGATCGATCATATCCTTTCTCTAACAAGCACGTGATAACGAAATGTCAGTAAGTACTTATTAAAACTTGATCAGCAGGACTAGCTCTTCTCGACAAGAAAGAATATTTATTGAAGAAATTGAACAAAAACAATCTCGTATTCGAATTTCTATTGATTTTATGCAAGCCTTTGCTTACATAATGATGATGATGATGAAAAACTTTATTGAAAATGCCCGGCGATTTGGGTGGGGTGGGGCCATAAGCACCCCAGCCTAGGTGACGGCCTCGAGTCCTTGGACCCGGGCGGCTTCCTCGGCGTGCCGGACGGCCCACAGTTGATCTGCGAGGTCGTGGCTGAGCAGGGCCGCCTCCCAACGCGCCCCTCGGTCCGAGACTGCCATTTCTATCCCGTTCGTCGGAGACTCCTGCTGCTGGCTACCGGCGCATGCCCACAGCATGTGCTGCAGCGTCGCTCTGGCTCCGCACGCTTTACAGGCGTCGGACGGATATATGTCGGGGTAGCAGAGGTGGAGGATCACCGGGTTAGGATATGTGTGTGTCTGCAATTGCCTCCAGGCAACCGCCTGTTTCTTGTTTAGGTTGGCGTGCGGTGGTGGGTATTTACATCTGTTCAATCTGTAGTGTTGCGTGATGTCTCTGAAAGTGGTCATGCGATCCCCCCACGTCCACTCCTGCATCGCTCTCGCGGTGGGCGAGACGTCGGGATTGCCGGCGGGCGCCGCGGCTCGGCATGTAAGTCCTCGAGCCGTGGCGTGGGCCGTCTCGTTTCCCGAGAGCGGAGGGTCCGTGTGGGCGGGGGTCCATACGAGGAAACGGTCGTTTTTGCGGCAAATATTGCCCTGTTGAATTTGGAGAATGTGGGCCGCTTCCCGGGAGATCCGGCCGCTAGCATAGTTGCGTATCGCTGCCTGCGAGTCGCTGATTATCACCTCGGCATCCGTGGTGGCCACCGCGAGGGCTATCGCTGCTTCCTCGGCCGCCTCCGTCTCTTCCGTGCGTATCGTCGCGCTCGCGACGCAAGTTCCGCTATGGTCCGTGACTGCAACCGCGAAACCACGCTGCCGCTCGTAACGGGCCGCATCTACGTAGACAGTTTCTTTGTTGCTGCCGTATTTCTTTTGTAAATCTCGCGCGCGCCTGTTGCGCCGGCCGGCGTGATGCTTCGGGTGCATGTTCTTGGGCAACGGCGAAACGGCGATGCGCTCGCGAATCGGTATGGGTATCGCAACCTTTTCGCCCTGCTGTGTGTAGTAGCTGATGCCCAGCGTCTCGAGAATGTGTCGTCCGGTTCTGCTTTTTGACAAACGCTCGTACTGCGCGATGTTGTGCGCTTCTATTATCTCGTCTAGGGTATTGTGTAAACCCAGTTCGAGAAATTTATCCGTGCTGGTATTGATCGGCAATCCTATGGCACGTTTGTACGCCTTGTGGATGAGGCGGTCTAGTTTAGTTCGTTCGGCCACCTGCCACTTGAGGTAGGAGGCGACGTACTTTATGTGACTGGTTACGAACGCTTGTACCAGGCGGATCGTATTGCTTTCTTTCATTCCGCTATGTCTGTTCGTGATGCGTATCAGTAACCGGATAGTTTCATTGACCGCACGCTCTAGTCTGCGTACGGTTTCGCCGTTGTGGCCGTTGGCCGACAGGTGCAAGCCCAGTACCCTAATTTTGTGAACATGCGGGATGATGGTGCCGTCAGATGTGACTACTCTAATTTCTCTGTCGGCGTGCTCGGCTGCGGAATCGGAGCTCCTGGGTTTGCGACCCCTGCGCGTGGGTCTGTAAAGCAGGAGCTCCGATTTGGCCGCGGAGCATTCGAGGCCCGTGTCACGTAGATATTCCTGCACCGCGTCGACGGCCGCCTGTAAGGTTTGCTCTACGTGGCCGTCATTTCCCTCAGCAACCCAGAGCGTAATGTCATCGGCGTACAAGCTGTGGTGGAGGCCTTCTATCTCTGCCAGTTTCTGGGGTAATCCGAGAAGCACGACGTTAAAGAGCATGGGCGAGATGACAGAGCCCTGCGGTGTGCCCGTGCAACCTATGTCTATGTCTTGCGATTCCAGTCCGCCGATCACTATGCGGGCATGGCGACCCGTAAGGAAGTCCCGTACGTAGTCGTACGTTCTCTCGCCCAGTCCCAATGCTCGTATGCTTTCAAGTATCGCAGCGTGTTTTACGTTGTCGAACGCCTTTTTGAGGTCAAGACCGAGTATTGCTTTTGTGGATCGCGTGGGATTGTCTACGATGTGGTGTTTGAGTTGAATCATGACGTCCTGCGTAGAAAGGCCACGACGGAACCCCAGCATCGTGTGCGGCAGCATGTCTCGGTCCTCGAGGTAGTTGGTAAGGCGAGTGAGAACCGCGTGTTCCATGACCTTGCCGACGCAGGACGTCAGGGATATTGGTCGAAGATTGTCGATTTGTACCCGTTTGCCCGGTTTGGGGATCATAATTATGCGCGCCGTTTTCCACGAGCTCGGTATCGCGCCGGCATTCCAGCACACGTTAATGTAATCCGTCAGCCGTTCTATCGACTCGTCGTCCAAGTTGCGGAGCGTTTTATTGGTTACGCCGTCCGGGCCCGACGCCGATTTTCTGTTGAGCTTGTGCAGTACCGCCCTCACCTCTGCTACGCTAAAGTCTTTATCTAGCTGCACGTTACTCTTCCCCGCGTACGCCGGATGCGAGACGGGGCTAGTTGCCTTGACGTAACGGGTTCGCACGGCTTCTAGAAAGTCCGCGAACGTGCCTTCGTAGTCGTGTACTAGCTTGTTAATCTTATGAGCGTGCGCTGATTTCGTCTCCTCAGGATCCAAGAGGTGCCGGAGGAGGTGCCATGTCTTGGCCATTCCTAGCTGATTTTCCATACCGTTGCACGTCTCCTCCCATTGCGTTTTGCATACCTGCAATGCGTGGACTTCTATGTCTCTGTTTAGCCGTGCTATGCGTCTGCGTAGCGTTCGATTGTGTCGCTGACGCTTCCACCTGTCCTGTAAGCTGCGCTTGGCTTCCCACATGTGTAGGAGTTTACTATCTATCACCTCTAGGTGTGCTTCCTGCGGTACTTCCCGCGTTGCCGCTTCGACATCCCTCCTGAGCGTCGCGGTCCAGCTCTCGATGTCGTCGATAGCATCGCTGCCGCGATTATGCTCCTTCCGGGCTTTGCGAAACGCGTCCCATTCTACCAGCCGATAGTGGTTGCCCTTGGTGCCGTCCCGATGACCGTGGTGATGGTAGTGCGGTCCCACATCGACCTGGATCTCGATCACCGAATGATCGCTACCCAAGTCCTCCTGGGTGTTATGCCACCGCGCGCCAGCGACGTTCTTCGTAAACGTAAGGTCGGGCGAAGTGTCCGCACATACGCTGTTGCCCTTGCGTGTGGGCGCGGAAGGGTCCGTAACGAGCTCCAGCCCCTCATTCTGCGCGTCTTCCCACAGGCGCTTACCCTTCGGCGTTTCGTATTTGTACCCCCACGCCGCGTGAGGCGCGTTGAAATCACCCGCGATGATTAAGGGCCTGTCGCCGGCTGCCTCGCACGCCTTTCGCAGTAACGTGCTAAAGCGGTGTTTGCCTTTAGGTCTACTGTACACGTTCAATACAAACAGACCGCGCCCTTTCGTCGGAATAAGCTCAATCAGCACGTGCGGTATTCTAACGTTCTTGAGTTCGCGTTGCGCCACGGTGAGGTTGCGTCTCACTAGCGTTGCAGCGGCCGGCGGTGCTCCCGCGGTCACGGCCTCATCGATCGCTTTGTAACCGGCCAGCTTGACCGCGTCATTGGTTTCTTGTAATAGGATTACGTCAGGCCGTTCCCGGTTGCGTAGGAATTGTTGAAGATGCCCCCGTTTCCTCCTGTACCCCCTGCAGTTCCACTGCCAGATTGTGAACGTGTTCTGTGTGTTACGCGGTCGTGGGCGTTGTGTTTGTGTGGTGTGTTGAGCCATCGTGACTGTCCGCATTATTATTTGCCGTCCGGATGATCCTGCACCTCTTCGTCCGGTATCGGCCTAAGGTACGGTTTCCCAGTCGTCCGTACCGGGCGACCCGCTGCGCCCGGGAGCCGCATTTCAATATTGTCTATGCGCGATTGGAGCGTCGCAACCATTTGAGTGAGTTGTGCTATTGCACTGCTCAGCTGTTCGGTTTGCGCGGTTTGCTGAGCGATTGCGCGGTTCAGTTGCGTTGTTTGATGCGCTTGTTGCGTCATCATCGCGTCTACTTTGTCTTCGAGTCTGTCGACTCGCTCGCGGAGTTTCTGCTCGCGCGTTTGCAATGTGGTCTCGGTCTGTTGCGGGTCTAGCGCCTTGCGTTTAGTAGGAGCGGGTTGTGCGTCCTGCGCCTCCATGACTTCCTCCGCGCTCTCGACCGTTCGAGCAGCTGCGTCTGCGGCGACTGGTTTGGTCAGAGGAGGAGGAGAGGGGGTTGCTGGGGCCCCTTTTAACGTGGTAATTTCGTTCTTTAGCCTAGCATTTTCCTGCTGTAGTGTTTTGATGACGGCTTCTAACTGATCCAGTCGCTTCTGTAACACGCTTTCTGTTCCGTAGTTGCTACTCTGAGCGCTACTGCTGCTTCTAGTTGCTCCGGGGTTTCTATTAATGGCAGTCTCGGTTCGCGATAGCGGCGCACGAGGTGCGCCTCCGGAGGCGACCGCCGCCCAGCTCACCTGTGGGGGGTTGGATCCTCGTCCATCTTCCGCTGCAGCTGCATGGCTGGCACGGGCCGTCGACCTGCTGCGAGGCCTCACCGAGCGGGGGCGGGAGCTGGTGCGAGAGCGGGCTCGAGAACGAGTGCGGGAGCGAGTGCGGCTACGTGCACGGCTCTCCCTCGAGGCCGAGCGGCTGTCGGCGCTAGCTCGTCTCTGTGTGGGGCGTTGTCGGTAGCTCTCCTCTCTGCAGTCGTAGGTGCTGCTGCTGGCGTAAGCGGCCTCAGCCTCCTCGCGCATTCTGCGTTCCCATTGTCGTCGCTTGACTAGGTACTTTTTGTCGTTCGGGTTGGGGCACACGTCGGTCCTGTGTCCCAGACGACCGCACTCGTAGCACATGTCGATTTGTTTCTTGTAGAGAGAGCACCTCATCAACATCCCGCCGTAGTTCACGTAACGGGGCACGTAGTAGCCGTCAAAGAGGATGACCACGTTGCTCGTGTTCCCCATGCGCTTGGCATGCAGGACGTTCGGGTTTCGCTGGTTCACGAGACTTCTCACGACGTCCGCCGGCTTTTCGTCTAGCGATATGCCCCTGATAACACCTTTGGATGTGTTCTCCGGAGCCGCTCTGTAGGCGCTTGCTTCGAACTCGCGGTCGCCAATGCGCAGCTTGCAAATGCTGCCGTATCGTCTAGCGCGATCTTCTGACGGAGTGCTCACCACTATCACGTTTTGGCGCTCATTGAGACAAACGCTGTCCTCCTCAGCTGCCTCGCGTCCCACGCCTGCTGCGTTGCGTATGCAGCAATGGACGCGGTCCTTCTGGTACTTCGACACGTTGATGCCGTCCCGGGGCCGCACGATGATCTTGTAGTCGTCCGTGGGTAGGTTGGGCATTCGGCTCGCCATGGTGATCTTCCGCACGTAGTGCGTCGCTTGCTTTATAGACGCCGCCTTCTTGGAAGACGCTGTCGCGGCTTGCTGGTTCGTCGCAGGGTCGGCGTCTCCCGCCGCCTTCTTAGTGTTACGCTTGATCTCGCACCATCCCTGCTGTTCTCCGAGCTCCGTCGGCGATATTTCCTCCCCGTCGACTTGCACGACTTCCATCTCGGAAGCCGACGCAGCGGATCGGGGCTCCGCTGACGCTTAGGCCTACCGTGCCTTGTCTACCAGCCTGGCTGTCGTGCCGACGTGGCGACGCGGAAAATCTTCGAAAAGTGGCCGGAAAACGGGCTCACCTGCCGAAATCTGGTATCTAGAGAGTCCGTAGAACTTTCGGAAGCAGCTGGGAATACCGTGAACAGGATAGTTGTAGATAATTCGCCGAAAAGCATAGAAAATTTGCGGAGCCGGTGCGACGCGCGTCCGCACTCCGTGGCCCCCTAGCGGCTTCTTGCTTACATAAGTCATAAAATTTTATTTGACAGATTAAGTCGCTATGGAATTCCTGGCCTTCCGCTGATGCTACTGAAACGTTATCCTTCGGAAAAACGTCAGTTTGTGTCGATGAATCAAATAGTGTCCGACAGAAAGCAAATAATCTCAGGAGTACCACAGGATAGCACTCTCGGGACTTTGATCATGAATTTAGATGTAAGTGACATAGTCCATATATCTTAAGAATGTAAATTTATAATTTATGCTGACGACACCAGCATATTTGTGTCGTCTTCATCAGATGCCGATCTTTTCCATAAAGGTAATGCCGTTTTAGAGCAATTAAGCACGTGAATTGTTAATAACCAATTAAAGACAAATACAAAAAAAAGAACAAAGCCTGTGATTTTTTATATTATAGGTAGGCAGGTTTAGGTAATAGGTAGCCTAGTTTTTCGCAGATCAAGTATGGAGCTTGTTAGCTCTATTGAGGTACTTGGTGTGCATTTTTCAGAATCACTACATTGGGATGAGCATGTCAGTGCGATATTACAAAATTTAGGTGCAATAACGGGAATTCTGGACCGAAAGCGCTACTTCATTCGAAGTCAATAAAATTGTTCATCTATAATGCCCTCTTTGCTTCGTATCTAAACCATTGTCATTTGGTCTGGGGGACTACTACACAACTTAACTTCTCGCGGCTATTAGTAATCCAAAAAAGAGTTTTGAGAATATTTGAGAATGTGCCAATCCGGCATTCGGTAAAATCCTGGTGGTAAAGTCATGGAGCTCTTTTAAAAATTTAGAATAATTGGACCACAAAAAACATATAAGTATAAATTGTTGCGCGAATATCGCCTAAATAATCACTGTCATAATTCTCTCTTCATGGGGTTAGTACATCTTCAACCGAAGGAAGTATCGTATAACATAAGAACAACCGAAATATGAAATGTTCCATATCGTCGTATTGGCCATGTTCGGCAAATGCTTCCCAACAAACTTCCACGTCTACTGGATGACTATAATGAAAAACAAATCGATATTCGCGAAGTCAAATTATCTGACTTGTAGGCGTCCTTTTTAGCCTAAAATTAACCTCTATAGCAGTTTATGATTTGTATTTAATTATATTGTTTACTGCCACTATTACTACTCATACGTTGTTACGAAATGTTGTGCTTGCATTCGATAGTGATGCGAGGTGAAGTATGCCAACGCATGATGCCCTGTGTAGGGCAGTAACTAGTGATGTGTTTAAATTTAAGGTTTCGTCAAAGTGCATGCCAATGTTGTGTTTTATATGATGGTTTTGTGAAAGCATACGACAATGTGAACAAGATGTGTGTGCTTCTGCTGCTGTCTTTGCCAGTATGGCAAAGACAGTAGCCATGAAGCAGCGCCTCAAGGCGTCCTTGAATGGCTTTGCCCTTCGCCTCCCATCACATATATGTATGTGACAAACCAATAAAGAATCGGTCAATCAATAACGGAATGTGACAATGAAAGGGCGGGGTTGGTCTAGTGCGAAAATCCTATCGCATTACAGCCGCTCTGGTATAGCATGTGGACCTATATTGCTTGCCTTTGTATATGGGCTTGGCGTCGGTGTCTAGTCAAGTAGACATAGCGGAGGGTCTCTCACACTGCTGTCGCTCTCGCGTCGGAGTAGTGGGGAGGAAACGCTTGCGTTACGGCAGGGAGAATGATATCTAGAGAGAGGGGAAAATAATGTGGGTCGTAGTGCATTTGCACATTAGAGTGGAGGAGTTTGAAAAGGAAGCTGTTGCGCATAGTTGTGCAGTCTTGTACGCCCCATATAGTGTTCGTGTAGTTCAATGCAACTCCAAAGGACATTTGCCAGTGTCTCGATTGGGAACTGCAATTCATCTCGTATTTGGGAGGGGTATAGAAGCGTTGAACTACCGACATTATGTTACGTACATCTCCCTACTTACACTGGTTCTTCAAAAGCACCTACATCGCGATACCGTTGCAACAGCGTCTGGGTATCGATAGCATGGTGGAAGCCGTCGCGCGTGTGGATAAACTCGAATATGTGAAGCAATGACGTTGATTCACTTTGTTCTAGGAGTAAGGACAACCTAATTGATTCTCGTCTATTGTTTCTCCACAAGAAATATGTCATTACATGCACGCATAATGTCAACATAACGTCACAATAAGATAACAGAGTACCTTCATTAACGCAACGGGACAACATCGCATAACGGCCGGTCATTTAGCGTTAACGCAGGCATCTACATCAAGCAAGCCTCGCTTCCACCGATTCCCGAATTGCGTACAGGATCCACATTATTTTCTTTTCTTTTATGTTAATCAGTCCCTTTTTTGTTTTCTTTGTCGTCAACCCAGACATAACCCATCCTCATTCAAACGAGAGTACGCCCGCGCGTCCGTTCTCGGGTAAAGGCATGAAAACGGCTCCTCCATTATGTCATGAACAACTAGGCCATTCTGCACGAAAAGTTCGCGATGCCGTGACTGATCAAACACTATTAAAATTTAAGAACACCCTGTCGTCTTTCCTCGTGGCTCGCCCAAGAACTATATCGTGTCTGCGAAAATAAATTCAGCGTATGGCATAATCATGTCCTTGCGAAAAAAAAATCAGTAAGTCCTAGCTCTGCCCACATAAATATCCAATGTCTTTGCTCGGTCAAAACTCTAAAACAGAGTGCTAAACACGGATTCATTTGTGAGCGCATGCTAAGCGGGATGTTTCAATAATTCCTTTGAGGCCATCTGCTGGCCCTTTTTAGACTCCCAAATGATGTTCACGTACGAGGGCGCGCAGGTCACGTCGTATGCAGCTAAAACCTCTTGACAGAATGAAAACAAAAATCGTGCCCATTCTGTGTTTACTTCCTTTTCCGGAAGTTTCCATTTAAAACAGTGTCGTTTCGTTCGCTTTCGAAGGTAATGTATGTAAAGAGACCGAGGCGCTTGCTCATTTTAATCCCAAGCTCAGCGACAAAGCAAGAGAAGCAGTGGAGATTACGGAATATAGAAGTGAAAATGGTGGTAATTCTCTAGCTTTCTCTTCCTCTATGCCAGCAGCATGGCACCAAATGCTACACACATTTGACGGAGGCGAGTTTGTGCTCGGCTCTGACATCTCCATTAAAGCAATTTCATATCGAGACAGAGAGACCTGCGTTACTGGCTCAGCTTGGCTCGTACGCTGTGATCGAACCGGAAATCCTGCATAAATTTTGGCAGAAACGAAAAAAAAATGATGAAGAACCTCTGCTCTCCGCATTCTTGTTCGCCTGTCAGAACAATTTTCTTTTCATGCCCTACGCACCTGCATGTTCGCTATGGGATTGACGACACACCCAGCGGCATTAGTAGCTCGGAGAAAAACTGTGCGACCGTTGAACCACATTTAAATATTCGTATACGCATGTATAAGCGCATGTCACAAGTTTGCAAGCACTATGTATTGATCAAGTTCGCAGCTAATCGGAGCCTCTTCCTCGAATATTTTGTTTTAATTTATCTAACTTATATCACAAGCTCCCGGTCACATAAAAGTAGAGATAGTCAAGCAAACGCGAATAATTCACAACAAAACCAAAATTCCATCATTACACAATCGGATACAAAAAGTATCCTATAATAGAGTAACATCACGTGGGTTCAAATGCCTACGTCAAAGTTCGCGGTAATTCATGGAGGTTATGTGGCATCGAGAACACCATTTTAAGTTCATGTGATTCCATGCTAACAAAGCCTATTCCGTCGGCACCAGTTCGCTATAACTTCTTGTTACGTATAGAAGGCACTACCTACCGCTTTTGATGTCAGTACACGAATATGGAATGCCTCTTGTTAAGAAAAGGCATAGTGCGTGGTGCTTTTTTTTTTACTTTTTAACAAATTGTCTCTCAGTTCATTCACTCTATCACCAAGTGCTTGGGAGTTTTCTTGCTTCCCTGCGCAGTCCGAATTGTCAGTATGAACCCTGTCGAAAAGCGGCAGCACCGTGACTGCGCTCTTAATATTGTTCCACACAGCTTCCGTTAAGAGGAACATACCAGCAAATTTGTTTCACTTCACAAGGGATACTTATGAGGGAAAAACGTCCCTGAGATTCGACTGTTCTTTCAGTCAAGCATCTAATCTCTGTTACTCTATATGGCACTTTTAATATAATTCCAAACAAGCTCGACTAAGTGGAACCTCCTAATCTCGTTCCATATAGGTTCCATCAACTAAGTTGAACATATTTGGAAAAATATTCCAGTTAACTTAACGAAGTCTACGTTGAACAGCATTAAGAGCGAGACTGAAGACGACCTGAGACTCCTTGCTGAGCACCAGGCCGCCATGGCTGCTCACACACAACGATGAGTTCTCCACAGAGGAATGACAGAGACAAGGACAACGAGAGCGTAAAGCAAACGTACCAGTGAAGCCCTTCCAAATGAACACTACCCACCGTCCCCTGCTCGTCTGGCGTTCTCCAACGATCCGCAAACACGCACGCATGTGCTTCTTTTTCTTTTTCTTTCTTTTTTTTTTTGACCAAGAGAGCCCTACCGATGCATTCAACCAAGCACCGCTCCCTACAGAAGGTAGATAAGCCGGGAACGGATGGCGTGGGTGTAGTATGTTTGCGCATCAAACAAACTTTGCTCAGCATCTCCAAAGTCGCGCGCAAAGCCAAAGAGAAAGAGAAAAAAACGAAGAAAGTCTGTAGGGCATATTCAGAGCCCTAACGAGGTTCACTTAAAAGGAACGAGGGGAATGCACACGTCAATGCAATACCAACAGTGCGCTAAAATATTAGACGTATCTGCCGGATAAAAAGACTTGCGTCCGTTTGCGCAGAGTTGTCCCGCTAGAATTCTTCGTAAGACAAAATTCGAGCCAGCGCTTCTGCTGGACATAGTGTTAGCGAAGGCAACAAGCGTTCTCGAAAAAAAAAAAAGAAAATAAAGGCTGGCGTTACGAATTGCCCTTTGATCTTTGTTTTTACCACTGGAAAAAAACATTCTGTTCTATGACATTCTGCACTTATGCGATATGTGCGATACGTGGATGCATTCGCAGAATAGTCGAGGTGCCTGCAGATGCGGCGTCATGTAAGAGGAAGGCGGTGATGGCAAAAAGAAATACAAAGATTTAAAAGGAAATTTTCTCAAAACGGCTAACTAGAGGGATCAATAGCTTGGGCCACGTTTGCCTGCGTCTCGACAAAATCCGGGAGTATCCTAAGACTCGCAGAGATAGAAATCGGGCTGACGTGCCCAAACGCTTTCGCGCAACGCTTTTGTAGACCTAACGCGGCGTGAAGGCAATCGATCGAGCGTCGACCCTTCGATTCGCGTTGTGAGAGATCAGCGCCTGCAGCCGGCGTCAGATGAGAGCACCAACCACATCGCAGATGGAGTGAAGCGCAAGGAAGGCTCTGGCCACGCTGAGACCTGCTGACCGGTACATTCCAGGCCGCGGCTTCCCCTCGATGCTACTATACACATGGAGACCGGGATATCTCCATTTGAAACTCTACAAACTGTCTTGCTTGTAAGCATTGTGGCTTAAAGCCCCCAAAACTGAGCCATGGCTTATGTAGAACTATTATTATTTGTACTTAGAATATTCCTACTTTAACTTATAAATGACTTCTCTGCAGCAGAGCAACGCTATTGCCACTCAACCGTGATGTATGGTGGGTAAATCATGAGACAGGTTACCAGCTACGAAAATACCTTCCATGGTAATTATTTTTATGTTTGCACACATTCTTCCTAATAATCGTATTAGCACATTTCTCAACAGATTACTGAGATACAAAAAAATATTTCTCGTTTGAGTAAGTTCAGACAAGTGATTAGTGATGATGTTTCTGCTAATAATGTTTTTTTTTTTCCTCTAGAAGTGACCCCTTTACTTCTTTTTTTCTTTCTAAGGGAACTAACTAAGTACGCAATTTGTGTTCTTTTTTTCTTTTCTCTTTTACTTCAGTCCTTCACAGCTTCGGCTCCCGGACCGGGCTCAGGTACTTCCGGGTCTGCGTTGGCGCAAATGCCACCGAAGCGACTAATCTCATTTTCTAGTTTCCATTTTGCGGGTATGCTTAGTTATCGATAATTGCAGCTTCTCCTAAGCTAATTGGCCTCAAGACCTTCCATGCAGATTGGCACTCGTCGACAACACACACAAGTGTGGGAATTAGCCTTCCTCTCCTCTTTTCCGGTTCCATTAGTTCTTTTTTTTTTCCTTCACTGACCAGCGACCATCAAACGAAAACAAACTTGAGTCTTAAGAAAAGAACATAGAAAGGCACAATACACCTGTAGCAGTTCACAGGACGAAATCCGCGGCAACGAAAGAAAGATGCGCCGTAAATCGTTCATATCCAGGCTCTCCACCCCAACGGCGAGCGCTCTTGACCTGTTCGCGTGTCCAGCGACGCGGCAGGTACTCGACGTCGATGGCGACGTTGGAAATGCAACAACCAATCGCAGCCGCCAGGACAGCGCATATTAGATTGCTGATGGAAGGACCCGAAACTTGCGCCCCCTGTATATTACCGGCGTCAGCAGTTTCGAAGGCGCGAAGCTGCATCGGAAGAAAGGCGTCGCGGCTGGCAGCACGCGCGAGAGAACGACACAGAGGTCCCAGCTCTCTAATCACACCGCACCGCGTGGTGGGGAAAAGCGATGAATGCGGGAAAGGTACGCGATGCGCCCGAAGAGCTGGCAGTGTTCTTAATATGCAGAGCAAGCGTCACGGTAGGCGCCCCGCAGGGTCTTCACACAAGAAGGACAGCCTCTTCGCGTACCTTCGTGCTACTTTCAGGTGGAAGTCGTACGGTTTTTCCTTTTACGTAGAGCTTGTCATGCATTTTCTGGGAAGCTGTTACCTGCACGACAAAAGTTCTTTGCCAGGTGGCGCCCCATATTGCCGCGCGCTATACTGCGGGCGCCCATTGCCCCCATGTCGGCCTAAATTTTGCCGGCCAACCTAGATTTTCTTGCTTTGTAAACGCAGAGTAGAATACAGGAATGCGATGTGGAGTTTTGAGGATTTATGTTTGCGACATTTAACTCTTCCTGAGCATGTACGCGCCTCAACTCTATTGAGCAGATGCCGCTTCTCCTATAGCTCAAGCTATTGTAAAGACCAACAGAAAATTTGTTTACATTTGTAAAATATTCATTCAAAGATTATTTCACAGATTTGGTTCGTTTAAAGTTAGAATAGTATCAAACTGTATCAGGGACGTATCAGAGACGCAGCCGCAGTGGAACTAAATGCCCAACTTACATTATTTCAAGCATTAGAATGCTCACATCCCTAAATTATGTTACAGCTAGTGTGGGTCTTACGATGTAATCTTGCATTATGCAGAATACATAGCGCAGTAAGAACAAAGGACAGGGTGAGACCGGACAAGCGTTTGTCCTGTCTCGACCTGTCCTTGGTTCTTACCGTGCTCTGTATTCTGTATAACGGCGAATTAGCTACATGCCCAGACCTATTCCCTTTTAATTTTGTAATCGTGCCTTTTCATCTAACAACTTGTCCCTTCTCCTCTTGCAACCGCGCTCCCTTCCTACTCGCAGTGAGTCCGCTTGTTTTGCAGGAGGTATGCGGCCACTACGATACAGAAATGACCCCCGCCCCCTTATACTGGTGGCGCCCGAGACAGCCCGCTCGAGACCGCCCCACTCATATATATAGTTGGGTTTCTGGTGATTGAGCTCCTTATAGAGAAGGACACAATCAACTATGGTTAAAGAGGTTGGGTATCCTTCTTTCTTGCTGCCCGAGTCTCTTCACACCATTTCTGGACCACAGGTGTCTAACGCACACATGCCACGGCCGAGCAGGCGTGAAATTTCTTCAGCAATTAGCACACTTGTAAGCCTTTTTAGTCCATAAGAGCACCGGTTTGAGTAGGATGGAGTATACTTACTGCGACATAATTAGCTCTCTTAAACGCAAACAGTCCCGCTCGGATAAAGAAACGCACTGACGAGCTGCGCCTGTCTGAACGCCGCGCGTGAGCTTAAATTTAGCTCAAATTGGGTCGTGCGTGTAGCGACAACGGCGCCATCTGCGCTTTCGACGCATGCACGATCGAGTACTGGCTTCTTTCCTTTGCACAACGATATCGACGTAAGGCGCGTGGAAAGCACGTTTGAAAAGTATGCGCGATTTTAGTGTCACATGTTTTCGTGACGTGCAGGTTTAGCAGGCGACCCTACCACCCCTCCCCCTGCTGACCAACATAAATGGCGCTTCACGCCAAAAAGAATTATATATATATATATATATATATATATATATATATATATATATATATATATATAGAGAGAGAGAGAGAGAGAGAGAGATAGATAGATAGATAGATAGATAGATAGATAGATAGATAGATAGATAGATAGATAGATAGATAGATAGATAGATAGATAGATAGATAGATAGATAGATAGATAGATAGATAGATAGATAGATAAAATGGACTTGTCTCTAAAAGTTATCAAATTTGTCTATGTTAAGCCTTTGATATGTTTATACTGTATGTAGTCCTTCTTTTCCGGTAAGCGACTAGCTGGACACAAACAGACGCTGGTGAGCAGCCGTAGGGGACGCGATCTTTCTTCTTTCGTTTTAGAGTATTTTCTGGATTACTGAGCCTCCGCTGATCATTAGATGGAAAATGAGAGGGGAAAGTAACAAGCGCTTAGTCAGTGTAACGATGACTGGCTATTCTCTACTGTGCCCTATAAGAGATAAAGATAATTAAATATGATTGAATAAAATTCAACATAATAAAGAAAAGGGAATAGTTATGAGGGAAGAAAGCCGCAGAAACTTTGAAAATAGTGTGATGAAGCATGCTCAACTTCTATAACGAAGTCAGCATGTCTGCGTCGAGCATACCAACGCGTTTAAGGCCTTCTGTGAACTCTACCTGGACAATGCAGAGGCCCCAGGATTCTTCCTTCCAATCGTCCTTAGTACTCTTGTGCTCCGGCAGCAGCTGCGTATAACGCGACCGGGCGCAAGGGGAACTGACGATCGCGGCTCAGTCTCGCACGCGAAGGGGAGAAAGACGTGAAGGCAGCGCGGGAGAGAGAGAAAGGAGAGGGGTGGGGAGGGCTTCGACTACGCCAATAAGTGCGTTCTTTGCACGGCCGCGCGTGCCGTATCTTAAAAGGGATCTGCAGATGGCTCGTACCTTTGTGCGCACTGTGTTCTCGCCGCTCTTGCATTGAAGCGATAGACAGCACGAAGGCCACTTCGCTCGCTGCTACTGTCGCGCGTGCTCACGCCAGCGTTTGGCAGTGAGCGTCCGCACTCATCGACTGTGATGTGTTCATGCTTGCTTGTGCGCACTGAAACCATGCTTCTTAATTAAGTTAGTAGGCGAATGTTTCCATGTTTACACAGCCAGTAGGTCTGCTATCCTGACTTCGTATAGCTGTCTACTAATTTGCTATGGCAATCCATGATTTTGCCTTTCAGGCGAAACTGCGACTTTCTCTTTAGTGCCATTTTGCAAGGCGCCAATCAACAATACATATTGCGACAAGACGTATATGATATGTGCGAACATCCAAAACTTTCAAACAACAAATCGAATAGGGTAATACTCGATTCATTCTTCAAATCAAATAGTCGCTTTTCCATTGGCGCTTCCAATTAAATAATGACTATTAGAAAATTAGAATCTGTTTTTGTATAGTTTTTGAATGTCTTAATTTGTCAGCTGTACATAGCTCAACATAAAATTTGAAAAATGCTTAAGCTTCACCTTAAAGAGCGGAACACGATAGCATTAAAAGATCCCTGACAGCTTCTCACGCTGTCGGGCAACTGGAGCGTATGTAACCGTAATGTTTACACTGGTCGCGAATGCTCTGCACGAAGGCGGGCTTTGTTTTGAAAACGCTGCCTCTTGCGTGTGCCGCAATGCGGCGGAGGTGAGCGCCAGCTGGAGCTATTACAAGGAACCGGGCGCACCGATCCATGGCCCCCAAGACACCCGCGCGCCGGCGCGCGCAAATGGCGGACGCGGCGGCCGGTCTGTGAATTGAAGAAACGCTGGAAAACGGGATTCCTTTGAATTTTCTTGTAACAGACTTATGTTTTCTAGTATAGTCCAATTACAGTCCGAGAGTTATTATGTATTTAGGTTGCCTGTATGTCGTAGTTTACGATTTTTCCACGTATTTTAGCTTGAGAAATTACTTCAGGAAATTCTTTGCTTAACACGGAGGGCCTGGGTATGCGTGGTTCGAAAATATTTTTGCCGGAACGATGTCCGACGCCGAATGTTCTGCGACACGTGCTTCTTAACGCTATTTCATTAAAATTGAAGCAAAAATGCTATAGTTTAGATCGCATCTACATAACAGTGGACAGAACGCTGCGTCACTCAGGCAACCAGACTTGTCTGGCTAGAAACAATCGCTCGCAATAAAACGTTCAAACACGCCCTTGTCGATAGGTATTCTTTCGTGCTATTTATAGATGCAGCACCTCTGTCCACATATTTGATTAAATATGAATACATTTCATATCAGCAGCAGCGATTCAAACTAAAGGGTGCTTTTCTTACTCTCCGCTATCGCCGCAGACGGCACATGCATTTCAGAGACAGAGAAATGAAAAGGGAAACGTGAGGAGGTCAACCAAGGAAGTTCCCGGTTGGCTACCCTACACTTGGGGATGGGGAAAAGGAGAAGAATCTATGCATTTCAGTATTTGTCGTGAAGGTATACACCCTGTTCCGAGTGATAGGTGTCAACCTGGACCACTGTGCCACCAGTGCCGAGGTTATACACAAAGTTAATAACTGGCCAACAAGACTGCCTTCATAAACTTTATGTGATAATAGGCAGTCGCGTATGCTTCGAAGGTCCCTGAGCTCAAGAAAAAAACTGCTTATTTAATTTTTTCTAATGCTCCGTCTCTGTTTTTAATATAGCACACTTTATAACGTGCACTGTAATGACAAAAGCTCTCTAATGTTCTGGATACCAGGATGTGAAACTTGTTTGATAGTAATGGTGTGAAGACATACATTATTCGGGAGCTATTCGAAAAATATTAGATTCAATTCGCGTCTGTTATGATTCGATTCGTTTTCGATTCGTTTCGCTGCTGGCACTATTCGATCCGTATCCGATTCGGTCTCAAAAGCTGCCGTTCGCACACCTCTAATTTTGAAGTATGCGCTCCATCTCATTCGACTAGTCCGGTGCCCCCCCCCCTCCTCCCCCCCCGCTTCTTCCTCGTCTAATAGTAACGATGAATACGTTCTTTCGTCGTTCAAATACGACGTACACTATTCATTCCTCGTCTGTGTGCCACTTCTGCAGGCATATTTGGCAGCATAAACAACGGTGAAAATTGTGACTACTTCAAGCAGGAAAACTGCGTCTGGTTAAGAGGACGATCTCTAACTGTGCTTTTGTTCCTCCCTCAAGAAATTCAGAAAAAGGTGTTCATAATTAATGCTACCTCATTTAAATGAGCGACCACGTCGAGGATCATACTCAAAATAAGCAACCACCGGGAAGAGGAGACCTCTTCACAACACGGCTTTCGCGCAGTTTCGTTTGCAAAACTCTTCACTGTATTCCTCTCAATATATTTTATTAATTTGGCAAGGAGACGAGCATATGAGAGGTAATTAGAAGGATTCTTGACAACTGAATCCTCGAATATTACAATGTGCACAACACCAAACACTAACGCATCCGCGAGCTCCTGCTTAACAGTTATCAACAGTGCACGTAGGAAAAGAAAAAAAGCTGCGGCACGACTAACGACGTATTGTATATCGCTATCACGCAGTTGCCGCCACTCCAATCCATGCGTGCAATAAATGGGAAAAAAACAACTAAGGATCTTCAGAGGACCAGCCTGGGAACAGAACGACAACTCCGGGAGCGCTTATCCCGACATGCCATAATCGAACGACACTTGACACCGGCTTCCTTGCACGAAGAACAGAAAGGCTGGACATCCGTATAACGACACAGCGCACTCGGCTTATCAGGAAACTGCGCGCACTCGATGCTTCGTTACGGTGGGCCGTGTCCCTTTCGCTTTCGCTCCACTCGCAC
This sequence comes from Dermacentor albipictus, assembly GCF_038994185.2. Classification (NCBI taxonomy): domain Eukaryota; kingdom Metazoa; phylum Arthropoda; class Arachnida; order Ixodida; family Ixodidae; genus Dermacentor; species Dermacentor albipictus. Next base: position 120,054,369 of record NC_091822.1, on the reverse strand, counting down.
AACGGGGCGTCGCTTCTGCGGAGCGCGGTGTGTAACCCACTCGGACCGTGTACCGGCCGACGACCGTCCAGTGGACGTCGAAGGACCACCCTTTTTTTCCCGACCGGGACATGTCTCCCCGAAGTGAAGCGGGTGTAACCGGAGTGTGTGTGTGTATATATATATATACCATGACGCCCCCTAATCTCTGAGTACGGGTCTACGCCGGAAGACGTGATCACGCCGGCCAGTGGCCCAATACGCTCGACGTAGCCAAAACGATGCAGTGGTGCTGTATAGCGCCGCGCGACGTCAGCCAGGCAAAATCGTCGGATCCTCGAAGCTTCTAGCACTTGACAACTGCTCGTGACTTTCCCGAGCTGTGTACGGTGGTGACAGGCGGCAGTAGAGCCTCCCCAAGACCCGCCCGCAAATCACGATGAACCCTCAATTGCCACAAACTGGTCTTTGTGCATTACACGGTGGCATAGCACGCTTTTGATGTAACCGAGCACGTAGAGATCGGGAAAGCCGGAAGGCGACGCGGTGCCCTCGTCTTGCCTCCAATTATCGTGACTGCAACCTTTCCCGGTGTCACGTTCGCTGTACTCCTACACGCTGGAAAACATCCTTCTTTCGTGCGTGACTCAGGCTTTCTTCTTCTTCTGCAGCCGTGTCTTTCTAAATTATTTTGTTTTCCCGTGCTAGATGTGTATACATTTTGGTGTACCATGAATGGAGGAGTTTGGTCAGACTGCGCGGTTTTCACATTATTCTGCCGTTGTTCTGTCTCGAAATCGCTCTTTGCGGTTTACTTTCGTCACTTTCCCAGACTTGAACGTCCGCTCATATATTGCACAGCCGTCTAGGCTGAGTGCGGCTTTTCTTTCCTTTTCTCAGGGAGATGCTGGTGCTTGCACACAGTGCCAGTTACTTTTCTTTTACTTTGTAGATGTGCTACAAACAATGTGAATGTCTCAAACGAGAGAAATAGAAAATAGAACGCACAAGAAACACAAATACACACTATAACCATGCAGCAAAGACTGCTAGCGAGAAAGCTGCCGCGTTTCCATCGATATTGATCGAGTTCATCTATCCTGCATGCAAGTTTTAATCCGTTCCCATAGGCTCTTTTGCAAGGGTGGTGCGTGTGTTTTTGCACATCTATAGTAGTCAGTTTCTGAGCACGCATCTGGCCTTCATTCCGAGATAGTGCCTGCTTCTTACTTTTAATGCGAATAGCTTGCTTTGGCTTTTTTGTCCGTTTTCGCGGCACTCTCTGGGGTTCGGTGCAGAGGCGCCGATGCTAAGGGCGCACGCTTGTGCGGAGCCGAGTTACGGGGCGCGTCGCCGAACGACGCAAGCGCTGTGGCGCTAGAACCCCTAGAGCTTTGGGGTCGTCTGAAGCTTTGGATGCTGCGGTGGAGCGCTCGCGAAAGAAAGTCCTCCTCCTCTCCTGCCGCCTTCTCCCCCTATGGCTGCTGCGGGAGAGGGCTCCGGTGGGTGAGAGTAGAGGATGGCAGTCGCCTTCCACGCCGACGCCCGCGCCGCTGGTGACAACACGCGTATGAAGAATCGGCTTCCATGTACAGCCACTTATACTACCACTACGGATGTGCTGGTTAATTAAAGGCTCCGTTCTCTATGGAATCGCGCAATGAAACAACAAACACTGCATAAATATTCTCGCCGCAACAAATGTACTACGCCTTCGAGCGCATCACTGGTTTAATAGAGCGAACATCGTTCGCGAAACGCTTACGTTAACAATTATTGACGATGGCTATGGCACAACTTTTTTTTTAAAGCGAAGCCTTCTTTGCCTCTTCCTTCGACTTTCCCACTACTGCTGCTGCTGCTGCTGCTGCTGTCCGACACGCCGCTAACGCCAATCACGTCAGGTTGTAGTTGAGACGCACGCCACTAACGTCGGCCCTGTCACAAGAACATAAAAGACATGTGCAGTCGGTGTTTTGTTTTATGAAATTTGTTTATGAGCTGTCATTCTCAAAATTCTGAGGAATAACTTTGTAAGGAATGTAAGACAAGGTATACGCCACGAAGCCCTGCGCGATTGCGGTTCAGAATGATCATTATTCAAGCGACGCCCGCGGCGTCGACAACGGATTTTCGGCGACACGAGGCCCTTCACGCTATCGCGTTAGTACATGACAGGAGTGTGGCACAAAGGAAAAACGACCAGAGAAGCTCGTGACAAGACTTACGCCGCATCGCATCTGCACAATGCCCTCTGGACGCCTAACTAGGCGTGAATCTTCAAAAATGCTTTGCAGAAGCTGCCGCACTTGTCTCTGTGCTCAACCCCGACAGCCACGGCAGTAGAGGGAGTAGCTGGGGAGAACGTTGGCGAGGGAATAGATAGAGAGAGAGGAGGCAGTTTGGTGAGCTACAACCACGGGCTACAACGCTGCAACCCAGAATGGCGCCGAAGCGTGTACTTGGTGCCGCTCGAGCGGAGCAGGTAAAGAAACATTTCACATCCCGTCACTACTGTCGTATGCCGTCAGCAGAGAGGTTTAGCTTGTCCGTTATTCCGGTAAAACGCAGGCGTGGGGCGTTGGGCCGGAGGCGTTAACGTGGCTGCATGGCTGCACCAGGTGGCTGCATGGTGCAGCCACCTGGTGGCGCAGTTCTCAAACACACAGAAACAGCTAATATTGCAGTAACAAAGTGTATTTTACTTCGTTACAGGTGTAAATTTTTGGCAGGAACACGATTACGCTAGTGCCGAAAATTTACACCAGCAGCGAAGAAGAAGACGCTCTGTTAATGCAATATTAGCTGTTTCCGGCTGTTTGAGCACTGCGCCACCAGGTGACTGCACCACGCAGACCGCTCACGTTCACGCCTCCGCCCCATCGCCCCAACGCCCGCGTTTTACCTGCGGCAAAAAAGACGTTCCCGTGGCGCCTGCGGCAAAAAAGACGTTCCACGTCCGCCGCCAAGGTCTGTGAGTGGTGGCGCTGGTTAACACTCCCAGGGTTCCACTAGTACACATAAATACCCACGAAAGCGGATGGGGAAACGCCGCCGCGGTAGCTCAATTGCTAGAGCATCGCACGCGACATGCGAAGGTTGTGGGTTCGGTTCCCACCTGCGGCAAGTTGTTTTTTCACCCATTTTAATTTTCATTAATTTATCGTTACTCTATTTCATTTTTAAGCACATGCAATTTCCCCTATGTTGTCCTTGGTGGCAGTGTTTGTTGGCTTCTCATTATATGACTATTATATGTATATGTATATGTATATATATATATATATATATATATATATATATATATATATATATATATATATATATATATATACGGCGGATATGTCAAGCACAGGCTTTAAACATACGCTCTCCTCGATTTTTATAAACATGCGCGTTCCTGAAACGCCACCTCAACACAAGTCAACACGTTGTCCGGAAAGCGTAACATTGAAGCTCAATCTTCCTTTTCATTCATTTTGCAAAGAAAATTACTCAGCAGCGCATCGAGTAAGAAAGGTGAAAACAACTGATCAAAATCTGGGTGGGAAATTGTTGCTACCGAGAAAACAGAGCAAATATGAGACTTCCATAGCATAAAACTAGTACAGCGCGGAAGTCGTGCGCGGACAAACAAGAAAGAAGCACGAGCCGACTAGCACTACATGATCCGCAAAATTATGCGTTGCACTTTTTTATGCGAAGCATGTTACTAGGGCTCAACCCAGCTCCTCAGGCGCGGCGGTGTCGCCTTCAATACCACGTGACACCGTGACATCACGACAGAGGAGAAACGGGGCTCCAACTCGCGCCATCGCTCGCGGCGTCGCCTTCAAGGCTGACCACGGGACACCGTGACGTCACGACAGTCGCTCGCGGCGTCGCGGCGGTACATAAGCAGCTGCGCTTGCCTCTGCTAGACACTCACGAGGTAAGACGCCTCCTGGAGACAGAGCTGCTCGTTGGAATGAGAAGCGAAGGTTGCGGCGTGTTACAGAGACTGTTTCTAGGTGGCTTTGCTACGGCGCAGCGACTACGCGCCCCGCATCGGACGCGGTGAGCGTCGAGCAACGCAGCGTTCGGCGCGACAACGAAACGCGCGCCTGAGCAAGCGCCGCGCGCCTGAGCCGACGCCGACGACACCAGCTTTTCTGCGACACGAGCTCCTTAACGCTGTCGCGTTAAAATAAAGGCTAGTATGCTTCGCATCCTGGGCTTAACCTTAGCTAAGCCACAGCCATTTTTTCCTTCTTTTCTGATTTTTTTTTCAATGTCCGAGAGTCGCACCACAACGAAGTGCAAGCGAAAATCTGAGCAGAATCGCCCGCTGTAATTTCCACGCCGTTCGCTACATTCTCGCCGCACTTATCTTGAAAAAAGATGGCGCTTAAATTGGTGCGCAAGGCCCAACTGCGCATCGTCATCAGACACATTGCGAAGCAGAAAAATCTCCACGAAATCTGTCCGCTGCCCAGCAGGAAAGTAAGGAAACGGGTGAATGCATGATGCTCTCGCCTCATGCTGTCTCGAGCGAAATTACACGCCTTCTACTGAGGCCTTTCCGCCCTTGGTTTGATTTATGGCACGCGATATAAGCCTACCTCAACAGAAAATGTCGAGTGAGCGTTATACGCGTCAAAAATGCGCTTGATGCGGCACTCACCAAGTCGGGATTCGGCGAACTGAAAAAAAGAAACGCACGAGGCAAGCTTTCTTTACGAAAAGTGCCGATCTTTTTACAAGAAACTTTACAAGTTAATCAGAATACAAAGCTTGAAAACGGATCTATTGAGTGGGGAGCGGCAGATCCATGCGTGAGTCCCGTATATCTGGAACGTAGTTAAAAGTAAAGGGACGTGCGCCCGTTGACTTGCCTGCAATAATAAGACTGAAATCTTCCGCTACATCGAGGTCGTGTCGGCATTGTAAGAGTGCCGTTCCACTTGGTGTTTTGCGAAAACGCCGTTTTATCATTCAACCACAAGAGTAACTGGACCACCAATGTATTTCTTGGAAAAAGTTTGGAATTAATGTCTCGAAACTGGTGTCCTCCTGAGAAACCGTCCCAAAGAGATCCGGCTTACGAATTTCCCGGCTTGCATGCTCCGCGGCGCTCCCCTTACGGAGGTAAGGAGAGCACCACCCATAATACGTAGTGCAGTATGGTGCCATAAATAACCACCCACCGAAGCATGTTAAACACGTTCTTGAATAGCAGCAAAGGTTTGTTATTTTTTTCTTCAGACGTTTATCTGCCCGAACACCGGTCCGAGGACGACCCGGGGTTCCGACGACAATCGGTAGCTTTTTGTCGGCGTTGATGGCAAGTAAGCTAACTCTAACGGTACACCGGTTAGCGGCCCTACCCATTACATGACCTGCCAGCTCCATTTTTTTCTCTCAACGTCAACTGCAATATCGGCTAACTGAATAGATGCCAAGAGAAGGGAAGCGCAGTCGACGACGCAGCAAATCAGGCGGGATGATGAAATTAGGAAATTGCAGGCGCAAGTTGGGATCAGCTACTGAAAGAGAGAGGTAATTTAATTGGAGATCGCTGGGAGGGGCGTTCGTCGCGAGTAGTGGACATAAATAGATGATGATGATGATGATGATGATGACGATGGTGGTTGTGGTGGTGGTGATGATGATGATGATGATGATGATGATGATGATGATGATGATGATGATGATGATGATGATGATGATGATGATGATGATGATGATGATGATGATGATGATGATGAAGCTGACTAAACATGCAGGCGGCGCCGGCGTCATTTTCGGGGCGGTGTGGCGGCTTAATATATCAGCGGTACTGCCACCTTTCCATCCAACACAGTTAAAAACTTCGCTGACCATGGAAGTATGAAACGTTCATTACAGTCCACAACGAATTGTTCATGCAGGTAACTTTGTGCTGGCGCAACAAGTCCTGTACGTCAATGTTCTCTATATTAAAAATACGAAAGAGCAGAAATCTGCAAGTGTGTAGGAACAGATTGCACTGATCGAAAATAATTAGGTTTCGCGATTACCGAGAAATAGTCACGACATTTAAGGTGATAAAGCGAGGAAGCCTTCAGCCAACAAGGCTCTCGCTTTTATGAGTTCCTTGATCTACCATTTTGCCTTCTTTCCTTTCAGGTATACGCACGCGGAGATTGAAACGAAAGCTAATTGCCGCTCTTTCGCGAGCCGCTCGAGGCATAAGAAGCTTATGCGTTTCCTCCGACACTAATTACGCGATAACATCGATTCTTAACAAGTATATCTATGGCAAATTTCAGTCTCTCTTCGACCGAATAAAAGTGCTTCTCAAGCTGTAGTTCTACGTTTTCTGCATAACATGTTTCTTCGTTCTTCAAATACGCTGCCATTACACTCGTATCAATTAAACTAATCATCAAATTTCTAGACATGCTGAGATGCGAAAAATGAAATCACGGACTCCTGTTTGAGCGCGTTTAAGTCTACATTCTGCGACATATCGCTTTAATTAAAATTATTCGTGGCTCGCTCTTGTATGTTTTTTTCGCATTTCTACTATTTAATTGCGCGGTTTTCATGTAGTGCAGAGTTATTTGATAGAAGGTACGATTGGCTAACTGCGAACAGCGCGCAAAAACATTCCAAAATTATTTTTGTCCCTTTGCCACGCTCTCCTGCGAGAATGTCCAAGTTAACGAGTAACAGCAAAAATTACTTCAGTAAGCTGCGTCCAAAAAAAAACTTGAGCGAATAAGAAATATTACATCTGCAGCTTTCTTCGTTTTGTTCTGTTCATATTTTTATTTAACGTTTGTTTGTTTTTTCGCGCTTATTTTTCTTTTTCTTTTGTCTTCGGTTACTGCAGGATTGTGGGGCTACGTTTTCAAAGCTTGTTTATTTCTCTCTCTCAGAAAGCTGTTCTTTAAGTGGCCGGTACGTTGACTTCGCTAATATACTTTTTTGCTGTATCACAAGTCGCCGACGTTCAGTAGCACAATGTAAGAGACACTGAGTCACTGAGGCTGTTAGGTTGCGTAGAATAGAAACTGTATATTTTCAGGCAATTGATTTAATACTATCTTTTCGCTTCGTAATTGCCTCGAACAAGGTTAAGAAACAACCGTGTCGCCGTTATTTCTGGTATATGTCACACGGCGCGACGCCTGATAGGAAAACAAGAACGGAAAATGAAACAGAATGCTAAGACAAAATTGGGGGACACTGACTTCATACACATAACGTTCGTCCGGTTGCGTTATTACTGACGTTGGTATCATGCCAAGCAATGCGTGGCATTCGAGCTTCTTAGTAGCGTCATTGATTCATGATCTCAAATCAATGACAGCGCTAAGGCGCTCTAATGCCATGCATTCCATGGCATGACCAACAAACCACAGTTCTAGACGAACGTTTACAAAGTCAGGGAACCGCTCAGTAACTGTCGTCACTTAGCGCTTTTGCAACAGGGGAAATTTAACCATGAGGTGGCGGTTTAAGTTGTCGCTAGCATTGTGGAATTTATAGTTCACCGGCTTGCGGGATACATGAGTCAGGAATGAGTTGCTCGAAACACGTATAATAAGCATAAATTGAAAAGCGAACGGTTCCAAAACTACTCCGATACGTCGCATCATTTCAAGGTTCACCGGAATTTCTAACATAGGCTTATCTGAGACACGAAAACGTGTGCTTGTGGCTACCACGCATGCCTAATCGCCGGCTAAAAAACAATTGCACGTTGTGCTTACGTGCATTTACGCCTGACAGGCATTCTGATTGATTATTTCTTGTCAGCCTTTTCATTTATGCTGCTATAGCACACTACATGCCGAAAAAGCAACATACAGTAGGAATTGCGATGACTCCAGCCCTTAGTACATGCGGGTACGTCAGCTAGAATGGAGGAATACGTACCATGTGTGCGCATACGTAGGCGAGGATGTCAAATGATAGGATAGATCGATAAGAGTAGGGAATATACAGACATTACATCAACCAGCACAGGACCAAGATAACAGAAGATCGTTTGCGAAAACCTTCACACAGACGATAACGCGGGCTTTTTTACAACCCTCTGTTAAGGTGACATCAGGCTTGGCCAATATTGTGTGCTTTTATGCACGTTCGTTAGTACACGGTTTCAAGTTCTTTCATTTATTATAATTCAAATGCTAATTGATCCAATAAATGTTCAAGTATTATACTCGAACATTTTCTCGCGTACCGCAGAACACCCATTAACCAAATTGAAATTGAAGTTGCAAAAGCTTCACATAGCGCTAAGTGCGCGGCAAAGCTAGCATCCAGGTCCTCTTCTGCTGTAAACTATAAGGCACACCAGTCGGTCGGTCAGTCGGTTAGCTATTTAGTTAGCTAGTTGTTCACTTATTCAGAAAGTAAGTACCTGACTAGCTTTCCGCAGTCGTTTTAAAATGTCGAAGCTTCATCCATCATTGCGCACTGCTCGGTCATTCGTCGGAGAAATAACACTTGTGAAAATAGAGTCAATTCTGCCATCGTGTAGGTGAAGCCCAATTACGCATGAAAGATTCACCGCTTACAACTCGCTTGCCGTTGAAATAAGCGAGCAGTAAAATACAACATTTGACCGGAAATGACTAGAAGTGGGCCTACTGCAACATCCTCCACGCATATTTCGCGAAGCTTCGCTCGCCGAAAAGCCTTTCGTGCAGCCGTTAATAGGCTCGACACGTGATACCTACCTTCTTGCAGGTTAAATTCAAGCCCTGACACAAAACGCCGCCGTCAATAGACAGAGTTCAGCGGGGCCGCATGTCTAAAAGAGCGACAGACTCGTGTTGCTGTGCCCAGGTTTGCGCTTCGGAGCGTCCTGTGTTACCCACCGAAGCACGTGTTAAGGTACACGTTTAAAAAGCCGGTATATAAACGTCGCGTAGAGGGACAGGCGGGTAACCGTTCCTGTGCCACGCTTCAGAGGACATTGCACGAAGTTCGGAGTGACACCCGCTGTCAATTTCGCTGAGCTTCACTCCATGGCATCGACGTTCCGTGCAACGACGCTCGAAATTCAGCAGTTTAGGTGGCTGAGAGTTTTCAACGCTGATTGCGTCTCCAAACTTCCTATTATACGCATCCTGCCATCGCGTGGCGACAATTTACCAGTGGCTTTTGCAAACGGGTGGTACAAGCGGGTGGGTGGACTTGCGGGGCCAATCTCTGCCAATCGGCGCAAATTGGGTGTTGCACGTCGTAATAACAGGTATACACTGTGTATTTCAGAATAGGTCCTACAGAATTTTTAGAAATCGTCCACGTCAGATGGCACAATTCTACTCCCTGAGCAGACTCGCTCGGAGAGGCAGACATTCTTCTAATACGAAGTCAAAGTGCATAATTTAATTAACGAATAAATTAGAACTAAGCAACCTTAGCAATTTATTTTGCTGTACATATTGAAATTTACAAGTTGTGGCCGGCAAGTCTGAAAGGCATTTCTACTCGGAACGAATTCTGATGACGACACCAGTTTAGCGATAAACATGTCCATACAAAGTGTGCGACGAAATGCATTAGCGTTCCAGCTTTTTTTTTTTTTCCTGCAATGCGTGAATAGGCGTCTAGTAAAAAAAAAAATACGTGGAACGGCGATGCATTTCACAACAATTTTGACCGTGGCTATCGCCATATTAGCACTAAATTTAAAACTTGTTTCATTTGAATGTGCTTTGAGGGTTCACTGACTTCAGCTCATGAACTGCAGTATGCGCCCTAAAGTATAACTAGCTAAAAAATGTGCCTTGTGAAATTCTGTTAATTACTTAGTTATGCATTACCTCTTGTTTTGCGCAAGTAATGTCCGCCTCTACGAGCAATCGAGCTCAAGGATTAAAACTGCATTATCTGCCAAAGGTGGTTATTTTTCTATTTTGTATTGTTTAACGTGTAGTATGGGCGTATTATAGTGACCTTCAACGTGTAATTTACACCGACTGGCACCGACTGGTGCAGAAAATAGAACAGCCACCCGTTTGCGCAAGCTGTGATAAGTTTTCGTGGCGTGATGACAGGATACGTGTTACGAAGCATGCAGGTGCAAGCAAGTGTTAAAAACTTTCAGTAATTTTACCGTCAAGTCTAGAGCATCATTCCTGACGTTGATGCTATATGGAGTGGGGCTTAGCGAAGTCGACCGGGCTTTGCAAAGTTCGCTGAAGATTAGCACGAGAACGGCTGTCGGCCTCCCCTCTCCGGGACATCTATATTCAGGTTTATTTTTCGTGGAGAGTATTGGCCGCTCGAAACACGAACTGGCAAAGGAAGAAGCACAGAAAGCTTCGCTTTAATAAACAACGGGCAACGAACTATCCGAAAATGAGGAAAAAGCATGAAGCCCTCGTCTCTTTCTTTTTTTTTTTAGTAATTCAAGTGCGCAGTATTACGCTGACTTACTTTATGCTGCTACAAGCTTTTTTTTTTGTATATTCAAAACTGCGCGTTCTTTTGTGAACGGCTTCAGCGCTACTTTAAAATTGCTACATTGCTAAATATACGTATGCGAGAGCGACTGTAATGTACGGGTGTATTTGTTAACTGCTGTGCACGGCGGAATGTCTGCTGATACTCATTTAGTTTTTCGTTTAAGCCCCGTCCTGGAGGTTATGCATATTTCTTACCGCCTTACGTGGCCTATATACTTCTGTCTGAGCTTGACGATACAGCCATTTTTTTTGCTTTCCACTGCGGTTCACTCTGTTTTCTTTTGTACAATCTGGCAAATTTTATGTAGATTCTTGGGTGCCGATTGGACTACCTCAACATCACGCTTTGCAGCTATAGTTTCTAAGCCGTGCGATAAACAAACGGTATGTATGTGCGGTCTGGAGGTTGCGTTTTCTTATCTACCACACACTTCAGCTTTCTTTTTTTAGGTCAGTAGGACACCGCCCCTCAATAGTATAAGTAACAACTAAATGGAAGGGCAGGTTTAGGAATCACCATAGTCACCAGATCTCAAATTTTAAGCTTGCTGAGCAAAAGTAGTGGAAACAGCGTGAAATTTTCATCTTGAAAGGACATACCGCAAGCATGACGTCATAATGCCATTATTTACAACTTTTTAGTTGTAAATAATGTTTTGTTCAAGGGCGCGGATCTGGTCGTGACTAGATCCGCGCCCTTGAAAAAGCTGCCTCTGAGTAAATGAAACGTATCTCGAAGGCAATGGATTTTCGGGTTGCATACGCCGGAAAGGAGTGCACAGTCATAAATACGTCATGGCCGCCATACTTAAGACACCGCTTCTGCGTTAACACATTCTATTACGCGATATGTTTACTTTATAGACAACTATGGGTCAACTTCTTATATAATTCTTTCATTCCGTGGTATGTTGCTTTATTACACAGAACTTAGGTTCGCTCCCTGACACTACTTAGTAGGTCAGTTAAACCATACTATCCGGCTCACCGCACGAATAAATTCGCAGACGGATTATACAATTACGCTTTGCATTAATATCACGCATATTCAATGCAACACAGAAATCTACGTAACACCACGCATCTTTGAGCTAGGTAGCAGCGGCTGCGAATGACACGCGTACATTCTCGTCGCCTGTATGAAGGTGACGCATGATGCTCGTCGGGGAAACAGTCGTGATGAGGAGGTGCACGCACATAGGCGGTTACAACACAAGCGAAAATTTATTTATTTATTTATTTATTTATTTATTTATTTATTTATTTATTTATTTATTTATTAACAGCGGCACATACAAATTCAGCGGGACGGCCCGCGGATGGAACCAAGCCCAGTGATCCAAGAATGGTGGCGGCCCACACGTGAAAAACATGGGAAAAGTTAAAGAAGCCGTTGAATATGATGCGCTGTTTCATTCAGAGGTTTGTGCACGTTTTAGAGATGCCCATGGGCTGATATAATGTGCACAGCTTTTATGTCTGTTGCATTGTTTTGTTACGCAGAAAAGAAGTGCGCCCACTGTCGCTACCTTGTCCGTCAACATTCATTGCTACAAGAGTCATGTATTAGGTAAGCAGCGTACGTACTTACATACGCCAATCCCCGGGAAGCAGGTGAAGAAAGCTTTACTTTAGAGGAGATAGTGGGTGCAATTGCAGAACTGCGCAGATTCATCGGTGCGCAACGTCTTGGTGACGACATGGGCAATTTAGAGGGTCACCTATACCCTTTCCTTCAAAGCTTTGGGAGGGGGGTAAGAAATGAATATTTGGCACACGTCGCTTCGGAATAAATTTTCAAGGCTTGAAATAAGCAATAACGCCTTCGAACTAAACTTCAGCTTGCTTGAGCGGTGGGGTCCCTACTATTATATCATTTCTTCGCCAGGCCAGACACGAAAATGAAAAAGGCGAATAAACAGCATTGCTACTCATAATGCAGTCGCTTAATTAGTAACGTTCCTTTAGAAGATATCATAGACGTTATAGCCGTACCCTCTAAGTGGATTTCAACAATTTGGTGCGCGAGTACACGGTCAATTCAGGTCATGTGTTCGTTCCGCGAAGAAAGACAGACGGAAAGGTCCCCCATCCCAAGAGAGCAACGCTGCTACCAGTAGCGCATTCCGTGGAAAGACGGCATGTTTCCATCCAGTGTTTCGTGCTGATGACAGACCACCAAGCACTGTGTTACCCACGCCTCTCAGTTTGTGGTACGTGACTGCACGTATTCACGAAGCGAGCCTCGAAGCGCGTTCTCCAGCTCAAGCGAGTCCATGTGCTACTATAAAAACAACCGGCATTAAATACCTAGCGCTCCACCCACACGTTCCATATTACAAGGCGACTCCGTTACCCATACAATTTAATGATACAGCACTAGATTGAAAGCGACACGCAGCCCGTGCAAGCCAATTAAAAACGTGACCATGCGAACGCACGTGACTCCACGCCGTGCCTCCCTTTATGTGATAGCATCCTCTACGGTAGCCTCAATCACAGCTGTAGACGGCCCCTAACGTTACAGGTTGGAGCACGACAAACACAAAACGTGGCGCGTAGATCACGTGGTGGCAATCGTGCCGGCAAAGTATCAAACGCATGGGGCAATGACAGCAGAAATTTCAAAGAAAATCTCGCGCTCTTCCTCGCAGGAGCCCAGCTTCCAACCAGAGAGTCAAGGTCAAATGCACAAATTTATATACGTCAGATAAACTGACTGCAATGTCACCGATTCGGTGACATTGCAGGCAGTGACGTCGCAGTAAGTACCTGCAAGGTCACCTTGCATCCAAAACGGAATGCACAATCCCACTATGGTGGTACACCGTGATACCACCACTGGAGGTGCGTCGCGAAACAAAATGGAAAAAGAAAAAAAAAATATATGCGGGTCCCACGCATTGTGGGAATCGATGTAGGCGAAGATTTGTATGTTGTTTGTGTTGATTGACGATGATTAGCGGTGATGTTGATGGCGAATGTGCAATTTCTTCAGCGTTCAGGTCAATACGAGAGTGGTGAGTTGATGTCAAACCTTGCGTGCATCACTGCTCACTGATGTTTGTCTGTGCAGTCCACAGAACACACAAGGAGACTTGTTTGCTTTAGGCGTTCCGCGTGATGCTTCTTTCGGGCGTGTGTGTCCTCCACGCTGAGTGCGCACTTGGAGCCATTTCGATGGCGCGTGTTTACATGCTCCTTCCGCATACGTGGACAACACGCTGTTGAGACGCTAAAGTTAGTGCATATGGCTCCCTGCGGGAGCCATATACATTAATTTTGTGAATAACTCCAAGCGCTCTCTTCAGGTTACGGATGATTGTAATATTTACACTACGACAGCACACCACCTGCATTTTTGTCGTATAGGAAAGCAAGCACAGCACGTGCTATACGCACAAACTGTGAGACGCTGCCGCGTGGGCGCCGTCCGGGATGCGCGGAGGCGAGCGCCATCTGGTAGCGTTGCAAAAACCCAGCGGCTCGCGCGAGCAAGACTGCAGCAGCTGCGCCAGGATAATCGGGAGAAGAGGCAAAGAAAGCTTCGTTTTAAAGAAAGGATTGGGGCTCGTGACGCACACGTGACGTCGTCACTTGGTCACCGTGACGTCGTCACGGCATGGGAGAAAGGAAAGAAAACTTTATTTGGTCCTGCACGTAGTGATAAATAACCACTAAGCGGGCCGCTCCCACGTCGGGACCGGAAGGCCAAGCCTCACGGCCACGTCGTAAGCCTGCCGGCATGGGAGAGCGCACGAAAAAAATGTCGCTTTCAGACGACAATCAAGACAAATCGTGAAAGAATCTCTGCTGGCGTTTAAGGACGCTGCTGTGGCAGCATGACGTCGTATAATTTCAATTCCTCACATTTTATCCAAGAACGAAACAATCTGAAGAGGTCTCGCACTAAACCTCTTCTCAAGCGGCACCTTACAAATTCCAGAACTCAACCAATATTGACAATGGGGCCTCGCGAGAAACCCTCTAAGCGCGGACTCAAACGCCAGAGTGCACTTCATAGCTTCCACTACAAAGCACCAAGTTGCTGTGCGTAGCACAGCAACCACGTATGGGGAGCATTCTCTCACGAGGTACGAGGCTTGCAACCGAGTAGTCAATGTATTCGCATCTGTATATGTAACGAAGCATACTGTGCTATTATCTCCTAAGGATTCTGTAAAAAAAAATAATTTCACTAGAACGCGATGTAGTAGCTCGGCTGCATCTTGCACCGGATCGTCTGCCCACCCGCTTTTCTTTTTTCCTTTTTTTTACATTCCTGTGGTGTCCTGCTTTTCACGAACTATTTATATGTACTTGTCTATCAAGTAAGCTAGCCTGTTTACGCGATGTATATTAGCAGGGCGCGTGGGTAATGTGAAGCCAAGAGCCAGGCGCAGTGATTCATGTCTGTCTGTTTTGTTATTCTCTAGGCTGACGATTACTGCACAGATAATTTAGTTGCTGTTTCTCGCTCTACTACTACTCACTGAATTGTACAAGTGCGAAATAGTAGCGAGAAAACATCAGTCAGATGACCCGGGCAATAATCTATACCTACAGAACAACAAGTTAAAATTAGAAGAGATTTATTTATTTATTTATTTATTTATTTATTTATTTATTTATTTATTTATTTATTTATTTATTTATTTATTTATTTATTTATTTATTTTTACCCTCAGGGCCGAAGCATTACAGAGGGGAGTGGGTAGAGAATAAACACAGTGCATAGTAACATAATAATAACAAGATAATAATAACATAATAATAACAAGATGTGTGCTAATGCATCACGTCTCTTGTTATCTGACAAAGAAATGGCACGCTAGTCCACAAACCTGTGGCTACGAGCATTTTTCGCGCGCATGCACCATTCTGTATGACCACGTTTTCATGTTTTTTCGCCTTTGACGAAACGTTCCAGCGTGTTTTCAGTATTTGTCTCTTGCAACAATTAATAAGTTGCCATTCAGCGTATCATTATTTTATGTGTGATGAGTTTGTCGGTATTAACACTGTCGGTATTAACGCAACAGAAGGAACAGACTAGAGAGTCAATAAAATAATTATGAGCATTCCACTCTGTTAAGGTGAATGACCAGCGAAGGTGTTGAGCACACGACACAGAGGTGACAAAGAATTTTGAACAAGGATACGAACTAGGCCTTTCCATCGTCCGCGAACAACCCGCGAACTAGCTCGTTGGCACCCATCGGCGCAACCGCGCGGACGCGCTCGTGCCACTGCTCACGCCTTCGTCGTCGTCGTCTCCTTCCACCACTGGCTTCGTTGTTGCTCATTGCTTAAGAGGGTATGAACCATTCATTGGCAAGAGCAAACTATCGTCATCATCATCATCATCATCATCTACAACTATGATCATCGAGCATCGTCGTCTTCTTACATAGCTGGCTCCGTTGTCGCTCATCACTCCAGCATAAAATTTCATTTCTCTTCTGTCATCGCAATGGCAAGGTCGCGTTAAAACTTTTCAAGCAAAGCTTGTAATGGCCAACAAGTTTCGGTGGCAATATGGTCATGCAAAAACCCACTTACTCCCAGAGCAGAGCAACTGCGGGGAAGGGTGGTTTGATGAGTTGACAGCTATGCCGACGCTCCGATTCCAGCTGCATAGGCGCGCGCTCACGCAACGCGCAACCAGTCAGAACCGTTTCGTTTACGCCGGGGAGCGAAACGGCAAGAAATGGTGTCGCGGGCTGCGCCAGCTTCGTTTCTGTTCAGTTCATTCTCGGAAAACGGATGGGAAGGCCACGCGTTGTGCGTTCCACGAACGGCGGCGAGAACTCGCCCGTGAGAGGGCTTAACGTCGGCGCGCCGATCCAGCTGATAAGGCCTAAATATAGTCTGACGTAGCGCGAGCGAGCGCACACGTGACGTCAAGTTGGCGAGAGCAGCGTCTATACTTCAACCGATGGTTCGACGCACTGGCGCTGCCAACGTAACCGGAGGCTGCCAACGCACCCCGACGCTCTTCGGCCGCGGACAACGTCGTACTATAAACGTGCCTTTAGAGCCGCCCGAGCTCAGGCAACCCGACAGAAACGAGAAGATACCGAGCTGAGAGAGCGGGAGACCGAAGCAATGCGGCACCATTACCTGTGGGTTACTTAACTGTGACGAAGGTCAGGTGCGCGCAGAACAAGCTTCACTTACCCCTATTTTCCGGTAGGAGAAGGGTTGGTCATTTTATTTTTATTTGCGGGCATTGCTTAAGGGGCTTTTAACCATTCATTGTCTTACGTGACGCACGCATTTAATAACATAGGTGATACGATAATTTGTGTGCATACCTATCGCCACGATGACCACCGATCAGGACAATAAATATATTTGTACCTTTGCTCAAAATTCTATGTCACCTCTGTGTCATGTGCTAAACAACTTTTCTAGTCATCCACCTCTACAGAATGGAATGGCTCATTATTTTTTCATTGAGTATGCGCCGATCTTCAATGAACATTTTGGCGTCAGTTTAGGTCACTTGTAACAATAGGGCACGTGTCAGTACTCGTTGCCTGTCATCGAATAGCTCGCTTCCTAGTACGCTTTCTAGCATTGAATATATATGGCACTGGGCGCAGCTGTCACTGGTTGTGTGCCACTGGGCAAGTACCAGTGGGTAATGTGCCACTTGGTATGTGCCACGCTGCATAATAATCATCATAGCATTTAAAACATATCATCCCCAATTAGACACCCATAATTAGATAGAATACTGATCGCGTTAATGTCGCCAGTCATACGCCACCAACGTTTTTCTGGTTAAGGCTTGAAAGGGCTTGGATAAGTTTGGACGATGGGTGAGTCCGGGCTCCGGTTGGCTGTTTCCACGCAGACTGGCGTGGAACAGGGGCTGGATGTGGAATTTCCGATGTACTGCTTGTGGAGGTCCTGCAGGTGCTCGATATCCATACCTGGGCATCCCGCTTCATGACGTGCCGGTTTTCGGTCTTATCTTTGGTGGTGTTGCTGAATCGTCGGAGTAGCGCCCACTTCTTGACCATGGCGAGCGCGCCCTGGAGTTTATCGTCGAGATTTCTCCAGTTTTGCCTCGTTATTGCTTCATACTTCTCGGCAGCTTCTGTGAGTGCGGCAGTACGGAGTTTGATGCACCGGTGTGCTTTTGTCCCCACCATCGTCTCACGAAACTGTGACAACCTCCTAGAGATGGAGCAGGAACGGACTGTACTGCAGGATGATCAGTAGTCAGTTCAATACGCTTGGAGGCAAACTGTGGGAACAGGCGGAACAAGTGACCGCGACAGCGATCAGCCTATTCTTATTGCGTGCTTGCCGCCAGTGTCACATCACAAAACCTGCCGTCCCTGCATGGGCTGCGCCCACATATGGTTATGGAGTCGAGATTGTATATGTACGCTTGATTTAAACGCAGTGACAAGTGTAAAAAATCTGGGGCCGACTTCACAAAGCTTTTAGTTCGTAAAAGGTACCCGCGCCTTTTGCTAACCACCTTCGCTAATATTGTGTCCAGCATCACGATTGGCTCAAATGTCATCTTACGAAAAAATTCTTCCGTAAGATCTCTTTGCGAATACGGGCCTGATCTATCGACCAGCTTTTGCAGCGCTTGTAGGCGGCAGCCATCTTTTGTCGGGGACTGCGGGAACTAGCGGAAACAACGGCCGAGGTCGCACTTTGTCTGCTCGTATTGCATGCTACCCGCCAGCGTTCGCTCATCATGGTTTTGTCGTCATGCCATTAAGAAGGAAGGAAGGAAATCAACTTTATTCAAGGTCCTGCAGACCACGAGAGCTTTGGGCTCTCATGAGTGGGCGTCTCCCACGACGGAACCGGGAGGTTGAGTTTCCTGGCGGCGTTGTGGACCTGCTGGACGGCCCAGAGGTGGGGGGCGAGCTCTTCGCTCCAGATCGCTTTTTCAGACTTGTGCTTGTCCGGTTCGGAGTTTATGTGAGCTTGCGAGCATGGCCAGAGTAAATGATATACGTTAAGCCATTAGAGTGCGTATCTAATGGAGTATTTCAGTATCATGTCATCGGCATTGCAATAATAGAAGTTGTGCGTTCTCGTTTATTTATTTACTTTTCCATTCCCTGTCCCAATGCACGCCACGGCAACCTTCCTTATTTCTCCTGTGCAAGGTAGCAGGTTACATCGCACTAGCTCAGGCAAACCCTCTCCGTGCCTGTTTTGATCATCTCTATCTCTCTCTCCCTCTCTCTCTCTCTCTCGAACCCACCGTGGTGGCTTAGCGGCTGTGGTGTTGCGCTGCCAAGCCCGAGGTCGCGGGATCTAATCCCGGCCGCGGCGGCGGCCGGCTTCAATGCAAGAACCGCCATGTCCCGTGCATTTGAGGCATGTTAAGGAGCCTCAAATGGTCAAAATTAATCCGGAGTCCCACACTACGTCGGGCCGCATAATCAAATTGTGGTTTTGGCACGTAACACGCCATAATTCATTCATTCTCTCTTTCTGTCTCTCTCTCTCTTAGTCTGCTGATATCAGCCTAAGGCAGACGTCATTTGATAAGGGATGATGGCGCATGCCTTGTTATTGCATGTTACGAGTAATTTCTGCTGGTATTCTGAATGGGCGTTAACTTTAACGGTGGTACGTACCGTAGATAGGCGAGTGCTGGTTTTATTGTGACCGTGAAATGTCGAAAGTGCAAATAAGTGCAACTCAACAAGCATTTGCTTCACAAGCATCTTCGTATATGCTTGATCACAGGTGGTGCACTGCTTATCACCTTAACAGATGTACAAGGAAACACAATATTAAACGAAATGATCACTCTATAGTTTTAGCACGAAGAAGAACGTGGACTCGGTGATTTTTACTAGTATAGAGTCAAACAATAACCTTGGTATCACCGTCTTAAAAGTTGGTATGATAAAAAATTGGATAATCCAGGGTAAAGTGGCCTCAGGCAGGTTGGCGGTCTGTGACAAAGACAGGTCCCGCTATCGAAACGTCGGCCGCCATGCCTGAGGTGTTTTAACCTGATTCATTCAATTCTTTAACACGTAGTGCGTTTTCATTTTCCGGCTTTTATCTTGACTCTGGACGTCTATCATGGAAAATTGATAGACAAAGGTAACGCACCACTTACCAAGAGAATACCTAGGGCGCAGAGAAACGATAGCACGTCGAGCAGTGCGCGGCACAGGATTATAAGAACACATTATCCGTTACCGAAACAAAATAGTGGCTGTCGAAAATAAACGGTTCTACACAGGACACACTATAAAACTGATATCCCTGCGCGCGAAATCATCGCCTGCGCCGACCAATGACTCTCCTCCCTCTCTCCTCCAATATCTCTGTAGCGCGAGGACTCGAAAAAGAAAGATAACAGTGAGAGGAACGAGAGAAAGTGCGCGAGAGGCAGCGCGTTCTTCTTTCCTTTCCTCTCGTTCCTCTCCCTGTTATCATTTATATTCGAGCCTTTGAGCTGCGAAGATCCTGTTAAGCAAACACAAACTCGCCCAAGAAGAAGTTATTCTCTCCTCCAAAGTCCACGCGATTTTGTTTTCATTACTCTCGAAGGAGGCGAAATGGCTCTTCTGTGCAGGGTGCCGTCCACAACATACTTTGGCATAGCCGCGTTGTGTTCACCCGTGTCTACGCCTGCGTGTGGGTGAATACACCTGTGCTCTCTTTACGGTTTAGTCAACAACCGAAAACTTGAACGGAGCTTAGAAGTGAAAAATTCACTGATGCGTAAATGATGTTTGCGGAACTGACGGCATCCGCGCTGATCACCCGCCAACTTTCTTCGTCCTCTCTAAAGCCGTCCTATCTATTCCCTGCTCTCACACGAAAGCGTAAAAAGCGAAAAGGTTTCACGGAACAAATCAGATTTCGCTTTGCGATGTTCAATCTTCCGGTCCCGCATTCCTTTTGCGTCGTGTTTGCCTTATTGCACTTCGGTGCAGCGGCAAAGAGGTAGAACGGGACAATGAGGAAACGGACTGGGATCTTCCCTGAACAGCTGTCGGACCGTTGATCCGTCGAGATTTATTTCCGAATCCGGGCTCAGCTCATGCGTCTTCTTCTCGCGTCTCGGTTCGATCCTTCCGATGGCAGTCGTAAATGATGGCTTTCAGCCGGGCCGCCGAGCACATGGCTCCCTCCATGCCGCGACTGTTTGGCTACCGAGCCAAACTATTCCATTATATGTCCCGCTAGTAGGTCGTCCAAAGACGATTTGGATTCCACATTGTATTTTGAACGTTCTCAGCGCTGATGTCGTTTAATCTTTTCCTGATTTATGGAACGTCTGCACGACCTTGAGTACCACCCGACGACTGTGCGACGCGTGTCTCGTTCTCGCATTGTTTTATGGAGTGTCCAGTGATTTCTTTTTGTTGATAAGCACCTTCTTACAGAGAAGTTGTTAATGCGACTAGAAGTGCTCGAAAACTCTTTATCCCAATTTTCACGGTTTTCTGAAAAAAAAAAGATAGACCACTCACTATGTTTATATTTTGTAGAAATATGGGTAATGTTAGGGGCAACACGCGCACAAAATTGGAACTGGGTGTGTGCCAATTAGGGGTTAAGTAAATATTGCTAAACCCCCGGCACGGAACCGTGGCGCAGATCATGCGTCACGATCTGGAGGCCCTGGCTCCCAGCACTCACGGTCCACGGACGCGCGACAACTTAAACCCCTCGCTCATTCAAACCATCGTTAACCAAGATATTGCGAACATGAACATTCAGCCTGCCGTTGGCCAGCGATCCGTCCCTACCGCTCCAGTCATTGCCGCTGGTGGGGAAGCGACCGTCGTGGTGACAGCCCCACTTGCCGTGTCTAAGTCAGCATTCGCACAAGGATGGCACACCAAACGAACACTCATCACACTTCAGCGCCTTCAGTTCCTTGTCGGGTAATGCGGTGCACTTCACGCGTGCACGAATTTTACACACATCTCATCTGAAAAATTGTTGCTTCTCGAAGGAAGGTCACGAGCACAGAACGTTGCAGTCCTTAATGGGCGCCATCTTGCAAAAAATTATTATTATTATTATTATTATTATTATTATTATTATTATTATTATTATTATTATTATTATTATTATTATTATTATTATTATTATTAACCCATTCCCCTCCTCTAGTCGGTCGAATACTAGGTGACCAACGTCCGCAGTCACGATCGCCGTCGTCGATTGTGTTGTTCTATTACATGAGTCAACTTGTAATTTGTATTTCCATCTTGCCTTGTTTCATCACAATTTGTGTACGTTACATTGTACGCAGGGAAGTGTAATTTTCAACCGTGACTATGTATAATATGCCTTTTTCTTTGTTATTGTAACTGCTCAGTGTATGGGGGGCCTGAGGCTCCGTTAAGCTGTCATTCATGGCGGGTTTTACTGCAGGACTCCTGTGTCGTGTATTCTTATGGGACACAAATAAATACATTATTATTTCATTATTATTAGAAGCAAACCTGAATCGAAATCTTGGATTGCGTGAAAGGCACAAAACCGATGCGCCATGACGTTGGACGCACAGTCCTTGCTGAAAAAAGAACCGAATCCGTGAGTTGCGCCAGTGCATGGCAAGTGCCCGCTTCGTCGTCTTTTCATCGGGCGAGGAGGAGAGGGCACGCCGTGAGCCTTTCCTCCTCTTTTCTTCGTGCGAGCCGCGGCGCGGCGCTGCTGGAATGTGTTGCCTAGTGTTCCTGTACATGCTCCCGCAGGGAGCTCCCTGCGGGAGCATATACAGGAACACTAGTGTTGCCTAAAGCCCCTTGAAATTATCAAGGGGCTTTAGTGTTGCCGTCGCGTGCTGCGGCACGATTTGGAGATGTTTGATCTCGTTCTCCGAGAAATTCACGTGATGTCAGTTCATACAAGGTAGTCGGGAAACCACTGTGGAGCCTTTCAGGGCAGCAGTAACTATGCAGCACGCGGAAATTTCGCTTAGTTGCGCAAGAAATGCGACTTAAATCATGAGCCGTGGTGCGCGTAGGTGTTATGCACTATTTTCACTGCGTTCGTTTCCACTCGACGAAGAGCGGCGTCATCTGTGAAGTGGAAGATCTTCTCACCATCTAATCGCTTGGCTAGGGAACTGATACTGAAGATTTCTCACGTAAGGCCAACCCAATGTAACCCCGAACCATCGAAGCGCCAATCATTACAAAATATTTGCATCAGCCGCCGGCATCGTTCTCACGCATTTGAAGTCTAACGCACTTTAACTCAATATGCCATGCCTAACTTAGCCTCCCGTACGAGGCCGATCACGTGGCTTAAAGCAGCGATCACTGCGGTTGGTAAATCAGCATGATACAAATAGGCGTTCTGCTTCGGCATTGCCTTTTGACTTCTAAAACCGTAATATCCAAAGGTGATAGCATAAAAATAAATACCACGGTTATTTTTGTGAAGAGTTTGTAAAACGGGTTAGTGCGTCGTATGATGGGACGAACAAAATGAAAGAAAAAGATCTCTTTTATACGTCTTGCGGCGTTTAAAGTCCGAATCACGTACGCATGTTTAGAGCGGCCAGTCGGACAATCTGGTCGCCATCTTTCGTGAAAAAAAAAGCACGGGCTACGCATGGTCACACCGCATGCTCGACTCATGGGCTATATAGAACAAACCGATCTATAACCCGGCATCTACCATTGCTTCGAACTCTCGAGCAGTCCGCAGTCGACCGTTCGACCAATCGACAAGTGTGATTCCCGGTTTACGGTAAGCAATTATCACTAACGAAAACCATTTCATTCGTGGGCGGAAGCCGCATCCAACAAAGAAGGTAGTCGTGCAATGTATCTACAGACAATGGCTTGAACGCTTACCGAAGTAAACAGCAGGACTTATTTTCCGTAGCAGAACGGTGCCCACGCTGTTACGATCGTCGCGTCTGTTTCCTTAACTACTCATTTCCCTTAAACTCTAGCGTAGAATTACACTGAGAATGTTGCAGTAAGACCACAGTTGCGGAACAACGTTTTATAGAAATGCACAACTGACCTCCGAGGCTGATGGTAGACTCCAACTTGCGTGCACACGTCGCGCTGGGTGCCCCGTCCGCCTCGATGTCACCAGAGACTCCGGCCATGCAGACTTAGATCACTTCAGCACGTTTCTCAGAGCAGTGTCCCACGTGGATTGCGCTACGTCACACTAAACAGACCACCGCAAGTGCGAAAACAACCACCCCGAACCCTTGGCCAGCGTATACCTGCCATACAACACCGAGCGTTCGCCCAAGCTAGTATGCCAACTGCCCATAGATGGCGTCACTGCCTACGCAGTATGATGACGCTCTTGAAAAAAAAAGTATGTGTTTGATTGATTGATTGATTGATTGATTGATTGATTGATTGATTGATTGATTGATTGATTGATTGATTGATTGATTGATTGATTGATTGATTGATTGATTGATTGATTTGTAGCCATATGACGCTCGGCTGCTGAGAGCGAGGGTACGAGTTGGATTCACGGCCCCGGCAGCCGCATTACGATGTGCGAGAAATGCAAAAAATACTGTTGCACTTAGATGTTGGTACGCGTTTAAGAACCCCAAATAGTTCAAATAAATCTGAAGAAAGCGCCGCCGCGCCGTCCCTCATAGTCCACTGCGCAGTTTCAGGCCGTTAAAAGTCGCAGTTCAATTGAGCGAGCGACTTGAGCAACCCAAAGAAGGAAACACCAAGCACACAGTTCTAAAGACTGCGAACAGTGGCAACGACTGCGCATTTCTACACACTTATAAATTGCAGATAAGCAACGGTGGAGTCGATGCTTAAAGGGCCCCTGAACCACTTTTTTATCGAAGTGTAGAAAGGCATTTGGAGTCGAAATAGGCTATTTCAAAACTACCTTGCCACAAGAAAGTTCTTCAGTGCGTTCAGCAGAAGCGGAGTTATTGGCACTCAAACAGGGCCTCCGCTGTGCTCCCGTTCCTTCTTCGATGCCTTGCACTGCGAAGGCTACGGCTTAGTGGGGCGCAGTTCAAATTTCATTTTGAATGTTACCATAGACGCCACTATTTCCGCCTTTGGTGCCTACGACGCGCTAAACATAAGCTAAACGCGGTTGTCCACAGCGAGCTGCATATTCTAAGCACTACAGAGCCGATGTGTGCGTAGCCAGCGGACTCGTAGCGGCACCCCGCGGCCATCGCGGTATCTACGCCATGTAGCCGACCACAGCTTGATTTCAGCTATCGGCCAATAACAGCCGTCAAATGGAATGATGAAATAAAGCCTCCGATGACGAAATAAAGCGTCCAGAAGAGAGTGAGGACATGGCCTTCTGTTGAAAAGAGAGCGTTTGAGAGAAAGGCAACTTCGCGATCCTCTTGCAAGCTCCACGCGCCGCGTACGACAGTAAAACTTGGCTGAGTGGTTCACAGCAGCGTATGCTACCCACGGACTGTGTTATTTCACCAAGCCTGAGGGGTGCTTCGGGGCCCTTTCCACAGAACGCACGTTTCACATTCCCATTCACCGTGTTGTCAATTTCTTTCAAAAAATTTTTTTTCTGCCTTTGTCTCTTTGCTAATTGAGCGCATATTTAATGGTAGCGCTCAGATACGAAACTTAATCCTAGGGCATGCACAGCAACATTTCGAGATTCAAAGCCTGCCGCGTTTTCCTGAGAACATCAGAAGACACGACGCCGCAGGCGAAAGCTGTACGCATGGTGTCCTGCCTTCCGATTTTTTGTGTCTATTTTATTTGTGCCACGATTACTTTCTTAAAATAATCATTGCCAGAGGGCGTTTGTGGCGGAAGTCTAGATTGATGAGGTCGAAGTCTAACCAACATACTACTATATGCGTAAGCGTTTGGAGGCGGAAGAAGAAAAAATAAATCCTACGCTATCCGCCGTCCCTTTATTTCTCGTATCGCTCCAATGGCCAGGTTAACATCGGTGAAGTCTGGGGTCGGGTGTCCCGGTAATAAATTTTGCACAAAACTCCGGTGCCGCCTTCGGCTGCCTATACTGGAAACCCACGTTCGGGAGCGACTCGCGCAATGCCATCGACCGGGACTACATCGGGCGGCGTGACTCGGCAAACAATGGCTGAGAATAGAAAGCGGCACAGAGCGCACGACAGTGCGCCGTTTTCGCTCGAATCTTATTCACTGCATTGGCGCGTCTCGGCCAACAGCTGTCAGCGAATTGACCCCCGGTCGATTTCTCCTCTTCGCGGTGGCGTCGCTTTTCTCGCGGTCTTTTTCCACCGCTCTGGGCAGCTGGCACGATCGAATGCGGCATTCGGTCGCCCGAGCGATTTACTATACCGACCGGTTTCCGCTGTGGCGTGAGAGTTCGCGAGCGACCTATAGATTCTGCGCAAACAAAGAAAAAAAAAAGAATTTCTAATCGGAGCGCAACTTCCATCGCACTGATTGTGAAATACATTTTTTGCATCGTTTTCTTGTGTGAGGCTCGGGAGAGAATCCTTTATTCTCAGATTTCGTCGCATTGTACACGTGCTCGCTGTGCCCTTTCTTGGTCGCCTTTAATATTCGTAGAGTGCTTGTTATCAAAGTGTAATACGTATTCATTTTGCTGATAATGCTACACGTACGCATTACGAACAAGTCAGGTAAAAAAAATTACCATATAGTTTCATACATTTTTTTTTATCTTGTAGAGTAACTCTGACCACAGAAATCTCCGAACTCCCACAACAGAAGCCTTGATTCTGGAATGTCCTTTTTGTCCCTTTCCTCGTCGTTCCTTTGAATATCTGCCTCCACAAGATCACCAACTGATGCTATAGTGTGAACTTATGCTTGCTTATTACCAGGCCTAGCTTTCTGCGTCGTGCGCAACGGTCGTGATACTTTGGTTGGTATATAACGTGATGTCGGTCATTAATCCTGTATTGGTTTATTCACGTAACAAGGTGCGCATTCGTAGCACCGGGATTTAATTTGAAGGAGCATGCTCCAATTTCGAAACCAAGGTCGTAGAAGCAGTAACTCCATGCCTGCTTAGCAGAAATCCTAATGCAGGCACCACTTTCGCGATAGTTGTGCCCGAAATCTCGTAGAAGTTGGTCTGTCTTTTTCAGTTAATATTGTCTTGATTGGCGAGGAATGCTTGTGAGGAACTGTTAACTGAATCGCCAATGCATATCGCATTTTTAAAATAGATTCAACGATACAAGAAAAGATTTAAGAATACATTCAAAGTGGCACTAAGTAATGCAATACTTTTGCAAAGCAGACATAATTTCACTAGTGCCTGGCTTGAATTTTCCAACTGCGAACTCTATCCCAAGGCATATAACCTATAACCATAAGAAAGTTGTTTAGTGAATATATTTATTCAAAAATCTGGAGAGTTCGATTAATAGTGCAACTCATAATGCATACTCTGCCTCTTTAAGTAATCCACCTGAGCGGGCACAATTCCGATATAAGCTCTATGCAATTCTTTTTTCTTATGTGTCCAAGGTAAATGGAACCCATATACTGAAAGTAATTCTATACGAGCCGTTTTGATCCGCCAACCAACACTTGCGTTCAGCTTTTTAAGATTTCTCTAGTAACGTGATTATCTCTTCAGCCACAGCTAAACATCTGTATACAATTATGATTCACCATGTGCGTATCTCCTCTTCGTACAACTGTCCTTGTTTTCCAATGCATCTATACAATGAACGCTTTGTTCTCCAAATTATGTGGGTATCTGACAGTAATCGGTATCTGATAACCGCTATTCTTAGCTATGGGCTATTTGTTTTCGCAGCTTGCGCTTTTCCGTCAGAACGATGCCTTTTTTTTTTCTTTAAACGTGAAGTTTATAGTCCCGAAACTGTACAGCTTGTTGCGAAGGACGCCGCGGTGAATAACTCCGGGCTACATTTGCCCACCCGGGGTTCGCTGACGAGCACCGAATGCAAGACACCCGAGCGTTTTCGCATTCCGCTGCGATCGGTATGCGGCTACCGCGGCCGTGATCGAGCCCACGTCCGCCTGCTCAGCAGCAAAACGCCGTAGCCACCGAGTTACCACGGCCAGTCATTCTTAATTCAGCAAAGAGAAAAGAAATATAGGATGTCCCCAGCTATCGTTAGCCAAGCTGTTCAATGGAAAAAAGAATTTAAGAACACATTGCAAGATACGATCTTAAGACCTGCGGTGTTTTGGTCGTCAGATGCACCTTTGACATCCGAACCCCGTATACGTTTTATAGTTCTATCTTGCTCTGTGTTTTTTTTTTCAAACCTCCTTGTTTTTTTCGGTTTCGTTGAGCAGATTGCCTAAGGTTAGCTGGGACACATGGTGCGTTTATCGGTATTAGGATGAAAATGATACCCAAGAGAGGTCAGAAAATTCGAGTGCCCCGGCGTGCCCGCAAAGCCGCAATCGATCGCTTAAACCGAAAGTCGTGTCGAAATAGCTTTATACATGTTTTGCGCCCCAACGGATATCCGTACAGGAGGACCTTATCGGTTCGACGGAGAGCCGTGTCCTTATATGTCGCCCTCTCCCGACAACCGTGGTGCTGCTTCTGGCAAGCGCGTTCTGTGACCCGCCCGGACTTGACCAAGCGGAGACCATCGAGTGGACATCAAAAGGATGCCCCGCTCCCCCCTCCCCCCCATCGCAGTCCGACCCGGACATGTTTCGCAGCGAAGCAGATGTAACTGGAGCGCTTATGTACTACTACGCCCTAATCGCTGTACCGCTATCCCATCGGAAGACGTGATCGCCCGAGTGACTTGGGACGTGAGCGTCGGAAAGAACGTGGTCCCTCCGCGTTTTGCTTCCAATTATCTCGACTACATCCGTTCGTGGTGTCACGTTCACTCATCCTACAAGTTGCAATCTCTTCCTTCGCTTCTTGAATCCGAGATGCTTATTTGTTTTTTTTTTGTTTTTTTTTTCTTTCCTTCGCGTGTTTCCTGCACATTCTTACGCCCATTGGCTTTTTGCCGTTGCCTTAAACGAAGCTGGATTCTGTTTGTATTGAAGAACTATATTTGCACTTCAATTTGCTCGAAACGGAGGTAAAAGGATTTTGGCTTCCTCTCAAGAGTTTGTTGTTGCTTCCGTTTCTATTAAACTTGAATCAGTTCGACTGCTTCGGCTATTCCTCATGCCCACTTGCCTAACCCACGCTCATACCTGACTCACTCGTTCGGAGCACTCAAACTAACTTTCCCGTTCGCCTACGTCTCTTATGATTTTTTTTCCCTCATCCGGCGATTGTTCTGAATTATTTTGAAAACGCAGCAATATATTTTGTGTTTTTAGATAGACTTGTGAGATCGCAACACTGTTCGACTACGATGGGTATCTTCAAACAGTAACTACTCAATTTCATCTCAGATCTCACCGAGTTATAGCCTGTTTATTTCTATCTTCTTTCCTATTAGAAGAACACCAAGTTTGCATATACCTCGTATCCAAAAATGCCAATTGATTATGCGAGACCACATAAAAGACACATATAATCACCATTCTTGGCCCGTGGCTAAAATAATCATTCTTTTTTTCTTTTCTTTTTTTTCTTTTTCTTTCAGATGACGAACGCCTTCATGGTTTTTCTTGCAGATCTAAAAAGGTGTATTTGATAATTCAATTGGTTGCGTCAAGCGTAATCGAGAAGTCAGGCAACGCAGAGCAGGAACCGCTGCATGGCCGACTGGCTCCCTCTCGTGTCAAGCACTGGCGATACAGCTGGCTCAGTGGTTGCACTGCAGGCATCGCATAGACGATCTGTCTGGCCTTTTCCGTGTGCTCTTCTTCCACCTTACAATTACCCCCGGCACAAGAGCGGAGCCATCCTGGCGACTAACGACGTGGAGACGAGCGGGATATAGTATTGTTTCATGCGGTGAACTTAAACATCCCAACCACGGCAGCACCTGTTGGTCGTCGGTGTAAGCGGCTCTATGACAAAGTTGACCAGAGAGGTGCGTTCTACGATGCGGTGTGGTCCGTCGTACTTCGAGAGGAGCCTTGGCGAAAGCCCAGGGGTGACACGAGGCACGGACAGCAAGACAAGTGTGCCAGGCGCGAAGTTCGGGTTGGTAGTGTAGCCATCAAGATTGCATTTTTCCTAACTGACGGCATTCCTCGACATATCTGGCAACGGCTGAAACGGGAGCACATTCTGACGCGTCCGGTTGACGAGGTAAAACGGCATCGATGGTTAGGGAAGGGTCGCGACCGTAGAGGGGAGGGTATGAGAGAAATCCTGTAGCACTTTGTGTAGCCGTATTATATGCGTACGTGACAAACGGGGGAATAATGTCGCAGTTTGTATGATGCGATGAAATGTACACGGCGAGCATGTCACCAAGGGTTCGAATGAAAGGCTCCGTAAGCCCAATAGCTTGAAGACGGTGCGGCGTGGTGGTTCGGTGAACAACGCGGCATTGAGCAAACAGAGCTTCACCCACCTGCGACAAAAGCACGCGGCCTCTGTCGCTCAACAGTTCCCGAGGTGGGCCATGACGAAGTATGAAACGGTGGAACAGACAGGATGCAACGTCACTGGCGATGGCTGCAGGTATAGCGGCGGTTTCGACACACCGTGTCAGGTGATCAACTGCGACAATAATCCATCGTTTGCCAGCAGGTGTTAGCGGTAGCGCCCTGTACAGGTCAATTCCCACATGGTCGAAGGCACGAGCAGGGCACGAATGCGGCTGTAACAAACCGTGGGCCGGGTGAGGCGGGGATTGGAGGCGTTTGCATTGTGAGCACGAGCGCACACATTTTTTAACAAAGCTAAACATTCCTCACCATTAGAAACGGTGCCGCAGGCACTCATATGTCTTGAAGACGCCTGCGTGTGCATATTGTGGGTCAGTGTGGAAGCACGCGCAAATACCGGAACGCAAAGTTCTCGGGATAACGCGGAGCCACAGGCGACCATCGGGCTGGTACTTGCGTCGATACAAGAGGTTGTCCCGGACGGCCAAATGAGCAGCTTGGCGACGCTGGGAACGGGAGATGGGAGACGCAGGCGAGCCAAAAAGGATATCCGAAAGAGAGGCCGCCCATGGGTCTTTGCGCTGTTCTGTTGCGAAGGTGTCGATGTAGACCGACGACACCGCCTCAAACAGGGAAAGGCAGGCAATGTGGGCTGGCAGCGGGGAGCGTGACAGAGCGTCGGCGTCGGTGAGCTCGCGGCCGGAGCGCTAGACTACGTGTATGTCGTAGTCTTTAAGGTAAAGAGCCCAGCGGGCAAGTCGTCCAGACGGGTCTTTTAAAGGGCCCCTCACCAGGTCTGGCCATTTCGGGCTGACAAGCGCAGAGAATACAATTCGCGCTAACGATCGTGTTTGCAAGGAATTACATTGCTACGTGCAGCGGAAAGGTCTGAAATATCAAACTGAACGCCATTTTTCCTTCTCACGGCGACCGCGCTCCAAGCCGGACGGTGACGTACTCGTGTCCCTGCGCCTACGTACTCGTGTCCGCAGTGTGGCGTCGCTCGTGGTGACACGTGACTTGAACAATTATTCAAGGCAATATCTTTTATTTGTGTGATCTGTTGCTTGAATTGACGAATTGAAGTTTAGAGAAATAATAAAACACACAAACGGAATGTCAGCGTGTTTTTGTGGTTGTTTTTTTTTCGTTGTTTTTTTTTTACTTCGCACCGATGCAAGAGAGATGTACTTCCGCTTCGTGTGCTTGTTTCCACGGTGGTGCAGTCACGTGCGCAGGTACCTAAACTATGCCATTTTCCACCGTGTTCTAGCGCGTGATCATGCTCTGCGATCCGCTCATTCTGTCTCAGTATTCGTGTAGCACTGAATTATACCGTAAGTCATGTGTCCTTGTGCACAGCGCGCAAAATTGTGCACTGCGCGAAACGAGACGATCACAACAGCTCGCGCGCAAACCAAGTGCGCAACGCCGTAAAAAGAAAACTGAAAGCGAGGAGAAAAAATGAAGGCGGCCCGGGGCCCGTGACGTATGCGTCACGCGATTGCTGGGCACTCCCATAGCATATGCGAAAGCGTAGCCGGGTGAATTCCACAGCACCGGCAGTTGGGGGTAGTGTAGACGTCCGGAAATATAAGGTGGAGGCGGGCGGGTGAAGGGTACGTGTTTGTTTGTAGCAGACGCAGGGTGGTAGCCTGCGCCCGGCTGAACTTTGGGTGAGGCGGGGGGAAGATTCGGCGACTCAGGTAAAAGGCCTTAACAAGATCGTTATAAGTTGTCAGACTGTCCCTGGTGTCCAACTCATCTCCAGTGACTCCGGCGCGGTTGACTAGGCCTCGCGCAATGGAGTGGGTGACCTCGTTGAGATTGGGGAGGTGTGGGTGGACAGGGCCCGCATGGGCCGGGATCCATGTTAGGGAGATTATGCTGTCTTTAGAGTGTGGTGCCTGGCAGAGGATGCGAAGAGCTTGGGGACAAATACGCCCTTTGCTGAAGTTAGTAACGGCTGAGCGAGAGTCACACACTATGGTGTGACAGGTGGGATCTAAAGTGGCCAGGGCGATGGCCACTTCTTCAGCCGTCTCTGCAGTGGGGGTAGTGACGCTGCAGGCATGGTGTAGGGCTCCATCGCGTGTGGCAACGGCCACAAATCGTGTGCCATGGGAGTATCGGGCTGCATCAACAAATGTGACGCCAGGTACGTTGGCAAGGGCTTTTATGATAGCTCCGGCCCGAGCTTGGCGCCGGGCCCTGTTATATTCAGGGTGCATATTCCTAGGGATAGGGTCTATGTAGATCCAGCTACGGATGTCGGTCGGGATCGGTTGTTTGGGGCCCTGTTGCTGATGGTAGGTGAAGCCAAGCGTGGACAGAATAAAGCGCCCCGTTTCAGTATGGGTGAGCCGTTCAAGCTGAGAGCGTTGTTGGGCTTCAATGAGTTCGGAAAGGTTGTTGTAAACTCCCAGTTGGTTGAAGAGTTCAGTGCTGGTGCAATGTGGGCACGCACTGAAATATTTTTATCTCGGCTATTAAAGAGCCGATTTGAAAAATTTTTGCGGCAGAACGCTTCCTAGAGGACGCATAGCAACTTCCAGCGTATTACCAAAATTTGCTATGAGGCCGGCTGAGGGACCCTTTAAGGAGGATAACCAACAAAAGGCGTGATGGTCAGTTACCAATAAGGACGACACTTTCTGAGTGCCCAAAGGATAGCCAGACATTCTTTTTCTGTCATGCTATAATTTCGTTCCGCTTTGGTCAGGAAAGTGTGCGCTCAGCTCTGAGGAAGGAATGCCTGCTGCTTGTGTTCTTGTGCGAAAAAATGTTCCCCCATTACAATCGATATCACCTTCATTCTCTTCCTTTCCTTTCGTTTCCTTGACCCAACAGTATGGAGCTGGCTAGATAGAACATTCATCACATCAACCACTCAGCCATTTTTCCTAACAATAAAGATCTCTCACACGTGTTACAATGCGACCTTACTGAATATAATCTACGGATATATTCTACATATATAGGGAAACGGGGCCTACGCGAATTTCTTGGAGCAGATCGGGCGCCCAGTATGTTTTTATTACACTAATCGCTTTTCCGTCCAACCCAGTTGCTGAGTACCTATTTTCTTTGTAAGCTTTCCTCTTCTTTTTATTTTTGTAAAATGGCTTACCGTTTCTTTTTCTTGTATATTTACTTGCTTATGTCGGCGGTTAAGGGCATAATGTCGAAATGCGTTGTCGTGCGTACTTTTTGTGCCCTTTCCACTCCGCGGACATCGCTAAGCCACTGTTGTTCATATGCCGGCCTCTCTCAAATGTACTCCAACACATTCCTATTTTTCGCCGTCATCTCTCGCGCGGCCAGAAATAATTGGTTTCTAGGGGAGCGATGCCATATACGCTGGCCACGCGGCATCAAGAACGGGATAGCGATCGCAGAGAAGACGACAGCTCCAGCTTTCGAAATAGCCATTCGATGAGACATAGGGCGACGACTCGCCCCACTGTCTAGATATTAGGTGGAGGAATAAAGAAAGGAAAACAAGTAAGAAACCTATTTAGAGTTGGGGGATTGAAAGGATAATCCAACAGCAGATTGCGTGGTTTCGTTACCCGTGGGAGTCGCAAAAAGAAAGTTTGAACATGTGGTTGAAATGTCGCTCTCTCTGTCTGTCTTTTTACTGCCCGTATCTATCTCTGTGACGTCGACTCAAGCTTATTTGTATATTTCTTCAACTCCCGCCTGTATAGCCCCATCCTTTGCTATTCAGTTCAGTTTATTTTTATCTGTGATTACACACGTTGCTGTAAACCCCCTGGGCCCTTATACTGCTAGTTCTGGGCACGTGCCCATAGTTATTTACCCAAGATTACTGCGGTGTCAACATTTATTATCATTGCCTCGAGCTCCAGATAGTATATATGGCGTACGCGTAAAGCTCTTCGAATCTGCTGCATGACGGCTGAAAAGTTCGACGTGTAATAGTGAGAGTTGTTTCGAAATCAGTAGTTCTTTGTTTAATCGTACATCATATCGCATCATATTCGGATCAATATCATACAAGACGTTATTGCAAGGTCCAATTTTACATTACCACTTGCAAGGTAAAACAGACCTATATGCTCGAAGTAAAAGCGTGATGCAGTTCTTATTTTATTATTAATTTAATGAAAGTGTGTCATACTGCGAGAATACTCTTGGACACACAGTTTACGTAGTTTCAGTGGTCTCCTTCAAACACTTGAGTCGTTAGGAGCAGACCTTAATAAGTTTTTTTTTTCTCGCGTTGGGATGGCCAACAAACAGCGCTGTGCGTGTGGTGGCTCTGGCCACGAGGAGACCCTCCAACGCATTCGTGTGACGGTCCTCGCTACTGCACTAGCTCGGTTTGATCACAGAGCATTATAAAGGCTAATTATTTTGTACAGCCAATCCCGTAAGACATCGCAGCAGAGGGCGGTGAAGGCAGTTCTGCAGTTCTTAAGGACCGCAGACCAGCACAGAACGACCGTAGCCTGAATTGGCGTTTGCCGTGCTGTACGTGATGTAGTATTGCGGCGCTGTGAGGTGATCGGTAGTGGGCTGTGATTGTGTGTCTGTGCTCTCTGTGCTCTCTGTGCATCTCTCCTCGCCCGTTCACAAACGCAGGGCAGGAAACCGAATTTTCCGTTCTAGTTAACTTCCTGACCTTCTTATTTTCTTTCATCTCTCTCTCTCTCTCTCTCTCTCTCTCTCTCTCTCTCTCTCTCTCTCTCTCTCTCTTCTTTTTTCTTTAATTTTTAGCCACTAAAGGTTCCGTTTCGCGTAAAGAATGTACATCCACACTTTCCATACGCTCGGAGGCAATCCACGTTTAAGAAAAGCCCTGCAGTTTCAAGATGCGCAACTTGAACAGCGTTTGTAGCCTTTCTGCTTCTTATTATTGTTTCACAAAAGTTACCAATTAGCGGCCCGAAACACTACACCTTTAGCAGGAAGGCACTGAAAGACGACTATGATGGAGACGATGACTTGCTCGAAATATCTGTATTGTTTTCTGTTTAAATTGTTTAGACGCCTTCTTTATTGTGTTTAACTATACGTTTAGTTACCTCCTCCGATGGGGAGCCAACAAAACCAGAATATTAAGAGGGAGGACAGCCCCAAAATTTCTACTAAACGTACCAGATCTCAATATTGTGCTTTAACTAGAAAAGTAGCTTTGCTTCACAGGGATGTCTCACCAATAAGCTCACTGGCGCGCCGTTAGACGTACAGGGCCAAATGAAGGCACATGTTTGATTCGCGTGGCCAACGCCGTAGTAGACGCCGCGGTTGTCTCTATACTCTGTACGGTGGGGGCTGGCGAGGACATCGAAACACCCTGGCAGCCGCCGGAGAAGAACGCCCCTGCTCCCTCGCCTGACCAACACCCTCTAGATAACTTAAGGCCATCTGGACGTTCCTTCCCCCCGGAACTACGCCACGCAGAACATGCTCACATACTAGTTCCGTGCAGTGCGCTGCGAAGCCACTAGCGGCGCACATGTGTTGAAAACGAAGCGAGGAATATATGCAATGGTCAACCCCGGCTATTCGAAGAAGACCGAAGAGGCGATGCAGGCGACAACAATTCGATTAGTTCCCGGAGCCCTGCAGAACAGCATGTCGGAAACTTTCATCAATAGCTCATACCCCCTAAGCACTGGCTCATGCACCCGTAAGCAATGGGTCATACTCCTGTAAGCAATGGATATCCCCCGAGCAGCACATTTCATTTGTGTTCTACTGTTGCTACCCGCCGTGGTTGGTCAGTGGCTTTGGTGTTGGGCAGCTGAGCACGAGGTCGCGGGATCGAATCCCGGCCACGGCGGCCGCATTTCGGTGGGGGCGAAAACACCCGTGTACTTAGATTTAGGTGCACGTTAAAGATCCCCAGGTGGTCAAAATTTCCGGAGTCCTCCACTACGGCGTGCCTCATAATCAGAAAGTGGTTTTGGCACGTAAAACCCGATAATTCAATTCAATTCTACTGTTGCTATGGGAAAGACACGTCTAGTTAGTATGTGCGTAGCTTTCGTCACGACGAATACCTATCGAGACCATAGATGAGTTCGTACCTTCTTTTTTCAAAATTCCTTGTCAGCTCTGTGTCGTGTGCTAAACAGCTTCACTCGTCATCCACATTCATAGAGTGGAATGGCTCAAGGTTTTTTTTTT
Source organism: Dermacentor albipictus (assembly GCF_038994185.2). Classification (NCBI taxonomy): domain Eukaryota; kingdom Metazoa; phylum Arthropoda; class Arachnida; order Ixodida; family Ixodidae; genus Dermacentor; species Dermacentor albipictus. The sequence goes on along the minus strand of NC_091822.1, from coordinate 120,018,332 downwards.
CTTTTAAATAGTGAAGCTGTATTTAGCTACCTGCGGCGGTGGTCGATGTCCGTCCGCCTATATACGCACCATGTTGGCACGAAAAAAATTTCGTCTCCAGTTTCTCGCGAATGCTCTGTAGCTCTCAATCTAATGTAGGTATATAGGGAAAAAAAGTATATACTGAAATTGCCCGCTGAAACGACTCTATCATTACCCCGAGTTTTATTTACTTGTCATGGTTAATTAATTCACAGTGAAGTTGTAAACGTTACAAAAATTCCGTCTGCTGTAAATGCATGGTCATCTACGGAGGGAGTATGGTTGCAGAAAACGGCTGTAACTCATGTTTTGTCGAAATTATCCCGAAAAATATTATATGACGTTTAACCGCAAAGACGCCCCTAGCATTACGCCGAGTTTCATCTACTTTTCACAATTATGTAGTTCACAGTTAAGTTGTAAATATCATGGAATCACCGTCTGCCTTGCGGCGGTACTTGCACACATCAACACTTCATAATAGAAAAAGAATAAATCACTCCACAGTCAAAAGCTGCATTCGTTGTCAGTCCTTCAATAATAATAATAATAATAATAATAATAATAATAATAATAATAATAATAATAATAATAATAATAATGATGATGATGATGATGATGATGATGATGATGATGATGATGATGATGATGATGATGATGATGATGATGATGATGATGATGATAATAATAATAATAATAATAATAATAATAATAATAATAATAATAATAATAATAATAATAATAATAATAATAATAATAATAATAATAATAATAATAATAATAATAATAATGTTATTACTATTGTTGTTGTTGTTGACGACGACGATGATGATGATGATGACGATGATGATGATGATGATGATGATGATGATGATGGTGATGATGATGATGATGATGGTGGTGGTGGTGGTGGTGGTGGTGGTGGTGGTGGTGGTGGTAATCGTAATAATAATAATAATAGTATACGTAGATTCAGCGATTGAGGTAAAACACACTACAGCTTCGCTGCTCGTCCTTCTTCACAGAGTGGAAGGGCTGATGTTTTTTTACGTCGTTAACATAGACATTGCCGGTATATATATGAGCAAAGCTTCGAGCACCTTAAGCAATCGTCCTGCAATATAGGGCGTGCAAGTGCTATCAACACGTGGGAATTAGAAGAATTAAAGTACCAACATGAGTGAAAGCCTAATATTCCTTGAGAATCATAACGAGTGGGAATGCAAGTGCGGAGTTTGCACTCTAGTGCAGACCTTAAATTCAATGTGAGACTGAGCCTAATGCAGACGTGAAGGATGCCGCGTTCTAATGTGAGAGAACGCAGCCACCTGACCTAATCCAACTCGAATGGGAATAACTGCCTGACTCTGTGTTGCTGTCACCTCCCTTCGGAAGAGTAGGCGTTGTGCCCTTTCCGGTGGCAGTTGACAGCCTGCTCCTCGCTTTCCCTTTCCTGTTAATTGTGTATATGTGTTCAAAACAATTAATAATAATAATTTCTTCGCGAATTTTACTGTCTTTTTCTGCCTTTTTTTTTTGTCAGCACTAGCTGTAATCCACGACTCTGTTGCTTTGTCAACCAGATAGTTCATGTTAACGAGGCACGTCTGCTCTCCATGCAGAATAATATAACCATACTTGTGGCCAATTAATACGAGCACGCACTACGATTTGCACCCTTAATGGTGTGTTTATGTATCTATAACTCCTCCTCATCCCCACCCTTTCCCTTGCAGCCTAATAAAATGGTTTTGGGTGAACTGGTATACCCATATTAAAGGTAATATTTTGGAATTGTACTTATTTCCCCGATAAGCTTATTGCCGATATACACACAATGTTTTCCTTTTACAGCAATATCCGTTATTCTATCACTACGCCGGTCTTTTGGATTTCAGCCGAAGTAATCCCGAAGTGCTTTCTCAGACGTTTAAAAAAAATTGAGAAAGAAAAACTAGACAAAGCCGTCTCTCTATCTATTCTATGTGTCTATCTATCTCTTCAAGAGACTTATGATCTTAAGTCTCTTGTCACCGTAACCCTCTGTGACTGTAGGCATTAAGGGCGGCTTAACGAGGGCCGCAAGTCTATGACAGCTAATTATGTCCAGTCAAATATCACTGTCCGAAACATCATCCAGGAAGGGCGTGTTCATGGCTCAGATGACGTCGCAGGGAGTGAGTGGTCAATGCTAGAGGGAACGCAACATCATCCCGTTTACCCGCCGTGGTTGCTTAGTGGCTATGGTGTTGGGCTGCTGAGCATGAGGTCGCGGGATCGAATCCCGGCCGTGGCGGCCACATTTCGGTGGGGGCTAAATGCTTGTACACCCGTGCACTTAGATGTTTGCGTTAAAGAAACCAGAAAGGCAGTCCAAATTTCCGGGGTCCTCATAATTTAATCGTGGCATTGGAGCGTTAAACCCCATAATTTATTTTATTCTTAACATGCCGTTTCCCTTTTGGATAAATCGAAAAATAGGTTTAAACAATTTACAAATTTTAAGAAACAAGCAACGGAGCAGAGAAACTCCATCGCAACCTTGCGCAATTCGTGTCAGGTCAGCTGTACTTTCCTTGATGGCTCTATAGCGTTCTTTGCACCCACAGCGTTGAGCACTGCCTCTGTACGAGACTTGTCGACGCTGTCGAAGTCCGCTCAGTCGTGCGCGGCGACGACGTCCCTGACATAGACGCGCTGAAATCGACTATACCCCCCCCCCTCTTTTTTTTTTTTCTTCTATACTTTTTCGCTCGTCGCCGTCCTTCGCAGGCGTCTTCAGCAGTTAGACTGGACAGCAGCAGCCTGGCCCGGCCGTCTGCCGCTCCGTATTCGATCCGCGTGCGTGAACCGATGACAAGTCAGTCATCGAAGCCGGTTGCTCGGACTTCGACCGACGCCGGGGGCGCGTGAAGCAGCGCACTTTCTTAAGTGACGTCCAAGTGGAGACAGGCCTCTGCGATGAAAGACGTGGAGGGCCGCTCTCTTGCGGAGCCGAAAGAAACACGCAACGGCAGCGGAGAACTCGTTTTTACGGTATTTTTTACGCGTGATATACGACGTTCCCCCGCTGTCCTCGGTGAACTGCAGGACGTACTTTATCGCTTCATTAAAACTTCCTTCTGGGCGAGTTGGTGCATACTTGATTTGAAAATTGTTGCAGCGCTAACACATGCGTCCACAAAGTAACGACGAGACAGCGCATGTGTCTCGTTCTTGTTATACTTTGTGGATGTATGTGTTAGCGCTGTAACAACTTTATTACTGTTTCGTGAAAGTAAGGGCCAGGTAGTTGGTAACGTGTAGACAAAGGATAAAGTGGGTGCATCATACGTATTTTGATATACGCATATTACTTACGCAAGCGCTCTAGAACCTTACGATTCTTTTTTTTTTTTACGAGCTGCGCAATGCCCGCCGTTCTGACATAGCTAGAAATGCCCCCGAGCTTAAATTTATCAAACATGTAGGAAAAGCCTCTGCCCCGATAGTGTGCTAAGCGAAGTGCCTGTGGATGACGTGCTACTATTTATTAATGTTTCTTATACATGTGGCTGGAAAGTGTTACGTGAACTTTTTTACGTTGTGTTTCCCCAATGTCCCCAGGGAACCCCATGTTACACAAAGTCTATAGACATTTGTCGACAGTGTGGATTTTCTATACGGGTAATGTGTACGCAAAATACGTAGTAATCATCATCATCAACCTATTTTAGGTCCAATGCTGGACGAAGGCCTCTCCCTCCGGTCTCCATTTACCCCTGTGCTGTGCCAACCGATTCCAACTTGCCCCTGCGAATTTCTTAATTTCATCACCCCACCTAGTCTCTTGCCATTCTCGACTGCGTTTCCCTTCTCTTGGTACCTAGTGCTTCATTTGAATATGTCCTCTGATATTATTTGCACAATCAAGCGCTGCGGAGCACATATAATTAACCTTTACGAGCGGCGCACAATTTTTCAAGAAACCGTTGCATAACTGCAAATGCCACTAAATTCAAAGTTAGCAACAATAGGAGGACTACGATGGAAAATTTACTTGCGGAATGAAAATAGTGTGGATCGAATACAGATTTTGCAAAAAAAAAATGTATTAAGAAAACCCTTCCAGATGTCACGCTGCCGTTATCGGCGACATTTCCCAATGCCCGAATTGAACTTTGGGTTGCACAATCTTCATATTAAAAAAGTAATTAGGGCCATCTTATATGGTATGTGTCCCGAAATTTTAATCGTACTTGCCTAATTAAGAGCGTTACAAAACGGTAATGAATCCTCGTTTTTACGGTATTTCCACGCGTGATATACGACGTTTGCCCGTTCTCCTCGGTGAACTAGAGGAGGTACCTTGTCTCCGTATGGGGAAAATAAAAGCCACGTAGTGAGTAATATGTAGGCGAAGTTCGATGCGGCTGGGTTTATTGCGGCTTTTTCGATAAATTACCTCTGCAAGCGCTCCGGAACATTATGATTGTATTAAGAGAACAAAGAATATAGCTCGCTTCCCTGGCAGAACAACAAACGCCACCGAGATCAAATTTAGCTAAATTGGGGGAAGGGCTATGGGAAGTCCTTGTCAGAAATTAAATGCTTTTGAAATAAATACGCAGACGGCTAAAACATTTTAGCATGTGTTCGAAAGTATCATACTGACGCTATGTTCCCCAATAAAGCGAGAAGTCTCTTTTGCACCAGGCTTATGTTTACTGCAAGCGGGGGTCATGTTCAGTGCAAACTCTAACTTTTCAGGCTAAATTAGAAATGTTAGAAATATTACTGAACTCTCAATTTTTCCCGCTTTATTTTTCATTAAACTAGGTTTGCAGAAGGTTTGTACGATGGCCTCAGAGAACTACAAAAGGCACATTGTTTGCATTTGTTTAAAAGTAGCTACAGGTCATAGATAATGTGTAAACAAAATTCGAAGTTTGGGGACAAATTACAGGCCTTTGTAGCATGTACATATATGTAGGCTATCCGGAACGCATTGAGTGGGTTCTAGGAAAAACTCAAAATGCAACATGCTACCTTGGGGGTACCTTAAACTGCAACAAGATAACATCTAGTGAAAATGGGGGAATGTATGGTCAATAATCTTGCAAAGTAAAATGTCGTGTAGGTGAATTGCTGCATTTTATTAAATATAGATATGCCAAGAGGCCGGATGGGTTAAATGCTAGAACTTTTCAAACGGGCCAGTCATATAGGGGCCACGTTTTAAAGCGTGTTACTTAATTAGAGGCCCCTGAAATATTCATTGAAACTGCTCCAAAGAAAGAGCTTCGTTGGAAGTTGGGTTGTGATTCTGCAGGGTCTGTAGCGTTTCGTTTTCTTTCTCTCTTTTTTTCTGTTTTTATCAGCGCGTACGCGAATTCGTTTAAATATGCGCTGTAAGTAATCAGGAAACCAATCGCAACTTATCTTATCAATGCTGGCGACAAGAATTACGCGTTCGGAAGCAACCACTGCGGTCGGAGCAGGTCGCAAACGGGCTTCTTGCTGCGCGCACACACGCGCTGATTCCCGAACGAAGTTGTTGCACATACGGTTAACGAAGGCAACAGGAGCGCGACCGTAACAGCCCTATAAACCTACCGCTGTAAATACTAGAATACAAAGGGCAAAGGCAAACATCATGCTGCTACGTTCGTCGCCTTCGGCTGGTAAGCCTGCGCACGATAAGACTGCAGTGCAGACAAAAACGTATAAATGGTTTTACTCTCCCTCTGACCGAAGCAGCGGTGATCAGAAGCGGTGATCAGAGCCGTGCCCGCGGCCGCCGGAGCCATTTGTAAACAAGCGAACGAACGTCCATCGGAAGAAGCTGAATGGCGGCCGCTGTCACGTGAGCAAATATGGCGGCACCCATGGTTATGGTGCTGTAAAGTGTCTGTGCTTCCGGCCGCAGTAGTGTGGCAGGCCAGGCTGTGTTTGCTTACCGTTAATCGAAAAGTTCCAGTAAATGGAGGCTACATCTCATTGTTTTGGTCTTCAATGGCTTAAATTAGATATCGCTGCAGGCGCAAGGCAAAGACGCGGCGCAAGAACGTCGACGTGCGGCAGCGTCAATAATCCTCGCAATGTTTCTTTCTTCCATCTGGAGCGATCTAAATTCCTACTTATCGCAACACTGGTAGTGACTGCGCCCGTGTAGAGATTTTTTGGTGTTAAAAAAATCGCGTTTTCATCGCAGCGTTGAAGGGAAAGAAAGTTGCAGTTTCGCCCGAATGGCGAAGCATTGACAGCAATAGCAAAGTTAGGGGTTGCGCTTCGACCCTTCCGACCCGGGCCTCGACTCTAGGATTCAGCGACACGAAGATTTACTCCGCAGTCCAGGAATAAATCCAACCAAGTGGCCTGTTAAATTTGTATTTGTTGCTTTTTTGTGTGTGTGCGCGCACTTTTCAATTATTGCTTGTTAATTATTCCTATTATTCTTGCGTTCATTTTAAAATGTAATTTCCACTTTCTACAGCACTTACTCTATAGCACTCTATTGCAGTCCCGCAAGTTTCTTTGTCGTATTACAGCTTTAGATAATCCACCCATGTCGTGGCCCCTCTCTCAGACGGGGCTCGAGCCACGAGTTGGACGGACAATAACAACAACGGCTGCATCCATCACCCGTTTCTTGCCCGATTAACCCACTGCTGGTACGAGCTGCTAGTTGGCCGGGCACAGCAACAACAACGACTTTTCGAACGGTGTCCAAACAATACGCGAGTGCTACATGTGAACGCCACGCAGCAAGCAAGAAAATTCCTACTGGGCAGAAGGAACAGCGCCCTGGCAGCCACGAAGCGTCTCTTGAACATGGGAAGTTTTTAAGGTCATTCTATTCCGCCAGCTGGGACAAGTGTCTGTGGCCTATAGATGCAGCTGAAGCCCGCTCCTCCCTCCCCCCCCCCCCCAAAAAAAAAAGAACAATAAAATTGGAGAAAGGCCTTGAAAGTAGAGCACCCACCTTCAACAATGTATGAAGGCCAAACTGCCTTTATAGCCAAGAGCAATGATTCGTGTTGGAAGGCCGGCGCTCGGGTGTGTAGATGAGGGGACTGGGCAGGTACAGCCGGATTGGGCCGAGGCTTTTTGACAAGGTAAATCACTCGTTCCTATTTAGTGTACTAGGACACATTGGGGACATTGGATCTCTGATTCTTCGTCGAGCCAGAATCTGTTACGCTATTGATTTTTTTTATTATTATCGGGATTTACGTGCCAAAACAAGCATCTGATTATGAGGAGGCACGCCGTACGAGGGACTACGGAAATTTGGACTGTATACCTGGGGTTCCTTAACGTGCACCTAAATCTAAGTACGCGGGTGCTTTCGCATTTCGCCCCCATCGAAATGCGGCTGACGCGGACGGGATTCGATCCAGCGACCTCGTGCTCAGCAGTCCAACACCATTACGCTAATGATTTTACAAGGCTGATAGTAAACGCTTCACTCTCGGATCCTGTTGGGCTTTTATCATCAGGGAGACGAAGCTAGTCAACGTCACCGCTTGTTTTAGAGATGGTACAACTTACAGAGAATAGAATAATCTACAACATTCACCGTGCCCAACGTTGACGTATCAGTGATTGCCGTACTACTTATGAGAAACAAATGATCATGTTTAAATTGCTTATGGGTAAGGAAGTCGCAGACCTTTTCTTCATTTTCTTGAATAACTTACGTGACATAATTGTGCACAAATTCATTAAAGATTCCGAGAGACCACTGTCTGTCTGCCCCTTTTTTTTGTATGTAGAGAATTGTGATTTGTCTACATAATTAATCACCAGATGCGTGAACTATCGTGCTTTTGTTTGCTTAAAGTTGTATACGCTGTTCATTATTTTAATTTACGTCGACCTTCACGAATGCTACAGCGAAGCTCTGCTTGTATTTGTGTGTGTGTGTGTGTGCGTGCGTACGTGCGTGCGTGCGTGCGTGCGTGCGTGTGCGTGTGCGTGTGCGCGCGCGCGCGCGTGTGTGTGTGTGTGTGTGTGTGTGTGTGTGTGTGTGTGTGTGTGTGTGTGTGTGTGTGTGTGTGTGTGTGTGTGTGTGTGTGTGTGTGTGTGTGTGTGTGTGTGTGTGTGTGTGCTTGTGTAAGCTGCTACTTAGGGGCTGGCCACCTCGTCAGGCTGCTTAGTTTAGAAGCTTTTACGCGGTGCTCCTTCTGTTGTAATAATGAAAGAGAAACTTGACTCCATTTGATTTGATTTCTTGCTTGTATTTGGAGCCGCTTTGCGTGGACATTCTCAAAAAAAAAAAAATTCCCGGAGACGCGTATAACGGTCCAATTAGATTCGTGTTCTTGCATGCACTGACTACGTTGCCTTTTCCTGTATAGATGAAAAAAAAAACAGTGTAAGGGCGGCTCTTGCAATCACAAAAGGACTTTGTGCTGTCTCTGCAGCTAGCGCTAACTTCGAAAAAAAGTTCAGGCTTTTGGTTTGGACTATGCGCCACCATACTTTCACACTACGCGATGTATTCTGTGGAAGGACTCGCGCTACTCAGGAATACTTCTCTCACAGTATCGGAATAGCAACACTCATTGGTCGAGAGGAGCTGAACAAATACAACGTAGAGCAAATTCATGGAAGGGGCGCAATCTGTCCATATTCAGTCATGCTGAATATTGTAGTTTGTATATCTTGGTTGCCCGTCCCATGTGCGTGCTGTACTAGCGTTCCATTGCTCCAGACTGCGTCTGCAAGCACTGCATCGCGTACTTGCGACAATTACTTTGCAACTTATTCTGGACTTTCTGCAGGTATTGGACGCATGTACCTGAGTTCCGAGTCAGTGTACAGAGATGTCATCTATGTAGTGTATCATATTCTATGTTTTGTTTAGGTGTACTAAAGAGGAACGTAATGGTTAGAGTATCTGGCTTCTCTTCAAGTAATATTTTGTTTGAATCCGGCCATTAAAGAATTGTATTTATGTTTATTCATTTAATCATATATACACTTATATACATCCGGGAAATCTCGGCTACGGTGACGGCGAGAATTCACCGGAAGTGTCCACATAATCACTATCGCAATAAAAAACAAATTTCTGACGTAACCTGGAAGCCATTTCTCATGGACACCGAACGTTGTGTAGCCGGCGGCTAGTTTTTCCCACGCGTCAGTCCGTCGACTCGCCAAGCAATGTACACATTGTCGCAAACCACTACTATCATTTTTTTCTCACATTTTGTGTCCTCAATAAATCCGCCTCTATCTATCTATCTATCTATCTATCTATCTATCTATCTATCTATCTATCTATCTATCTATCTATCTATCTATCTATCTATCTATCTATCTATCTATCTATCTCCCTCTCTCTCTTTTATCTTTCTCTCAACTCTCCGCCACGGCTTAGTGGCTATGGACTTGCGCTGCTAAGCGCGACTTCTCGGGTTCGATTCCCGGCAATACGATGGAGGCGTAATGCAAAAAAAAATAAAAAATGTGCTCGTGCGCTTAGATTCAGGTGCCCGCGAAAGAACCCCACGTAGGCCAAATTAATCCGAAGTCCCCCACTACGTGTCGTGCGTCATAATCAGATTACAGTTTTCGCACGAAAAGCCCCAGAATTTATTTCTCACTCCCCCATGTCTCTCTCTCTCTCTCTCTATCAAAGCAACAGTGGCTATGCTAATGGAAGTGCCTCCGCACCTTTCCAAAATTGTTGCGAACAAAGCGCGGGAAAAGTGTACGGACATGTAATGTGTTGCGTAGCGCCGTGGAAGAAAACACCGCGGAACTGTCCAAGCACCGAAACAAAAAAAAATCGAAGGGAATTTAGTAGTTGACACTATACAGCCCACATAAAAGAAGAATCGAATCCGTAGTGCAAGACGCGAGTCAATGACGCCCCGACCCGAAGCCTGTGAAGCTTGCCGTCGTTCCCATGGTGTGCAGAACGACTGCGTCGTTAATTTATCCTCCGAGTGTATAAGTTTGCACTGGACTCTCTATACGCGCCCCGTGGTCATTACGCCGACGTCAGCCATTTCAGGTCCCGCATTTCGCGAAGGCGGCCTCCAACGGCTTTTTGTTGAACTGACTCTTCCAATAATGCGCAGCGGACGTTAATTAAAAAGCCTAAGCGCTGGACCAACACTACAGCGCGCCTCGGCCCTCCCCCTTATCCTCTAGCCGCGTTCCACGCTCCAGTTCCCATTTGAACGCGTCAGCATAATTCCTAATACGTCTTCGGTACAGAGGCGCGGGCACGGCGGAGAGAAATCGCAACGTAACGAAAAGTGCTAAAGTCAACCGGACCCGAGTATCAAAAGGGCGGGAAGGGAAAGGAGGAGCAAATAAGCGCTAAACGGAGAACAAATCGCGTTATAAGTGAGCGACATGCGCGGGGTGAAAGGGAAAGAGGCCGCAAGAAAGAAAGAAAAAGAACGGTAACGGGAGGGGAGAGGGATTGGTGAGGGGAACAGCACGAACAACGCTTTTAAGCGAAACCGAAATAAAGAAAGAGATCCAGGCAAGCTTGGTTGCAATCGGAACGAAAAAAAGTTCCGCCGATTCTCGACTCCCGCTAGGAAGTCAGCTCCCCCCATCGCGCTGTCCTTTCTTCCATTTCGAACTTCCCGTCTGCATTCTATCGGTTCCACTGTTCGCCGGCATTTAAATCTTACACTCTCCGCGTCTCATCTTCCTTTGTGTGCTAGTCGGGTAACACAAAGAATCGTCGAAGAGATAGGAGGAGAGAGAGAGAAAGAGAGAGGGGGGAAACGGCCACAAAGGCAGGAGTCAATGTGCCCGCCCTCGCTCCCTATTTATTGGCTGGTAATTGGAAAAATCGGCTGGCGGCGGGGAAGAAGATCCGCGCATTCAACTCGCGCCGCTTTGAAATGAAAAAAGAAATGCATCGGTATTAATAAAGGAAATGGGCTCGACCGATCGAGAATTAATTAGACAACGTGATTATATCCAGTGATGCATTCGCGCTTGTTCGCGGCGCTAAAATGAGCAGTCCGCGCAGGCAGCCAGCCTGCACGAGGCGCGCGAAGCTTTTAATCGTTCGTCGTCGACTTAGCTGTTCTATGGTTTCTTTTTAGTCCGCAGCACTGGGTGAGCTTAATGAGAACGAATCGGCCCCGTATCGCGTCTATTGCGCCAAGTTGAAACAGGCGCGCCCGCTGGTTTTTGTCTGACGCTAATTACGCGAAGTCACGGCTCACTAGACGCATAGTGGAGAGACGCAGCTACAGTTCTGGCCTGCTTCGCGAGGGCGGCGAAAATGATACATAATGGATATGCTGACACCGCAGTAAAAATGAAAGAAGGAAACGGTAGTGGAGGAACACCGCGCAACCCAAGAGCAACGCTTTCGAGTGAAACCCCATATCTCTATTTTTCTGGCCTTATTATTATGCGCAATAGATAGTTTGCAGAGACGACATCGCGGCCGCCATCTTTAGGTACTAGCAGGTCGAGAAGAAGTGTAATCAAGCGACGTGACAGCATGACAGGAGGACGGGCCCATCTTGTGTCGAACGAAAACGCGATAACAGCGATAAACCGGCGAAAAACAGTTACCGTCAGTAAGCAAAACAATGCGCGCGCGACAATACAGTGCACTGACATCACCGCGACCGCCCTGTTTGGGTACTAGCGCTGTGAGAGCCGCGTACCTGAGGTCACATGAAAACTATCTATGCTAGTGGTTTCTTCACGCTCTGACCAGAAGTATACGCGAATCAGTTGGCTGAAGGTTCTCAAGTTGCCAATCAATATCTGAAATGGCACGACGGTCTTGTCCGGCAAAATTTAAGGGGCCACTGTCATCCCACTTTTAAAATGTAAAAATTTACAGTCACTTTGGTATGCACCAGACAGGTTGAGGGCGAAGGCCTGCGCGCTCAAGAGACACTCATTAAATTACTTGCCGCTCTCATTCGAACGCGCTGTCGCTTCTTATTGTTTTATCCCACCAAACGTCGTGGGTTCATGTGCCTTAATTAAAGCTACCTTAATTAACTATGTCCTAATCAACTTCACCCTAATTAACACCAAATGCCGTGCTTCGAGGGCCCTAATTAACTTTATAATAATTAACTGTGCCTTTTTGGTATAGTTAGCGGCGTCGATGTGGCTGCGATTTGGAAGAAGACGACGAACGCGCGAGCAGTGACACGAGCGCTCCGATTTTTCGCACCTCACGACGCGACCTTGAAACAGAGATCTAAGGCTTTCGCCATAAAATTCGTAGGCTTTCTGACCTCCCCGTGCCACTTGGACAACATAAGAAAGCCTACGTCTACGTCAGATAACACAAGAAAGCCTACATCTTTAAATCCTAGTTAGAGGAATACTGGCTTCGGCAATTGGCCGCACTGTAGCTTATAATTATACCATGCATATTGACTCGTGCCAGGCCCGCTGCAACGTGAGTAGTAGCGCCGCTCAGTCCTCGGGACTGTTTATCCCTAAGTTCGATACCAGTCAGGGTACCTTCCTTTTCTTCAATCTGTTTTAGTGCCACAATACTTCAGAGTCCGAGGCGAGGTCTATGTTCCGTCCGTCTGCTCCGTTAAAGCGGTATTCACACTACAACAAGGATTGCCGATTTGGCCAGCTGATGAGCATGACGTAGCTCAGTGCCGCCAGATCACGTCATACACAAAAACACCGCAGACGAGCAGCTAAGCGGCGTGATGCGCTGCAGCTCAGCGGCTCAGCCACGGCTTTTGTCGCCTGCGGGAGAATTAATCGGCGATCCCTCTCGCCGTCGGAACTCGAGCTACGGCTTGTGCCGTAATCACTGCATCGTTAATTTACCGCCTGCAACATTCTTCCGCAAGAGCAGTTAAGTCGTCATGTAGCTGCACCGGCTCAGAAGGGCGCGACTAAACGGGCAAGCACCTGAATACCAAGTGGCAGCACCGTTTTTTTTACTTACACATTACGCAATGACATAGTTGAACAGCGATAATATTCTTTTGCCTATTGTTGTGACCACTGTCTTACACTGCATGTGGTTGCTGTTCTGGGTACCACAGCCTTCCTCGGGCAGATTGATTGCATTTAGTCGCACCACAAGATACTTTTGTAAGTCTCAAAGGACAAATACATAAAAAAAAAAGATTTAAGAATATGGTCCGTTTTATAATTGTAAGCCTGTTCGCGTGTCTTCTCGTCACGAGCGCGTCCCTTTCAGTGCACACCTTCATCGCATTTTCACCGAACACGTTCCACCACCTCAGTCCAAACATCCACACCACAGAGAAATGCTTCACCACTTGGTGGAAATGCCCTTACCCATTGTGAACTCCTCCCACTATGAAACCCACACGTGAACAGTGGGAAGCCGTGCTGTCCAAGTCGCACTCAACGTCACGAGAGCAAACTGGTGTGGTGGGCCTGGCAGACCGCTCAGGCCGCAGGAGTCCTGGACTAAAGACCCGCACCCCTCCTCGCTGGCGCAAGCATGAAAAAGCTTGACTGCGTATTTCTTTTATTGCGGTAGCAATTATATGGACATTTCAGGCGCATTTCTGCCGTCGCTGTCACCGTAGACGTCACCCTGAGATTCCGTATGAAGTCCAAGGGCGGTCGAACCGTCGCCGCGCCCCGTATGCTGCACGTGCGAGTGAAACCTTGCGGGGGCGAGCCGGCGAACGCGGTTCCATCTCGCATGCGCGAGCGAGTAACGCGGGCAGGTTTTACGAAACAGTTACAAACGTGCTCACTAACACACTGACGCCAGTCCCTGCTGTGCAGCTCTGTACGTGCAAGCAGTGCTCTGAGCGGGACGGACAGTAAACTGCAAGCCTACAACCACCGACGCATTTTCCTTAGGTCTCATCTTATGCACCGCTGAGGTGTAACACTTCCAACGCCGATGGCTGCTCTCCCCATCAAGCCAGCGTTGTCAAACGCCGGGTAGTTGTCAGCTGCGCACCAGATATTGCCTCGCGTGCCGTGTCACGACAACATGTTGCCGCCGCGTATTGTCAGAGCCTTAGAGTTTCATGTATATATTGTAGGAAACTCTATGGTCAGAGCCTAGCAGCCCCCCCCCCCCCTCCTCTCCTCCTCTTCCCCGTCTGAGGAGCGTCAGAGCAGCGCGAAACCCTGCTATCGTTTTCGATTAATGCTTCGTCCTTCGGGAGAAACTACGCGAATTTTAAGCATGCAATGCCTTTAGCTCCCGTTGTCGGCGACCTTCGAGTGACCTTGAGCCAAAATGAAGAGCCGTTATGCGGGCAAGTTGCGAGATCAAAACGAGATCATCCGGGCAATCAAGCAAACCTTCAGAGGAAGCTTTAGCTCGGGTGCCCCTATCTAAATACATGTAAACGGATAATTCGTTTTTCTCGGCAACCGCTGCACCAAACTTGGCGAAGTTTGTTGCATTTAAAAGAAAACTTATAATCTAGTGATCGCTTGTTTGGAATTGTTTCTTTAGATCGTCAATATCTTATTTAAATTTGGCAAAAATCGCAAGTTTTCAGAAAATGATACTGTCGCGTTTGCCACTCTATAACTCAAAAATGAAAAATGATATCACAATTCTGTGAATTGCCTCGAATAGTACATCTAAAGCCGAAAAAATTCATTTCTTTCACGTGAATCTCAAAAAATTTAGTAATTTGTAAATACAGCTTTTGCAGACTCCTTGTACGCAATGTAACAAAACACGTAAGATATAAAATGACATATCAAGTTTGTCCGCTTTCAATTATCTAGTGGATGCCGTTTACAGAACGGCGACACCTGAGCATTTAAGCGCAGGCACTGAACGACCTTAGCCTAGTTGATAGTTTAATTCAATCTTTGTTAATTTTTCGCTGTCACTCAACGTGTCTGCAGCTTCGGCGCCTCCACCAATGCCTACTTTTCAAACAGCTTCCCGACACATATTTAAGCTCAGTAGAGACGAGACGTATACCCTTATATCGCCGCAGAAGCTACGTCAAACTTCGTTTTTGTTAAGTCAGCCCAGATTAGGTATATAGTGAAAACGCGCATTTTACAACCTCACTCAACCACGCAGCAAAGACGTTCAAAGAAGAGCAAGATAAAGGAGACACAAAAACGGAGAGGTTAATCGAGGTCACGAGACGCGCACGTGAACTGGAGCTCGACGAATTTATCTTGCAAAAGAAAAAAAAATGTTTTGCGCCGCGAAAAACCCCCCGCACTGCTTTATATTGAACTCGACAAGCGATATCCGCTTCACGGGACGAGTACAAGCTCTGACATCGAAGCGTCGCCGAAAGACAAGCGAAACACGCCTGACCTCACGTCAGAGTTGAGCTAAACTTGCCTGCTCGCTCTCGCAACTCACACCGTGCACGAGCCTCGGCAAACGCACAGCCCCTCCTCGCCCGCTCCAAAAGTGTACGCACGCTCGCATACACACGCAGCGAGAAAAGTAAGATTGCACGCGCTCAGAGATCGATAACTTCGCCGCACCGGGCTTTACGTCGAAGAGTACATACTGACAGGCAGCACTGGCGGTCAATTTCGCTAAGCCCCGCTATAGCATCGATGTCAGGCAAGCTCGCGTGAAACTCGACGTTCGCGTCGTCAAAAATTCTCCCGCCCGCACTGCCGTCTTCTTCAATCTCTCCGCGACGTATATGCGCGTGCGCACCCCCCCCCCCCCCCTTCACCACGTCGACTACTGTCGTCATTGTTTTTTCCCGTTTATCGGAGACCGCTTAACTTGATTACGGCCGAATGCGACAGGCGTTGCCTCGACGCTCCAGCGACAGCGTTGTCCTCGCTCCTAAACTTTTGATAGACGTGCAAAGAAGCGAAATGAGAAAAATAAAATAAAAAGCCAGACGGGCGTTGGAGAGGTCGGTACCGTCGCGAAGGGTCACGCTGAGATTTTCAGCATGCCTATTTCGCCAGTGCGATCGACGTGGGTGCTTGGAGAATCATAGCTTCACTTTTTTTTTTTTTTGGCACCGTTATTTTGCAAAATATATTTGTCAGGCTCCGGAATGCCAAAATTCTTTAGATGCGGTGATAGAAACTCTGTTGTGTATTTTCTCTTCCATGGGCCGCAACAAAAATTTCTATCTCATAAATTGAGTATGATTTTGCCTAGATAGCCGAAATTTGACTAAGAAGAGTATAAAAAAGAAAAGACCTGACAACAATGACAAAGACGCCGTTGACCTCGCAATGCAGGATCTTCATGAATCTAGCATGATGCCTTTTGTCCTCCAACGCTTTGCATTTACTCGACTTTATTGTTGTCGCAAGTTGTTGCCGTGGCAACACAACACCACAGAAGCACCATAGTCAGGGCATGATGTAATAGTGTCGCTCGTCACCCGATCTCATCTCGCAAGTGCATGCGTAATGTGGGTATACAAAACAGCAGATCGTCCTCGTGTTCACTATATGCTAATTGCGATCCGTCTGGTGTAAGAGAGCGTTTTCCTGGTGTGTGTACCGTTAGGCGAACCTGTGTAGCAGTATTCGTGGCCAACATGTGGCAGACCAGGTGGTAAGAGATATGTAAATTTTGTAGCGTGGCTTCGCCGGAGGCGCAAGCTTCCTTCTCTGATGAATGAATGAATGAATGAATGAATGAATGAATGAATGAATGAATGAATGGATGGATGGATGGATGGATGGATGGATGGATGGATGGATGGATGGATGGATGGATGGATGGACGGATGGATGGATGGATGGATGGATGGATGGATGGATGGATGGATGGATGGATGGATGGATGGATGGATGGATGGATGTTATTAGCGTCCTCTTTGGAACGGGGCGGTGGGTTGCGCCACCAAGCTGTTGCTATTATACTGCCTAATGTCTTACCTAGGCTAAAAAAGAAAAAAAGACACTACGAACTCCCACAACCAAATTTTCTGATCCTCTATTGCGAACTTGCTTTTGTACTTGTCTGTTTTTTGTCGTTTCCCTACTTTTCTTACACCAATCTTCCAATCGCCTCTTACTAATCTCTATTGTGGACATGTTTACTTTTACATTGCTCTCGCTGAACCCAAGGGCTTCAAGGAGGCCAGTGGTGCCTAAATCGACTGCTGGGCAGACGTCTTCACATTCTAATAAAACATGCTCCATCGTTTCCATAGCTTTACCGCAGCAAGCACATGCTTCCCGTACAAAAATGAGTGTTGATTAACCATTGATACATTGTTGGGGAATTGTTGAAACAACGGACTTCAACAAATTTTCAAGAGCAATTGAGTTCACTCAATCCTTGCACAACAATATTACCATTGAGTGTTCTCAATAAAAAATTTATTGGGTAATTTGTGTTGATTTTTCTAGTTGTTCTTTTGTTGTGTAGCAGTTGAGTCCAGTATACAATAATTAGGACTCGCATATGAAGACATTCCAAACATGTTTTGCGATGCGTTCCAACCTCATTCCTGTCACTTTGCGGCAGGTAGGTTCTTCTTTCGCCTCGCTTTCATTAATAGAAAATTATGTGTGACCGATGAGGTGGAATCGAACGTCGGCCGTCGAGCCCGGTACTCTAACCAATAGGCCACGAGCGCGCGCATACTCCTCTCTTTCGAAAGCCAGTAAGCTCTGAAATGCTTGGCGTGTGCGCCGCGTGCCACTTCCTGGTGCTGTCGCTACAGCTGGCGCCTTGAAGCGCCAATCTCCGGGACCGCCCCACTTTCGTAGCCATTTTCGCTACGTAAAAACTGCAACGTTAGACTAGATTCATGACCGCCCAAGTTCATAACGATTTATTTCTTCGCCGGTGTACAAATGCCATCGTCGTTTTAACATACACTAGATGACCTAACCATTGGTACGATCCGAAATGAGCACGTTTCGGGGAGCAGAAGAATGCGAAATTCACTTGCAAACACGGTGACTACGCGTATGTGGAGTTCCCCAAAAAGTAGACACGGCGGCAGCGCGGCCGGCGATAACACAGGTGCCGACAGGCGACGACGCTACCTTCGAGCAGCGGACGCACTGTGGGAACCGTAGGATGCAAGCGCGCACACGCTACAAACATACACGGGTGAGGTCTTCGAATTTCCTGCGACGTACCCTCTGTCCGTAAAGCAAATATAGTTTTTTGTCCAATGTCCGTGGTACTAGAGATCAAAGAATGAACGCGCTTTGATATCGCAGCGCGCAGCCGCTATAACCATTGACTTCAAAGAGCTTCAGATTCAGCAACAGCCGCAACAGTACCACAGCTAATCGCTGTATCTGCGGCTGCTCCCGTTTCTCGCCTTGCAAGAAGCACGCGATTTATTTGAGCCTCGCCGAACTGTCGTCCTTTCGTGCTCCAAGCCTGCAGGTCTCGTATGTTCAGTGAAAAACACCAAAGGGAAATGAAAGAAATACAGGTAACGGACTCTTATTGTACCTTACTTGTCACTTTGTCATCTGCAAAAGCGCTACAAACTATTTTAGAAGGTTTATTTTTGTAACATTAGCAAAACTAGTAGTAATTTTTATTTCTAGGTGGCGCGACAAACGTTAAGGTGGCGTTCGGGTGTGTATGTGTGCGCGCAAGCGGGCGCAACCGAGCTTCGTTTTGCGCACGCTTTTGCAACAGTCCACACGGTTACCGCTAGTTTCGTAGTCGCATTTTTTGGTTGTAGTATTTGTTCTTTACGCTATTAATTAGGTAGTTCTTAAAATTTATAAAGGTTAGTTGATGAAAAATTATTGCTAAATAATTAGTCGTTCTTAAGTGCCGTTATTTTGTGTTTCAAAGGTTTTTATAACTGAATACGATAGTGAAACCACGTGAAGCTATGAACGGCTTTCGGAATCAGTTATTCGGTTGCAGTTGTGCCGTGTTTCACGCCTCGTGCTTCTTGATGAAAGTATTTTCTTTTCGGACATCATGACGCACATTTTAGTGAAATGCTTTAACGACGATAAGTGGGAAGTTTATCCGGTGAAGTGGTTGGCTCACCCAACAACTAGTCTTCTACTGATGTGCGAGCCTGACGGTTTTGACGAGTTGCGCGGCAGAGGCCATGATGCCTGTTGGAGAGAAGGCACCCCGAAACGGTCGCAGCCGCACTTCTGAAGATAGGTAAGTAATTTCGTTTTCTTGGGCACGTAGCCTTCTTTTCTATTTTGACATTGACGAGCGTGACATGTTAAGCACACCGTTCACTTTCTTGAAGCAAACCGCATGCCCCGGAGAAAATGCACGCGATACCAACTCTCGCTGCCGCCGTCACTTCGTTTGAAACAATGGTAGGCGAAGAGGCAGCGGCGCCACATGTGCGTAAAATTGCATTGCTTCATTTGTTCCTGTCTAATAACGTTTCCTTCATTTGTATGAGAGAACACAATTGGAACATAAGGATCGGCTTCTCTGCGCAGTGATAATTTTGTACAGTGACCCCGTCATTTTTCATGGGGGCTCACGTATGCCGTCTAAGCGCTTGTTATCGCGTTCCGATACGTGAGAGGCGCGCTGCCTTTCAAGGTATTTAGGCAGGCACTACGAGTTTAGGAGAACCGCGACAAATAATCGCGCAGCAGGTGTGCAGCTGTGCTACGCTTGTACGACACTCGTACCGGAAGGCAGTGTTGCACTTCACGCTTACGCATTTCGTAACTATGGCGGCCTCCGTAGCAATTTGGGGCTGGAGGTCGTGGATACGATCCCTGCAGTGGCCGCATTTTAAAGGAGCGGAATGCAAAAACGCTCGTGAATTGTGAATTGTATGCACGTAAAAATTTCCACAAAGTCAAAATTAATACGGAGTCCCCAACTACGACGTGCCTCATAATCAGATCGTTGGTTTGGCACGTGGAACATCAGAATTAGTTTTTTCCGTAGTGGCTCATCGTATACCACACGGTTAGTGTGATCACCTTTTGTGCCGTAGCGGTTAAGCGCGCCTCGATTTAGGTTACGGCTAATGATGCGGCGCACCGCGAAATATATTTCGCCTCTCTGGGATTTTCGGAGAACGGCCAACCGATTAGTCACAGCTTCCGCGCGGTGACTGTACACGGATACACGGCGCAAATGAACAGAGGTGTGGTGACGTGGTCAAAGAACACAGCCGCTGACGGGCTCACCTTATCGTCTATCACCGCCAAAACTACCGCAGTAAGCATCTTCATCTAGCGCGGCGGTTTGCCATTGAAGGCGTACTGTACAATTTTAATAAGCGATAACCGAAACATGCCACCGTTCTCTGCTGCCTCTGAGTTGGACCGATCCGAATATGCGTTGTTTCCAGAAGCGAAAGGAGCGCCAATCGGCGCGTTGTCGCCTCGAGCTAAGCGTCGCACTCGAGCACCGTTTGCGCGGTGAAGAATGACGCGTGCGTGAAGCTAGCTCACTGCGCGGACGCTACCGCGCAACGCAAGGGCGTGTACGCGACGTTCAGCACACAAATCGCGCAGGATGATCGGAGCCACGCCGGAGCGGCTAGCTTCAAAGAAGCGGTACATGTTCTCACTCGTACAGGCACGCTCACGCTCGCATCGCTCTCGGCGTGTGTTTAGCTCATTCCTTCTACTGGACTTCTGCCCAAAGATTCGATATCTGTTTGGTATGGGCTATGCACTGTCGCGTGGTCTTTGGTTCTGCGAGAGAGCCGGGAATATTTTCCCCGCTGTGAAACATCGCTGTGCGTGTTTTAGCTAACATTTACCGTAGCAACCCATTCCTTCCTTTTCTCGACGGCACTCGTAAAGAGTCGCAAATTTTTACTTGCCAGTATAGTGTGTACTTCTATTTCGTGCGTAGTTATGTGCAGTGTGTGGCAGATTCTTAATCCGCGCAATCTCATTTTCTGTCCACATTTCCTTCTCACAGGTTACGTATGCAGTAAATTCCCAGATGCTAACGTGTTCTACGCCAAAAGCACCTTGGCGTCGTGCAAGAGACACCCGTTGATATGTGGCTGATTCACTAGCAAGCTCGCATCTCTGTTGCCACTCTCCATCAAGTGGGATTTTCAACTATTTTTTGTGTTGCTCTGTGGTGTACTAGCTGCCGCATGGACGCTGTGAAGGCTTACTTTCGATTTGCTCTGGCGTTTAGTAGTAAAGGATGGGCTACCTTTTGAGGGGAGGCATTTACTTTCGTTTGTGAGAATGTTTACCAGCCTAACCAAGTGATACGCGGCTACTGTAAACAGCAGCACGAACAGAGGCGGACGACGAAATAGGTAGGAGCACACACGAGCGCAAGCTCTACTAAATGTTTGCTTTTGATGACAAAGGTATTAAACACACTGGTCAACTTGGCAAAGGTAAAAATCCGTGCGTGGCAGAAACAGCCACGTGCGACAAGAAAAAAAAATATGAAAAAGACATGTCATGTTAAACGTGCGTGAAAAACGAGAACTATCGGTGAAATCTATTGAAAAAGCGAAAGATTTGTCCGATAAGTGATATTACCCAACGGGAAATACTCTTTTGAGAACAACTTTTTCCCATTAAGGGCAACAGATAACTTGGTTATGCAATTGTTTCGTTTGTGATCAATAAATATTGCTTCTGGAACTCCTCTGGTGTTGCGGTATAGAGCAGAAAGAACGATTGTTTCATCACAAAGACCAGAACACAAAAGGACTTATGGAAGCATTATTTATTGATCACGAAGAAATATTCATAAGCAAGATTTCTGTGACCCTTAGTGGGAAAGAGTTGCTACAGTACTTCTCGTTACTATCGCTTACAGGAGAAACCTTTCAGTTTTCATGTTTTTGTTAGATTTTGACGCACATGTTTATTCTACAGGACGTATTTCGGTCCTTTTTTGTTGTGCCGGGCTGTGTATGCTGCGCATCCATGGCTTTTTCTTTGTGAAGTTGGCCAGTGTGTTTAAAATCTTCGTCTTCACGAATAAACTTCTACTTGAGTCAGCGTTCATGTGTGTTCGTACCTTAATTCATCCTTCTCGTCTCTGTTTGGGTGGTTGTGAAATATAAATGTACACCGAATTGTCGAAGTGTCCATAGAATTGATACATGAAGTTATTTGCGCTGTTTATTTCAGGAAGAACGCTATAGGGTCTTATTTTCTCTTTGTTTTTGACACTGAGTACATTTTTCTAGTTCAATTTCAAGGAGTCCCCTGAGGAAGCCAATAAGAGTGATGGTAACTTCCTTTGTGTGTAAGATTTATTAATTTCGTCCATTCAAGGCATGACATGGCACATGCCTGATTGTAGGTTGCAAGCATTCATAGTAAGATCTACTTTTCGGTTCTCATGACGCTTCTTTGTACTGCGCTGCATTCTCCAGGCACATGAACCTTTTTATGCTCTAAGTGCATGCGTTCTTTTTCTATATGTTGGAGCGAAAATTGTAAACTTAAATATGCATATATATCATTTTCCTTGCAATCTTTTTCAACATGGGTGCAGTAGCTCCCTCTGTCTTTCAGTTACTGCTTTGTCCCAGTTTTTATGCAACCTTTATGTATTTTATGCAGCAGAATTCTGGTGCTATTTTAATAACATTTCATCTGCAAAATTGAGGTAATTGGTGTTTCGTATATGCATTTATTTGCGTTTTTCACTGTCTCAGCAATCTGGCTGTCGAGTCATTGGAACCTTTTCTCATACTGTATGACTATTTCTGGGGTGCTTGATACTGAAAGTGCAGGTGACGATTTATTTGGCTGTTTGGAATTGTGTTAGCCATGTGTTACTACCAATTTTCTGTGCTAAATAATTATTTTTTCTCTTATCGTTCAAGGTATTAGCCTTCCCTTATCTCTTTATTGACTGACTTAGTTGCTGGGTATAGGAAAAAAGGCCCCAAAAAGTGCTTTAATTAGCTATGTGCAAGTCCAGAAAGATTACCTGAAAATGAGCTCACTAAATTGAGGAAATGCCACTAACGAACCCCTCTGTACCCCAAATTAACATAATCAAATGGTGTACTGTTTGTTCTTGACTTGCGCCAGGGAGATAAGCTGCTTTCATTACACAAAAGCTTCACAAGTTTATTTCTGAAGAAAGCAATCCTGGCTTGTCAGAAACACGATTCAGGTGTTCATCATGCCCGACAACTTTCTAAATGATGTCTCGCCAAATAATAGCTAAGTTGAGTGATGTTATTTTATAAAATAATTGGGCAACATGAACATATATGTATCTCGAAGACAAAGCTCAGGCAAGTCTACTTTGGTACTTCATTAAATTTTAATCGCGGTGAAAGACGTGTGCTAAAGGTTGTATATATTTACGTGAAGTCATTTGTTTCAAGTTGGTTATTTTGCCTTCTCACAGTCAGCCGTAGCTCTTCCTGTGACGTGTTAGTGTACGCAACATTTTAATGTAACATATTCAGATGTCTTTTGTGTGTTCACGTGCAAGCAGTTCCAAGTGTTCATGTGTTCCAAGTTGGTTGTTACAAGGGTATGCTTAAGCCCTGCCTTTTGAGTCGCTTTGCCTTCTAGTCATAAACATGTCGAAAGTGAAGAGCACAATGATCGTTTTGATTGGATTCATATGTATAGGTATTTTCAGATGTATTTACACTGCTAGAGTGCTGTAGGTACTGTAGCCTGTGTCTCCAGGTTCGATGTAGTGGTGACTTATGTATGTAATAATGTTTCACGTGCACGCATCTTTAGTGTAAATAAAGGTACTTTGATCAGTCTCTCCTTTGATTTTGTTTGTGTTTGGGAAAGTTATGAACAGGCACCGGGGCATGCAAGTGTGAACAGCGAAGTAATTTCAATATATGAATAAAAATACACTAGCCCAACGAAACGTCAATCATATTTCAATGGCGACTTCTGAAATCTCAATGGCATCTCAACTGTGCCACGATATGCTTTTCAATGCTGTGGCAATAATAACTCAACAACAGGTCAACAGAACTACCACAACGTTAGTTCAACGCAGAATCAATGGTAACTCAACAACCATTCAACAAAACGAACACAACGGGCCGTTTAAGCACAATGGACTTTCAATGGTAACTTAACAATTATTCAACATTGAGGTACCCAATGGTGTTTCAATTCGATTTCAGTGGCCAATATTCAAGAGTGCTCAACGGTCAACCCAACAATTCTCCAACATACTCTCAATAATTCCTCAATAAAAAACTCAACATTGACCAACAATGTTTCAATGCCTTCTCAATAATTTTTTTTGTACGGGTTCTTCTTTCTTATATCTCGCTTTATAGGCACGTGTTGTTCTAAGGCATCCCGATCTCGCTTCGAAAAGTAATGAGCTTCCCTTTGAGTTATGATAAATTGTTTCTTTCCTGATTTCGTTTTTTCCTCTGATACGAAGCGACGCAGAGCCCTCTGCCGGTCGTAAGGCTATTGCAGCGGATCCATCGGCGGAGATTCGGAAAGAGTCGACGACGGGGAGACAGAACGGATGAAAACTAAATCTCGCGCTGCGCCTGTGCCACCTCGTAATCCAGTGGACCACGATCGTTTTTTTTATTATTGAATTCATTGAGCACTTCATATACATCCCCTTCGGAAGACAGCGGTTTCTGCCTTAACTGCTGATCCCCCGCCTGATTTTGTTAAAGGGGCCCTGGCCAGGTATGGCCATTTTGAGCTGACAACCGTAGTGCATGCAACGCGCGCTAACGACATTGTCTGCAAAATATTCCACCACACCACTACGCTCCGCGAAAAGAGCTGAAATTTCAAACCAAACGCCGTGTGCCCTTCTCATCGCGGTAGCCACGCTCCCAGTCGGAGAGTCGACGTCAGCCGCAATAGTGCGCCTACATGTGTAGCCCCTCCCTTGTATCCACGACCTCCTAAACTGCTTGCACGGTGCCAGTTAAAAAAAGGAAATTGGCACCGTGTAAGCATTCCAGTGCGTCGTCGATACGTATAAATCTCCAACTGATTTACGTTCTGGCTACTGGCCAATTGCAGTCGATGAAAAGGACCACGAAAACACCGCCTTTATCGCCCCAGATGGCCCTCTACCAATTCAAATTCATGTCCTTCGGATTATATAACGTCCCTGGAACAATCGAATGATTGATGAACTCTCTTTTATGTGGATTTAAGTGGTCCGCATAACTATGTCACCCTGATGACGTGATTGTTCTTACACGTACATTTCAAAGACATCTCCACCCGCTTTCAGCGATCATCGACGTTTTCGGACGCACTGGCCTGCAGCTTCACTCTGCCAAATGCAATTTCGGCCGCGGTCAAATGCAAATACTAGGCCACCTCGTGGACATTTCTGGCATACAGCCTGTTCCCGACAAAGTTTGCGCAGTCAGCGAGTTTCGACCTGCTCGTTCGTCATCTGATGTCTGAAGTTTCCTGCTCTGCTCATACTTTGGGTGCTCTATTAAGAACTTTGCTGAAATCGCTCGTCCTCTCATTGACCTCCCCAAGCAGAACGTCACTTTCTGTTGGCGATCCGAACTAGCTAAGACAATATCAACGCTTGCGGGCCGCCTCATAAACCCGCCCATGCATAATAGGTCATTTCTATCCAACTGCCTATAGGGAAGTTCGTACTAATGCAAGTGGTCAGGGCATTGGCGCTATTTCTTCCCAGCGCCAGCGGGACAAAAGTCGTGTGATCACTTACACTAGCTCCCTTCTCTCAGCCTAAGAGCGGAACTAATCGATAACTGAATGTCAATGCCTTGCCCTCGCTTGGGCCATCACCAAGTTCCAGCCTTGTGCCAGCTGAGCCCACTGCTCAGCTGGCACTTCTCCGTCATCACATGCGCTATCTTGGCTCTTCTTGCTCGTAGACCCAGCTGGTCGCTTTCGACGCTGTTCTTTGTGCCTACAGGAGCACACATTCTCTCTGTCCTACAGATCTGCAGGACACAGACTGCCTATCCCGCCGCTCTGACGACCCACCTGGCAGCACAGATCCCTGAATATCGTCAATTACCGACTTCCTCCACATTGCTTTCGAACAGCGTCGCGACCCCTGCGTACGGTCCCTCATCGAGCGCCTCACCTCGGACAAAAACGACGCTCCTTTGCACCTATTCCTGCTATATGAGACCTTATAGCAGCGCAACATGCTACCCGGTGCGACTGAGCTGTTCCTCCTTGTTTCCCAGAACCTGCGCTCTGCGGTTCTCGCGCAGTTTCACGATGCACCCACCGCGGGTCATTTGGGTGTATCCCGCACTAACGACGACGTACTCATACGCGGCCTGAGTGTTCTGCCAACGTCGAAAGCTGCCTCCCTTGCTTCCCGCTGGCCGCATTCAGCAGATCGACATACCGAGTAAACCATTTTTCTGAGTCGATGTGTACTTCCTTAGCCTTTTTCCCATGTCTCCTGGCAACAAGTGGGTGGGCGCGTCGCTACAGACGTGTGTGAAGAATGTCACGCATTATGCCATCGCGTGAGCCCTTCCTCCCAGTTGTGTGATTGACGTTGCCGATTTCACTTGACACGAAATGATTCTCCACCATGGTGTTCCTCGCCAGTTACACTCTGTCCAAAGTTGTCGATGACCTCCTCCGATGACCTCCTACGGACTTACCGAGCGCATCAACCATACACTAATGGGCGCACCAACTGTGTAAGCCTCTGATGATCACCGGGATTAGAACTGCGCTTTGCCGTTTGTAACGCTTGCGTACAACTCGTTACGTCACGACGTCACCAGTTTCGCCCACTTCTATCTGCTCTTTGGCCGTGACCTACTCCTGCCTCTAGACTCCCTGCTCCCTGCCGATGCCAAGTCCACAACTTTCTACGTCCTCGACAACATTGTTCGAGCCCCCGCAGCACGGGACATGGCCCGTGATCACCATCTGGCGTCTCAAAGTGCTCAAAAACGTGTCTATGACCATCGCCAGTTGGATGTTCATTTCACGCTTGAGTACCTTGTCATGCTGTGGCTTCTCGTCGCGTCGGCCTGTGCGAAAAACTGCTGGCACGTTAGTCGGGCCTTACCGGGCCCTGCGCCAAGTAAAGGTCCACTCACATTAGGCCGACCCGACACCGATTTCGATCTGCCGACTGTCGGCGATAGCGTATTTTACCTTCGTGTTGGCGCCTCTGTCACACTGTCCCGAATGAAGCCATATCACTCGAACGTAGATTCAACAAACTAACACGCACCGACACGGTGCTTCTGCATCCGGTAGTTAGTGTTACGTAGTGGGTTGTGCGGAGGTAAACACGCCCTGGACACCAAAGGCGATGAAGTGACACCAGCATCGGTCTTACACTACTCATAGCAGCCCGGACAGTAAGCTCACAGTGGTACGCATTCCATCTGTAAACACATTTTGTAAACATTCACCCTCAACGTAATATGTCTTGCAGACTGTCTTAATGGTGTAGACTGCTTAGCTGGTGTTCTAGAAGGACTTGAGAGCTTATTTGTGCCCTCAAATATGAAATTTTTTTAAAGCGAGGGAATGCCCGTCCCACCATAAGGTATCCCCTCCTTAATGTCAGCTATACTATAAATGAATAGGGGTAGCCCAGGGAAGTAGACCCAAGAATAAACTGAATAAAATGCCAAGTTAAAAAAAAAAGGAAGGGGGGGGGGGGACCTTATAAGTAATAGAGAGTTAAAGGTAGGTGACTGTACTGTACAAGATGCGGAATATAGGCGAATTTAGGAATGTTCGCGAATAAAACTGTTACATTCCTATTTTGTTGTGAGAGAAAGCGCGCGCGCTCGGTCGGCAACTGCGCCGCGCCCTGAACGGAAAGAGGACTCGCAGAGACGAAGCCGTATAAAACCTATCTCAGGGATCAGCCAAATGCCGGGAACTCCAGCTCAATTTATTGAAATTTTTGAAACCGAGTCCCAGTGTTTCAGGCGTCGAAGGCAACATGAAATTGTGGCCAATCCAAGTAAGTTTAAGATGAGGCGCAGCAGCGAAAGAACCGTCTGCAGAAATAGAAAAGCAGAAACATAGCAGGGTCAAGTTTGCTACCAAGAAAAGGGTGACAGAAAAAAGAAACTTGAAACGATGAAGGAACGCAGAGAAATAAATAAATAAAAATTCTGCACTGAAGTACTTTTCGTAGCTGCGGATCCCACGCGCGTGGGATCCGCAGCTATACGTGGCCGCCCACGTAGGCTTTGACCACCTGCTTATCGGTGTCTTAGCAGTCGGGGCTCGCTAATTTTGACTAGTTTTGAACACTCAACTAGCCTCGAACCACACGAAACTGAAGGTCAGACCACACGCATGCTTGCCAGCGCGCGCTCAGTTCTGGCCGCTCCATGGTTAGACGCCTTAATGGACTTCGCTTCGCACTGAGCTGTTGATAGCGCTTGAAAATGCCGAAGCTGGATGCGGCTACTGTCTCTCGGTGAAGCTGGTGCAGGACAAAGCCGGTCCCCACCAGATAGCACGGCCAGTCTTGAGCATATGAGCGCGAGCGGGCACTCGAATCCTGTCGTGCACAAAGCAAACGCTGCACACACGCACTGCAGTTGCATGTACGTATACCTGCGCTATGCTACGTAGCGTAGATGCCGCGGCCGCCGCGGTGCGCCGCGATGAGTCCGCTGATTGAGCGCACTGCGGCTCGGTGAGGACAATCGCGTTTGGCGCTTCGCAGCCGCCATAAGTGGACATAGCGGCGTCTACGTGAACATCCAAAATCAAATGTGAACTGCGCGCTACGGTGACGTTCAGTAGGCGGAGCATTGTGGGCACGCCCTGCTCCGCCGTAGCCTTCGCAGTGCATGCATGTCATTGAAGAAGGAGCGGAAGCACCGCACAGGGCATGTTTGATCGCCAGTGACTCCGCTTCTTCTGAACGCACTGAAGTACGTTTCGCGGCAAAGCATTTATGAAATAGTCTATTTTAACTCCAAATGCATTTCTCGATCGACTTCGATACACAGTGGTTCAGGGCCCCTTTAAAACGACTTGCGGTGACTTGTTAATCTGTGATTTTGGTATTCAGCCTATCCTCCACCTCCGCGACGCTTCGCGGAGGAGGAGGATAGGTGGAGGCACGGTGGGTTGACCTTACGATGACCAGGTTGACCTCCTCTGGCAGTTTCTACGGGTTCTGTGTGCGCTACGAAGGTACCGGGTTCGTCTCGTGATCGAGAGGCCGGGCGCCGAGCGAGAAGCATGGAGCAGCGATGCAAGCGGTGGCAGGCCGAGCGGGAATCGACCGACACCGGAGGCGTCGTCAAGCTCCGGGCACGAGCTGAACAAGTCCGGCAAAAGGCGCGGGCTTGGCGTGCCCATAAGGCTCCAGAAAGGAAGAAGCGGAAAATGAATGGTGTGAATAATACATTACCAAATTGCTTCAAATAATAAAGACTGTGCATATCTTTACAGTGTCTTACCATCTTTGCTAATGACACTTTACACTTTATAAAAATAAAGAAAACGGACATAAAACATATACAATAAAAAATAAGCCTTGAAAAAAACCACCACATTTGAACACAAACAAGGCATTTTTGAAACATTGTACGCGCAATGCACAAAAAGAAGGGAATAGCACTCATGGGCTTGCGCGTAGACTGCGTTCGCGAAGTGAAACACCACTGTAACTATTTTTACAACTTTTAGACGGCCATTATAACATTGATTTCAAGCGTATAGTTACTATCTACAAGCGGTAAGCCCACCATATCAATTACCCTACTCACACCACGCAACGATTGCTTTAAGAGAGAAAGAAGTTTAATGACACGAAATGCCGAGAGGTCGGCCTGAGGTATATTCCTCTAGCCAGCTACTCGGCATTGGGGGAAGGGGAAGTGGGAAAGAAAGAGGGAAGAAAGAGGTGCATGATGGGTGACGATGACGATAGAAGGAAGATGTAGAAAATATGGCAAGCAATTGGGCATGCTCAAAGTCTGCAGTCCAGGCCTGTAATTTTTAAAAAGTTCAGTAATGCCTTGATGGCCTTAAAACTCGACTGAGCGTCTGGCCAAGAGCCTAAAATAATATCCTCCGACAACGGTGCACTGTCGAGACGCGTAAGGTCCTTGACCAACCTATCACGCTCTTCCACGAACTTAGGGCAGTCACAAAGCACATGACCTATAGTTTCAGTCACATTGCACACCTCACAGTGTGGAGACTCGGTGCGTCGCATGAGGTGCACGTATCCGCGCGTAAACGCTACCCCCAGCCTTAGTCTGTGCAGAAGACTGGCATCGCTTCGTTGAATTTTCGGTGGTAGCCTAAAATTCATGGTGGGGTCCAATCTCTGGAGTCGTCTGTGGCGATTATCTGGATTGTCCCAGTGCTTTGCTGTCAATTTGCGGATGACACTGGAGAGGAGACAGTTGGCGTCCGCTCTTGAAAAGGGAATTGAAAGCAGGGACTCTCGTTCTTCGAGTGCTTTCTTCGCTTCGGCGTCGGCCAGTTCGTTGCCCTGTATACCACAGTGACTAGGTATCCACTGAAATGTGATGTGGTGGCCGTGTTCTTGCGCTAAAGTGTAGAGCTCGGCAGTTTGAAGAGCCAACACTCTATAAGCGCTTTCTTTCAACACCACTCTAAGCAGTTGAAGAGCCGATTTTGCGTCACTGAAAACTGTCCATATTTGAGGAGGCTGTCGCACAATATATTTAACGGCCTCTCTTATTGCCACTAATTCCGTAGATGTTGAAGTCGTCTTGTTATGCAGACGAAACCGTCGAATGACTTGATGCGCAGGCACGACGAAAGCCGCACCAGACGCATACGACGAGACCGAGCCGTCTGTATACACGCTCACCGCGGAGTCATATTCTTTCGACATATATTCAAGTGAGAAATGTCTGAGGCCGACGGTAGGTATTCGCGATTTTTTAGAGATTCCGGGAATAGATAGACGTACCGGTATTTTGGACATTACCCATGGGGGCATATGTGGAAGGTCAGCCGGGGCAAAGTATGCTGGTATGGCAGATGCTTGGCATTTAACGGCTCTTGAAAAAGTGGAGTCCGGCCGTGTATCGGGTAGTTTCGATAAGGGATGACGTCCGTGACGGCAAAGCAGTCGCAGGAATACTCGAAGAGGTTCGCATCGTAGATAGACAGGTAAAGGGGTGACGCGAGCCTCCTCAATTGTTCCATAGGTTGAGGTGCAACGTGGAACACCGAGACATGTTTTCAGCATCTGCGCCTGGGCACTTTCCAGCGTACGCAAACATGACGGGCTCATACTTGATAAAACTGGCAGGCTATACCGAATGTATCCGACGTAGAGAGCCTGGTACAGCCGGAGTAGCGAATGCTCAGATGGACCCCATTTCATACCGGCCAGAAAGCGAAAAACTTGAGCAAGCCCAGTTAATTTTTTCTTCAACATTGCCACATGTTTCGACCATGAAACACCGCGGTCAATGACAACGCCGAGGTATTTGTGGTGGGTGACATATGGGATGGCATTTCCATTGATCATAATTGGATACGAACACATAAGCTTCCGTGTGAACGCTATCGCAGCGCACTTGTCTGGGGCCAGTTGCAGTCCTTGGCACTGCAGGTACTGAGACGTTAAAGAAACAGCTCGCTGCAATCTGGCACGAATTTGTGGTCGCGTGACTGCGGATGCCCATATGCATATGTCGTCTGCGTAGGTACTGATGCGTACTGTATCAGGAATTATTTCCGCAAGGCCAATAAGGGCAACATTGAAAAGGGTCGGGCTGAGAACTCCTCCTTGAGGCACTCCACAGACCACAGCGTGTCTTGTCGTTTCGCCAGCATTCGTGGACATGAAGACTGTACGACCATCTAGGTAATTTGCAATCCACATGTAGAGACGGCCGCCGATGCCTAGATTACATATTCTTATTTTCCAATAACGTTAGTAATAGACTGGAACAACGTTTCAGAAAAAGCCGGAACAATATTTTCTAACATGTTTTGAAATTGAGCTTCTATCATATTACCTTTTCTATATATAATTTCATCCTTGTCTTATCTGAAATGCTTATTTATTCCGCATTGTGCTTAATTGTGCGTGTCAATGCTTATTACGCTTGATTCTGCAAAAAACGTGACACTACTCGCAAACAACTTTCGGTGGCTATGAAGGGAAAGCTATGGGGGCAGAGCTTCTGCACATCTTTCACATCGCCAGGTAGTCCGCCAACGTTTGACTGTGCTCTTGGTTGCTCGGAGCATACGCTGAATCGACGCAGCTTGCACGTGCGACGGCTTCGCGTTTGCCCAGACGCGGAAGGGAAAAGCAGCAAAATAAGTAAACCTTTACATTCAGTGGTGTGTTTTGCCTTATTTGAATGTTGCTAATAAGTTCTCTATATTTTGTCTTCCCCAGCTTAAACTAACGTGGATGAAAACATGGCACTCTTTTCAGAAGCGATCTCACTTCTGCGCTTTTTGTCTACGTAGCTTTCCCTTCATAGCCACTGAAAGTTGTCCGCGAGGTCTCATCGTTCATCTTGTTGCCGAATCCTCATCGGGGCGAAAGCGCCATCTAGCAAGCTTGACTGGAGGCGCATGGGTTCCGTGTAGTTCGTCGAGCCACCGTTCGTGGCCGCAAGTGCACAAGCAGAGCGAAGGCCCTTGATCATTTGAAATTACCGCTACTTTTTGAACTATGCCGCCGCCGCGCGACCTTCTCGCCTCTTGCTGGCCCCTTATTTATATACGAAGATACAGCATCTCGATCGCACTTTTCGCGATTGTTAGGATCCGTTGCCTGTTTTACTGAAAACTGAAACAGCAGTTTGTAGAGGAGCTAATATTTTCAGCTTACGTCGATGTCTGCGTCAGCCGTACAATAAATGCAGGCCCTGAAAAAATTACTGGCAGGTATACCCGTGGTATTGCAGCTGATGAGCGCTAGCTAGACCACATTCGGTTTAAGTTTTAAGGCGAAAGCCTTTAGATCTCTGTTTCAAGGTCGTGCTGTGGACACAAATATCACGTGATCCAGGAAGGCCAGAAGCGACCCAAAGCATATCCGGCCGTATATTAGCGAAAAATGATTATCCAAATTAATGATTAATTAGTTATTGAATTAAGGTGGATTAGGGTGTGTTCAGGTGGATTAAGGTGCATGAACAAGGATTACGGTTATTAAAGAGGATTGTTAAAGAGGAGGTTAAAGAGGAGGATTGTTAAAGAGGATTAAAAAAGAGGATTGTTAAAGAGGAGGTTATTAAAGAGGGTTATTAAAAAGTTGATTAGAGAGATTAAGATGGATTGACGTCGATTAGGGTGGACTAAGGTGAATTAGGGTTAATGAAGGAGTGCTAAGACCAATTATGGTGGATTAGGGAGGATTAGGCGGATTAAGGTGGATTAGGGCGCATAAAGGAAAATTAAGTGCATGAACAAGGATTAAGGCGGATTAGGGTGGATTAAGGTAGATGGATGACTAAGGTTGACTAGTGTGGATTAAGGCGGATTAGGGTTGATGAAGAGCGATTAATGGCGATTAAGGTGGATTATGGTAGATTAAGGTGGATTCAGGTGAATTACGGTAGGCTTTACAAGGCTTCCGCATTCGCGTCTCTTCGGTGATACCTAAGGACACCTTGGATTTCTTGAATTTCATCTGAACTACGCTTCCACGCACACATGAGTGGGCGGCGATTATTATTTGGGTTTCTCATGGATATAGGCAATGTGCAGGGGGTGTTCACATGATCGCGCACGCTTGCGGTTGATATCGGCATCTAGGCGGAGACCGGGAATATTCGCTTTAATATCGAATGTTTTAAAACCACCTTTCTGCGGTTTTGTGCTTTGGGGAAACATTTTTCATTGATTTAGCACGAGCCGAAATCATTGCATCAATGATTGATTGCGAAGGTTGAGCAATCAATCACGATTGTGGTCATGATGTAGTAATGCAGAAAATATTCTGCAGGCAATAATGTTTAGCACTGCAGCGTATTTCACCCTGATCCCCCTTAATCCTTCCTAATTCACCATAATGCTCCTTCGTCCACCTTAATCCACCCTAATCCACCTTCATCGACCTTAATTATCCTTAATACACCTCAATCCATCTTAACACAATCACTAATCAATCATTAATTAAATTTGATCATCAGTAATCATCTCTGCTGGACATGCTTTGGTTCGCTTCCGGCCTTCCTGGGTCACGAGACATTGGGTCACGAGTCAACGCGACCTTGAAACAGACATACAGGGCTTTCGCTTAATAAGCCACACGCAGAGGGATGTGCCACAAGCAATACTAATCAGACGCACAAAGTAAAGCATCTCATCATGTGAAAGAAAAATTGTCTGTATAGTATAAAACTCGCCTCAAAGCTCCTTTTACATCAGTGTAACCAGTTCATACGGCTTTAAATAAAAACCAACCTCCTCATAAACGTTGCGTTCAGCATTATCGATGCTTTTATCAGCATTTCTCAAAATTTTCAACACCTCTGGGGCGCGCAACTGACCCACAATAACGCGCCTCCTTAAATGCTGCGGCCGTCCGCAGGAGCCCAGGAGAAAAAGCGTGCCGTGTGCAGCGCACGCAGCTGGTGGGCGAGGAGAATCAAGGAGGAAAGTGCCGCAGGGAGGAGTGTCGCTACCTTTAAATTATCAAGGGGCTTTAAGCAAAGCTAGAGTCACTCGAAAATTTTCCAGTGACTCAGAGCTAAAGCCCCTTAAAGGGAAGCTGAAACGGTTTTCAATTTCCATGAATTGCTGGGATTGGGAAGAACAGACCTAATAATTTACGGTTCCGAATTTTTTTTTCTTCGTTTCGTTAATATAAGGGGTGGAAATCGCTTTCTAAATCACCCCCGCGGACACGCCCCCATCGCTTCCCGGAGCGCCGGGTGAGGTGGTTGCCAGAGGAGAGAACCGGCGAGAGTGACGTCATTCGAGGGGACCGAGCTGCCGGATCGGCGTGCTCGCATGTGCTGGCATGCCTCTTTCCGTCCTGCGCTTTACTGAACGACGCTACGAGAGATCTACCGCCGCCGCTCACGTTTGTTTTCTTTTGCGATTTTCGTAAACTGTTCTTTCCTTTTGGGCTGCGTGTGTGCCTACAGCCAAGGGCGCCCAACTTGCCCTCGTTCTGTGCAGCATTCGGCTGCGCGAATACAGGTGGGCGAGACGATGTGGTGTTTAACAAGTTCCCGAAGGACAAGAAGCTTGCAGCGCAGTGGGTCCGTGCAGTGAGGAGAGATAAGTTCGTGCAGACGAAATCAACTGTGCTGTGCTCGGACCATTTCCGTGATAGCCGGATAGCCTTACGACAAATGCGGAAACGCGTTGTTGGTAGCGTTGCTGTACTCCGTTTCATACATCAGGTGCAACGCTGTGGAGGCTTCAGATACTTCTTGCAGTGGCTGCGTTCGCACTTAGAAAAAGTTCGGTGTTTCTTGAGCCGATGTTTTAGAAAATTTTCCATATATAAGCTCAGTTCTGAATGAAAAAAAAGAATTTACCCATAGAAACAATCCGTGTAGTTATACGGCTGCTAACACGTTCTTTTAAATCAATTTTCTTTTCGGCATTCTTTAATTGCAGCCCGTCGCGGCAGCTTCACGTGCATGCTCGCGCGAGCAAACGCCGCTGGCACGCTGCGAAGCATAGACGGAAACGCGCGCAGTAATAAATTTTGGTGACCGGACTTCGTGAGTAGCTTCCACAGCATTGCACCTGAGGTATGAAATGGAGTATAGGCTTGCCTATTGACGTTCGACGTACGGTTGCAGTTATCGTGTTTACCACAAGGCGGTGCTAAAACTGCCTAATCTCTTTATGTCAACACTAGCATGGAGCACGCATATCGATTCTTGATCGAGCCACAATCGCAAAGTCGTCGAACCATAGTATGAATATTGCACATATAATACCTCTGGCCATCTCTGGATGTGCATGATAAGCAACTTCCCTGACTGTACATACCTCGCAGCGCTGCATGTGCGCGCTTTGAAACGCGGCACTTATGTTCGCGATCGTGTATCAACACTTAAAAAACCACGGGACTTTAGACAAGCAGCGGCAAGGTGCATGACATCGCGGAATCGCACCCGTGTTTACAATCTAATGAGAAGTTAGTGCTTCGGCATTCTTCCAGCAGCAAGTTCCCAGTGACACTTTAGCGCATTTTTTCTCCCGTCATTGGAACGTGCAGCTACATGGAAAAAAAAACATACGTGCCAGGTAAGATTTCCAACGCGCGAGAAGGTGCACACATCGCTCTCGCTGTTGGCACACTCAACATCGTCGTTGCCGCCGTTGCCGCCATCGTTTTCCGTATCGGCTGTCGGTTCGAACATGTACGGCGAAAACACAAGCTGTCCGAGACAGCGAGAACGTTCCGTGATGCTTACAACTCAGCTATGAAGGCAGAACAGAACAGCGTGCTACGCTCTGAAACGGCGGCGCCGACCGGCGACTGCCGCGAATGACGTCACAGCGGCCCCGCCCAATCACGGGCAACCGCGGCGTCCGCGCGATGCCCTAAGGCACTGGTGCGCGTTTTCTTGAAAAAACAGCCGCTTGCGTTTGTTTCCGCCCTTTTTGAACCAGATATTCGTGTTCAGGGGACTCAAAACTGTAGAATGCCGCAGAGAACTCATTTTTTATGCGAAGCATATTACGAGAGCTCAACCCAGCTCCTCAGGCGCGGCGGTGTCGCCTTCAATACCACGTGACACCGTGACGTCACGACAGAGGAGAAACAGGGCTCCAACTCGCGCCGTAGCTCGCGGCGTCGCGGCGGTATATAAGCAGTTTCGCTTGCCTCTGCTAGACACTCACGAGGTGAGATGCCTCCTGGAGACAGAGCTGCTCGTTGGAATGAGAAGCGAAGGTTGCGGCGTGCTACAGAGACTGTTTCTAGGTGGCTTTGCTACGGCGCAGCGACTACGCGCCCCGCATCGGATGCGGTGAGCGTCGAGCAACGCAGCGTTCGGCGCGACAACGAAATGTGCGCCTGAGCAAGCACCGCACGCCTGAGCCGACGACACCGGCTTTTCTGCGACACGAGCTCCTAAACGCTGTCGTGGTAAAATAAAGGCTAGTATGCTTCACATCCTGGGCTGAACCTTAGCTAAGCCACAGCCAGTTTTTTCTAAAAGTGTTTCAGCTTCCCTTTAAGCGCTTTTTTGCTTTCAGAGTTTCGCCGCTCATCCGTCCGCTGTATCCTCAATCTGCGCTACGAATGCGCTGTTAACTGGAGTGTACTAGAATATACCTTATTCTAGTAGACTCTACTGTTGAACTTTCTGGGAAGCAGTATACAGTTAGCCATGGACATGTGGCGGACTGTACGAGTTGTGTGTACGTGTTCTATCCCAGCGGTGTCCCTCCACGTGACATCGCGTTCATCTGTAGTAGCATCTTGGGAGAGCCGGCAAGCACAGCTCTTCAAATTTGATTATGGAGACACGAATCAGAAATGCTGAATCGGTTGAAAATTATAAAATATTGTTTCGGAACTCCTATATTTATTGATTCCGCTGTAGGAGGATGATTACTAGAAGATGAAAGGAAGGCCGAGCTTCCACTGTTTCGGATATTGCGCCAGAACCTCAACGACGGCACGTACGTAAGTGTGACGTCATGGATTCCAAAGCATTTTCTCGCACTTGGGCCAGTCCCAGCTGGTCAAACGCGTCGGCATAGGCATTTTTCCAGGCGGGGACCACCTTTCCGAACCACCATACATATAAATATATATATATAAATATATATATATATATATATATATATATATATATATATATATATATATATATATAATGAACGAGAGGAAAGGAGGTTAACCGAGGGGGACGATTTTATTAGTCATATCATGAGAAGCCAACAAATACTGACACCAAGGACAACATAGGGGAAATTACTTGTGATTAATACATGAAATAAAGAAACGATAAATTAATGGAAATTAAAGTGGATGAAAATACAACTTGCCGCAGGTGGGAACCGAACGCACAACCTTCGCATTTCGCGTGCGATGCTCTGCCAATTGAGCTACCGCGGCGCTGCTTCCCCATCCACTTTCTTGGGTATTTATGTGTCCTAGTAGAACCATGGGAGTGTTAGCCAGCGC
The DNA here is from genome assembly GCF_038994185.2 of Dermacentor albipictus. Classification (NCBI taxonomy): domain Eukaryota; kingdom Metazoa; phylum Arthropoda; class Arachnida; order Ixodida; family Ixodidae; genus Dermacentor; species Dermacentor albipictus. The sequence goes on along the minus strand of NC_091822.1, from coordinate 119,980,429 downwards.
CACCACTCACAGACCTAAGTGTTTATGGGGTTTTACGTGCCAAAACCACTTTCTGATTATGAGGCACGCCGTAGTGGAGGACTCCGGAAATTCCGACCACGTGGGGTTCTTTTACGTGCACCTAAATCTAAGTACACGGGTGTTTTCGCATTTCGCCCCCATCAAAATGCGGCCGCCATGGCCGGGATTCGATCCCGCGACCTCGTGCTCAGCAGCCCAACACCATAGCCACTGAGCAACCACGGCGGGTTGCGATAACACACGTGTTCTTAGATTTAGGTGCACATTAAAGAACCCCAGGTGGGCGAAATTTCCGGAGTCCTCCACTACGGCGTGCCTCATAATCAGAAAGTGGTTTTGGTACGTAAAACCCCATAACGTAACCTCATAGTAGGTGACAGTTCACTTTCACAGCCCGAGTCCTCTCCCACCACCAAAAATCTGGCGTCTCTCAGTGGTGTAATCTTCCTTCGTGTAATTATCGTATACTTCGAAATCACTAATACAGCTTCGCCTTTCCGACGAAACTGCAGCCTCTCTTACTTTTTTTTTTCTGTGAGTCCGAGTATAAGCGCGCCTGCGCATTACTGCTGTTGATTCTGATCCGAGTGAATCCGGCTTGACCTCATATCAGTTACTGAGTGAATTATACAGGGTGCCCCAACTGTCATCCACTAAGACTTAAAAAAAAAAGGAGCGGTTTCGTCACTCAAAGAAAATCTAGTGCATATTGTTTCCAGTACAGTGGAGTAGCCTCCAGTAATTCTTTCGTTCCTGAAATTTAATACGACAATTGAAATTAATTATCTGATTCGAGAAGTACTGTCCTAATTATCAAACTGTCAATTAGGCATTAGTAGGCATCCCCAAATGACATCTAACTGCGGTGCTGCCGGCGACGTACTAATTGCGTACAATTTTTTTCCGATTGGTAAAGAAACCCCATGAAATATGCAAAATACTACATCAGTGCGCTCCCACCCGCATCATAAAGCGGTGCCCTCAAGAAAGCTGATTGAAAGCAACTGCACTGCCTGCCGCAAACCCGAAGAGACAGCGCACCACGTTGAGAATGGTACGGAAGGAACACCAACAGCAGGTTTCGCGCCTTTGCAGCTATTCCTTTCTCTCTACGTAACACTTTTTATCGGTCTCTCAAAGCCGGCTGATCACACAGATAACAGTAGCCCCTTGATAACAAGGCCGAAGCGCCGCTCTGACCACGCACGAAACGCGAAAAGCAATGTAATAGGCACAGCATGTTTCAAAATCACGCCTTCGCTCGCACCGTATCGACAGAATGCGCGCGCAGCTATATTTCGCGCCAGAAACTTGCTTCGGACCAAAGTAAAATTAAAGTTACGGTTTTAGTTTTCATGAGAGTGTATGTATACGCTCTACAAAGACAGGTTCAGGGCATAAAATAAAAACGAAATAAACAGACCGGGAAGCGACCCACGTGTAGAGAAAAGGCAAAGCCAATGCGTTCAAGGAAGTAAATAACCACTTCTAAATGAGCCGAATTGGCAATCTGGACGCCTGCACAAAAAACGCAAAAAAGTACGTCAGATTTCAGTGTACCCTTGCTATCTTTGAATTCGTAAGCTCCGTTGAGCATCAGCTGCTGCCTAGAGGACGTGTTCGAATATGTCTCCTTCTGCAGCAACGCAATACTGAATCCGCTTTATCACATCTTCAGGGGCTTTCTTGATGACCGACGCCCGAATTCTACGGCAGACGTCCGTTATCCTTATCTTGAGCTAAGTCGGTAACCGCGAACCCGTGCTATCGCTGCATTGAGTCTTCATTCTGTTATGCTCCATTTGGTTGTACAGACACTCCACTACAAGAACATATTTCACCTAGTTCGCTCTCAGTGATTGCCGACATTTCACGCAAGCCGGTTCGGGTGTCTCCATCGCGGCAACCGCGCGCAGTGGGCGTTCACTGTACGTATTCGGTAAAGAGATAGTAGTCATTAACCATTCTATGATTTCTGTTTGTCCACGATTATTATTTTGACAGTAAAAAACTTCATTTGTTTCGAAAGTGCTTACAGAAATGTCCAGGAGGGCTCCCGTGTGGTTTTTATTGAGCGCCGAGAGCCAAACCTATGAGGAGCGCGCCGCCTTATCCCTCATACTACGCAAGCGAGGCGCTTCCGACAGATGGTAACTCCGAAGTTTTCACCCCCAGTAGTGCAGAAATTGCACCGTATACAGTAGAGCGTTTGCAACTATGGAGTAAATTGTGCGGAATGGCAGACTAGACAGCTAGTTTGTTATAGCGCAGGAAGAACGTCAAGTTCGGAGAAAGGCACATTAGACAAATACACAGCGCTAACTTTGTAGCCCATGCGGCTACCCTCATAGACAGATCAGGATTCCGATGGGTCTGAGAGCACTTTGGTGAATGAGTTGGTAGGATTTCAATACATCAGCGAAGGTTGCTTTAAAAGCACTAGCTTTCTCTAGCTATTTCGCCCACTTTGGATGGTTGTACAATTTCACAGAATAAACAGCGGCAAATACCCAGTGATCCAAGCGGTCTACTAGGTCATGCCACTGGGTATTGTTACGATCGGCCTGCAGGGGTACTGAACTGCGAACCCTTCCCAGCCCCCTGCAGTTGTTTCGATCGACCTGCAGGGGTGGCGATCTTCAGAGAAGCGACCTTCGAACGCTTCCCGGCCCGCTGCGACGAGTCCCTTTGTAAAGCCAACATTGCGCCTCATCGGACAGCCCAACGGCGCCGGGCAAGTCTAGCCACGTTCGGCGGACCGAGTATTGTTAGTTGGTTCGCTGTCGCCTTCACGGTCTACTTGGAGCAAGGCAACTCCTGGAAAAGGGTGTTTTGCGGTGCTTTCTCACGGGCCCAAGAACTTGCCACAGTGAATGGAGAGACGCGACGTCTAACTTCGAGGTCAGTTCTGAAATCAAGAGGCGCCTGCTTGGGTCAAGCATATCAACCCCTGTCTACGAGAACCATCTTACCTCGGTGAGAGAGAGAGGGAGTTCTTGTGGGAAAGGAGGAAAGGCTGGCACTATCTTCTGCAACCCATGCGGGAGCACGGCTCAGTGCCAGCAGGGTGGGGGAGATGGGATTAAAAGAAAGAGAGGGTAGGAGGGAGAAAGGTAGAGGGTCGTCCCAGCAGCATCAGAGCAGCCCGGCCGGGAGGACCCAGTGGGTTCGACCGGAGGAGTAGGCTGAAGGCAGACCGTATAGGAGGTGGCCCAGTAGAGGGTTCTCGTAGACAGGGAAGTGCGAAAGTGAGTGTGAACCCCCTCCCTCAAAGGCGGGTTGACTATGATGACTTTGGACGCTCCCATTGGACGAAGGTTGAACGGCAGTTTTCCCTCACCTAGGGATCTAGGGAGGACAGAGGGCTTTTAAGCAGCCGTTTCCGGCTGTTCGGTGTGCTTTCGTTTTCAGTCATGGTAGGCTGATGAAACGTAACGTTCTACACCCTTCATGTAGATATTGAAAATAAATCCCATATTCATCGTTCTCGATGAAAACAAGTCCCTCCCTTCAACAACGTACTCGGCGTGGATGAGTCGGACTGCATGTACCAGCTACCACTTATTTCATGACCGACCCCAACTCTTACAGTATGGGCTCGCTGCTGTGTGGCGTAGACGACATGGGTCACTGAGCTGTGTCACTGGGTGTGCGCCCGAACAGGACACTTCGGCACTGTGGCTTACCCCACTCGCCTCGAGAACTAGTTAGTAAGCCATTGGACGTAGGAGGTATGACTTGTTCTAATTAGGTTATATATCCGAAGTTATTTATTCGAGTTTCTGTACACTGTTGGTTTCACTTGAACTTGCTTTCCGAATTCATTACTGAAGCGGTCGCGTACCTCTCATTCTGTAACACTGATAAATTTACGAATACACCACGTGTCTGACTGCTACGTACGTATCCCACCACAACTGCTCTTTAACATACCTTTCATATAGCACATACTTTTTCACCTTAGAGTATTATATGTATAACATCTCGTCACCCGATTCTTGGATATGCCTCTATGTAGGTGAGGGCCATACTTGAAGATCATCATCATCGGAGCAGGATCAGCTTTGAAGTGCCATAGGTGACAGGTGGCAACGGCCAGCAGCTCATTTCACGCCATTCGTTTTCCTTGGAAAAGAACCTCTCGCGACATTGGCGCCAAGGTCGAATGGCGATCGACAGGCGAGTGCGGCTATGGCTATCGTCCCTGGCAGGTGCCATTTCTTCCAGTTCTTACAACTCCTCCCGAAGCCCGTTTCCGGGACCCAGCTCAGCAGTCTCTGGGAAGGCGTATGACAGCGGCCGGGCCAATCGGGAATGAATGCATACGGGGACTCGAAGTCAAGGTATCGCGCGGAGAACAGCCGTGAGAAAGGGGAATGACAAGCCTGCCGGGGAAGATCTGGCCTCGCCAGAAATCAAGCAAGTAGCAGCCGGAAGCTGTCGCGTATGGGACTGGACCTACACAAGATGTGCCCGTTTCCAAGCGGGCGCACAGAATAGCCCCTAATTGGACCCGTCATCACCAAGAACTAAGGACTGGTCAGCAAAGCCGACGGCGACCGAAGTCTAAGCCGCCGCGGCTTCTGCAACAGCAAGGAAAGCCTCAGTAGCACCGTCACCCAACAACAATGAGAAGGTCCGTCGATCAAGAAGGGGCTTCCACACAAGGTTGAAAGGGTAAGCCGGAAGAAAAGATCGCGGGAATTCTCCCCGAGCACTGCCCGCCCCTGCTGCTGCCACTGCTCCGAAGCTTTCGGCGTCGCTCGTGGAGTCACTCCCATGGCGGCAGCAGTCATCAGGCAAAGAGGGGAAGGAGCCACGGAAGATCGAGGCACTCATCCTGCCGCCACCGCGGTGGCCGCAAGTGCAAAGGCAGACGTTGTGGTAGGTCGACCACCGACCGCTTCGGAGAACCGCCGCCGCAAATTCAAGCTCTCCTACCGCGAGCCCCAATCGTGGTGAGTCACTCCCATTGCAGCAGCAGTCGTCATGCCAAGAGGGGAAGGGGCCACGTAAGATCGAGGCACTCGTCCAGTCGCGACCACGGACGAGAGCCTTGTGGAAAGACGATGTAATTAATGTTGCATAATTGCATATTTTTGCATTATTTTCTTCGTTCTGTCAGGCCATAGATGTTTTTCGGACACACTCTTCCTTTGATTCACGCAGTTTTTCTTTTCATTTGCTCTATTTTTTCTTATGCGCATGTCGACGTAGATGTTTTCTTCCACGTGGACTTTGCTTGACACGCTTTTTTTGATCAGGGTGGCCAGGTGGGCCCATCTCGGAGAAAGAACCGTCTATGGTGCAATGTTGTGAATTTTTTTATCATATTGGTGCTTATTACGCTCATACTGTTAATTTTACTTATTCTGCGTTTCATTCCCGCCCTTTGTCTCGTTGAGACATTCCTATTGCGACTTGCTAAGACATTCTGGAGGCTTGAAAGTACCGTACCACGAGGCCAGATTTGACCCAGATTTCACGTACGCAAAACCCGTGTGGGATCGTCAAGACGACCCTGTCAGAAAAAAAAAAAAAACTTGCTAAAGCCACGCGACGGCGGCTACGCATCGCGAGCGTGCAGTGTACGTTGCCCGTGTGCATTCAAAAAGACTACATTGAGCACGGGAATACCCGGCCGCCGTTCGTGTTCCCCGTATGGCCTCTGTACCTCACGTACAAACCATCCATCATCGCCCCCCTCCCCAAATGCGCATCGCCAGTTTTGCATGCGTCCTTACCGCAACATTGGCAACGCAAATTCACGCCGCTAAATCCAGACTCATAGCGCCACGCTTCGACCCCCATCCCCTCCTAGCACTTTCTGTCTCTCCTCTGCTTCACGTTTTCCTGCTATTCGTGCCTTTGGTTTGGACGGGAAGTGGGGGAGTGCTGGCTGTGAACTGTGAAATATCAGTGCCCATGTAAGTAGTGTATGCTGTGGGTTACGATGTTGCAGAAAAATTGGAGGCCGCTTAAGCTTCGCCTTCAAGAGTGGAACGCGATAGCTTTATCGCACCCCTTTCGCACCGCCCACTCATTCGCTCAGCATACTCTTGACGAGACGAAGGGGAGAAGCGGGCGAGTGGCGCGCCACCTGTCAGGGCAGCGCCGTACATTGCGGAGGGTGTCTTCTGTGTTTGCCGCAAGATGGCTCTGCGTGTGCGCCAAGCGCACAAGGAATGTAGCGGAAACGTACTTCGCTACTCGTTTAACTGCGACTTCTGTAATTTACATGCTCATAATTACCGATACACACCGCAGTATAACTTTCTACGACACGTTTCTAATGCAACACCGCATTCACTAGAGGCGCCTTTGTCGCGATTTGAACCATCGAACTCATGGCTGAGTGGTAGCGTCTCCGTCTCACACTCCAGAGATCCTAGTTTGATTCCCACCCAGCCCATTTTGCAAGTTGTTTTTATGAACTGCCGTCCGAGATTTTTCGCTCACGGCCAACGCCGCCGACGGCACCGGCTTTTCTGCGACACGAGCTCCTTAATGCTGTCGCGTTAAAGACAAGCAAGATCTAAGTCTGTCAAGTTTCTCCAGTTAGGTAGTTTATTCAGTCCAGTTAGCATTCCAGCTTACCGCCCACTTGGCCTGTCCCATTTTTTTCTGGACTGAGTATTAGCGCTCAGGCTTTTGTGCTGAAACTCTGCTGGCAGGCATTCACTGTAACTGACATCCTGGTGCTAGTCATTTTCTGGTCGTGCTGCACATCTATGCTTGTGGCAATTTCTGTAATTAACTGCAATCATGTTGCTTCTGCAGAGTGACTGGCTGAGCAGGGCTGCAAATTCTGTGCAGTCGGGAAATGTGACACGGGCACCAAAAGGCAGCACATGCCATGCAAAGAGAGATTAAAAATTATGGGGCTTTACATGCCACAACCACTTTTTGATTATGAGGCCCGCCGTAGTGGGGGACTACAAAAATTTTGACCACCTAGGGTTCTTTAACGTGCACCTTTCGCCCACCTCGAAATGCAGCCACCGTGGCCAGGATCGCAAACAGAGATAAATTAGTAGAAAAGCTACCTAATTAAAAGCATTTGTGTAGTGCAGCCAGATGTTATTCACTGCTGCGTCATTTCACCTGAACAAACATCTCGACAGGTGTTGTACAAAGTGCATCATTCCGTTTATTACAAGTGTGTAGAGTTTAACCAATGTACATAGGAAATAACAGAAAAAAAAAACAAGGCAGGCATTAATGCATCACAATATGACTTTCTCTTATGTACACTATGATGTATGTGCGTGTGTGTGTGTGGCAAGAGGGGACTATACAATGCCAACACCGGAAAAAGGTTTCGTGAAGACTCTGGAACATGAATTCCTGCACTGCTCCACAGGCCTCCCCCTTCCCAACACAACCAGTACGGAGATGAAGATGACGGCAATGATGATGAGATACGAGCTGTACACTGTACAAGGTGACTACACCACCGATGAGAGCTCAGTTCAAGAAACCCCTGCACTGCGGTGCACCACACAGACACACAATTTTTTCGTCCTCGAGTGGGAACTTGTAGTCATAGGTGATCTCCTCATTGACGTTGATGGGCTGCTTTGAATAGATGACGATCTTCTTCTGCCCTTCCACTGTAATCACCTTGGCATAGCAGTTTGGCTGCACGAGAACATGGATAAAAAACTGTGTTCATATTCACAAGTGCAATACAAAAAGCATAAGAAATTCTCTTCTAGACTCGCTTGCTGCCCAGCAGTAATTCTACTTCATGAATGCTTCAGTAAAGCTCTTGAGTTCCAGTGAAAAAAGGAAGTGGAGAGAAGGGTTGGCTATGGAGGTACCATGATGAAAAAATTACAAGCAGAGCTAGTGACCATAAATGTAAACGGCACTTGTTCAACTGATACAGACAACCTAAGAGAGCCTGCACGATAACATCTTCCTAGCCCATTATTCTATGCAGCTATTACACTACAACAGCGCTTTTCTTCCAATTTAAGAGAACCCATTGGTTAGGACCTTTAATGCGTGCCAGGAGCATGTAGCTCTATATCATGCAGCCACAAAGGGTGGCTTAGCTAGGAACTTGTTAGAAATGTCTCCGTGGATCATGAATTGACTTCATACAACCACAGCCCAAGATGGTTTGTAGTATGTATGGGATGATGTGAAACAGAAGCTGAAAAAAAATCATACCGAAGGAACTGGCTTTACTACACACAATATGGCACAAGGCTCACAAGGCAATTGAATTCGCACTTAAGAAACCTTTTTGAACTGTAATACTAACACCAACAAAGTCCGCGAAAATGTCAACATTTGAGATTTGTAGCAGAAGTTTTGTACAATAAGAACACACACACAGTTACCGCTATGTATACTTGAGGCTCATACCGCTGTTAACTAGAACTCAAGTTCCATCATAAGGATCACAGTGCAGGTTGAGATTTAGAAGTATGGTTGTTTGGGCTAGTTGGTTAGATACAATGGGGGTCATAGTGCTGGGAGACATGGGCAAGAGCAAGACAGCAAGACGAGCGCCAACTTTCAACTAAGTGTTTATTTCCAGAAAACACCGTACTTGTAGGCTCGCACACCGGAAAGGCTCAATCACCACACATGAAAACCAGCCACTTCGAGGAATGCGAATTCATTTGTAGTCAGAGCAACTGAAGGGGAACTGATGCAGTTATCAGCGGCCCTCACTATCAAAGCAACTTCAACAACTTCTCACGAAACTTTATCTACATTTCTATACAAACAGAGCACTTCTCAAAAAAAAAAGTTTACACTCGCAATCACCACAATGCGCAGACACATGACCATCCCAGTATCGGTCCAATTTTTTGTTATGTTCTCTTAACCTACCATTAAACCTTCCCACACAATAACGGAAGGTGATACACCACATTCTTTACGCATGACACACAAGGGGGCCAATGATTCTTTCTACAACCTGCACGTTTCTTGGCAAACGGATCTGCGGCACTGCATAACCAGAGCAATTTCTGCAGAGCGGAAAATGCTATATCTACTTTAACCTTTCATCCAAGTTTCTTTAGTGCGTGTGAAATGCAAATACAGCAGCTTTTTTGTACTGTCACAACTGCCCATGTACACACCATCCTGTTTCTTTAACTTCTTCCTTGTTTGAGAAGTGCTGCTTTGTATAGAAATGTAGAAAAAAGTTTCACGACAAGTTGTTGAAGCTGCTTCGATAGCGAGGGCCGCTGATAACTGCACCAGTTCCCCTTCAGTTGCTCTGACTACAAGTGAATTTGCGTTCCTGGAAGCGGCTGGTTTTCACGTGCGATGATTGAGCTTTTTCGGTGTGAGGGCCTACAAATACGGTGTTTACTGGAAATAAACACTCTGTTGAAAGTTGGCACTCATCCTGTTTCGCTCCTGCCCGTGTCTTCCAGCACCGTGACCCCTATTGTTGAGATTTAGTTTTTATTTAGCCTACTCTGTCACGCTATATGAGCAAGAATTACCTTTTATTAACAGCTGTGTTCAGAGTGATGTTTGGAGTGGTGTGCATTTAATGACATTACAATTACAACACACATGTTGCGACATTACAATATTCACCATGCATTAATGACCTGCCTTCATGAAAACTGCCTTGCACGCACTGATCGGGAAGAATTTGAAAACAAGAAATGCAATTGTCACATTATACCTGCCAATTTTACTGTCTTCTGCCTGGTGTCAGCCGCACCCTTTTAGCACCATAGATGATGAGGTCACAACCATAAAGATGACAGACTATGATGCCAGAGAAACCACAGGGTTAATTGCTGTTTAATTAAAATGTCGAAATAATCAGGTGAAGGGAAATGAAAGTGGACGAAAAGACAACCTGCCACCCAAGTCAGGACCGAATCCATATCCTTCACATTATGAGTGGTGTGCTTCACCAACTAAGCTACGTTAAGATGATCAACTACTGACAAATAAAATGACAGGTATATCATCACCCTCCTCACGATAATCATTAACTGTGAGTCATAAAACAAACATATTTTAGCTTGGCAGCTGTAAAGAATTGCAGATTGCCACTCAAAGAAATGCTTAAATGCCACTAAGAACAGCAATAGCACGCCTCATGATGGCGATCTCGATTACGCCTTTTTATACCTGCATGGTCGTAACATAACGAATATTTTTTGGAATAGCACACGGATGGACACAATGAGAACACACAATCTTAGCAATATATTTTCCTAAAGTGTTCTGAAAGGATCAGGATGCACTGTGAGGAGACCGGTGCATGCATGCCAGCAGAGCTGGGAGATTCTATGAGAGATCAAACATGCATGTTTGCTTGATATTTTTGTTTTGTCTCCTTTTTTGTCATGAAGGAATATTGGAACTGCACAGATCCGAAAATTTTTTTTCTCGAGAAGCGCTCCAAGCAAGCCAAGAAATAAATAGCTGAAAATGACGGCGCAAGTGTCCTCCTATTGCTTACCACAATATTTTTCCGATTTCACGGCCCAATTAAATGCAAACTAGAAACGTTGCGTCAAAAAACTTTTCTGCTCATTTTGATAAACTTCACAGTAAATCAGTTCCACGCTTATTTATATGCTGTGCACAAACAAAATTTTTTTTTAAATTTCAGACAGGGACCAAATCAGGAAAATTTTTTAACTTTGATGCATCTGGGCACGTTTTCTATTTCACACGAAAACTTGAGAAAGTGTTGAGCACAAAATGTTCTCTTCGCTACATTATGAAAAATGTTATCTTCCTACATGAAACACAAGAGAAGAAAAAAATAGCTGAACGTTTTTTGTTTTTTTTTCTAGAAGAACTCATCTTGAAGAACTAAAATTAAACAAAACTTCGGTTCCAATTTTGTAAAAAATTTTTTATGGAAGTCCTCTTACGTCGGGCAAAACGGGGGTGCAATAATACGTTTCCTCATTTGCTTTATCCACAAATTACAATGGACAAAGTGGCCCATGATGAGTGTGCTGGCATTAGTGTCACGATAACTCGTTCCGGTTTGTTCCTATTACTCTTTTTTAAAAAAAATAGACAAGGCAATGGTTGCCACAAATGAAGGAAGATTTACCTGGGTCTTTTGTTGTGGTAAGAACAGAGAACTTGTTTTCTGCTATGTTTTCTGGGACGCAAGAAGGAACAAGCTCAACACTACTTGTAGTGCTCGAACAAATTTATTGCGTGTCCTTTGCAGTTAGTATTTAAAAGGGTTTAATCACCATCAGCTGGCTAGCAGGAGTTCTCGCAATGGGCAGCGCATGACCGCTTGACTGATCATGGGCGCACATCCACACATGCCATGCCTGCATTCCCGGCGGCACGGCACTGACTTCCCCTCCACTGACTTCTGGTGACGATGCTCCTCAATGGCTGCAGCTGGCACATGAAGCAGGGCCACATTCTCGAGGTTGCCGCTAAGTTGGGAGACCATCTCATGCGCCGAGACTGAATGGAAGCGGCGCTTCCAGACTTCATGTTGTGCAGGAAGCATAGCGCTTAAGAAGTCCACCCACACCATCACGGGCATTCTTCCCATGCCAGGTAGCAGAAAATATCCACCTCGTGGACATATTGCTTCGAGTGGCACAATTCATACAGTTGGTATGATATGAAGAACTTTATTGGGTCCTGAAGGTCAACCCTAGGTTGACGCGGGCCGCTCCCACGTTGGGACTGTCAGGCCGAGCCCTTCAGTCACATCCCGGGCCTTCGGGACTGCCCGTAATTGGTCAGAGAGTGATTTGCTGTGTAGCATTTGCTGCCACCATTCTTGTTCCTTGTCACAGTCTGTGAAGACCGCGCGGCACTGCCAAAGCATGTGGTCAAGAGTAATGATGCCATTGCACTTATTACAGTTGGTTTGAGTTTCCCTCTCCGGATGGATCCTGTTAATAAAATCTGGACTTGGGTATGTCCTTGTCTGTAGCAAAAATAAAGTGACCGCTTGGGCTCTGCAAAGCTCACCATGTTGCATTGGGTATTCCCTTCTGCTTAAATAATAGCGCTTCGTGATTTCGTTATGTGTTAATAATCGATCCCTGTGTTCCCCGGGTGAAGTGTAAGTTGCTCGGTCTTGAAGAGCACGGCTAGAAAGTCCTCGTGCTGCTTCATTTGCCACCTCATTGAGGTTTCTCTGAGTTTCGTCCACCATCCCCAGATGTGCAGGAAACTAGCAGATTTCGATACTCTCACTGTTGACCTTCTCTGTAACCTTGTCGCTATCCGTGTCACATGTCCGTTAGCCAAGTTACGTATGGCTGTTCTAGAGTAGCTGTAAATATGTCCACCGATTAGCCCAGGTGGCTAAGGCGATTGCTACTTCTGCTACTGTTGGGTCCTTGGTATAGAAGGTGATGGCATCCCGTATGCTACCTTGAGTGTCTACAACAACGGAGGTATACGCATCCTTATTTTTAACCCAGGCAGCTTCAACGAACACCGCTTGCTGCTTATGTTGATCTATGTCTTGAAGGAGTGCCTCGACCATTGTCTTCCATCTCTCGGGGTTATGTGTCGGGTGCATGTTCCTAAGAAACGGGGTCGTCCTAATTGTTTCTCATAGTCCCGCTTGCATTTCTGTTAATAATTCTCCTTTGTTGGTGTGGTTGTTAATTTCTATGCCTATTTATTCGAGTAGCGCCCTCCCAGGTCGTATCCCCATTAATCTCTCCTGGTGGGCCACCTGTTGAGCGTCAGCTATCTCTTCTAGTGTGTTATGCAGCCCTAGGCGCAATAAGCTATCATTGGCCATGCTGATAGGAAGTCCTAGTGCAGTCTTTATTAAGTCGTTTGATTAAAGTGTTTAGCTTGTTCTTATCAGCCTGTGTCCATTGTAGCATGCCTGCCACGTACGAGAAGTGGCAAAAGGCAAATGCATGTACTAATCTTATGGCACTGTCTTCTCCTAGCCCCTTATGCTTGTTGGTAATTCTACGCAGAAGCCTAATGGCTTCTGACTTGTTAAGAGATATGTTGTATTAACCTGCAATTAGACCCATTAACTTGCAGGAGAAGTCCTAGCACTTTAATAGTCTCCACCTGCCTGATTGGTTCTCCCTTCTTGGCGTATATGTCAATGCGGGGTTCTTCCTCTGGGATATATCCATTCGGCTTGCGCCCACGCTTACTGCTCCGTAGTACCAATAGTTCTGATTTTTTAGCAGAGCAGTTCAGTTTCATACCCTCAAGTATTGTTTCCACCACATAAACGTTTTCCTGTAGTTTGGTCTCTGTTTGTCCCATATTACATTCGGCACTCCAGATTGTTCCATCATCTGCATATACTGCAAAGTGGGTACCCTCAATTCGCACGAGACCTCGACCCACTTTTGACATTGCCAAATTAAATAACATGGGAGATAGGACAGACCCTTGTGGTGTCCCACAATTCCCAAGTTCCAGGGTTGTCGATTGGAGTTCGCCTAACCTGAGACAAGCAGAACGGCAACCGAGAAAGACTGACTATATTGTACAATCGCTTACCCAAGCCCATCTCCGAGAGGATATCCAATATGGCCGTGTGATGCGATGAAGGCCTTTTCTACATCTAGGCCTAGGAGAGCTCTCGTATGTAGCGGGATAGCAAGAATAAGGTGATGTTTGATTAAAAGCATTGCATCTTGACTAGAAAGTCCAGGACGGAACCCGATCAGGTTATGCGAAAAAACATTTCTGTTCTCTATATACTTAGTCAGTCTATTGAGTACGACATGCTCCATGGTTTTGCCCAGACTTGATGTCAATGATATGGGTCTTAGGTTATCTAGATTGAGTTGCTTGCCTGGTTTGAGAATAAGAATTGTGTTAGCGATTCTCCATTCCTTCGGATAATCACTGTTTTTCCAGAGTTCGTTGAAATACTCTGTTAAATATGTTATAGAATCATCGTCCAGATTTTTCAACAGCCTATAGGAAATGCCACCTGGACTGGCAGTGGATCTACTGTTGAGGTCGTACAGGGCTGCACGAACTTCACTTTCTGTGAAGCCTTGATCCATAGGATCACAGTCTTCCCTTGTATATTCAGGCTGGTCTGTACTCTCCTTGCTATCCTTAAGTGGTAAATACTTAGCTGCGAGCCGATCCAGAATGGCCTCCTCCGTTGTGTCCTGACTCTCACGATGGACGAGTCATGCTACTGCTGTTCTCTTATTAGATTTCATGTCATTCTCATGAAGCAAATGTCCAAGTTCCAATTTCCACTTCGTTTGGTTTGACCATCTATGGAATTACAAAGCTCATCCCGTTGTTGCTTCTGTAAATTTCTGGAGTGTTCTTCAATCTCCCTATTCAACAATGCTATGCGCTTCCCAAGTCTCCTGTTCAGCCTTTGCGTTTTCCATCTTTTTAACATAGATTGTTTGGCTTCAATCAAGTGCGCCAGCCTACTGTCCATGATTTCAATATCCTCTTCTACAATAATATCCTTCGTTGCCACCTTTACATCCTCCCTGAGTGGAGTGGTCCAAGTTTGGAATGTTTTCTTTTGTCCTGTCTCTGTCCCAGCTCTGCTTTTCCTTGCTTTCCGAAAAAGATCTCAGTCAATGTAGTTAAAGTGCTTTATCTCATTACTGGGTGTTTCCAATAGTATTTGTAATATGTAATGATCACTACCCAGGTAAATATTGGAGTTATTCCAGCCAGTGTTTGCTAAATTTGATACAAAAGTAAGGTATAGGGTGGAGTCCCTGCATGTAGATGTACCACACCTAGTGGGATAAGCTGGGTCAGTGATGAGGGAGAGATTAAGACCTGTAGCTAGGTGCAAGGTCCACCCCTCTTTTAGTATTCCAGCAATATCCCCAGGTTTGATGTGAGGCATTGAAATCCCTCCAATAATGAGTGGAGCGTGCTTAGTAACAGCCACAGTTTTATTAAGAAGTGCCCTGAAACTCTGTTTTAAGTCGCTAAGGCTGCTATAAACATTGCGACAAATGAGGCTTTGCGGTTTGCTTCTCTTACTTTTCAAAATGATTTCCACAAGTAAGTAGTCTAATCTGTTTAGTCCAAGGCGCAAGCCATGTTCTATGTATGGTATTTTCTTATCTACGAGCAGGGCTAGCCCCCTACCCGGCTCTTTGCCCCTGCATATCGCTTTGTATCCAGATAGGCTGATCTCATCCGCCAAGGTTTCCTGCAGCATAATTATTTTCGGTTTATCTGGAGCTATTTTTATTAACTGCATGAGAGGTGCTTTTTTTGTAATAAAATCCTCAGCAATTCCATTGCCACACAGTAAAGCTCCCCCTGCTAGCCATTGCTTATAGAACCATACAGTTGGTACCTATATTTAACATGGCTCAATGCACCATGGCTGATGTATGTTACGTCACAGTAGATGGGTTGCTTATTCATCTAAAACTTTGTGCACTCTACCTAGGGCGTAGCAGGCTTGTGCTGCGTCGTGATGCGTGTCGTCGCTAATGACAGCAAAGCTGTGCATTGCTTTCCTTGTAATGGTGACACAGGTGAAAATGGAGATGTTTTTCTTGTCCTAATGGTTTCTTGTCCCAATGGACTGTGCTTCATTCGAGAGAAGGACAGTCCAGTTTTCTGCAAAATCAAAATACAGAACAATGCTTCTGCACTGCTCGCACTTTTTTGCCTCATGAATAGCCGTGGCTTGAGTGCAGCATTTGTATTCATGAGGATTCCATTTGGCCACCCATTTACCAAGCTCTTTCACAAAAAGGGGTTGGAAATGTCTTCTTGATCAAGTCACCGCTTTCGCAAACAGCAAATGTGACCTCGTCGTCGTCGACCCCTCCCAGACTGGTCAAAGTGAGACTTTCACTCCATGGGCAGCGCTCGCACTCACCTAACATACAATCTGTGGTTGGGGAGCCACCAAGGCACTATACTTTCATGCCTTCCAATAAGATTTCGATGCCGGTTACGTTCCCAAGCACAGAGACAAAAGTTGGCATTTGCGCAATAAACACAAGCACAAATCTCTTGTGGTGTGAGCAGCACGCATTTTGAGTGCAGGCTGTAAAACTTTCACAGGGTGATGGCACTTTCGGGGTGAGCTGCTTCGAACATCTGGAACATCTCACAGATGTTCATAAACTGCTTGAGACACAATACCAAAAAAGCGCGCGCCATTGTTCGGTCGTGTGACCATTTTAGGGAAGGGCAAGACTAGATACGAATGCGAAATCTTAGAAACCTTTCACATTGGAAATGAGAAAGGAATTTGCGTCAGTGATACGTCTTTATGTTTAACAAACAAGCATTGTGCTTACCTATTGAGTAGGTAAAATATGATTAATAAAAAATTTACATTCATGCACAGGTCTTGGGAGGAGTAGAAGTTGCACATGCGTCGGCTGTTTTTACATGGTAATGTATCTTCGAGGTCTTATCTATGCACATGTCTTGAGAGGAGTCGAGGATACGCATGCGTCGGAGGTTATGTGTGGCAATGTAAATTTCAATAGAGTAGAGTTGAAAGTCCAGCGTCCGTCCATGTCTAATGCCTCTCCCTTGTGTGCGCATCCTTTGTGTTTCACTGGTATCCTCTTTTTTTCAAGTTCATAGTGCACCAACTGGGCCAAGAGCTTGCGTTAATGGGTTCCACTTGCTTCCATGCATACAGAATAAGACATATGGCCCCGAGGAGGTCGATGGAGTACTCCTTGCCATTGTCGTAGCAAAGGCGCATGCACTTGAACATGTGGTGGCGGTAAATCTTCCTTGTGTGGTGAATGATGCCTTGGTCCATTGGCTGCGAGATCGACGTGGTGTTCGGAGGAAGGAATACCATCCTGATAGCTTTCAGGTGTGGGATGTCACCATGCGCCGGGAAATTATCAACAACGAAGAGTACATTCCTGCCTGTGGCCACGAACTTGTGCTTCTGCACAGTTCAGAAAAAAAAAAAGAAAAAGAACACCACGCTAGCTGCAACGCCCCTAACCACCGCACACAAAGAAACGGCACAGACTGGCGTTGCACGCACACAGGTCGCCGCAGGCGCAGAGATAGAATGGGCGAACGGCAGCCAGTGGCAGCGGCACGGAACGCGCTGACACTGCAACTGTGAGGAGTGTGCCGAGTTGGGGGACGAGAGCACATGACAAAAACCAGTGTGCCCGCTGTGTTGCAGTGAAGAACGTCTTCTCCTCTGCAGGAGAGCGTTTCGGCAGTGCACGGGAGGAGGAGGAGGAGGAAAAACTTTATTTGCTCTAATTGTTTAGAAATTAGCAGTGGCAGATGTGGTTGGTCGTCTTCACGGTCTTCTTCCCCATCTACGCAGGGTCGACGCCCTTATTCCAGGGCACCACTGAGGGTGGCTACTCGGTGAGCGTGCCTTACTAGTCCATGCTGGACTTTCGGGTAACTGCTGGAGAGCACCCTCTCCCACTGCTCTGCACTCGGGTCTTTTATTTGAAGGAATTGTTGATTCTGAACGTACCGTGGACCGATTTTTGTGTTAGCAGTATTACAGGCGGGGCACTTCATCTATAAATAATTGCGATTGCTATGTGGCATCGCCTCGCGGCTCTGAATGGCCGTCGTTTTGTCGGGCTGGTGGTAAAATGGGGATCAGGAATTGCCACATAGCACCCCAAATCTTCAATTTAATCGAGTTGGCCTAGGCCGCCGGTTTGAATTAACCGGCCAAATTTACATTGAAAAATAGGGCACCGCAGACAACCTTCGAATATCCGGGATATCCGGAGCTGCGAGGGCTGCGTTTTTCGTTTGTGCGACTGGTGTCGGCACGGTGGTGTTTGCTTTGTGTGCTGTGTCGAGGTTTCGGTAATCCAACGCGGCATACGTAAACATCGCGTCAAGGGTCTAATGGCACCGACAGTGCCCGCGCAGTCTGCGCTGGGGAATGCCGGCAAGCGGGTGCCGGGAGGCCGAAGATTTGTCGCCTTCCGATGTGCTCCCCACTGACGCGGGAAATGTTCTGCCGAGACCTGCGCAGTGGTTGCATTGCGATTCCGGACACCGTCTCATTTGACAGTTTCATAGGTACTGACACTGCTGTATTGACATGCGCAGAACTCGACGACGGCAAGATCATTCGTCAGGTTTCTGCTGCACCGCCGGACGATGACTCTGTGTCGGAAGATGACGCACCATGTGCTACGCTGCCGTCGCATGCGGTGCGTGCACAAGCAGTGACTGTGCTTTCAGCCGCTAATACTGACCGTACGACCCTCTCCGAGATTCAGGCTTATCTGATTGCGCGTAAACGGAACAGCATGCAACGGCGCATTCACGATTTCTTCCAAGCCTACTGCCGAGCCCGAATAAGTGCGTGGAAACAAAGGATTTCATTTTTTTTTTCTTAATCTGCTTTTTTGGACACCTGTTTATTCGGACATTTTCGCAGTCCCCGTGAGGTCCGAATAAATGGTCGGCGACTGTAACGAGCTTTTACTGTAAAATCTGACATTTCTTTAAAACAAGCTGCCAGTGCAAAGTTAGAACTAGATTTATGTACAATGCAAACTGATAGCAAAGGTAATGAAGCCAGCACGCTCAGTATGGGCCACTTTGATCCGTTATATTTTGTGAATGAACTAAATGAGGAAACATATTATCGTACTCATGTTTTACCAGACATAAGGGGACTTCCATCCAAACATTTTTCAAAAATTGGAACTGGAGCTTTTTTATTTTATTTCTTGAATACGAGTTCTTTTATTAATAAACTTGTTTAACTATTTTTTTGTTTGCTTGTGTTTTGTGCAGGAAGATAATAGTTTGCATAAATGTTTCAAAGAGAGCATTCTATGTTTGAGACTTTTTTCAAGTTTGTGTGAAATAGAAAATGCACCAAGACGAATCAAAGTTATAAAAATTTTCGGATCTAGGCCATGTCTGGAATTTTATGGAGGAGGAGGAGGAATAAACTTTATTTGTGCACAGCAGATTTGAGACCTAGGCCTCTACCTAAATGACGGCCTCGAGCCCTTGGGCCCTGGCAGCATCTTCGGCCTGCTGGATTGCCTTGCGTTGGTCTTCCGGTGCACAGCTGAGCAACGCGGTCTCCCACTGCTCTCCGGTTTTAATTATTTTATTCTGTATGGGTGTACGAGGACAAGCCCAAACCATGTGTTGTAGGTCCGCCCTTTCTTCACATAATCTACATCTATCCATGTAAAGGTCCGGGTAGTAGCGGTGGTAGGCCACCGGGTTCGGATATGTATCTGTTTGTAAGAGGCGCCATGCCGTCGCTTGCCGTCTATTTAACGAGGAGTGTGCCGGGGGGAAATGGGCGCTTCCCAATTTATAGTGTTTGGTGATCTCGTTAAAGCTGGTCATCCGGTCTCTCTCCGTTCCCAGTATTTGTTGCGTGTCACCTGCTCGGCCTGTCAGTTCTCGAGCCAGGTTGTGCGCTATTTCGTTCCCGGGAAGGGAGGAGTGTGCGGGTGCCCATATAATGTGAATGTTGCGATCTTCACGAAAGTTGTTTAAAATTCTGAGTGCTTCCGGCGAGATTCTTCCTTTCGCATAGTTCTTGACGGCTGTCTTGCAGTCGCTTACTACGATGTTAGCTTCCGTGGAGGCTATTGCCAGTGCTAAGGCAGCTTCCTCCACCACCTCTGCCTTCCATGTTTTCACCGTCCCACTAACTCTGCAGTCACCCTCTAGACTAGTAGCAACTATCGACATACTCTGTCCATTTGCGTACTCCGCCGCGTCCACATAGACCACGTCCCTGGCATTACGGAATCTTTTGTGGAGAGCTCTTGCTCGTGTGTTTCTTCGATCTTGGTGAAACTCCGGGTGCATGTTTCTGGGGAGTGGGGGTATTGATAGATGTTCCCTTATTTTCCTTGGGATGTCTCTCCGCACTCCATGCTGTGCTTCGTAGGTTATTCCGATGTCATCTAAGATGTGTCTCCCCGTCAAACTCTGTGTAAGCCTTTCATACTGCGCTACTCTCTGGGCCTCAATAAGTTCGTCTAATGTGTTGTGCACGCTGAGCACCAAGAATTTCTCGTTTGACGTATTTGCCGGAAGTCCCAAGGCTTGCTTATACGCCCTTCTAATAATGCAGTCTATCTTGGCTTTCTCCCCAGCGTAGAGCTTGAGGTAAGGAACCACATATACAATACGACTGATTACGAATGTTTCTATTAATCGCATGAGATTGTGCTCTTTCATGCCATAGTGCCTGTTGGATATCCGCTTTATTAGTCTGATTGTTTGTTGAACACTATTGTCAAGTAGTCTAATGGTTTCTCCGTTATGGCCGTTTTCGGATATGCGGAGTCCCAGTATTCTCAGGCTCTCCACTATTGGTATTGTGGTGCCTTCTACTGTGACCACAATGCCCGGCCTTTCCCTAATGCTTTTTCGACCCCGGCATGTGGGCCTATAGAGCAGAAGTTCTGATTTTTGCGAGGAGCATCTCAGTCCCTTGTCTTTGATGTAGTCTTCTACCGTGTTTACTGCGGTTTGAAGGATCTCTTCCACATGCCCATCGCTTCCACCCGCCACCCAAAGGGTGATGTCGTCCGCGTAGAGGCTGTGTCCGAGTCCTTCTATCTTTTCGAGTCTCGCAGGAAGACCGATCATTGCCACGTTGAATAGAAAGGGAGATAGGACTGAACCCTGCGGGGTACCCCTATTACCTAGCTTGAGCGCGTCCGATTTGGATTCTCCAATTGAAATCTTTGCGGTACGATCTGTCAAGAAGTCTTTGATGTACGCGTATGTTTTACGTCCTACATCCAGTTTTTGGAGATTTTGTAGTATGGCTTTGTGCGTGACGGTATCAAAGGCCTTAGTTAGATCGAGACCTAGTATTGCCTTAGTGTCTAGACTTTTCTCGCCCGCATCTATGATCTGATGTTTTAGTTTGAGCATAATATCCTGCGTCGATAACTTTGGTCGAAATCCAACCATGGTATGTGGGTAAAGTCCTCCATCATCCATGTATCTCGTGAGACGTGTGAGAACCACAGGTTCCATGAGTTTACCGAAGCAGGATGTCAGGGATATGGGCCTTAAGTTCGTCAGTTGTGGTTTCTTTCCAGTCTTTGGTATAAAAATGATTTGGGCTTATTTCCATTGACTTGGAATGCTGCCTTGCTCCCAGCAGTTATTCATGTAGTCCGTGAGAGCTCGGATGGATACATCGTCGAGGTTTCTGAGTGTTTTGTTGCTTATCCCATCAGGTCCTGGTGCAGATTTCGAGTTGAGCCTGGTAAGTTCATATCTGACTTCTGCCTCCGTAATAGGGGTATCAAGATCTGGATTCTCGTTACCTAGGTAATCCGGAAGTACTTCTCTATCCGCTTCTCCAATGTACATCTTTTGGAGCTCTCGAAAGAGCTCTTCTTCTGTGCCGTTGTAGCTGCGTATAACCTTCTGTAGATTGTGTCTTTGTATGGTTTTTGTACTTCCGGGGTCCAAGAGGCATCGGAGAATGTTCCAGGTTATGTACAGTTTTTTTTAGTTTGTGGACAGTGTGATATCCTGTTTCGATACCCAGTTTTGGTTTCAAATGGTTATGACCGCTAGCGCCACTCTGCACCCATCGCTGCAAGTGTAACCTGCCATGTTTCCTTTCCCCCTCACTGCAATAAACACATTCCTCGTCTGGTCCCAGACTAGAGCAGTCCGGCTCTCCTCTTGCGGCGCTTCGCGACCCGGCCGTTAGGCCTCCCACCGTAGGTCTCCCGTCTGACTGCCTAGACGAAGCAATACCACAGGCGGCATTTTTAAAAAAAATGCATGAAGCTAATTTACTGTGAGGCATATTAAAATGAGTAGAAAAGCTTTTCGACGCAATGCTTTTAGTTTGAATTTATTTCAGCCATGAAATCAGAAAATATTGTGCGTGTAAGTAATAGGAGGACGCTTGCACTGCCACCTTGAAATATTTTTTTGGCTTGCTGGGAATGCTTTTCAAGAATAAAAATTCCAGTTCCGTGCAGCTTTAATATTACTACACGGCACATTAAAAAGCCAGGCAAAACACAAATATCAAGCGGACATGCATGTTTGATCTATTATGGAATCGCCCAGTTGCACTTGTGCAAGCAACTCCACACAGGCATGAAGTGCAGTAATATAGATCAATTTGTTCGACTGCCTTGCACCACTGTACTCTTTCCTCCTCTCAAGCCCATATCCCCCTCTCGAGTATGCACGGCTATTCATCAAAGGATAACAACTGCTTTTCAGCAATTACCTTTTACCAAGAGTTTCAGCTCGCTGCAAATTTCAGTGTAACATTTAGATAACAGATTGCGCATCACATTCAGATCAAGGTTTTAAACACAGAGCAAGATAGTCTCTGACGCTTGTTGACACACACATATGAACCAAATATGACATGTTCACTTGACAAAGCCCTGTGGTGTCAGGTTTTGCATACAAGAGATGTGCTTAAAAATATTGGTGCTATACTGGTACGCAAAGAAACCTGTTTTCACCATTCTAGACACTGGAGAAAAGCTCAGGTGCACAGCTTTTCCAGATGTTGACAATAAGGGCCAATGGCTGTGCATTGTGAACATCTGTTTTGATTAAAATCGCAAGTGCAGTTATGACATGCGTATCTGCAGCAAACGCTGCACAGATAGCAATGGACTTCACATTCTTTGCACGAGGTACTCACATTGCAGCTGTGGTTGATGAACCGGGCCAAGTTGCCGCATTTGGTGGCGTCGATGATGGTTTCAACATCTACTCGGAAGAGGTATGAGCTGCCGATGCCAATCTGCGTGTAGAACTGCTCCCGCCGATCGGCCATGATGGGACGCACCATCTGGCCCACATACTCAATCACCATCTCGTCGGCTGCAATCGGCTCCAGGGCAAACAGCCCCCAGTCGTGGATGCGGCTCTTGGCAAACTTAAGCTGCTTCTTGCGGAACTGCAACAGTGAAGACAAGGCAGGCAAGGCAACCGTAAATTATAGGCACAACGGCCAAGAATCTACCTTTCACAGACACTGGTGCATTTTTCATTCTACCGAAGAATCAATACACTAAGTTTACGTTTAAGGCATCAGGTTTAAAAAGTCAACTAAATCTGCTTGCTGAAGCATAATGTTACTGTTGAATCCCGGCATAACCAATACCAGTTCAACAAAATTTTCAGCAGTTGTCATCAAGTTTTCATTGTTCCCCATCAGTGTCCCTTAAAACTGCACAAGAATAGATAAATGGGGAAGTTGGATTACGGTACCATCAAAATTTAAATATAGGCTCTTTGTCCTCATCGGGGCCACCAACAGTGTCAATTAGTATCTCCCATAGCGTTTCTACATAAATACCCGAGAGGGAAATGTGGCGCTAGTGTCTATGGGGGCTCTCCTGAGCGTTGCCTCAACCTACAAGGGAATGATGGGAAGTACAGGCTTCAGATTTACTTCAATCTTTAGACTAGCAGCATTTGCTTACGGCGTAGTAAATGAAGCTATATTCAAATATTATCACGTAAAATCTCATTTTTTTTCCGTAGTGTCTTATACAATGTACAACACGTTACATAAAATTTGTATGACTGAGATTGAAGCACGGTTTACTATGGTTTATCACCAGGGTACATCACGGTATGCATTCTTGTGCAATTCTGTTCCCGATTTAACGGCAGAGAATAATTATGTATTTATTTTTACAACAGCAATAACAACCATGCATGTATTTATATAAAAATACACTCATCAGTATTTATGGAAATAAAAATTTTGTATTGCGAGAAAGTGTTGCGCCCTTGAGGGAATCCTACAAGTCTCGTCTGCTATGAAGTCTGCTCGCTGCGAACATGAGACTTTTCCCGTAGATGACAGGCACTTGCGAACTCTCTCGCTCTTTCAAAAGGCTGCGTTGGCTGTCACAATTGCTGAATGTCTTCAAGTACTTTTACGCAAATCTGCTGTAGTACAAACTAGGGTGCTTGTGGCCTCCTACGAGTATGCTTCATTATATTTTATATTGACATCCCGCTTCTGAAGCGTTATGACATGGCTTTGCATTTACCAATTTTGCAACACTAGACTACAGCCAGGAAGCAGCAACCTTTCCTACCACAAGTTTGTGTTCTCAAAGTCCTAAAACGTGCATTTCGATGAGCACATAAATTAGTAATGCATAATGAAGCCCTCAATAATATTTGATTGCCAAGCCACTAAAAGTACAACTGTCTATGTCTTGTATTAGTAGTGCCTTCTTTTTCCTATGGTGAAGTTTCATAAAGCATGTAACGCTACAGCACCAACTTATGACATTTAACAAACCAAGGTCCAAACGGTCAAAACATGTTCTTTCAACGTTTACGATGCCGTCGCTTTCTCATCAGGGCTTCGACACCACACCGCGACACAAGCATCGTCCCAGCCGCTGGCCCAGCGTGTGCTATCACCACTTTGAGCAACAGAACAAAGGCAGAGAGCTTTGCGTTGCACTGTCCCACTGCAGGTTATAGCAATTGCGCTTGAAGCGAAACAAAAACTGCCAAAAAATATGTGTAGGCTAGTTTGCCAGTCAACAAAATGCCAATCCATAGCTGTACTTCCTATCATTCATATGATGGTTGAACGATCGCAGCACCAGATTTCCGTCTAGTTATACTAATATGGAACTCTACGGTATCTCCACATCCATCGCTGGAACGACCACGGGAGCAGCAGTGTCAGCCAACACAAATGTCTTGAAGTCACATTCTACCTCTTGGCCAGCAATTTTATGAACGGCCTGGCACAGATCGCCGCAAGTCCGGTCACCATCAGGGTCGCTGACAATGGCGGGGGAAGAGCCAGCGTACGTAAAGCAGTTGGCGGCCTTCGAAAGTGCGAGTTCTTTCCACGAAAAGTTAAGAAAATGGATTGCACCAAGCAAATCAATGTTTTACCTCTTGCTGGTATCATACACTGTGAACATGCGCTGCAAAAGAGCTTCCGAGTGGTCTCAATGATGCCCTGATCCATCGGTTGCAGTACCACGGTTCTGTTTACAGGCAAAAATTCCACAGCGATCGCCTTGAGGTTGTCTATCTTTCTGTGGCTCGGACAATTGTCAATTATAAAAAGCACTTGCCAATTCTTTGCGTCGAATCGTCTGTCCAGAAGGCACACATAGCCTTCAAAAAGAGCAGCATTCATCCATGCTCGCTTGTTACTTCTGTAGGCGCATTCCTTGGCAATAGTTGCATTTCAGAAGCACCACAGCTTCTCCGCCTTCCCCAGTATCAACAAGGGAAGCTTGTCCTCGCCTGTTGCATTGGTACCAAACAGCACCGTGACACACTCCTTGCTCTGTTTTCCTCTGGATGAGGGTACGCCAGCGGTAGTGAATGTGCAATTCAGTAGCATCTTGAAGAAAAATGCAGCCTTATCTAGGTTGTAGATGTCTTTGTCTTCATACTTTTTAAGTAGAGCTTGGAGCCAATGTTGGCGCCATAAATCTGCCATAAAAAGTGTAGCCGTGTCCCCATTCACGGCTACACTTTTGCTAACGATTGACTTCGAGGCCATGCCATATCATTCCTTGAACCGCTCAAGCCAGCCATTGCTGCACTTGAAATCTTTATGGCCCATTTGGAGGGTGAGAGCTTCGGCTTTTGCAGTAAGTGCAGGCCCATGTACGGGGAGATTGCACTCCTGACGTTCTTCAACCAATGTAGAAGCGCACCTTACACTTAGGGGTATTTCAATCGCGATTCCTCTTTCTCTTTGCAGAGAAGCTCTTTTCAAAGCCATCCAGCACAGCTTCCTTGTTTTTCAATACAGTTGATAAAGTAGACGGCAGTATGCCGAATTCCTTCGATATTTCAGTTTTCTGCCAGCCACCTTCTTCCATTTATTTTATCAGCAGAACTTTCTGCTCCAAAGTCAGACACTTTTTCCCAGAGTCTGCCAGAGCCGTTTATCACTGTAGACCACAAAAGCATATGCGAGGCACGCCTAACGAAGCAGTCTGAATAACACACAATCACATGGCCTGCAGCACAGATTCAAACGCACGTGCTGTCGGTGCCAAAATGACTGAATACGGCGGGCGACGCAGAAGGCAGAAGCTTCAAAATGTCGTCAGGGCATCTTGCTTTCCTTGTCAGTGCGTGCTGCTGATGGCTACAGTTGCAATGGCGGGCTTGGCATCGGCTTCACGTGTAGCGAAAGAAAGGTGATCGGAATTGTGGAGACCAAGAAGCAGGAACCAGGGAAGGGCACCCGTTGGTGGAAGACAGTGCTCAGGAGGGCAGGCCGGAAGAGGGCAGCTTTGAAGGACCAGTGACGTCCGAACTGGCAGCGAGGAGGCGAGGAGTTGACATGAAGGTGAGTGAGAGGAGTGACTGACGTCTAAACGGCTTGCAGACTGGAGAGCAAATGAACAGAGGAATGCAGTGGCTGCTTTCATAAGGGGAGGGGGTAGGGGGAGTGCGGAGGTCATATAAGACTATGAGAGTATCGTGCTGGAAAAGCACCGCAAATGCCGTGGCTTGAGTCTGAGGTTGTGTTTGTTGTGCTCAAAAAATGATTAGTCGCTCATTGTGAGTACGCAGCACAATCATGAAAACTGAACGTTTTTGCAGTAGGAGCTTTGCATGGCCAATGGGCAATTTTTTCCCGAGGTGTACAGCCATGAAGTTTGCAAAACGAGAGTTTTTCGACGCAC
This sequence comes from Dermacentor albipictus, assembly GCF_038994185.2. NCBI lineage: Eukaryota > Metazoa > Arthropoda > Arachnida > Ixodida > Ixodidae > Dermacentor > Dermacentor albipictus. The sequence continues at coordinate 119,953,823 of NC_091822.1, read as the reverse complement.
CATTGTCGATGACACTGTGCTAATTCTACGGTTTGAGTGTCGGTGTTTGCGCACCGTCACGTCCACACCATTGACAAATTTCTAGGAACAAAATTCAATGACCCTACCATGCATTTAGACCGTCTGTCTTAAGTTGGATGGTGCAAATCGAGCGTGACCAGCTCGAGCAAATGGCCTGGAAACACAGCTTGCGTTGACCCGCTATGTTGACAGCCTGACTGGCTGCTGGCGACACTCGGATTTTTTGTGTTTTCGGCAAGTTATTGGTCGATTTGCACCATCAAAAGTGCTATGAAGCTTGGGGCGGTGTTTTATTGCAGTGCAGGCTGATTATGGCAAGTGGCGAGCTAATTTCTAGACCTGCTTCCCCAAAATCGTCTTCCTGATTTGTTAACGTAGCTGCGCTCGTCGAACATGGCACTCATAATAGGAGGGACACTCCTTTTGTGCTTTTCGGCACATTTCAGTGTGAGAAGTACTCTTTAGAGCGGTAAAACTGCTCATCAAGCAAACCTATGGAATGCTATGATGCAAGTCTTCCCACGGTCTTCAGGCCATATTTTGGCATCCAAGAGACCGCGGTTTTCTGGCATTGCAAAGCATCAGAAAAACCTTATTTTCATGTGGATTTTATCTCGGGGGACACCAGCAATGTTACTGCAACTGACATTAACGGTTCGGGCGCGCTGCATTATGGAATTTCACAGCTTCCGTTCGCTCCACAGTAAACAGTCCGGAGCACTCGGCACACGCTTAGTACACATTACTAAGCGGTCATCGGTCGTGGGTTTGGTACTTTTGTGACCTTAATAAAGGGAAAATGAGACATTCACCCAAACGTGGCTAAGTGCTACATAGGAAACCCATACGAGTTCCCCGAAAGAAAAGCCTCGCAGTTGAAGAAAAACTCGTCCTGGTCTGGGACTCAAACCCGGGACCACCGCCTTCCCGGGGCAGCCGATCTACCATCTGAGCTAACCAGGCGGCTAGCAGGTGGCAGCATGAGGGCCTGTTCTGTGCCTGCATGAGACTAATTCGTCAGCGGTATTAATTTGACACTGCATGTGCAAAAGGGTAGCCGCTGCCAAGCGGCGGCGACCTCCAACATATGCGCCTGCTCGCCACTTTGCTCTAAGCCGGTCAAGCTCTTCGTGTGCTTCAAGTAATGCTACTTAAAATGCATGCGTTTGGGTCGGGACCCGAAGAAATTTCAAATAAAGCAATATTTCGAGTAAAGCGATTTCGTTAAACGAGGGATTACTGTATGATGAAAAGTTTGGACTTCAGAACTAGGCCAGCGCAAGGCAACCAGACAGGGCCACCTCTTCCTTAGCCAGTGCATATTGCTCATGACCAAGCCGACTTACCTTCAACTGGTTGAATTTGAGCAAGTCGCTAATCACTTCGGCTTCTCCAAAAGATGTCAGTAACCTCCTCTGGTTTGACCGTGCTTCCCTGCTCGATTGGGCAGCAAGACGGGCTTTGCTTGCTGGGTCCTGCATCGCAAACCATGCATCAGTAAAGCAAATAAGCTTAACAGCTATGTACAGTAAAGAATAAATAGTTGGCATTTACAAACATTCACTAACCGTAAATGTCTGACAGCACTAGAAGGAAAGTGCAAGCAACAACAAATTGCAAGTAAGTACTATAATTGCTAGTTAAGAAAAAGATTTCAAGCAAAAGGTTTTCTAAGAATGATGGGTGGTAATGTCCCTGAAGGATAGCACATCGAATAAAACATTCATGGCTCGTCATTACAAAAAGCACTGCCAAAGCAACTTTAAAAAGAATGAACTGAGGTTGGAAAATTAATTTTTCAGCCCGAAGCTTGGCAAGAAACAAACAGTGTACAGAAAGTGAATACAAGGACGATAAGCAATGAAGCATTGTAATCAGTGCAATTGGAAACAACAATCAAGCACTTAACATCTCATCCTCATTCTGTACATTTCCTAACAAACACAACACCCAGTTCAACCAGTGCCGTGATGGCCGCCATCTTTTGCCACTCTTGCTATGCTTACAGGGCCCCTCACCTGGTCTGGCCATTTTGAGCTGACAAGCGCAGAGCATACATTACGCGATAACAATCGTGTCTGCGAAGTATTATATCGCTACGTGCCGCAGAAAGATCTGAAATTTGAAACCGAACGCCGCTTTTCCTTCTCGCGGCCACCGCGCTCCAAAACGGAGGATGACATACCGGACGATGACATACTCGTGTCCCTGCGCCTACATACTGGTGTCCGCAGTGTGACATCGCTCGTGGTGACACGTGACTTTGGGAATTATTCAAGACAACATCTGTTATCTGTGTGATCTGTTGCTTGAATTGACGAATTGAAGTTTAGAGAAATAATAAAACACACAAACGGAATGTCTGCGCGTTTTTTGTTCTACTTCGCACCAAAGCAAGAGAAATGTACTTCCGCTTCATTTACTTGTTCCCACGGTCGTGCGGTCACATGCGCAGATACATAAACTATGCCAATTTCTACCCTGTTCCAGCCCGTGATCATGCTCTGCAATCCACTTGTTCTGCCTCAGTATTCATGTAGCACTGAATTATACCGCTAGTCATGTGTCCCTGTGCACAACATGAATTCGTGCGCTGCGCTAACAAGACAACAGCTCGCACACGACGCCGTCAGCAGAAGTGCGTAGTGCTGAAAAAAAAAAAAAACGAGGAGAAAAAAAAATGAAGGCGGGGCCTGTGACGTTTGTGTCACTCGATCCTCGAGGTCCGGTATGGGAGAATGCAGGGAAGGAATTTCACTTGCGGAGGCTAGACGGGGCGAGTGGAGAAAGCGTCTTGCAAGGTAGTGGAGCCCGCTTGCTCAAATCATAAGTTCGCGGCACTTAAATACCTATTTTTATTTTGGCTATTAATGAGCTGATTTGAAAAATTTTTGCAGCAGAATGCTCCCTAGAGGACATGTAACAACTTCCAGCATATAACCAAAATTTGCTATGTGGCCTGGTGAGGGGCCCTTTAAGCCCAACACAAACTTGAGTGTGGAGGCCAGCCGCCCCATGGTTTTTACATCCAGATTATTTTTACTCTATTTGTCGTATCCTTGTGTTGAGACAAACTAACTCGTGCAGGAGAACACATTCGAGCCTGTAGCTCATAAAGTGCTTTGTTAGGCCGCAGTTCGTCAAGTGGTAGTGTCAAAGTTAGTTTGTCAAGGTGTGTTTGTCAAGTGTGAAAACATCATCACCCCCACCTTTTGAGTATCTAACCAGTCGTTTGTCCTTAATACTTCTCTCCGTCCTGCTGTCGTATATCACTTAATTAAGCATATTTTTCAGAATGAAGCTAAAGAGCAAAAGAAAAAAAAAAGGAAGTGCTCAGTGCGCCCCTACCACAGTCTTTACTCAGCCTGCTAACCAAAAACGGCCCTGTCACAGCCACAGCGGCACCACAAAGCTTGCAGTGAAATCAGTCTTTGCTCCTGCATGCAGCTGAACTGGCATTGGACCATTCAAATTTAAGCAAGCAGGCTTGGTGACACTCTGTAATGCAGATGTCCCAAGTGGCAACATAAGCAAATCCAATGTTCGGCCAGCATTGCCGAAAGTTGTGTTAGTGTGGTGTAAGAATGACCCAGCACTGCATAATGTAGGGCCAACATGACCCAATGTTGGGCCTGCAGCTGTCCTGTTACCCATGTTGCTAGGGGCATCAGTCAAGGCAACAACCACGAATACAAATCAAAGGAAAAATCAATTCAGACAAGGTCAAGTTATGTAAATCAACTACGTGCACATCACTCATGGACGGCTCACCTGTGTTTCCAGCTGAGGCACAGCGCTGCCCGACTGCTTGAAGCGTGCTTTCTCCTTGACGTCCATTTTGTAGTAACCCTCACTGCGAGCACAGCCCGTCACATGCACTCGGGCCTCGTCCTTCTTCTTCTTCTTGCTCGGGTTTGGTATGTTGGTTGGTGCACGGATTCGTTAAGGGCATATGCAGCTGTGATAAAGCTCTGGAAGCTAATCTTACACTTCACATTAAGCCACGCATAAGACTGCCAGTCCACATGTTTAAAATGAAAGCAACATAACTACACATTCCAGGCCATGAGATACAAATGGCACAAATATTGCAAGCTCAAGGTCATGTGTCTTGTGCATTCTAGGTACATGATCATTTTTTTTCCATTTCTTCTGTCCTTATAGGAATCCAGCATGTTGGCTGGAAATCAGACATGCAAACTCGCACTTAGCAACAGAACACCATAGCCAATGGGCTTTAAATGATATGATTATATTTTGAATTTAATTGCGGCAACACAGTGCAATCACGACAAAGAACAGATGAACCCAAAACAGCATCTATGCTATGTATTGTATCAACCGAATATAAGGCAAAGTTTTTTTCCCCAGAATCCTTAGCCTTGAAGTCACCTCTAACCCCAAGTTATATGCGGCTGATAGGTTCACTTACTGTTTCAATATGGTGGCAGCAGCCAATTTCCAGCGATCCAGATTTTAGACGGCAGCGCAAATTGTAGCAACTAATAAACTTTGGCAGGTGAGGCAGTGCCATATTTTTGCGTGCATAACCCGCACCGAGAATTAGAAAAATTGAACAGAAAAGTGGCGCAAATTTTGCCTTAAGCTGCGACTTCACAGCAGCATGGTGCTCGCTGACTTAAAGCCATACCTTAAGGGAATGTTTTTATCAATCCAGTTTCGTTGTCTCTTAGACAAAAGGGCAGGGGAAACGTCCGATTATTTGGTATTTCAAGCAATTCCCGCCTACTCTGCATATGTCGACTACTCTATGTCACCTTGTATTAGTGTGCATACCTAAGTTCCTTATTGTAGATCTCCCAACTGCACCCTTGCCTTATAATCATGACAGCCTTATAATCAAATAAATATGGTACTTCTCTGGCTCTGTGTTTTTGTCTCCTCTCCACTGTGTTTCTTATGTGAAGCTCAAGCAACTAGCCATATTTTTACATGTGGAATGAATGCTTTGTTTATAAAAATAAGAAATAAAAAGAGAGAACAGTATCGGTACCTCACAAAATAATTTTAATGTTTATTCGCCTGTTCCATCACTCGGGCCTTTTAATGTTTGTTTACTTGTTCCATCACTCCATCCTCACACATGCACTCGAATATGTTCGCTGTGGAAAACAACAAAGGAAAGCCTGCTTGGGCAACGCTGACAAACAAGTGCTTACAGGCAGAGTTAGCACTGTAGGTTGTGAAGGTTAATACGAAGCCCTCCGTAATGGTGTCCCTCATAGCCTGTATGTTGCTTGGAGATTTTACTATTAATTAATTAATTAATTAATTAATTAATTAATTAATTAATTAATCAGCCAAGCAACCAACCAACCAATCATCCAATCAATCATTCAATCAATCAATCCTCTGTCAGTAACCTTCACAGACTCTCAGCTGTTTGACATAGGGCATAACTTGGTGCATTTTCTACCAAGTACCACTGTACTGAAAATGAAAACCTGGCTGACATTACTCCCGAATTGGCATTTCTGCAGTAAAGGATATGCGGATGGTCGACCCAGTGCGTGTCATTTAGCCAGTATCCTTGCACTTCATCCTGTAGCATGGCATCGTAGCTGCGCTTGAGGTACTGAACGTCCTCCAAGTCTGCTCCTGTCTTGAGGAACTCATAGAGGATGTTCATCTCCTCCACCACATTGCGTCGAGCAAACGCCACCTCTCGAGACAGCTTGGCAATTGGCTCAAGGGGCATGTCAAACATGAGCTGATCACAGATGGACTCATCTTTAGTCTTCCGCTTTTTCCTCGGCTTCGTTCTTGTGGGTGGGGGTGGCACAGCCGGAGGTGGTGTTGACAACCGCTGTTCCATGGGAGTTGTAGCCGCGGGGGCCGCAGGTGGGGGAACCGGTGGAGGCGCCGAGGCATACACATGGTCACTAACAGCTACTTCTGCCTTGGCTTCAGAGGCTTGCTGGGGCAGGCAGTAGCAGTGGTCCGAAATGAGGTAGGTGGACGTGGAATCTTCAGCCTCATCCATCTGCTCCATTCCTTGGACAACGTCGTTCTTCTTCACTGGCACTGCCTTCGTAGCGTCGCCATTGACGAGGAGGGGCTGTTCTTCTCTTTCCTTCTCTGCTTTCACCGGTGGCGGGGACACAGGCTTCTTTGCTGTGTCTGCCTTTGCATCAGCTGTGTCAGAAGGGGCAAAGCTAGAGGCGAGGGCCATGAGTGCTTCGGATGCTTCGTACTCCAAGTTGCAAGGTGGTGCCTCTTTGGGACTGCTGCTCTTGACATCTTCGGCTGGTGCCTCTTCGGCAATGCCTGCAGCCACCTTGGCTTCCGCTGCCGTGTCTGTGTCACCTCGCTCAACCTCTTGAGCCGAGAACACCGGTTCTTCATCCTCTTCTTCCCGTTCGTCAAACAAAGGAGTGGGCGGGAGCTCAATGTCTTCAAGATCCGATGTTTCATTCTTCATGTCTTCTTCGACTGCAGACGATGGCAAAGCCTCTACAGCAGGTGTCGTTCGCTGCTCTTGTGGTTCCTTACTGCAAGGAGATATTAGAAAATTCGAAATTAAGCGTTTACTCTTAAAGGGAACACTGAAGAGAAACCCTGAATCGGTTTAAACTGGTAAAACATTCTCTTAAAACTCATTTTTATTAATTTGGCAGAAAATGCTTGACTGCTAGAAGAGGAAACAAAGGAAAAACATTTTTAACCCCGACGCTAGCATGTCAGCATGACATCGAGTCTTTCAAGGTATTTTCTTGTATATTGGTCATTTTGGTGCAGAAAGAAAATTTCAAAACTTGTTAAGTTGACTTTTTGGTTCCATTAGAATGTGATGTGGTCCTTCTTTCCCACAAACAATAAACAAACCACACTAGACACCATAGCAGACAACGAGCAGAGCAGAGTCGCTGCTCACCTATCGCTTTTGCATCCTTTTCTCGCTTATCGAAACCTCATCTCACGGTAACAGTAGCTGCTTTGATACTGTAGAAATGTGACTTACTAATACAGCTCAGCTTAATACACTTTAATCTCTATGATTCGAACTAGAAGGGGGCAAGAAAATTTGTTCAATCTAAACAGAGTTTGAATTAAAGGAAGTTCACTGAATGGAGAGAGGACTTAAGTGCAGTGCTGCATTAAGAGCATGTGCAATGAGCTAAAACATGAGTGACGAGTTCCAGAAGTGTGGCTTCACGGCACCGTGACACTTGCTGCCACGAACACATAGGTACTTCTAGGCAAAATTTTCACTGCTGTGAAACTGCACCTCAAGGAAAATTTTGCACATAAGCCATACCCTGACTTTACTGTTCATATTTTTAAAATTTTGGTGGGGGTTATATGCGCCAAAATAGGGTACAGTCGAACCCACTTGTAACGATACCAGTTTTTAACAATATATTGTTATAACAATGAAAAACTGCTGCACCGTCAACTTTTGTACATTTTCTATGGCGAAATAACCTGCTTGCTACGATGCCCCCATGCTGCATTATCAGTTACAGTCCAACCCACTTATAACAATCCCAGATATAACAATCTACCGGTTATAACGACCAGAATAAGTGCATTTACGGTTAATGTTCAGTGCAGTAGTTCCTTCAGAAAAAGAATCTGGCATAACCTACAAAAAACACCTGTTTTCCCCATGGTAGGGAAAGAGTTAAAGGGCCCCCCTTGGGACCACCAAAGCAATACCATGGTGTAGCTCGCATGTCGCTTGCCCCCAGTAACCCTTCTTCACAGTTGTTATAGCAGAGCCATTCTTGAATGCCAGCAGCCACCGCTCGTTACAAGCGATTGGAGCGTACAGGAAGTAGAGTTAAACAGTTAAAGGAGTCAACACAATCAGCAGCCGGCTGGAGGAAGGTGGCGGGGAGGGGCACTGGCTCCCAACCATTATAGTTTTCTCACAACAGCTCTGCCATCCCCATATTTTGATTTATTTCATGCAACCCTGTAATAACAATTATCGGTTATAATAATGGAATTGTCGTGATACTTGAACATTGTTATAAGTGGGTTCAACTGCACTGCTCAGGGAAAAGGAGGCTTGTTCAAGCGTTTTCAGATCAGTGGCTGCTTCAGCAATGTTGGCATTACCAATTCTGCTTGCTACAGGAACTCGTCTGAATAAACTTGCCCAGAACAAGTGCACCTCTGGTATCCTTTCACCATTAGAAGACTTCCAAGGCTTATGGTCACAGACCGTTCACCCTTTGAGGGTCGATTTTTTTTTTTGCCATATGCGACTGCCCAGGGTCGATTTTTCTTTTATTGCAGATTCCAATTCTTCATAGAAACATAGTTCGAAAAAAATTTACCGTAATTTTTCTAGGGTGACTGTAACATGAGAAAAAAATATTTTGCGTTGGTATATGTGCACTCTTCATTCATGAATAACAACAATAAAAAAGGAAATAAACTTATATAAGAATTAAACATTTGATACATTGTTATACACATAGTTCAAAGTTTTGAAAATGCACACACAAGAATATTTCGCAACTCTCACCTGTTCCTGCTCTTACACTAATATTTACATTCATAGTGTAATCGAACTGCGTAGGAGCGCGCACTCAAGAAAACTGTGGTTGTGTGCTCGTCAAAAAAGCCACACATGTGACAAACTTGTGCTAATTTTCATCTTATCACCAACCAGAGGCAATTAGTATATAAATTAGTAAATTAGTAAAAAATTAGTAAAAAAATAGTAAAAAAAAATAAAGCAACAGAAACGCATGCACAGCGACATCCTTCTTATGGGCAACCTTGTGAGCACTAAATGAGCAAGAAACAAGCAGTAGCCCTTTGAGCAATTAGTAACGAGATGGCCATAAGTTTTGCAAGCGCAAGAAGCCAAAACCGCCCGCAAAAAACCCAAACCGTTGCCCGCCTGCGCGCGCGCCAATGCACGAGCGGTAGTATATACATGCACGGGAGCAAACTAGCTCTAAATCTAACCATGCAACAAAAAACAAGAGACGGAGGCAAGCAAAAAAAATTCCCTGTATTCCCACATAGTGGCAGCACATGATAGAAAAAAAAAGTTCGGAAATTGGCACGATTTTTAAACGTACCGACGGCGCCATAAATATACGGCATAGACCATTTTTGGACTTGTTCGCGGTGCCATATATTTACGTCATTAACCCTCAAAGGGTTAAGCTAAACTTTTTCCCGAACATACTCTTCACCTGAACTTGTAAGGTTCATGAAAAATTCAGGAGAGTTGGCAAGTATGCTAATTAAGAACTTGTCGAGAAAGGAGTGATCGCAGCCACGAACAAAGATCCACACAGTGCAATAGGAAACTCTGTTCTCACCTTTGATGTACGATGCCTGTGCCCAATAAAGGTTCATCATCTTCCGATATGTCGGATGCAGACAACTCCAAAAGAATCCGGGACCCCTTTCCCGTTGGTTTGGACGGTATAAGTTCTTCGTCACTGCTGGCAGCCTTCTCCTTCTTCTCAACTTCAGACTCAGAATCTGATTCCGCAGACTCCGACGATGAAGAGGACACTTCGTCGTCTTCGCCATCTGAACTGCTTTCGGACTCTGAGCTCTCCTCAGACTCTGACTCTGAATCTGCCACAAGAATGCAAGCAACACTGTCTTAAGAAGGAGAATAAATAAAGCAAATGTTTTCTTTCCCTTTTTAACATGCTTACACGCGACACTGTATCGACTGCACCTGCTGAATGACAATGAGAAACCTCCAAATAAAATATCCTCTGAAATCTGTGCTGCCGGAACCATTTCACATTTAAATCTTCCTAAAATAAGAACAAAGCTACCCTTACTGTAATGTCCAATGCACCATCCATGCTACGCTGAATGTGATGATTCAAAATGCTGACCTCAGTGCAGTAAACCTAATGTAAAACTTATAGTTCCATTTTTGATATGGTCGAGTGAAGGTTGAGCTGTGGATAGCATATCAAACTAATTACTAGTTAGTTAAATACTGCATGACTAGAGTTCTAACTCAAATAACGTTTTTTTTTTTTTTTTACACAAATGTACTCTCCATGCCAGAAATAAAGGTAAAAATTTTGTTCCTGTGTTCTTTGATGTGGATGTGCGTTCGGGTATTACAGGGTTAAAGAAGTACCGACACCAATACAGTCAACTTCTGTTTTGTCGACCCTGGGGAGGCTGACAAAATTGTTCTAACTATCTGATCAGTCAAATCAAACAAGAGACAGAAACCACACCATAACCTACCACTGATTCATATGACAGTATATGCCCAAATTCTAGCATGCCCCTGAATCGAATGCGCACTCACTTTTTACGGGTTCCAAGAAGAAAACTAACAGAAAAATTACACTAGAGCCCCTTAACTCGAACAAAGAAGAAACTGAATGAGCAACCAAATGTTATCACGAAAAACGTAGCATACCTCCAATTATGGCAAACCTAAAAGACAAAATCAGTGAACTTTACCTTCACAGAGTGGAACTTTTATTTACTGAAGTCCTCGTAGACCCTCAGAAAGCAATTAATCACTGTGTATGAAGAACCACCACATCTCATCCCCCATACGGTCCATAGCACATTTGATATTCTGCCTTTATCTAACGACTCTGCAACAATTACAAGCGGGATGGTTGCCCATGCCTAGACTAAACACTTCACTAGTTCGTCCTGCGACGCATGCAACTTTTCAGAACGCCAAGAAAACAGGATGTGACCTGTTGCCACTATCGGCGACTGTACTTATTTGCATAAAACATCGTATTTCAGTAGAGCGAGATTTCAATATAAATAAGCAAAGTGCCGTTTTTACTGACTTCATTATATCTAGGTTTAACTGTATAACGAAATTTCGCCGCCACTACAAAGGAATATCCAGAAAATAATGGCAACTTCAGTGGAGGCACATGGTCAAATGGTTGAATTACATGTGGCTGCTTGCAAACGCGCCTCTAAAATTGTGCACGACGCCACCACGAGCCACCATGAAAGCACAGCAGCATCATGTTCCGCATAAAGTCCAAGAGCGCCAAGATCCTATCGCACCCAGCGTGCTGTACGCTAGTGTGTAAGGGTAAGCTAAGAAGGATGGTAGCCTGACGAGCGCTTTCTTCTCGCACAAGCAAGAGAAAAAGCTCATGGTAATACAATCAACTGAGGCTGGTGTATCCTTTTCTAGCGCGGCTGCGGCTGCAACGTGGCTGTCAGTGTTACTGAGCACACACGCAGCCTGTATGCCTTGTTTTAGAGGTAACATGCCGCTTGTGCAAAAAATAGGTGAGCTGAGATGGCGCGGCACCGTGCGCTGTCTTCCTGCACGTTTAGTGCTGGAGGTTGCATAATCTTGAGTTTTGGAGATGCGTTGAAGCAAGAGGCAGACAAAACATTCACTCCCTGCTGCTGCCTCTTTTCATGATAGTGGATGCGAAAGTGTGGCTTGCTTCGCTTCAAACTGCCGATGTGAAGATATCGTCAATGCGGCATATGAAACCGTATATTTCATCGCCGATGCTCAAATTAAAAAAAATCATTTTCTTTCTCGTTCAAATTTGTTTTTCCCGATTGCTCAATAATTTGAAATACTGCAACCTCTTCTGCATAAAAAAAAATCCATCAGAGGGTGTACTTATTTGCATAAAATATCGCATTTGAATACATGAAATTTCGATATAACAAAGCAAACTGCCACTTTTACCAACTTCATCATATTAAGGTTTAGTTGTATTTGCAAACAAAATCTTCCTAAGGAATTTAGCAATAAGAATAAAGTCAACTATAGCAAACAAATCATTTGTTGTCTGTAAGAGAATGAATTATGACAACTGCTTAAATAGTACTAGGAAGTAAACATAAGACTTGAAAATCCTAACGGTGTTTATTTCACATCGACAGCAAGCACCTTACTTAATGTGTCTTGAAGAATGTTTAGACTATCACACGAACAAAAACAAAGGAAAAAAAGAAACTGTTCCCTACGACTATAAATTCAATTTCATTATAACTTGTTTACATTACCAAAATCTATTGTTGCCATCTTTTTCTACCACTGGTTCCATGACAGAGCATTTGAAATTCATCAGAAACCACAATATAATTTTGTGGGCAAGATTCCCTGGAAGAAACTTCATTTTACAAATACACAGTGAAAAATAACATCATCTAGATACAGTGGAAAATGCGCTAAAATCGCTGCGGTCAATTACCAGAATCTGCTTTGTCACTGTCGCTCTCCTGAGTACTTTGTTCCTCTTCAATAAGTGGAGATACTCTTCGTTGCCTCAGCGAATCAGTATCAGAATCCGAGATTTCCTCATACTCCAAATCTGGAAGAGCATACAGAGGATTGAATGTTAAAAAAAAAAAAAAATCTATGTGCATAGCTCTCTATTTCAACACAGTCTAGCAAAACACACTTTGTGCAAACAAGTTTCACGAGAAATAAATCAGTGCTATGCAAATGTGCCGTATAGAACATACATCCTCTTGAAACCCCTTGTCCATTGTACATTGCCTTTAATCCTCTTCAAAATTACCTCACAAGTGACTTCGCAGAATGTTCGTCTTGGATACGAAGCCAGATGAATGCGGAACTTTATGGAAGTGGTTTCATCATGTTCTCACAATGAAATTTCGAAAAGATTAACACCGATTTGATGTAGACCAAAGAGTCCTCACAGATGACGAAAAGCACCCGTAAAGTTCATTTAGAATAATGCGAGATGACATGAAATTCGAGGATTCAGCACCAACAAGCAAGCCCAACACAGGAAGTCACATCCCTGTTTCTAGGCAAAGAAAAAAGCAGTTTTTATCATAACAAAGAGGAGCACATGTTGATACTTTGCGAACATGGAGATATTGCTTTCTTGGTGTCACCCCTGCAAGTTTAAAAGTCATTGTCGATGCTAGCATACTACAGTCGAACGCACTTATAACAACATTCAAGTGCCACGAAAATTATATTTTCATAACCGATAATTGTTATAAATGGGTTGCATGAAAAAATCAAAATAGGGGGATGGCAGAGCTAATATAAGAGAACTATAAGGCAGGGAGGCCAGTGCCCCTCCCTTCTACGTATCTTCCACATACTTTATGTATTAAATAGACAGAAAACATGGAAGCACTGATATGAGTTATTTCGAGCACAATTTTTGAGACATACAAGTATATTCTTTTATGAAAAAATACATATTTTACTTGTCTTGACGGTGTGTAGCGCTCAAGAATTCGTTTGCAGCATCTTTTGCAATGGCAATGCAGCTATTATTAATGTATTTGATCTCTTGACAAATTCTGTAAGGAGGAGGCCGAGCCACAATGTTAGCCCCCCTCCGCCCCCCGAACGAAATTTCTGGCTACGTCACTGCCCGGAGGGACTGAATCATCTGCCAGGCCTCCCGTGAGGACAACGTTGAGGCAGCTTGCCTTACCGAGTCATCGCTGCTGCTGTCGCCGTCACTATCCGATGCAAGCACATTCAAACGATCGTCTCATCCGGTAGAAGCACTTAGTTTCCAAATCTATAGCCGTGCGCTGTCTTTTCACCGGCAACATCGTGCATTGCGGATGATCAGCGGGTGGATCAGCCATCTTCCGTTTCGGCGGCGAGTCAAAAGAGGCCGAAAAACCACGTGGCCAGGAACGATTTCATCACAAAAGACGAACACAGGGGATTGCACTGTTTACAGAACTGCTCTGAATGAGGAGCCAGAAAGCAAGATGCGAGCAGCGCAGTTGGCACGGTTCATTCGTGTTTCGGAGGGTGGTGTGGTGCAGAGCTATGGGCACAGCTCATTCGTGTTCGGAGGGGTAAAAGGGCGTTGGGAAAGAGCCGCACAGAGATGGCTGGAAAATTAGCGCGCGGCAGCTGTTGGAGCAGCAGCCCGTTGTGCAGCGGCTCGAATTTCTCGTTTTCTGTTATTTTATTTTTTTCAAGGATTTCGCATTTCACTACCTTTCGACTCGGACACCCAGCAGCCAGACTTCATTGTTATAACCGATAATGCGGCATCGGGGCATTGTAGTAAGCGGATTATTTCACCATAGAAAGCCTACAAAAGTCGACGGTGCAGCAGCTTCTCACTGTTATAACCAATATATTGTTAAAGCGCGTATCATTATAAATGAATTCGACTGTAGTTGTTTTTCAACAGAGACACCTTTTCCTTCTCATGTGACTAGCAGAGCTGCCTACTCCAAGTCTACTGATTCAGGCCTCCTGCTGAGCAGGAGTTGCTTGCCGATGTTGAAGTTCAGCTTAACGAAAATTGCAATTCGTGTCACACACTTTTTTTTTTCATTCGGTCTGTGGAAAACTAATTATATGTTCCCACATATTCTCCTATCCCAAGATTTGGCTCCTCTGGATTTGCCAAGGAGTCTGCTGTACTGAATGTTGCATTCTCTAATCAAATAACATGAACTACATGATTCACGTTTGAAATATAGAGTGTTTGCACACCTTTGACATGAATGCTTTGCCTGCTGCCAGAACATTAAATTCTCGTTATTCTGAATGGTACGAGTTTTGGACATGAGTATTTTACTTAGTCCCCTGAGACTTGCACCATCGAGCTGCTACTGTGAATGATGGAGCAATAAAATATCAAATGCGAATTCAGGAACCTTGCTTTTTGCTTACCTGAATCGTCGGGCTTTTTGCTATCTTCATCATCAAGGGGTGGTGGTGATGGTGGTTTTCGTATTCTCTGCAAACGTGAAGCAAATTCCCTGCATTCATGCTTTCCACTAGGACATTCTACAGGGCATGGCTTGGCATCATGTGAAACAGGCAACCTCCAGAAACTACGAGAAAAAACTAAAACAATTACAACAGCACATCATCAACTAAAAAGCCATTCTCAAAAAGACTAGCCAAGTTTTGGAATGACTAGCATGTTTGCTACTTAATGTTCTCACAAGGATGTATTTGCCCAGCACATGGCTGAATAATAATGACCATCCTGTGCAATTACACATTTTAAACATGCACTGTGGCAACCAACATAACTATGCCTGCACAGCCTAACGTGATATGGCCTAAGTTTTGGTACAATGCAAACATCAGACAGTATAAGCTCATGTAGCGGTGGTACTTTTACTTATGCCTCTATCGCTTATACAGTACCACAGTTTCAATACAAACATTTCAATTATGTAGACTGTTTAATAGATTTAATTTAAATTTACTCATGCCTAACACGCTAAGGCTGCTCCACATGCTACAAGTGACGCATGTGGAGCATGCTCCACATGCGTCAGTGCTGTACGAGTGAAGTTTATGATGTTGGTATGCACATACTGTATTCTCATTTTAGAGGATCCCTGAAATGGTTTTTATTCTACGCCTTGACATGGGGGGTATCTCCCAAGGAATGCTTTCTCACTAGAGTTTCGTCTCAGCACGCTATAGTAAAACAGGTACAACCGGTTAAACATTATTCTTCCCTCAAGCAACAGCGTTCCCCTTTAACTTTTACATTGAACGTCCATCACTATGTCCCACTTCCTTCATGCCGTGATGCAAGTGTTGTCTACTTCCTGCTGATCTTAACTGAAGGCATTCTTGCGTCTCTTTCCTACACAGTTTTTCTTGTCAGCCTGCGCTACAGGAAGTGAACTCTCCTGACAAACTTTGTGTGACGGATGCAGAGGTGGTGGCATGACATGCAATGTTCACTGCCTTGCGCTACATGAAGCAAAATAAAAGAGGCATATACTCAATGTACACGCTACAAAACAGCAGTTTATGGTGCTATTTCAGCTTGATAATTGCCTGATAACACGTAAATATAGAGGCATGTCTACAATTCTCTCTATATCACGCTTGGAAGATTTCATTGCAGTTGTCAACGGTAAAAAAAGCACTGCCACACTTAGGCTCGACCTGCTGCTAGCTCCCGCATTTGGTGAAACGGGCTATTTGTAATGTTTCCTCTATGCAAGAATTTTAAAAAATTAAGGTAGCCAACAACGGGAATCACACCCAAACTTTTAGAGTGGGAGGAAAAGACTGTACCACTGTGCTATGGTGTACCACTATACATTGTACCATTGGCATATTGTACCATTAAGCATATATTGCATTAACTAGCAATAATGGATAAAACGAAGCAACAGATATAACAAAGTTTTTTCAGCTCCTCCTTCAAATTCATTATAACGAGGTTCGAGTGTAGTCTTTAGGATCTTAGATCCTACATACTATCAAATGCTCCTTCACTAATTTTTTTCATTACTCAAGTTTCATCTTCCGCCAACCAGTCTTGTACCCAGTGACCTGACGCACCAAAGACAGCACGGCACATAAGGACGACTCCACCTACCCTGAACGATGGCATTCTTGGCATGGCTGCTCGAAGACCAAACCCAAAACCGGAATTGAAACTTTCACCAATGGAGAAGCCAGATTCGCTTCTTGCGCCGTCAAAGAGAGATGATAATGATGACACAGTTTGACTGCTGGTTGCATCATTTTTCGTAGCTTCTGAAGTCTTTGACTGTCAGAAAAAAAATGCACAGCAATTAATTCTCCTTGCCACATACAGCTACAGAGAACAAAAACAAGCTAGTGATTAGATGAACAATACAGTTAGTGGGAACTCTAAAGCCAAACACGGAATGCTCAAAAATACACGTTTTGATACCAACATTTAAAAACAATAAAAATAAAATGTCACCATTACCACTTGCCAAAAATGATGCAGAACTGAGAATGCCAAAAACCAGTACGCCACCTCAGCATGACCTCCGAGACTAGGCCACACCTGTGGGATGCTGAAGGTCTCAGAGGCCACAATAGTCTGGTATTTGCATCATATCCGCTAACTACCAGGTTCCCATGTCATCCCCCACCAGTGCTCTGTCAGCATTTTCTTGCATGGACATTACAGATTATTTACCTCCATATTTGTCATAGTCATTTAACCTATTGCATCGAGACATGTGGTCATACGTATTTATCTAATTTAAATCTTGCAATCAAGCTACAGAAAAGAGCACTCCGAATTGTCTTTATCTAGGTATAAAGAACACACAACACCTTTATTTAAATAATTAAGGCCAAAAATAGGTGCAGGGTAGCCTACATAGCAACAAAGATATGTTGCTATGTGGACTACATATTTTTCAAGGACAATAAGAGTACAAGAAGTGCAGATGTTCTTAACCAAGCTCTTATCCATAATGAAAATGTTTCAATTGTGTGGTTTTGTTTTGCTTTTGCTACTTGGTGATTTTTCAATTTCTGCAATAACAATTTTGTTTATGTTACATGAATCTTTATTATAAATTCATGTTATCAGTCAACCTGAGTTGCAATGGCGTTTTGTATTAACTACATGGGACCAGAACTAGCAGTGTTGCTAAGGACCCAGGTGGTTTTGCAGCAATGCTTTTGTAAATATATGGAAATGAACTGATTATCCCATGTTTCCACGTAAGTATTATTTAAACACTGTTAATGAGTTACCCTATCTATCTCCTTAGGTATTATTCAAACAGTGTCAATAAGAATACTTAACGCGTCTTCCAGCCCTGCAGCTTTGCTGAGGTAACTTCAATTATATATACTACACATTTAAAACCAATTCAGCCAAACCAAAATATCACTACACTTAGCATTAGATGGCTGAGCTTGCCTTCCAAAATCCTCCTTCTTGCAAAACAAGAACAGCACGAACCCAGTACTACTAATGTCCCAGATTTTACAGCTCTCAGGGAACAGCTCCCTTGGTGTTACAGCTCCCTTGGTGTACAAGAGAGGGCTGGCGAAATGCTCCATGATTACATTATTTACACAATTCTAACGTGCCCCCCAATCTAATGCACACCCAATTTCCGCAGGCTTAGAGTAAAACAGATCCAAACGGCATGAACTGTGTAACAGCTGCTGCTATGATATAACAGGGCACATAAAACATAAAACCAACAAAATCAGTCCTTGCAAGCCTCTGCACTGAAGGGGCGCTGACCTCTAAAAGTGCAGCTGAATGTAGCATGGGCTTGATTTAAAAAAGAAAGATATCCACACATTTACGACTGGAGCAAAACAATACATGCACAATTTATTTTCACAGAAAGAAAACTTTTCTTTTAATGAGCTTTCATAATGAAGGCAGCGCATCATTGTGCTACTTGCATTTCACTGTGCTGTTTACAGAGCAATATTCTCAAGTGATCCCTCTTAGAGATATTACTATCACTTTCACGAGCCTGTTCGTGACTCTGCATCAGACTAGTTGAAATGTTGACTTGTTGCCACTCTGTGCAGATCGCGAGCCAGGCACAGCCGTACGCGATTTCAGTTTCGTATCCGACTGTAACGTGCAGACGATTCCCCAACCCACTTTTTTGGAAAAAAAAGGTGCACATTGAATTCGTAATGCGGAATATGTAACAGGCCTCATATCAATGTAATGTGACTCATTTCTTGCAAGGTGTGCTGAGGTGGTATTTTCGTTATTCACCTTCGGGGATACACAACTTTTGTGAGGTCGTGTGTAAGTAGCACTGAACAAGCAGGCAACTACGGGTGACAGCAAGCTTGGTACTATGCTAGCAATACTGTCCCCAAGGTCGTCACTGTGACCAAGTGTGGTCACATGATGTCTTGCTGCTTAAGTGGCTGGTTGCATCCCCGAAAACAAATGAATGAGAATATCTCTCGTGGATTACGTTTCATCTATTCGCACCATATGGAGCATCAAATGCATTTCAATGGTCGACAGATCAGAGGCTAAGCGGGTACAAGCATAAGCATTAAAATATACCAGATTTATGCACAAAATTTCTAACTTGACATTTCAGGATGTGTCAGGGTTGTCACCTTCATCAGAGACAATGAAAAACAAAGTAAGCTCACTCTATGAGAGGCCCTACGAAAGGACATTTGCGTTTGCACTGAAATGTTTACTGAAAGCTAAAAACAATTTATCGATTTTACTGTCTTATTCATTTTGCCTACATGACGGATGTTCTCACAGCGTGGTTACTTAATTTTTTTCACATAAATGGAGCAGAGTAACTGCAAATGCATGCCGTTCAGGGCACTGAACTGCCAGCCACAAAGATCTGCAAAGAAATAAGGCTGCATTCTTGATGGGTCACATTCGGAGGTATTTTTGAGTGACAACGGCAAGCGACACAATGAGTGTCCAATGCCTAACCAGATCGACCGGCATCCTGTTCACTCTATTTAGCTAAGCAGTGTGCACAAAAGGTAGTCCTGTTGGGAGTGATAAAGAATATGGCCCCCTGGTTGAGCCTGTCAAAAATTGCATAACGTGTGACAAGCCTAGGACATGATCACCTCACCTGGACCCTTGTCAGCAATAAACTGGCTGCTACAAGATTTATTTGTGTATGCTCAGACATTAATGTTAGGGCTCTAGAGTGCATATTGTTCAAACAGCCTAATGTTTTTCTCGTTGAATGTGTTTGCTATCGTTAAGACAACAAATGATTACAGACGCAGTGTGGATGATAAGTTCTGCTTTATGGCCACTCTCACCTTGTTCCCACTTACAGTTCGAACTATGTTTCTAGTGCATTCTGTGATGTCAGTTATTAACACACTTGTCACAACAGTTTAGTGTTTCTGTTTGTTATTGAGAGTTTAAACAAAAAGGACAATCATGTTTCTCTCTCATGCAGAATAAATCATAGTTGTCGCAACATTATTTTAGTGTTTCTGTCTGCATTTGAAAGTTCAAAGAAAAAAAAAAGGAATCATATTTCTCTCTAACACAGAATAAATATGAACACGGAGAATTTCGCAGACCCCGACACAGCGTGTGTTGATTTGCTTGCTTTTTAGCCTGCTGGCTGCCACCATTTGTAATCTGCAACCATGCTTTTAACCAGAAGGGAAAGGCACTGATTTCTCGAGAATTTGATATCACAGGCTCCCGATTTCCTGATTGCTGCACTATCTTCTAAACAAAATGGCTTAGATAACCGCTCAATTACAAGAACTGCTAACAAGTTTTGATGGGTTATTTGAAATCAGCAACCTAGATAAAATGAATATACCTGTTCACCATGCCTTGTCAGCAGTAAATAATGAATGCAAAAGGGCCCTTCCTAGAAAATTTTGCTGTGCCTACTTATCCTTCTGGGCTCCGTCAAAATGGTTCCATTCGCAGACTGCATAGGTCAAATAGAATGCACTTAAATATGCAATGATGAAGCACAACACATCCTAACAGCTAAGATCGGCAGGTGCAAGGATGAAGAAAACTGTTTGCAGCGCGAGCACAGTGTGAGACTTTAAAATGGGATCAGAGAAGGAATGTCTTGAGCTCCTATCTAAAGAATTACGTTTCCGACCCTTGAGAGCTACAAAAAGGTGTGGTAAAAATGTACGTTCGGCAACACAGAAATAAAATAAACATTGATGTTTTGGCCTTCGTACAGTGTTCAGATCACAAAAACAAAATAGATGGCAAAGTTGTGCATAAATGAACTGATTGCATAAAGAATTCTATTATCATATGTGCGCATAGTAGATTGTATCAAAATTTTACAAAAATAAATGGGATGACAAATCCTTTTCTTTAGCAATGACAAAAATTTAATGTACAAATCCCATCTAATTTGCACTTTCTTCTACTATCAACTTCCCTCATCAAGCGATTTCTTGTCACACACTTGGCGATAAAGAGGTTGCGATAAAGAGATAAAGGCCGATAGAAAGAACCACGGAAGACTCAGTGAGTGGGCTAACCCTTCGAGAGATACAGGGATCACTTGAGCTTCAAAACACAGCATCTGATCAAGGTTAGTTGTTTCTTCAGCAGTCTCTGCAGTTGGTTTTTCGAGGAAGCTCATCAATTAGGCATCACATTTATCAGCAAATTCGTATCCCGGCGCCCTGCTGTTTGACCTGTCACACTTTCATCCAGTGCATGTGTATGTATACTGCTTTCCGTATACAGCAGATGCTACAGCACACTGCCTTAAACATATGCATGTTGCCCACGGACTAGCACTTTGTACATACTGTACATTTGTGCAGGGACCTTTCG
Organism: Dermacentor albipictus; assembly: GCF_038994185.2. Classification (NCBI taxonomy): domain Eukaryota; kingdom Metazoa; phylum Arthropoda; class Arachnida; order Ixodida; family Ixodidae; genus Dermacentor; species Dermacentor albipictus. The sequence goes on along the minus strand of NC_091822.1, from coordinate 119,932,809 downwards.
CTGCTTCTGCACCTGACTTGGCTAGGTTGCTGGGTATGTTGCATTAACAAACAACTCCACATACTTTAACAATTTAACCAATGGTGCTTGCAGTACAGTTTTCATTGCCTCAGTCTTCCTACATGGCAGTGGTGAAATTTCATTACAAGAAAGCAAGAATAATGGCTATTAAGGCACAAATAGAAACAAAGAGTTCTACTGTTTTGCTATGGCTCCCACTAATGACTAAGGCAGTGCGGACTCTGCCACCTCATTTTGGTTTGACGCTAGTGCCACTTTTGCTCTTTTACATTGCAATCCGAGGGTCATACGAATCAACCAGTGCATGGCAAAACAATCTTAACGAATTCGATGCCAGTAAATAAGACATACGCTTGGAAGCAGAGGATGAGTTCGAATTATCCAATTTTCTGAATTAGCGAGGGTTAAATTAAAAAGGTTTTCCTTTACTGCATTTTATGAAGATCCAAGTTATGACAGGTAAAATGAATTATGTTGAGAATTTCCTATATCAATGTGAAAGTATTGGCTGATTGGTTACTGATATTCAGGCCATGAACAAACAATTAAATATGCTGGAATGCTTTATCAAAGGCATAAAAATGTAAAAACTATCATCCATTTATGCTTAGGACAAATCAGTGCAATGTTGTGGGAACGCTCGACTCTCACGTGTCCCCCAATGTTTTCCCCGCACGGCTCTTACGTAATCAAGCTTCTCTGTGTGGCTGAGCGCCGGCAGCAGTCGGTGTGGTTTCAGAATAGTACAAGAGATGGCATGAGTGTTGCGCTGCTAACACCACCTAATGGCAGGTTTACTAAGGCGCAAAAGGGAGTAGCCTCTCCCTCTTGGGCTTGGGGTCAACCGAGTACACAGACTTGTTGTGCATCTGCTGGTTTGCTCTGCAGGACCATCTCGTGAGGCTTCGTAGCAGGGGAACAACATGAATAGATTAACTCGATCATTCGAACGCGCTACCGTTCGTGTGACCCCAGACGCAGCAAACAATTAGGCTTCACATCCAGCATGGGGGTGAACCTACTCCCTCAATATCCTGTCACAATTTCTCGGACTTGCTCAATTTGTTCCCGCCCATCAACATGTTCTATTGGTAGTAATTCAGCTAGCTGGCATTGGTACCTCTGCGTTATCTCAAGAGCACGTTTGAGAGTCCACAATCGAAATGTTAGACTGTTGCAAAAAAATATCAGTTGTCAGCACAATGTGCCATTTTTCTACATGTTTAATTTTGTCCATGCCCTTAGCTCTGCTCTCGGCGAAGGCGAATTTCGTAGCCCACATTATACCAATGTCACACTAGACATTTTAATGTCATTAGAACCGAATGGCATTAGCATCGAATGAGATTATTTGGCTGGTACAAAGTGGTATTTAAGGCAATTAGAATTGAATTACTTCTGCAAACGAATGAGTTGGAGAAACTCGGATTTGCCCTCTCAGAATGTATACTCTCTACCGAGAAACAAGGCAAAGGATGACATTGAACGATCGTAATTTAAGAAGAATTCATGTAAAAAGGCAATTATTTTGTGTGTTTTAAAGTATCTGTCATTTTAACAAGAGAACAACTGTATGGCAGGCAGTCACAAAATGTTTCTATTCTCCACCTCAGTGGCGTCTGGCTGCCGTCGCTTTACTAGTCGGCCATACTGTAAACAAACGGGCACCTGTGTGCATGTACAAAGCAACAAACCGCTTCACCTACTGCAACTGAGCGTCGTTAAGCACTGCCATGTCAGTCTTAATGTTTGTGTTCAATTTACTGGCTACTACTACTAAGCTGGCTAAGCCTTGCCTTGGCTTACGGTGGCCCGAAGTTCTGAACTAGATGTTTTATACGCCTGTTGTTTCAGTGAAGCAACACCCAATATTTATTTTAAATTGACTGACTTTTCAGACACTCACACATACCTTGTTCCACTTTTCTTGCCCTTTTCTTCTTGGAATGATCGCCATTGATATCATGACCGAATTACATGAATTTTTCCTGTGTAGCACCACCACGGGTCGAATGGTAATCCCTGCACTGAATGTCATTTGAATCTAATGACATTGAAGTGCCCAGTGTGACAGGGGTATTAGTTTACTACATTAAGGTTTAATTGTATTTGTGTATGTAAAACTGAGATCCTATCTTTCACACTGAAGTCCTACTGGTGCATCTCTTGCGTAGCTTCCCACTGAAGAAGCACTCCCACTTAACAGCAATTTTTTGAACACACACAACTATATGCAACAAAACAAAGCGCTCGCAATGCGCAGCACACTCAGCACAAGAGAACAAGACAAAATGAGGAACACCACTCATACCTTAGATGCAGCTGAAACCTGCTCGTCCCACCAGACTTCGAAGCGCTTGAATGCATAGCTTTCCACCATGCGCTTACATATGTCCCGCTTCACAATTTCCCTCAGTTCTACCACCAGGGCGTCTAACACGGCACGAACCGTCGGTGCATTGGGGTCAGTACTCATGGTGCCTGGAGGCATGGGTGGGCTGTTTGCCCTAGCAACTCCAACACGAGGCACCGGCACCATAGTGTTGTACCATTTGTAAGGTGAAGGTGGCATCCGGGCTGCCGAATAGTCGGCATGCCCGTACTGCGGTGGTGTAGATGCCGATGGGTAGTAGGGGGGTGCATAGTGATGGGAATGCACCGATGCTGGGCTGTAGCGAGGCAGCGGTGGCGGAGGGTAGAGTGGATTGTAGGCAGGCAAGTGTGGAGGTGGGTGCACTGTGGCTGCTGTAGGTGTCGAAGTGCTGCTGTGGTAGCCATAAGCCGACCCTGAGCGAATCGGCGATGGCGGAAGTGGCGGCTGTGGCTGCTGTGGGTGTGGAGACAGTGACTGGACACCCGATCCCATGCCAGGCTTCCAGATACCCATCTGCGCCATCATCTGCACCTCCTGACTCGGATACATGGGGTGCGCGCTCGGGTAGACGGAGACTGGTGCGTACATCGAAGACGTTCCCGGTGTGGCCTGGTACGCCACTGCAGCCGAGCTTGCAGTAGCCTCCTGGGTGAGATACACGGTGGGAGCGGGCGGTTCGGGCAGCGGAGCATTCACTTGCAGTTTCTCTTCGCCACTGCTTAGCGATGAGAGTGACATGCGATCATCATCGTCATCATCAACCTGGTTTCCAGTCACGTTCTCCTCTTCTGGTGGTGGCTCTGGCAGTTCATCATGGACAGGTGTGGAGTCTCGCGTGCTTGGCACTGACTGGTTGGTTTCATCATTTGACTGCAGAGTCATATCGGCACGCCGATCATCGAGCTCGGAGTCCGAGAGGTCCCTGGTCCTCGCCTCTCTCGTTATTCTAGCCCAGTGGTGGTACTCGTGCTGCGATATAAACGGCGAAGGTGGGGTCGACAGCAGCTCCATAACTTCATCTTCTTCCTCAGGCGGTGGAGGCGGAAGTTCATCCCTCTCTGGCAGCGGTGGCAGAGGAGACGAGTCTGGAGGCAGTGGTGGGAGGGGAACTCCTGCCAGTCCATCGGAGCTTTGCGCCGTGGAGAGCACTGGAGAACTTTGCTGAGGAGCTGGGCTTTCCCCAAAGGGCGGACTTCCAAAAGGCGGCCCACCAGCGTCTAGAAATCCACCCCTGCCTTCCGTCTGCTTCAAGAGCAGCTCTATGCGTGTGTCAAGGCTCTCACGAGCCGGACTTTGCTTGGGCGGGGGAATGGCATCGGCGTGGGGGTCCCATGCGGATCCTTGCTGCCAGGCCATTCCATCAGCCCCCCAAGATGTTCCGGAGTGATTCACTTCCCAAGAATGAGAGGGTGCTGCATACTGAGATGACGAGCAGTAAGAATAGCCACTGTCATAACTCAATGGGGTTGACTGGTTAGAACGATATGATCCCGAGCCATAATCAGAGTGGTTGGAGTAGCCATAGTCGGCAGGTGGGGGAGGAGCTGGAGATGGATGGTGTGCTCGTGTCGCAGGTGGTGGCGTTGGCATAATCTGCGATGGAGGGGGAGGGGGATCAGGAACATAAGGTGTCGGCTCAGGAAACTTGGGACGGTCCGACGACATCTCCTCGTAGAGCCGCTGGCACTCTCGACCTGTGCCAAGTAAAACAGTTGAAGTGCCCATTACATTTCTGTACAATTTGTAACCATGCCAGCTGGCTCCCTGAAAGAAGGTATGAGCCTTACTTTCATTTCTACAAGAACCCATGGATGGAAAGGTCTGTGATGATGAAAAATGACACAATAAGGAGAAAGAACGCCTTTAAGTGCCTTTAAGCCTCTTGAGAACATAGCAGTATATAAAGCATGGAACTCCTTGTTGCTCTGCCACTGCGTATCAGATGTCCTTCTGGTAAAGTCAGTGCTTTAGGCAAAGTTAGTTGAAGAAATAGTTTAGCTACAACCTCTGACCTTAAAATTTTTCTTGAATGTTGACAACTTTTCAGGTTTCTCATGAAATTACAATTTCAATTATTTCATCAGAATCATTCACAAGTGCGTGTTCCAAAGAGCTGCAGTGAAATTGCAGGTAACACAATGAAAACATGATACTGTGGATAAATTCAGCCAGCAAAAATTATGTCTGTGGTCAACAGGTACCTCTGTATATCAGCTTGTCCTCTGTCATTAAAGAGGCATCATAAACACAAGCAAGAAGGGCAAGCTCACCAAAAGGATCAAGGAAAACATTTAGGATGTTTCCCATGACCGAGGAAAGATGCATCTTCTCGACGCAGTAGCGGGCAGATTTTGTGGTCGAAAAGATGACGCGAGCCAAGCCCAGGTGCTTCCGCGTACGTGCATGGTAGTAGACGACAGACTCGTCTATCTGCCCAAACTTCTTGAGTAGGTCGTCCAGGAACGCCTTGCCAATGTTGTCATTGAGATTGGTCAGGGTCACCTCCAGTGGCGGTGGTACTCCCACATAGTGCTCATCAATCTGGAAAGCATAGAGACAGCAACGCACCTCAACATGCATTTGTCAGAGCAGCTGCCAAGCCCAAGTACATATGAATTACATTTAAATGGAACGAGAAATCCAAGAAACGCGAAACTTACCAAAACTTACCTTTTTGACACTTGCAAAACACTGACTGACTGATTTATGAGGTAAACATCCCAAAGAACTCTGGCACCATGAGAAATGCCATAGTGGACGGCTTCGGATTAGTTTTGACTACCTGCAGTTCTGTAACACACACCTAACTCTAACTACACGAGCATTTTAACATTTTGCCTTTGATCGAAATGTAGCCGCTATGGCTGGGAATTGAACCCGCAACCTCGAGTTCAATAAGCGAAACGCCATATTCACTGAGCTACCCTACAATATATGATGCAAACTACTGTTAGTATTCCTGCTAAAGCTTTGAAGCTATAGCATCCTCATGTTGTTACACTATGCAACTTCTTTTCACTTTAGACCCTCCACTGATGTACGTGTCGGTAAACAACTACATTTAGACACCACTGTAGCTAACTACACATATAAAAGTCTTATTCGAGCATGTATGCCAAAGTTCGGTGACAACATTCAATCATAAAATAGACAATATGATGCTGTGTTAGAGCCAATGCATGGTGTGTTAGAAAGATGGCTGTGCTGCCTGTTGCCCCGTTGATGCAGATGGTTTTACTGTTAATTTGCCACACGAAGAACAAAATCACACCATGTTTCTCCTGCTTGACTTGTGTATAACCTATGCACATAGTAATGCAAAAACATTGCAACATGCCCTGCATGATGTCACCCAAAGCACTTAGCCAACAAAACTGATGGGCATCACATGTAACTAGAAGGGACTGGCTGACAGTGTTAATGATCAGCATGACTGCCTCTAACATACTGTAACTACACATCTCATGTTTAATGTGAGAAAGTATGACACATCGGGTTTTCAATGTAATTTACAGCACACCATTTACATTAGGACCATGTCTCAAGCAACAAAGAGTTATGCATTATTATTGGCCACAGTAACTGAACGAGTTCCGCTGCTGTGTGCACACTTACACAACTACGGCTACTTCTTCACACCATTAGTTGCATGAGACATTTGCACAAACACTTCAGTCCCACCTCAAAAAAGTGCGTCCAATCTGACTAATGAGAATTTTTACAAGAAACCTGGGGTTTTTTCGTGTTGCACGTGGTAGCTCTGCATAGCGCAAAGTGTACAGTTGGCGTCACTTTTGTGTAGGACATGGGAACGGCGGCCTCCGGGGTGCTCCAGAGGAAGCCAGTGATGTGGGCCCAGCAACTACCATTAGACATCGCTGGCTGCTTCCAGAGCACCCCGGAGGGTGCCATTCCCGCGGTCTACACAAGAACGACGCCAACTGTACATGCACAGTTAACGTCAAAGGCAGGTTTCTATGCAATAATTGACGCGAAAATGCATTGAACATTTAACTTTTCAGTGTTCGTACAGGCGTGTCAACATTTCAGTGTGTCAGTTGTCAAGTTCCAGACATTGCAATTCTTGGCATCAATCAAGAAGCACAACTTTACACCAAACTGTGCAATGCTTTCCAGGCATAGTGGGCCAGGCTGCAACACAGTATGCTGCCAGGCACCTACCAATTACACACCTTGAACTTAGGAACTGGCAGATCTGCCACTTCAGTTCTCGCCCACAGCAAAGTGAGACGGGACCTCGGATCTCGAACTTGAACTGGTGGGTACAGGTTCTCTTGCTGAAACAGAAGACAAGATCAAGTGTAATCAATGCCCCTGCGTGGGTAAATGCGCAAAAATTGCACTAGACGCGTTCAGAACAGCTGTAGGATCAATATATGGACCGTCTACGCCAACGCGCTCAACTGCATCGTAATTAATATACAACCGTCCGCAGTCGTCAAGTTCTCAACTCCAATAGGTGAAGACTGAGCTAACATGCGGAGAGGTACGGCCATGAGCAACGCGAGGAACTTTGCACGAGTCGCACTTAGCTGCCAAGAACTCAGCGGAGTATGTACCGAACAGGTATCCAACATCAACATCGGGTTATGATAGTGTTGTGCATACAGTTATCAATTATCATACATGTCATCATTGTGCAGCACAGTCGTTCTTAGACGACGAAGAGATGTAAACACGGCCACTAGTCGGTGAAGAAGCGCGAATGGAGACGTAGTGCCAGTGGACGAAGCGAGTCGTTTTGCATCGCGATCAAAGGGAGCCGGTCCTAGGGTGGTATCATACCCCAGGAACGACTCCATCGTATCTGTAGACTTTCACGGCCCCTTTTTTCATCGCTGGATCCACCAGAAGCTTGTAGTTCCTCTTCTTCTTTTCCCCATGGCTGGCGTCCTGTTGAACGGGTCGAACGCCATTCATTGCTGCAAAAGTACAATTTTGAGAGTTAGAACGGCTCTCGGCACGCAAACAGTCGAGTTAAAGGCTTCCCCGATGTAAAGCAGCTGTCGGTTTTTACGATCCGTGATTAACTGGGCGAAATACATTGTGCATCGAGCAGCAGCGAATACTACACCACCTGAAAGCTTGGCTAGCTTCGCATTCACGCGGATCAGGGCAGCCCCGTCTCATGAGCTATAGCTCGTCGACGTCCTTGCCATTACACAGCCCGGCTGAAACAGCAAAGACGGGCTTCTTAGTTTACAATAACCACGAAAAGGTGTATTCCAACTGGTCCACATTACACATTAGTTCGCCTCTCCATCACAGTGGCGTTACCAAACTCAGGCACTCAAAAGGAGTATGGCCGCGCCTACGCAGCACTAGTTTCGTATGTGTGGATCGCAAATTTTGTAATAATTAGTTGCATTCGCACTGAAACAAACGTTGCCGGACAGTCTTTTATTTCATTTGTACCAGCATGCATACTAGTAATGACACTGTAAGCAAGAATAACTTACATTTTTAAATGCGGCACTACTACTTGAATCTGGAAACTGAATAGAATATTCGGGCCAGCAGTGAAGGGAAGTTGGAATCTACAAACGATACCTGAAACAAACAGGCACGTTTCAAACGTCGCGTTCACTGAGTAATAGTGGTAAATACGAACTTAGTCAGGGCAGAGTTCACTTCTACCTAAGTGATCGCGGATGGACGCCCACGCTTGGTCCAGTAGGGGCGGCTGTTGTGTTGCATCGAGTAGGTCTCCCGTCCTCCCTGAAAGGCTAAATAATAGGTAAACGTTCCTACGGCACGTGGCATACAGCCTTTCAGGCAGCGCCTACAACGGAAAAAGCACGTTCTCGACTATTCCATGCAACTATCGCATTGCATGGTGCAAGACAGTACCTCTCTGTCATTGTGGAATTTCATCCGTGGATAACTAACGCAGCGACGTTGCCGCAGCCAATGTCTATCAAACGGAGCTTTGCCAGCGCTGCCGTAGCAGAACTGACAGATATGAATGCACAACCTCATCACAAAAGGGTAGTTTTACGTTGGCACGTTAGTGCTCAACTACCAGTTTCTATTTCTGCTCGTGAGGGAGCACTGCCGTCGAGGTTCTGGATTGGTTGTGGTCACAGCTAGCGCTGTTGCTTTTGACGGTCATGTGCTCAAAACGTCATTCGTCAATGAAACTGGACCTTAGGGCAGTATGCCATATTCAACTACAAGTGTTCCTCAATGCTTTCTAGGTCACAACTGGTGTACTATGAGGTGTTCTCGTTCAGTGTTTTTGTCTGAAGTGTGATGTGTACAGTCATCCCCTGACTTGACTTCGCCCGAAATGGATCGGTGAATGCAAAACTCGACTAATACCACCTTTCATACCACAGAACTTTCTGTGGCGAAAGCATTATTATTGAAGACTGCTTTTTCAGCTCGATCAGTTACCCGTCCCAAGCTTTTGTGGTGATTGCTAGGATGTGGTCGACGTCTTGCCGCAAGAGTTGGGAGTGAGCGTTGACACCAGCATGGCACTTATGTGCAGGGATCTTGCCACAGGAGTGGCTGAAAACGGCGTTTCAAATGTAACCACAGTACGGACTGTGGGGCGAGGTCGCGTACGCATGAGTACGTCTGCTGTTTGTGACGACCTCGCGTTGTTCTCAGCGTGCACTTGAATATGTATACATGGATGCTTTTGCATTCCGCCCCTAAGAATGAGGCCTCCGCAGTCCAGATTCGAACCAGCGACCTCAGAAATGCGCACCCTATGCATCAACGGTCTGCTATGCAGCCTCTTTGCATTTAATTGCGGTCTAGGAAGTTTAGTTTCGCGACATACAGTTAAACGTATGCCCTTTGTATAGTAAACAAATAAAGAGAGAATGTTCAGTTTTCCTAAAACTCGACAGCTGTTACAAATGCGGCGATCCCTACGATAGACACGTGTGTACATTTATAGTCAAAAGGAGACTTCGAACGCAAAAGGAGGCTCCAAAACCCCTCAAGATGCAACAAATGCACCGGCTGCATCTGGCTGTTGTTGCCCAAGGCGGCAATAAACAAGTGTCATTCTATTATAGCATTGTTTTGCAGCTGCAGAGACTGCGCGATTGCGTACCCTACGTCTTTCCTACACAGGATCCAAATAAAAAGTGAATGGCGCTAGTGTACAACCACTATGTAGCAGTAAATAATAAATAACACAAATATTGACGGCCAAGTTAAAAAGTATGAGTGGATAAAAACTATTGAGATAACACAGTTAGAAACAGAATCCACGTGATTTAGTAGTTGCATTTCCTTGTTAGCTGATGGCAGACGTGCGGCGGCTTGCATCGATCGCTGGTTGGCTGGCTACCCACATGCCCACTCATTCAAATTCAAATCGTCCAGACGGCGCGTGGTTTAAAACGATCAACGGTTAGTTAAAGCCGTGACGGATCAGTTATGCCACCGAAATGTCGCAAGACTTCGAGACACGCCGCTCTAGTGGACGCCCATGGTCACCGAAGACGGCGAGTCGTGGACAGAGACACGTATTACCACCGCCGAAGGACGGCAGATATTCTGTGGCGAGCCGAGATGACCAGCTGCTTCAACGCATTGCGCTGCCTGGTGCTGCCTTCGTCACCGCGTAGCCGACTGCACCGATCCAGACGCGCCGTTCTACAGGCAGCAGTTCAAAGACTGCGTTACTTGGAAGGCGTGGTATCTGAGCTGCTTGCTAACGACAACGGCCGTCGAGCCTCGCCGCGCAACCTTCGGGATGTGAGGAGCCAGTTCCGTCGTAGTCTTGAGGCAACTCCGCCGGCGAGGCGAAAGCGACGCCAGAGCGAGCAAAGCTCGCCAGAGCTACTGCCGTCTCTGGAAGTGTTGGGGGACTGCGACCAGGAAGCGTTCACGGGTGTTCGCGAACTTGGCGGCGCAAGCAACCGTGCCGATGCTGCCATGAGCGTGCCATCGAGCCCAAGCATTTGTCAAGTTTGGTGGAGTAACCGCGCGGTGGAGGAGGCCATCATGTCGTCGCCGACGGTGCAAAGCCTCGTGGATAGCTTCTACGACGACGTGCCCCTTCCTACGAACGGGCTCAACTCTGCGCAGCTCGTGCCCGACGAGGTCATTGTCCTCGAGGCCGTTCCGCCGTCTGATTCCGACGACGAACAGCTGGTCCCATTCGCAACGCTAGCTCCGGACTTTGACTCCAGTAATTTTGCTAGCGACTCCAAGGCAATAAGATCAGAAGACCCCTTGCTTAGTTCAGCTGCCATTGTGCATACTGCCAAAAGCCCTGAGAAGCATCTGCTCATGTGCGATGAACATGATGCTCCCAACTGGCCAGCTGAGCAACTGATCATAGGCACCCAAGTAGACTGGGTTCTTGACATTCATCTATAGAGTATGCAAACTATCTGACACAGCCCACAGGTTGGGCAAAGGTCGCTTGTTTTTCTTTGTCTTTGACCACATCTAGTCCATGTAACACGTTCTACTTCTGATATAATTTCTGTGACATTGTTAGAAGCAATTATTATTGCAGCTGTGTTGGCTATCCTGCCGCTAAAGACACTTGCGGTCCAACTGTGATCTCAGATATGTTTATATATCCATCGCTACAGTACCTGTAAGCTTATTAAAAGCATTTGTTCATGTCCATGTTGCCTCTTTTGTACATTATAAATATTAGAAACCCATTGCCACTGAAGCAAAGAGATTGCTAAATATTAGGGGTGTGTGAATGTTTGGAATTCTAAATACAAGTCACATAGTCTTCACTATGTGATTTGAGAATTCACTATTCGAAGTTTTCGGATAATCATTGTGTTTGAATCTATAATAAAGGATAAGGACACATATTGGAGTCTTGGGGGAGAAAGACTGACAAAAGTGGTGATTGTTCCATATGATTATGCTGTGGGACAGCCACCATAGAGCTTCATACAAATGTTAGAGGGAACTGTGGCACTAGTGTTAATGGGAGTGCATGCAGGGCACTCCCGTAAACACCAGCATGCGAACGATGGCTAGTGCATGGATTTACCTAAACTTCATCCTTCTGTCTTTAAATAGTTTTGTGACTTTGTAAAGTGATTTTTAAGAAAGTACTACATTATAAATAATTAAATAAACATTATTAAAATTGTCCGATGGCAGGATTTGAGCACAGGGCCTCTAGCACGGAAGCCCGACATTGAAACCACTACTCCATGGGTGCATGAACAAGTGGAACCACTGCATTTAGCAACGATTATGCGTGCTTACAGTCTTATTACCTTCTGCGTTAAAAAAAAGTATAAATTGCTTTGAAATTTAGCCAAGTTTAGACACAGATAAAGCCACAAGGATGTCTAAAGTCCCGAGTGTGAATATTGGGCAAACCCCCCATGGCAGCTGAACAATCGCAGTCCCACAGTTCTTTCTAGTAATTGTGCGAAACTCTATAGCAGCCACTGTGGTGCAGCAAGGCACCAGGGGTGGGGGAGGGAGTATTCTGTGTGTGTCCACTAAGTGGACTGTCCATTTCAGCAAGTGCCGAATACAGAGAGATTGAGAGTTGGCAGCAACAACTGCTGCCTGCCCTACTGGCTTCAAGCTCTAACCAATAAGTGCACACTGAAATGGACAGTCCGCTTAGTTCACACGTACATGATAACCCCTCCATCCCATTCTCGGCAAGAATGCACAGGGCAGTTAACTTCTGTACAACTACTTCGGGCCATTGAATAATTTACCTTATGGAAGCTTATGAAATTCTTTTCTCGGTTAAGGCAAAGCAACATATTATTTGACCTACCTCATCGTTATTGCATTTCTTTAAGACGATGCACAGTGCTGTAGTATTACTTCACTCCTGGACACAGCATTTTATGTGCATATGGTGACATGCTGTTCTTGTGTTTCATTGCTGTTGTGATTATGTGGCTTGCATTACGCAACGCAATCGCATTTCATTTGTTTCTCATAAGCTCCATGGTTTACAGGATGTCCACTTCTGAATGGCATTAGATCTATCAAATAAGCTGCCTTCTTTTTATTTTATTTTTTTACCTAAAGAGATAAACACAACCTTTCTATTTAACTTTGTTTATAAAGGAGAAAATGGTTGACTCACCACTAAGCTGTAGTTTTCCTCAAATATTTTAAGCAATGTTCCCAGTTGCAGCCAGTTGGCTGTACTGAAGAATGCTGTGGTCTACAATTTCTGCACATATATACCTGTCGCAGTACTTGCAGCTAGAACAGCACCCAATGTTGCAATAGAAATAAAACTTGAGCAAGTTGGTATGAATACAGGCCTATATAAACACGTTTCACAAATGGTGCAACTAAGAAAACAACAGAAGCACTGCGTTGGGTGCTTTTGCCTGCTTTACCCCATGTCGTTCTTGCAATCTCGTCTTGTCCAAATTTACGCCGTGTGCTTGGAAGCAACATTCAATGTGCCAGGTTTGGACAGGTTAAAGGGGAATATCTCGCTTACCTTTAATTTATAGACATCAAAGCATAGTGCAATGACAGAACTATGATGAAATACACAGACAAAGGTTGCATGACCTGCAGACGCACCCACGTGTCTTTCATCATGGTTGCATTATGCCATTAAGCAAGAACCAGCTAGCCCAAGGGCATGTCCTCCAACAGTTAATTTGTACATGACAACATCCCGTTCAGCAACACTGGAGAACACTTACTACAGATGACTGAGAACCTGGTCCAGCAAAATCTAGAGAGACAAGGGATGAAAGGCCATCCAAGCTTATCCAGCCAAGCTTATCAAGTGTGGTGCAGGATGTTTTAAAGCAAAACTTTAGAATCTCCGTGGGTGCTGGCTGCTGCAGTTGCAAAAACAAGCTGTTGTTGCTACTTGTGCCACTGCATATGTGCCTGAATAGACAAATTGGGCCACTAGGTTTGTGCAACTGGGCGTGTTAACATTCTTGGCCAATCCCTCTTACGGGCATGTGACTGAACAGACAAGTAGAACAAGAAGCAAGAAGTAAAATCAGCAATAGAAGTAGCCAGGTGTGAATAATTAAGTGACCAAAACGGGACCATAGCATGTGTTGAGCTACAGATGAGCGAAGAACGAGAAGTGAAGACATTTCTGTAAACATGAAAGAAAGCTTCACTCATCACCAATTGCCACTTTCACATGGGATTCACTGATATTTTCTTTGTGCAGTTAAACAGGGACAATCACACAGAAGGTGTGCAATTATCTCTTTGCACCTACAGACTTCACATTTGAGACTTCTGGATGTCCTGATGAGGAAGGAGTAGGTATTTGAGAAGGCTATTCCAAGCCTATGCAGATTGTACAAAAAACTGAAGTACTGTTCAAGAGCCTGGTAAGGAATCAAGAGTCCATGATAAGAGCGAAATCTGCCGACAAATAAAATTGTGTCACACATTGCAGACACTCCCAGATTGTGACGAGCAGCTTATCAAGATCCTTAAACACCACATAACCAATGCATATGGCAGTACTAAGCTGTGGAGCCGAAACTTTAGGGATGATGAATAAACTTAAAAGGAAACTACAGGGACTGTGCAACAAGTGATGCAATTGATATGCATAACATCAAGAGATAGAAAGATGGCGCAGAGGATTGCAGAGAAGATATAGGTAACTGACACTGAAGTCGAAATTAAACGGACACTAAAGAAAACACTAAATCAGTTTATACTGATAAAAGAATCTTTCAAACCCTATTCTTGCAATTTCACTGTAAGAGGTTCATTACTAGAAGAAAAAAATGTAAGCCAAACTTCTATCTTTTCTAAATTTTGTGCTGAGACCACCATGCTGGTACATCTGGGTATCTGTTTGGGTGCTGTGGGTGCTTGGGTCATCGTACCACAATAAAAGCTCTAGAAATTTGTTAGCTGCCTACAAGTTAGCTAGTTCTACAGGAGCCACAGGCTCCTGTAGACCCGAATGTAGGCCATCTTCACTAATAAAATATTACCCAGCCTTGAACAAATGTACTGGAAATCCAGGACAATACAGCAAGCTGGTGCGTGACCTATCCTAATTTCAAACATTTTCTGGCTTATCAAGCCTCTTTTAATGATAAGCGGGATCTTTTTTTTTTGGCATTGTAAAAGTGTAATTTACTAATATAGCTCTACTTAATTTTTTTGTTTAGAAACCGCTAATGCATTATAATCCATTAGCGACAATGAAATGCATAAAATGGATAAGAATTCATTATTTATTGTAGAAACCATAACAGATGCCAAAATGAGGAAATGATTGTTGGAGTCTGCAAAAGATTACATAGAATAATGAAATGAAACTTGCAGTTCTAGGATAGCACCGGCTGATGCAGGACATGGTTAACTGGAGAGATAGTTTATCTGACTAAAGGCAAAGAAGAGATGAGCCTGAGTTAGCACTTGTGCCTTTTTAGATGGTCAGCACAATACTGAACCGGCCTACACCACTGTTGTGCCCCCTCTCCTGTTTTATCATTCATCACACCTTTACAGATTAGACATCGAAGGGAGGTCAATGTCCTGCAGTATACTTAAGTAGCCTGATGATGAACACACATTGAAAGAAGTTTGACATAAGCTCATATTAATTCAAAATGACATCCAACTGTTCTCTACAAAGGAAAAATTGTTAGTGCTATGTTTTCTTTGCCTGTCCCTCCCTCTTGGCAGGTGTTGTCTTGATAGGAAAACAACTTAGGCCACTGGGTACATGCAAATAGACATGTGATGCAGTGTATGCACCCATTCTTGGGCAATACTCCAGACAGGGTTAGTTAGTTAGTTTGGGTTTAATGGCACAAAGCAGACAGGGTACATCCCACCGAGTATGTGCTCGATTAGACGAGAAGAGCAACAGGCAAGTTGTGAAGAAGTCGGCAAGACAAAACTAAGGAAGTTGACAACACAGAAGTGAAGAAAGAATTGTAAGCAGAAGCAGCTGAGCGGGAAGAAAAAAGGTGAAGTAAACAAAATGGGACCCGAGCATACACTGAGCAGGGGGTGTTGAGCTACAGAGAAGGGAAGATGTCTGCAACAGAAAGCGGAGGAAGCTGGGCACACTCAACTGACGGAATATGATGAAAGCGAGGTGAACAAAATGGGACCAGAGTGTCACATTTGTGGAAATTTACACTACATTTGCATCATTTCGCACATAAATTTTTAGCACTAGCGTTATGTTTCCATAGCATTTGCACAAACATGAAAGAAAGCTTCGCTCATGCCGGTTTCTACGTAACCATGGGATTTGCCAAATCTCAAACTTTTACTTCAGTCGATAGACAAGAGAGATAAATATATTTTGAATGTAAGAAAAGCAGAGAGGTCAGCCTGAAGAGCTTTGTCATTGGCCTGCCACATTACATAGGGAAAAGGGAAAGAAAGATGGTGTGGATGTCAATGATGTGGGTATGTACAGTGATCACGTACACATGCAATGTTAAATTCTGGGGTTTTATGTGCCAAAGCGACAATATGATTATGAAGCACGCCGTAATGGGGACTCCGGATTAATTTTGACAACTTGTGGATCTTTAACATGCCCCCAATGCACATGACACTGGCATTTTCGCATTTTGCCTCCGTTGAAATACGGCCGCCACGGCCAGGATTTGATCCCACGACCTTGTGCTCAGCTGTACAACACCATAGCTGCTAAGCCACCATGAAGGGTACATGCAATGTGCATAGCGGACAAAGCCTGGAGGTGAGGTTCTCTGTTAAATATGTGAATAGCGTATTGGATGCTCACAGTATGCTTTGAGTGCCGTTATACACCCTCAGAATCTCCTTTAAAAGAAGCCTGCTGCTCAAACAAGAAGTTTTGCATTATGTGCTGCACTCTAGGTTGAAACCAGAGCAGTCCCAGGTGACGTGCGAGACTGCCTTCGGGTTCTTACATTCCCGACAGTTGAGGCCGTTTTTCCAACCCATCATATGAAGGTAATGGCGAGTAAACATTACCCCAAGTCTCAGTCTATGCAGCACAGTTTCACGACTTCGCTTTCTTCTCGAAGGAATTGCAAATCTTATGTGTGTGCTAGAGTAAAAAGGTGTTCTTTGTGACAGTTTCAGTTGGCAGAGAGGCATAGGTAGACTTGGCCTAATAGGGCACCTCAAAAATTAGTACAATATTAAAGGGACAGTAAACAGAAAAATGCATTGAGCTGCATTAGTAAACTAGTGTTACCTTTCAACAATACCAAGAAATTCAGTAATATCACGAGAAGAGGCTTGGTAAACGAGAAAGTACTCAAGGACGACAGACGGATGGCACTGCTGCCTTGAGGTGAATGCCCCAGCTTGCTGTGATGCCATGAATTTCGACCGCATATGATGGGGCCTAGTTAATTTTTCATCTTTAAAGATGCACTACATTACATTTGACTACATTGAATTTGACTAGATTTAAAGATGGACTACATTGTATTCCCCCGAGCACTTCATCTGTCTCAGTCTGTATGTCCCATTTTTTTTACTGTTACTCATTTCATTTTTTAGACATGTACCAGCTGGCCCAAGTTAACACCTCATTACAGTATATTCTAAGAAAGTCAAAGAATGAACTTCGTAAGTTTCAGGAACTTCTGTTGAGCTGTAATGGCCCAATTAATAAATATTTCAATATCCAAGACATCACGCTGACATATTGGTGCTGAGGCTTCCATGCGAAATGCTCAAAATGGAACTTTTAGCTCTACTCTCTTTTCTAATAATCAACTATCATTGAAATTAATGAAAGCAGAGCTTTGAAAGACTGCTTTATAAGTCCGGACTTTTTTAGTGTGTCTCTTTAGTGTCCCTTTAAAAGCATCCAGAGTTGCCTTTGATACTATCACACGCAAGAGCATCGAAGTTGGAACAGTGTTCATGCCATGATTGAATTCTCGCGCAACAACAGTAGTACAAGGAAGCTAAACATTCACACTGAATTACCCATGCGGTTAGGCTAATTCCAATCATCCCTCAGCAAAAAGGAAACAAAAATCCACTGCGGCCTAACAACAGCAGCCTCTCGTCTTAAGTACCAACATTTTCATCCCTTGTTCAATGCCTCTTCTCTCCCCCACATTTCCTGTCAATCAATTATACATCAGAAAGCAAGTTTACCATCCCAAGTGATATTCTCTTTCCACTCCACCTATTATAAAGTACCATGAAAAAGTTTCATTTTAACATAATCTGTAGTTTAACCACTGAGGAAGGAGCCAAGTTGACTCCGAAACATGAGGTCTACACAAATGCCACCTTTTGGTCGGAGACATTATTAACTTAACCGCACATCTTATTTGCGGCAATACATTGTGTCGTCCACATTAGAAAACCCTTAGAATGTCAGAAAACTGATGGCTTGTACAGCAACTTTTCCGATAGGGTGATCAAACCAAATATTTTGGTTTAACGTCGCAAAGCAATATACAAGCTAGTGAGTTGGGGGGCTTCAGGTTAATTTCAACTACCGGTTGCTGATAAATGTGCACGAGCGTTCTTGTATTCCACCCCATCGAACCACAGCTGCTGCAGCCGGAAATCGAACCCACTACCTCAGCAGGATGCCATACCCAGTGAGCCACCATAGCATGTTCCAACAGTAATACCACCACTAATGGATCAGTGAGGTTTCAATGATGATAGATACTAGTACTTCGCAGAGTGTTATAAATATAATGCTAAGGGATACGGTAAGTGAAAATCTGTAAATTCTACAGCAAGCCACGTAGTCAATGTAAGCATGATGTGGAAATTGACTTAGTGTTATAACAGGATGCGTGCCAATCAACACTTCTCAAGTCATAAAAAGTATTGTTTATCAAAAAGGCTTGTGAACTTTTAAGAATGTAAACTGTTTGCACCTGTGAAATTAGAAAATGCCACTGCTGTCCAAACAGTTCTCTGCTGCCGATTTTATGTGCCAAATCCAGTGATTCTATCATTAAATTAGCACAGCCTGGAATTCCCGATTAGGAATCAGGAACAGCTTCATTCACCATTCTTTCCTTAGTGATGTAAGCAAACAGAAACCGAAGACTTTGAGGACAGGTATTGATTCGAGGAATAAAATATGCAAGTACAGTTTTGGAGAAAAAAAATTTAGGATGATGTATGCATGTGTGTGAGTACCACTG
The DNA here is from genome assembly GCF_038994185.2 of Dermacentor albipictus. Lineage (NCBI taxonomy): Eukaryota > Metazoa > Arthropoda > Arachnida > Ixodida > Ixodidae > Dermacentor > Dermacentor albipictus. The sequence continues at coordinate 119,914,320 of NC_091822.1, read as the reverse complement.
TCAAATTAAGCACAGAAAGGAAAGCTGAAGGTACAGAGTGGGCTATCTGTTATTTTTTACCAGAGACAACTGCACACATTCGGCATGCCTCAAGGTGCGAGGATTCTCACACTACTGCAATAGCTTGCTTCTGTTTTCTTCCATTAAAAAGCTTTTTTCTTTTTTTTGCCAGAACCACGGTCACATTATGAGGCACACTGTAGTGGGGGACTCCGGAAATATGGACGACCTGACGGGGTCTTTAACGTGCACCTAAATCTGAGCACATGGGTGTTCTCGCATTTTGCCCCCATCAAATGCGGCCACCGTGGCCAGGATTCAATCCTGCGACTTCGTGCTTAGCAGCCCAACACCATAGCCACTAGGCAACCATGGCAAGTTATTAAAAAGCAAAACGAAAAACGAAGAAAACAGAGGCAAGGCTATCGCAGCGTGGCAAGCAACCTGTGGGTAAACCAGACGTGTGCATCTGTTTCTACAAATGTATGGCCGACGGTGAGCACATACCTTCAGTAATGCTTTGTGCTTGCACTTCCCTGCTCGCATTTCCTTTGATGCCAATAATACAGTCGTCACCCACAAAAGTTTACAGGACTGGGGATTCCAAGGTTTCTATAGTTTCAGAGTTAATTTCACTCAAATATGCTGTCCCTTGAACTTGCTATTTCAGCACAGCAAAGGAGATCGAAAAGTTCAGTCAGCATGTGTTTGTCAAACGAATGCAACACAACAAATAAGATAGAATAAAACAGCTTTTGGAAGGTAGTGCACAAGGCATGCTGCACTAGTTCTGTGCAATGCACATCCAAATGCAATTTCTGCTGCAGTATAAATTGAAAACTTCAGTCTTTCCACGGAAGCCATGCACAAGAAAAATTATTCCGCGACCATTTGCAAGATAAACGTGTCACAGAAGGCAAATGATAAAATTTTGTATGATGTGTATGATAGCATAGTTAAACCACAAGGTTAAAATAGTGGAGCATATCACATGTAAGACTTGTATGTACCCACGACGCTCATGTAGGCTCATGCCCGTCGTATTTAAAAGCCGTCAGTCTCTTCAACAATTCCATCACGCTGTATTCTAAACAACACCATGGTCCGTCCGAACGTTGGCGCTTTGTAAAAAATAGCTTTATAGAGACCATCCTCTCCCACGAATGTTGCCCTGTAGGCACACTCGTGCCCAAAACCCTGTCCCAAAGCTGGAGCAATCACAAGGGACGACGGATCGCTGTAGCTGGGCTTCATAGACAGGTGATTCGTGACTAGCACGGCTGCACCGCAGTTCGCGATTTCGACGAGCTTCTGCGTCAGTCCGCTGAGCACCTTCTTCCTCTCGCGGGGGTCTTGAAGCTGATTCCTCAGGTGAAAGTCAAAGCCGTCTAAAACAACCAACGTTATTTCCTCCTCCTTCTTCGCTTCACAGCTTCTGAGTTCGTCGGGCAATAGCCAAACTGTGGACACCAGTTGTTGCCACGAATCGCACAACGTGTAGCGCAGGCTGGCTCCGCCGCACGGATCAAGGGCGCACTCCTGCCTTCTCGAAGTTCCCGCCAAGATTTCTTTGTACCGCGCTATCGTGAAACCTCCCTTAGAATCTACGTATACGGTCGATTTCTTCGACAATTCGTTGGACGCCGTTACCTGCATGCAGAACTGGGTCTTCCCGGTGCCGGCGGCGCCGGTCACTTCGATTATCTTGCGCCGAGGAATGCCTCCATCAAGCATAGCGTCGATGCTGGGAACCCATGTCGCTATGCGGTGCAAGTTCTCATTTCGCTTGAGACAATCTGAAGCGGTGTTAAACGTGAAGATGGGGGTCTCCCGCCGTCGCTCAAGAACCAATGCCGCCTCAGCAGTGAAAGACGGGCCGGATGCCACTAGGTCGTCGTCATCTTCGATGCTGGCCTCCTGAAGACGCTTACGTACTCGCTGCGGCAAGATTAGAGAGCAAAAATCACGCTTTGACATCGCGAAGGGGGGAAAAAAACGAAGAGAAACTTCAGAGAATGGACTTCCCGTTTTTTGAATTCATCTTCTTCGCATTTGTGGCTCAATATTTTGATTGTCTAGGAGCTTGGCTTGACTGAAAAGTAATCGTACTTTGTTTCAGTTTCGTTTTTGTTTTTTCCTGTTTTCCGCTCGGTTAGAGATTAGATACCGCTGTGCCGCTGCTCTTGAACGTCTATATCATTTATCGCCCATCGCACTGCGAAGCTAACGGTAAACGCGAGAGCGAAGGCCCAACGGATAGCAGCAATGGAGACTGTAAGTAGATCTGTTGCCTCGTAGAAGTCTTTCCGCACAATAAGCACATTTAACGTTTGTACAATCATTTTAAACTATGCTATTCTTATTTCTTTTTCAGAATAAGCTATGGGGTGGGCGCTTTTCTGGGAAGACCAGTGAAGCTATGTTAAAGTTTAGTAACTCCATCACTTACGACCAAAGATTGTGGAAAGAAGACATAGAGGTGAACGCATGTGCACTTTTTTATCGTAAAGTTTCTTGTTGGAAACTACGCTTGTATTTATCTCCGGTGTAGCCACGATCACCCACGTTGGCATGAACCATTTGAGACCACAACAACAACATGTTGCATATACGTTAGCCACCATATATATATATATATATATATATATATATATATATATATATATATATATATATATATATATATATATATATATGTGTGTGTGTGTGTGTGTGTGTGTGTGTGTGTGTGTGTGTGTGTGTGTGTGTGTGTGTGTGTGTGTGTGTGTGTGTGTGTGTGTGTGTGTAAATCGTGTGAGCAACAGAACTGCTTGTTGGCCTGGTTGGTGCTTGCTAAAAGACATGTTTTTTTTGCGGCAAATTAAAACACACACAAAATGAAGAAACATAGAAGACAACACGGGCGACACTTCCAACTGATTTAGTTTGGCTGTGACCCATGAATATATATTTAAGCATACAAGCATGCCCAGGCTCTTCACAAATCTACGTTATCCAGCGGTCAAACAATATCGTTTCCGATTTGCAAAGAAAGACAGATGTATCGCCAATGCAGCTTGCACCTTTCTTTTTTATATAGTAAGCTTCCGTTAGCTCACGTGCTGTTTGAATTCTACTTCGGCCAAGAATCTTAATTTTAGTCCACCCGTGTTGTCTTCTATGTGTCTTCCTTTTGTGCGTGTTTGAACTTGCGGCAAAAAACAAATCGTGTGAGCTTTAGCGTTGTAATTGCACCATTTGTAATATATTATCTTGAACTTAGCACGTCCCTACCCTAGGGAATATTCCAATAGAAATCTCTTTTGGTCTTATGCGAGATATATAGGTCCAATAGGAAAACCTACAGATCCCGTAGTAAAGTGTACAGGTCCCATAAAGATCTCTGCCGATCCTGTATCAGGGCAATAGAAAGTTCTATAAGAAAAATAAAATGCTTTATAGGTCCTAATAACTGCAACAGAAGTAGTGATCATGATATAAACTCGCATTGGTCGTATATTGCTTGACAAGAAATCGACAAAGCAGACGCGCCAAACATCGAGAATGAAGGTAGAAAAGGCGTCGCTTTAATAAAGGGACATGTTTAATCCTTCTCTCAGGCTGACAGGTAAAGGGCGGGATCGGGGCCTTTTGTGGGATCCGTGAAGAGTAGATGTCCACGCGGCGTCGACCTCTGGATAGGCGCTGATAGATTGGTGTGGATTTCACTTTTGTTAAACGTCTAATTAACTGTGACTCGCAAATCGTCGTCGTTGTTCCCCTCCTTTGTATCCTTCGCTCAGGCTGACAGGTAAAGGGCGGGGTGAGGGCCTTTCGTGGCATCCTTCAACAGTCGGTGTCCACGCTGCGTTGACGTCTGGATAGGTGCTGATGTATGGGTGGTGGCTTCACATGTGGCAAACGTCCAATTAACGCATTTGTGTATGTGTATAACGCATTTGTGTATGTGTATGTGCATATGTGTATGAAATTTTTAGCCCCGATCCACCCTCATCAGTTATGGTTAACACGATCCACAATGAAGTAGAGGCGCGCCATGAGTGGGGTCTCAATCTTCTGTGCATGGGAGAGGGGATCGCCCCCATGAATCTCTCCCCCTCCCCTACGGACCGCCACAAGCTCTCGCCTTGCTTTCACATTCAAACTTCCCCTTTCATCCATGTTGCTCTTTCGGAGCCAACCTTCTGAAAGTTTTTGTTCTGTAAGAAAGGAGAAGGGAGGTGAGGGTGTCAGAAAACTTCGAGGAGGGGTTCAACCTCCTCCCCTCTTGCTACGTCAATGCTTGTGAGCCGATATCATTTGTTCGAGTTTTATGTAGCAATTTATTTCTTTGTTAAGCATCACAGATGTGCGCTTACTTACACTAAAGTCTCTAAAGGGACGTTAACTTGCACTAGGTGCCCGTTCGCTGGTGCTTTCATTCGGCGCACATGTAACTTTCGTCTGCAGGAATACATTTGCCGAGGTACTAATCCGGAGGTTAGGCAAAAAAAGCTTCGCTTAAAAAAAAAAGAAAAGGGAAAATAAAGGACGGAAGCAATTGCAGTTTACATTTTCGGTTGCTCTCCGCTCGGCGAGTTGAAACCGCTTCCACGTTTGTGAGTAGCTATTTTCAGAACCGCGTACGACAAATAAGTTCGCTACTGTACTAATCGGCTAATCCCATGCCGTCCAAGTTCGAACATGATGTGAGCGCTGTAGCGAGCCAAGTGAGATAGAAAGAGGCTGCGAACATTCGATATTTTAGATACAACTTTAGTAGTCATTGCAGTTAGATTCATATCCGATTCGAGAATTCACTATTCGAAGTTGTCGAATATTAGTTTCTATTTGAATGTAAAGAATAACAACACTTATGGAGTCTAGGGGAAAAATTGCTGGCTCTCCCGTAATCGAGATTGGATGTCAGTATGAAATGGCTACCGGCAAAGCAGATTGGTTGGAGATGATACTAGCCACAATCTTAAAATGGGTCTACGGCTTGTTCGTAATGGCACACCCCACCACACCGCACTGTAGCACACCGCACCACGCCATACTGTGTACTGGTCCATATGGATGCTGCCCAGCTAGTAGAAGAAAAGCGACTGAAGGAAGCGCCATCTCTCGAGGCGATGCCAAACCAGATCCGTGGAACTCGCGGACCGCTGGCGTTCAAAAGAGCGCAAGCAACGCGGTCTCAGCACCTAAAGATGACAATGAAGTGTATGGGGCCCTGTATCTGCCTTTTGAACTTCGCTATTGGAAATGACAAATTAAACTTCAGCTAACTAGAAGTTACAGCTTGAGTGGTATTGTGAACAAACATTAGGAAGAACTACGAAGCAATATTTTTTGTGACTTATTTGGGCAGTAACTTGCGTATGCAATGCGGTCCTGTGCAAAGAGTTGGGGGTCAGAGCCCGCATTTTCTTAACCTTTGACTGGTTGTCCGGATGATGTCATCTCGTTCTCGCAACGATGCCCGGATGTTCTCGTTTGAGTTCCCGGATAACGGCTCTGGCTTTTGGCTCAAGGTCACTTGAAGCTCGCCGAAAACGGAAGCTAAAAGCATTTCATGCTTAAAAGACCCAATGAGTATGTCGCAAAACATCCGCGTGGATGTCCATTCACTGTAGTGCCTCAGAGAACTATGAAGCAGTTAACTTCTGCCTAATAACTTCGAATCATTCAGTAAGAATGTATCGCCTTTGAACAGCCTCTAAAGGCGTTGTCTCGATAGGTAAAATATCTTTTTTTATTTGGCGAAAGAATGAAGTGCTGTCGTATTATACGCTTATGGGAATAACACTACGCGCGCCGTGCTGTTGTCCTGTTTCACTACTGTCGTTGTCGCGGTGCACGGGATGATTTCACGTCACGGTATGCAAGCTAAATTTAGCTGCGGACCACACTGCCGTGCTTCTTCACTAAGTGCCTGCTAAAGTTGCGATTAGCTGCGGTATTCGCCAGTATCCTACGCGTCTGTTGGAGCGTTGTTTCAGAGACCGATACACAGAAGGATTGCGCAGATTTCACTTCCATTACACAGAAAAGTATCTATCGAAACAACTGCGAGAGGAAACACTTTTGTGGTCGTTTGTTCGAGCTGTTATAAAACTGTTTGCTAATATGCACCAACTCGCCCAACAAGAAGTTCTTCTAAGAAGCTGCATTAGGGAGGAAACCGCAGGCGGAAAAACTTATTCGGAGCCCTCTGTGGAACATTGTCAAGCACAACGGAAGACAGAGAAACCACAGGACAGGGCACCTATGAGGGACGTTTACACGGGCGACGCCTATACGAGAGACGCCACTGTACACAGCAGCCCTTATAACCCACTGTGCGATTTCAGGACATGAAAGCTTATAACTCACGTAAGTGGATTTTTTTTTTTTTGCGTTGTGTACATGGGAAACCAACTATATGTTCACACATTGTCGGTAAACTATCCGAAGATTCGGTTTAACCGGTTTCGTCGATCTTACCGATAGTCCACTGCATATGTTTCCCTTATTCTCGGTTCCAATTTCCATTGAGCTCATTTAGTTGTTGTAAATAACAAAAATATATGTATACGAGGCCTTCGGCATCCGTTTATTCCCGTTTATTGCAGGGAAGCAAGGCGTACGCCGAGGCGTTGAAACGCGCAGGCATCATTACGTCGCAGGAGGCGGACACCCTTCGTCGTGGCCTGACCGAAGTACGTGAGAGGGCGCTTCGGCGTAGCTGGGCAATATATATATGTATATAGTTAGTTAGTACACTATACCCCCTCCTGCAATAACAAAGACGACACACATACGGCCAGAAGAGTCTTAGTGAAAGTACGCATAAAGGAAAGATGGGTGGCGCCACCTAGAAGTTCCCGCGCCAGTTCGTCATGACGTCATTAATTTTGACGGTGTCTGCTAAGACGTATTTACATTGTTTATCGGCAGAAATGGACTACATTCTGTTCTAAAGGAGCCAAAAATTGATCATGGCATGTTTGCGGAAATGCGAAAAAAGACAACTTGAAATGCACAACGTCACGATGGCGTACTGGCGCTGGCGTTGCAACGCGAAATAAGCGAACAAAGAAAAAGGAACTTTGATGTCCATTTTTCCTTCTAATAACCAACCTATTATCGAGAAAAAAAATTTTTTTAAGAATACGTTGTCTAAATTGATTTAGTGTTTCCTTTTAGTGGGTCTCTTTTGATTCAGATTCTGATATTCCAGGTGGGAAACGAATGGTCGTCGGGAGATTTCGTGGTTACTCGGCACGACGAAGACATTCATTCTGCGAATGAACGTCGTCTAAAGGTAAACATACAATTCCTACGGTGAATATTTTCAACATCCTTTTCCATCGTGACAGAGTGAATGCGCCTGCGAGCAGAGCCATTAAGGAACGAATAAAAAGAAGGAGACATACTTATAATGAAAGTGAGAAACCACGGAAGTTCGTAATACGGCTTAAATTATAGTGCACACCCATTTAATATATGTTTAGCTTGGATTACTGTTATCCTGTTACCATTTGTGAATAATAAAGCCATTAAAAACTTGCAGAAAACAAGCTGCTACAAGAGAGAGGCAAAAGTGCTATCCTGCCGGCACCTTGGAGAAAATTGGTGGTGGTGTCTGTATGTACAGACTGAACAATAAAGATATCACTGTTCTGATTTCGCCTCCTTCTGTGAACACTTAAGAAGGATTTTCGTTTACAGATCGCAATTTCCTTCTTTCCTTCCCTCCTCTCTCCCCCTGTGATCTTTGCTTTCCCCTTTCCCATTCCCCCGGTGTAGGGTAGCCAACCGGACGTTATTCTGGTTAACCTCCCTGCCTTCTTCTTTTCTCTTTCCTCCCTCGTTTACAGATGACGAATGCAGCTTTGGAAGCCCAACTCTTATTTTTCTGTCAGGAGTGAACGGCTAAAATAACCTACAATTTTGCTCCCAAGTGGAATCCAAGAACTTTAGCTCTATAGCAGCAGAAGCTTGATGTGGGCGAGTTGGTTTTACATACTTGAAGAAAAGAGCGCTACGAAGACGCGGGCTAAAAGAGGAACATGTACGACGGACAAGGCACTACTTCCAACTAAATGTTTTTTGAAGAAACAGGATTTTTAAATAGATACAACCTAGAATGGCCCATCGTGACATCACCACCTCCCTATCTCATTAGAAAAGCTATCTCTTTTTCGGTAAGCGTGACTGAAGGGCAGGTAATGCATTTAGTTGGAAGTAGCGCCTTGTCCGTCGTACAAGTTCCTCCCTCTTTTAGTCTGCGTCTTCGTAGCGCTCTTTACTTCAAATTTAGCTCTATAACCATAGCTAACGAAGTCTAAATCTGGCAGCTTTATTTCCACTGGTCAATAATATTTCTTGCTTCGCAGGAAATCGTCGGTCATGAGATCGGCGGCAAACTGCACACGGGTCGGAGCCGGAACGATCAGGTAATCACACTCGCGGACAATGTACTCTCAAGAAAAAAAAGAAAGTAACTCCGCTTCTGAAAATAGTTCCAAAGGCTTATTTGCGTTAACTTAAGCTGGACAAGCGAATACACAAACATCTTATGCCTTATTAAAGCAGTACGTAAAATACACATTTCAAGTATTAAATTCGACTCTATATTTCACATTTCTCGTTCGCGTTCGGCCAGATGCGGAGCCGTCGCACGCAGAAGCTCGCTCATTCAGAGTCTGCTCTAGGAAAAGCACTGTCAAGCTCTGCCGGACTACTTGGCGCAGTAACACATGTGCAGAAGCTCCACCTCTGTGGCTTTCGCTTCATTAATTGCCTCGGAAAGTTGTCTGCGAGTAAAGTGATAAGAGGGCATCTGCGTCATAAGCGGGGTCTTATTGAAGGAGTGAATCAAACAGCCGACTCTGTCAGCGGATACACAAAAATCCGCCATGTCCGTGGACGTGTTAGTGCTTATATGTACTGTATACGATCACCCACATCGAACAGCTAGCCTGGAAGCCCAAACGAAAGAGGCAAAATGGGAAATTCATAACCCCTATGCGCACGCACTGATCAACTGGGTTGTGCGGCGCGGACCGATGGTCCACGCGCTCGGGCTTCTTGACCTTTTTTGACGCCTAGTGATTACACTGCGAGTGCGCGATAAATGACGCCCACCCACTGGTGAACCGTGTGCAGCTATGTGCCAAGATATTTCCAATAAGTTATACAATAGGGTTAAAAACTGCAGCTGCGGCCTAAAAGACGATCAAAAATTCACAAAATGCAGAATAGGTGTTGTGTACCGGCTTCCGTTGACCTGTGGCAACATGTACTACATAAGAAAAACCGGTCGGTGCATAAACACCCGTCTAAAAGAACATGAACGTTCTCTCGGTAAAAGAAAAAAAAAACGATTCGCACTTGTCGAACCACTATAATCTATGTCATTGTGATCCTGTATTTAAATTTTAACACTGACATCTTGTTTTCAGATAAAAACAAACTAGCACGTGAAATCACAGAGGCATTTCATATCAAAAAGTGCGCTGAAAATTGCATAAGCCAACCATCGGTTGTAATCACTGGAAATGAATTTGCTTTTTTATATACTGGATGAACCTTCTTAATGTGTTCTTAATCTGTTTCTGTTTTACTGAGCACTCTAGTAGCACATGCTCAGAGCTGATAGCTAGGGTATATATGTTCTGTATCTTTCCGAAAATAAAATAGTTGTGAGCAAGCGCTCGTGTGTCCCATTTCACGGTGTCCATGTCAATTGTGCACGATAAATATTTTACTATGAATTCGTACCAACTCGCCCAGCTATCAGTTCTGACGCACGTACAAAAAAAAAAAAAAGAAACGATGCTTTATTTCCTACGTTTCGGCCGGGAACCAGCTGAAACGTAGGAAATAAGCATGGTTTTTTCTCGTACTACGTGCTTCCTCAACTTACACGTGCCTTTATATGTATAAATATATATTGATCTGACAAAGCAATACGCAATACAAGTTACAGTTAAACAAGGTCTCCTCTCGGCTTTGCGCATGGAGAAAAAACAAAAACGTGGCAAACGTCAATTAACTTTTAGATAAGTTTTAATTAATGTTACAAGTAAAAAAATATACATTTCACGTACTTTAATGAATCGTCTCAACGTGGGTGCGTTGAGGAGTTCAGATACAATGGAGTTACATTTAAACCTGATGTAAGCATAGTATAAAAACATGGACCAAGTTAAAATTATATGTTGAAATGGTGTCCTAAATGGTGTGTTAAAATGAACTAAGTTTAAATGGCATAAGCAGATCGATTAAGTTAGCACAAAGGCGTTGCGAAAATTGGGGTATTTGAATAGGAACCTGTGGTGTGCCACAAGAGAATGTACCTTAATAGCGTACAAATCACTAATAAGGTTGCGGCTCGAATACACGTCAGTTATCTGGTCACCACATTATTCTGAGAATACCGATCATCATCATCATCATCATCATCATCATCATCATAATGGTTACGCCCACTGCAGGGCAAAAGCTTCTCCCATACTTCACCAACAACCCCGGTCATGTGCTAATTGTGACCATGTTGTCCCAACAAATTTCTTAATCTCATCCGCCCACCTAACTTTCTGACGCCCCCTGCTACGCTTCCCTTCCCTTGGAATCCAGTCCGTAACCCTTAATGACCATCGGTTATCTTCCCTCCTCATTACATGTCCTGCCCATGCCCATTTATTTTTCTTGATTTCAACTAAGATGTCATTAACTCGCGTTTGTTCCCTCACCCAATCTGCTCTTTTCTTATCCCTTAACGTTCCACCCATCATTCTTCTTTCCATAGCTCGTTGCGTCGTCCTCAATTTAATACCGTTAACCCTGATCCAATTCAAAATAAAGCCTTCAGATTACCTTGAAACTGTTATGATCGTTATTTCCCCCCATCATTGTAAACTAGGGCGATATTTCTGGAATCGCTTCGTATAGTTTTTGCATAACACCACTTCCCGATTTCATCCGATGTAGTGATTCCCTAAACATTGTTCTGCTAAGATCTCGAGTTAAGTCCTCCTTTTTTTCTCACACAATCGAGAGCTAGAATGGGCTTGATGGGTCACCGCGTAAACTACCTACAGGATGAATTCGTCGCCAAATTATCGCGATGTGTTCCCTCACTTTACAGTCTCAGAGCTGTGACACAAAGTCTTGTCACCCTTTACAACTGCAGACTATGTTGCTTGATGGTGTTTTGCTTGTGTTGCTGTTAATAGTGTGCTCCTTTAAATTTTGTTCTTCAAACGCGTTTGGATTTTGAATATTTTATGCACCCACCCTTGCGATATCTTGCTACGCGATATGTAGTGTAGTTGTAAAAGAATATATAGTAACGTAACATATACAAACTTGGCACAGACGTCTCGTAGGGTTCTTATAATTCTTTGTCTTTTCGGCGATAAAGAAACTGTAAACTATCTGAAAGCGAAAGCCTGTGAGTCGATATTTATTCCGGCCCATTCGCAATTCGCAGCCCAAACGAACAAGTCACTTGCGAAAAGTCGGTAAACATTTGTCGACAAGAAGTGCTATCTATAGAATTTTAATGCATGATCTAAATAAATATTTGCATGGTACGGACCGTACATTTAAGCGCCTCCTCGTTAAACAATGCTCCGCGCGTCGCAGGTTGCCACGGATCTAAGGTTGTGGACACGCAAATCCGTCGCCACGCTGGTTGAACATATCAGACGCTTCATTGAGATCACCTGCACAAGGGCCGAGAGGTGAGACACTTCGAACGAATTATTTGTGAATAGGCAAGCGTTACAGCTTTCGGCGGTGGACACTGCGATAAAAACAACTGCCTAGATGAAATACAGGCCTCAACATCGCAGTAGAAATTCACATGACAAAGGAACGAAACAAAGTGTAGGATAACGACGCCCTGTGTCTCCGGCTCAGAAGTTCTGAGCTCCTTTTCGGTGACAGCACTGAGAATTAAGCTCAGAGCTGGGAATATTCTGTTACGCCAGCGACGTTGTCCCGGAGTTCTTTAGTGTTTTTTTTTTTCGATCAAAACTCAGCCGGTAAAAAAAATATACTCCGATATGGTCCGCGGAAAGAAAGAAAATTTAAAAGGTCAGTCCTGTGTGCATACTCCAGAACACATGGTCTCTTCGGGTAGATAAGTAATACGGAGGACGCAGATGCGAAGAGGCATTAATTCCAGTTTGATTATTCTATATAGCGTAAAAAAAAGTTTCAGGTGAAGGTTTTTTGCGGCGTTCGCTTGGAGGAGCCGATCCTAGATTTCTTTTTATACTCGTTTCACTATCGAACCGATTGTACCGATTCTCGAACCGAATAACTAACCTTCATGAGCCAGAAACAATCCCAACTGAAAAACCACACGCCCCACATCATATTCCTTTATGATCATATGGGTTTATATGGAAACATGCGGGTTTTAATAAGGAACCCATATATGATCATATAGGATTATGTACACTGGGCGTATGGGGGCATATGGTTTTTTTTCAGTAAGGATATATGACCATACACTTCACATCCTGAACACGTACCCATTCGATGTTTCTCATAATTCTCTACAACTTCTTAATTGACACTTCGACAATTGTCTCTGTATTTCAGTAACAAAAAAAAACTATCTTGTTCGCATATAGTAGTACAGGCTAGAAATCAGAATGGCAGGCTTAATGCCCACTGCGAAAATAATAACCTTTTTCTGAGATTCAGTATTAGCTAATTAATTCATAACTAAAGAATTGTTTGTCATCAAATATTACTGTCGGTGCGCAACTCGACTGCGAACATTATGCACTTGTAACTATTTGTGTAAAATTTTCCATCTTTTCTTAAAGCTCGGTGCGGGATGACTGCACCACATTGTATGCGTATCACAAATGTAACCTGTTCCAGTGTACCTACTGCAAACTTTTTCGTGTGATAATGTGATACCTCAAAGCAGGGTGTCGGAACGAAATGTTTTTCGTTCTCGTTTTAATTTCGTTCCACTGAAAAACGTTCCATTCCGGTTCTGCTCCGGAACGGAAAAAAAAAATGATTTGTAACGGTTCATAACGGTTTCTGTTCGCATGCAAATATTTTCGAAGCAAGGTAACGCAGTGCAATTGATTCAAGGCACTGAACATGATCTCAGAAGCGACAAGTCATCGAGTGTACTCGCCGAAATGCGAGACCGCTGTTCCGATAAAATGAACGAACGTGAACGAACGTAAACGAACGATAGAACTTCGGTAACAAAGCGTTGTACCCGCAGAAAACGAAACGATAAGCTCTCCAGCGCGCATGCCCCGAGTTTTGCTACGACGTCGATCTGCTATAGAGCACCGAACGACAGGCTTACATTAGCGGAGCTAACGCTCGATCGGTTATCGCTCGCACTATCCTTGCCGGAGATATACGCGCTAATTCTGACGTCACCTGAAGTCGCTTGCTTCGGTTGGCCGACTTTCTCTCTTGAACTGAAAACCGATCGAAAACATTTCGGTTTCCCTCCGAAACAAAATAATATGTAACGTTTCGGTTATGTTTTCGTTCCGGGCAAAAATATCGTTGTTGTTTTTTATCGTTTTTCTTTTTGGTTTTTGTTCCGCTCTGACATACTGCCTGCAAGGCGTTCCGTCAATTCGCGGGCGTTGAAGAGCACCGCATAAGATGCACGGAGGGTGCGGGATTGGTTTCAACCGGCAGCGTTTTGTATTCTCCAAAACTTTCTGTCGCTTTGGGCACAAATGCTGCAAGGCGTTGGAAGAATAAAATTTTCTGAAGAAATCAAACGCTAATGTAAGAAAATATTGAAATAAAAGATATCGAATACAGAATGCCTTTTTGTTTCTTTGTTTTTGTTTTCACGTGAAGCGAGAAATATGGAGAGAGAGAAAGAAAGAAATGGTAAAAAGGACGCGAACCATGAGCTGCAATGACTTCGTGTTCCAATTTAAACGATGAGCTCGAAGTTGGCAACTGACGAACATTTAAAGCAACACATTCCGTTGTCCCTTTCGCGTGGTTTCGCGGTCGTTTATCCAACCGAATAGCAGCGGAGGAGGAAAAGGCGAGAGAAAGCGACGTGATGTGGAGAAGGTGAAGGCGCCGCGGAGCTATGGACGGGGCGGCGTCAGCCGAATTTGCACTATAGCGCGTGCGTTCGCCTGAATGCCCAAGCGGCTCTCCTGCGTATACGGTGCAATGACGTCACGCCAGCCTTGCTCGTGACCAGCGCCGCTGAGCCTTGGCTCGGCTTCGGTATAGTATTTCGCCTTGTTGTCTTGTGCGGCAGTTCGGCGCAGCGACGAGTGCACATTCGGCCGCAACAGAATTTACCCAACTGCCTGTAAGTAATTCGATGTAGTGTGCGTGGCCACGATTATTGTCGCACAAGCCATCGCTCACTTTGTTGATCAGCTCTGTTCGTTTCTGCTCAAGCTCCGTTTACTTGAAACAATCCGTGATGATGGCTCCATCCCGGAAAATACAGCTGTGGTCATAATTTTTGACGCACGTGAAAAACCAGCGGCCAGTCCCATACTTATCTTGCAGATGAACAAGAAAAACCTCTTCCGGTTGGCCAACGAAATCAGATGGCGAATCCATCGATGGCCATCCACTCAGATGGCCAACGAATCAGATGTAAACTAGCCATATACAGCTTTGCTTTATGTGGCTAGTTTCCAGCGGATCGATGCCCATAGGCCAAGAGCGTGGGCCGATCCCGAAGATGGTGCACTACCGAGCCGACCTGCAGCGGAGGTGAAGCAGGCTTCAAGCACTCCCACAATTTGCAAAAATAAGTTCAATACCTTGGGTCCAAACACAATCCGTATCACACATTAGGCTGATAAGAACAGATACTACATTTTGATCCGCGCGGGCCAACTCTACGTTCGCACCGCCCTCTCTATTTGTCGACGTTTCAAGCCAACACCCTCTGTTCAAGCGCTTGCGCATCTCCTTTCCTTTCCTTCCGCTCTCCCGCGGTGGCGGTCCCGTAAGCGTGCTGCCCGCCAGGACCGCGAGGCGGAAAGGAAATGCGAACCGTCCGTGAGGCCCCCATCCCGCCTGCACATAGCGGAATGGCACTGATTTTTTTTTTTTTTTTGTCGCATTGTGTGTGGCCTACTTTTTGTTCTTTCGTAGATTTGAATAAACAAGCTGCATGACGGCATTGCTGCCGAATTGGAGCAAACAAGCTACAGAACTTGTTTAAAGCTTGTTCGCTCGACCCGTAATGCGGCGACAGTACCGGCAAGTTTCAATGCGGGGAAAAAAAAAAACAAATTGCTACACACTCTAACGAAAATTCTATACCTGAAGGAAAGATTACTGGCCAAGTGCTCAGTAGTTACTTCGCGAATACTGTTGTTTGAAGAAGTGAACAGGGAGGAAAAGATAGAAGTGTAAATGTAACAGCCTGCTTTATTATACAAATACTGTGCGTCTTTGATTAGAAACACGCAACATGCCTACACATCTGGCGTCTTTCAGAGAAATCGACGTGCTTATGCCCGGCTACACGCACCTCCAGAAGGCTCAACCTATCCGCTTCTCCCATTGGATGCTCAGGTAGGTGAAATTGCGGCTTGACATATTTATCGATAAAATAAAATACAGTCCAGCCTCTTTATAAGAAATCCGTGTCTGACACGAAAATAGATATTCGTTATATTCAGTGCTCGTTACAGGCATGTCTTCGTTACGTATGTCATTATTGGCGAGGAATGTTTCTGAATTGCTTCATAATATCCGATAATTCGTTATTGCAGTCCTGTTTGTTATACCGAGGTTCGAC
This sequence comes from Dermacentor albipictus, assembly GCF_038994185.2. Lineage (NCBI taxonomy): Eukaryota > Metazoa > Arthropoda > Arachnida > Ixodida > Ixodidae > Dermacentor > Dermacentor albipictus. Next base: position 119,898,554 of record NC_091822.1, on the reverse strand, counting down.
TGTAAAGCAGGGTAAAAATGTCCTTTATGATCTTTTAGGAGCCTTCACGGAGGCTCTCTTTCAATTAGTGTAAAGCGAGCAGGGCTCCATAGATACATTAGACGTCCTCCTTCGTTTCCATCATGCATGCAGCGAATTCACGAGAGGTGTAAACTTACTCTGTTTTCCAAAGCTTGTGTTGAGCGCGCGAACTGACACAGTGTTGGAGCTACTTCGTATAAAAAGGGTTCATTACATTGTCTTCGACTTAACAGTTCACACGGGGTTAAGACGAAGCACCAAATTTCAATGTATTGTGCAGTGTGCAAATTATACCACAAGTTTATTTATTTATTTATTTATTTATTTATTTATTTATTTATTTATTTATTTATTTATTACAGCCAGCCTGATTATCAGGCCCTAAACAGGAGTGGGTTGTACAAGAAATATGTAAAGGGTAGTACGAAGGTGCAAAAATAGTGGGTATACAATGCAATGCTATGTAGAAAAAATAACAGCGTGCGACAATTAAAAAAAAACTATATATAGGATTTCGGAAACAGAAATAACAGAAAATTCAAGAAGCCTAAGCAGAAACAACTCCATGGTCGAAAGCATTAGGGCACGTGTGTAAACACAACGGCAAGTAGAAAACACTTCATCACAAAGGAGCACAAGGAACAAAAAGCACAAGAGTGTCTCAGGCGCAGTACACATGCGTGCCTGTATTGTTTATCTATATCGCACACTATCTAGTGTGTAGCAAATGCCCTGAGCAATAGATTAGGTCATAGCTTTGCGGGGAGTGCCTGCACCAACGAAGATGCGGTTGGGCTCTCAAGTGCAGTTTCAGGGAGGGCGTTCCATTCATGAATGGAACCGGGAGCAAAAAAAGATTGTCGCCCGATTGTTCGAATAAGGTAGTTCGGCAGGAATACTCTTTTAGCCTCAATGAATGAGATGAACGCGTTGGGCGCCGGTTACACGGCTTTATATACAAGCTGTTATACATCTTTTTCACTCAAATTCATCGCTGATACAATTTTCGGGTTATATAAGTCGTTGAAACTCAGTTCACGTGACACGCAATACGCTCCTTCGGCTACTACACGTCCTACGTGGGTCCGCGAAATGCATATTGAATGGGCGTTACAGATCTGCATTTGTTTCGTGGCGTTTCATGTACTAGTAATAAACCATCCCAACATAGTCATGACAAGTGTGGCGAATTTTAACGTAGCTTGCAGGGAAACGTATTATGAGAGATAACATGCTCAACATGCTGCGTGTGCCGCGGAGACCGATCTTCAAAAATGTTATAACAAGCGACAGTGAATTAGAAGTGAACCGGTGTTGGCTAGGCTGTTTCAAATTTGCATTTCTCGCACGCCATTCACACTTCTCACTCGCTGCGCACTTAACATTAGTGCCCGTATGAATCAGTTGCTGCTCTCGCTGGAAACCGAAATTCGGTCCGAAGGAAGGCTCGCTTGTAAACTGCGCAGTCGTCATTGGGTGCTTGACATTTCTTTTTTCATTTTTCTCTTTCCTCCTGTGCTCACGAGCATTTTTTACTCCGCTGAATGTAAGTCAATCGCGCGCTCTACCTTTTCAGCTACGCCTGGTTTCTCCGGCAGGATGCAGATCGGTTCCTCGATCTCTCGCGCAGGTTGAACGTGTGTCCTCTGGGAAGGTAAGACGAGCACTCCACGCAACACACTCGTACATGTCTAGTCCGTGCCTTCGGCACATTTTAAGCAGCGTTTCAGGAATTCCGGGAATGTTTTGTAAGGAAGATGATTTCTTGAAGCTTAGCGCCGCTGCATTAGTCGTTGGCAAAGCTTAGTCTTCCTTGAGTAGAAAGGGAGCCCTCACAGGGCGGCAACCAGTATTGCGTGCGCACAGTCACACACGCTCATATATCCATTGTTGTGGTTGTGCGAGGAGCTCGAAGCAGACGTGGATGAGGACTTAACGGAAACAGAAATTCGTAAAACCGTTCACCAAAGTGACAACGATTTTAAACTCAACGAAAATCTAGGTAACCGAATTCTAAGCAAAATACAGGGACAGGAAGCAATTAGACAAGAACAGCAATAAGTTAGGCAAGAAGAGGAAGAAGCTAAGCATAAACTGAAAATAATTTCGCAGGAAAAATAACTAACAGAAGCAACGAGGCAGTATACTACAGCATTGAACAAAGAGATGCAAGGTTTGGAGCAGGCAATCGAACAAAGACAACAACGGCTTGAGAAATCTGTAGGCTGGACGCAGCGAAAGGGGGCGGAAGTCGATAGCAGATCTTAGTCGAAAGCTGAAAAAAGGTGTAGTACATGTGAGTTTAGCAGCACCTTCATAGGTGAACTCAAAGTGGTAGCAACTAACGATGCCTTAGTGGGAACAGAGGCCATTGAAGGCTGTAATGAGAGCGACGAGGTGCTGTGCCAACAGAGCACTGTATAGAGACAGTTAGGCCAGCTGCGACTGAATCGGCACGGTCACCATGTGTGCGCGTCACAGGTATCGTTAACGAAGTACACAGTGCTGATGACCACCCGGCAGGCACGAGCACCCATGTCGGGATGAAGTGCGAGTCAGACCTGCGTGCCGCAGTGCAGTGGCAGCTGGACAATGAGGGCAGTTCGCAGGACTGCGAGCTGCGTAGCTCAAAGGAAGACAACTGCATTGTCGAGGGATCGGTGAAGCTGTCCACCAGTCTAGTTAGCCAAGAGAGGGATGATTTAGTCATGAATCATTCCGACTGTGCGGGTGAGAGAGCGATTGAGACCGACGAGATATGTGACGGTCAGCACGAGGCGCGAGGAGATGGTTCAAAAGCGAGTGCTATATACATATATATATATATACATATATATATATATATATATATATATATATATATATATATATATATATATATATATATATATATATATATATATATATATATATATATATACATACATATATATATATATAGTCATATAATGAGAAGCCAACAAACACTGACACCAAGTACAACATAGGGGAAATTGCATGTGCTTAATAAATGAAATAAAGTAATGATAAATTATTGGAAATTAAAGTGGTATAAAGTGGTTTAAAGTGGAAGTAGTACACATAAATACCCAAGAAAGTGGATGGGGAAACGCCGCCGCGGTAGCTCAATTGGTAGAGCATCGCACGCGACATGCGAAGGTTGTGGGTTCGGTTCCCACCTGCGGCAAGTTGTTTTTCATCCACTTTAATTTCCAATAATTTATCATTAAAAAAAATAAATTATAGGGTTTTACGTGCCAAAACCACTTTCTGATTATGAGGCACGCCGTAGTGGAGGACTCCGGAAATTTCGACCACCTGGGGTTCTTTAACGTGCACCTAAAGCTAAGTACACGGGTGTTTTCGCATTTCGCCCCCATCGAAATGCGGCCGCCGAGGCCGGGATTCGATCCCGCGACCTCGTGCTCAGCAGCCCAACACCATAGCCACTGAGCAACCACGGCGGGTAATTTATCATTACTTTATTTCGTTTATTAAGCACATGCAATTTCCCCTATGTTGTACTTGGTGTCAGTGTTTGTTGGCTTCTCATTATATGACTAATAAATATCGGGTCCCTCGGTTAACCCCCTTTCTTCTCGTTTATATATATATATATATATATATATATATATATATATCGGTGCAGCGTTGAATACCAGGACCCGGCAGTGAATAGGTCAAACAATCTTAGTCCAAGAAAGGTGGTGACCATCATATGCAGCGCCTTGGGGACTGTGCATGCAGCAGTACGATAGTACCTGCTATCCTTTTTTTTTTTTGCTGAACGCCACATGAATGGATTAATTGCGACTAATTATTAATCGAAAACTTGGAGATAGAATTGTCCTGCTCAAGGCACTACTGATAATAAGATAACCTCCAGCGCTTGTCCAATGGGTGCCACAGTACTACTATTGGTCTGCCGATCGAAGGGGGAGTGGGGGGGGGGGGCGAGCCTCTCCTTAAATATAAGAGAGGGGACAGACACCCCCCCCCCTCCAGGTCCCTCGTGACTTTAAGCACTGCCTCCCCCCCCCATTTAGTGATGCCACTGCACGCAATTATTATCAGCCAATCTTGTCAAAATATGTATAAACACACGCGCCACGCGTGGACTTCAGGCAGGTGCCAGTAGATGGCGCAGCGTGTCCGGGTCGGTAATTATCTTTAATGAAGAGATGAGTAATTGCGTGGTGTCAGTTCAAAAGCAAGTCATACCCATAGTCAAGCAATATACACACCTCGCCGTGTACACAAACGAAGGAAAGACTTACTCTAGCACCCCCACCAAGATAAGCTTAAATAAAGGGGAAGCGGAATGCAGGAATAATCAGATTAAAAATTCGCAAACGGCTTAAATTAAGGGATGAAGGCGGTAACACCTTCGAATGAGACGACACACTGTGACAGAGACGTCATTAGGCGTAACACGGCAAGAAAGAGAGCGTATAGTCCAGGCTCAGACAGATCCAGCAACACAGAGGCCTGAGAGATCAAAATTTAGCGTAGAATGCTTTTACTGGAAAAAAAATCAGAAGTAAATGTTCCTAACAACACGGCCACGGGACGCGATGACATCCTACTCCCGTGAAACAAACAGCTGGGTCCAATGAGCAAGGCACTGCTGACTAATGCCATGGAACAAGTGATTAGAACTAAGGAATTTTAGTTCGGGTGGCGTCAAAGCAAGATAAACCTTTTTTTATAATGGAAAAGGGGATAATCATAAAACGAGCTTGTACAGGCCAGTTACAGTAACATCGGTGATAGATACAATGGCAATGCAAATCCATAGAATTAGAGCTGTCGAAGAGGGTGGAAAGAAACGATATACTCTGGGAACAACAGAATGGTTTCATACGAGGCAAACGCTTAGATGATAATATAGTTTTACTAACACAGTGCACATAAATTTCAATAGCTCGGAATAGACTTTCATGGGCAGCATTTCTAGATATTTAGGGAGCGTAGACAACACAGACTGGGAAATGCTATGTGATATTCTCAGACAAGAGGGCATAGATGACGATTTCGTGGAGCTTATAGGGACAACCGAGTACATATCGCATGGAAAGGCCGCAAATGCAATGAATTTGCGGAACTTCACAGAGGACTGAAGCAAGGCTGTGTTCTGTCTGCATTGTTGTTAACGCTTTATGTCCAGGGCATAGAGGCGTGCGTCTCTTAGGCCATCCACGAATCTGTCACATACTAGACGCTCTTGGACTTGAGGAGCCTGGTAGTTGCAACGCTTGACCAGCCTCCATAATTCGGCGTAATAAGCAACGACGCCTTCACCCCGTTCCTGAGTAAAACCGAGAAAATTCGAAAACTTCGTTTGTTTGGTGTACGAAGTGCTCGATGAAACGTTTCACGACAGTCTTGTAGAACCGCAGTTGATCCATGGAAACAAAAAGGTTTCAAAAAGGGGACGACTTCCAGGTCTCAAACAATATATAAGTGAGTGCACGCACTTGCATTTCTGCAAAAGTGTGGCAAACTCCAGAGACGGCTGCGTAATTTTGGTAACGGGTTTTCCACGTAGGCCAGGACGCAACGTTAATGGGATCGCACACGTCGGATTGCCGTAGGGAGATGCCGAGCCACTTCAGATAGGAGGCATGTTTCTCGTTGGCACCTTGATTCGCATTCGGTAGACAAAAGCAAACGAAGAAGTTCAACCGGCCACTGGGGACACCATGTCAAATGCTGGGTTTCGAATATTTATTTATTTAAACATACTGTTAACCCTCATGTGAGGGTCATTACAGAGAGGGAATACATCACAAATACAAAATTGATATGGAAAGAACTTTGACGTATCATAAAACATCAACAAAACATCATCGAAAAATCTCAAGATCATCGTACAAGCGGCATAGAATGAGTGACAGGAATGCAGAACACCAAGAAAACATTGAATTAATTTCAAGGAACATAACTATCAAGAAGAGTTTCAAACGCTTTTACATCTGTACATTCAGCAATGTGTGCAGGTCGGCCATTCCATTTTTCGTTGACGTCAGGAAAAAACGAATAACGAAAGACGTTTGTGCGGTTGGCATAAGGACGGATGGTTGCACCATGAGTTATTCTCTTGCTAAGTCTACCAGATGCACGTATGTACCTGTTTTTATCAATCTTTATATGACCCTGGAGAATCTGAAATAATAATTTTATCATTTTCTTCTGTCGCCTAATTTCTAATAATTTCAAATTACATGAACTTAGCATTTCGGTAACCGAGTCTGTCTTTTTGCACCTAGAACATATAAAACGGACTGCAAGGCTTTGAATTCTTTCCAGTTTAGCGTTTAGACCTTTCTGATGGAAACTCCACACTACGGCAGCGTATTCTAGAACAGGTCGAATAAAAGTTTTACGACTTTGGTTGCACTTCGTAGCTTTACTCGAAGAAAACACAGCTTTTTGTACGATGCAGAGCACACATTTTCAATATGGCTACGCCAGTTTAGGTCATCAGCAATCAGTACACCAAGATATCTGAAACTAGACACATTTGTCAAAATAACATTTCCAATGCGATACTGGAAGGAAACAACGTTTCGTTTCGGGTAAATGCGCGAAGGTGGTTTTGGCATAAGTAATTTTCATGTCCCACTTCCGGCACCAAGTATGAAGACCTTCGAGACACTGAATAAGTTTTACCTTGTTGTTTCTACAGGTAACTGGCGCATAAAGTAAGCAGTCATCTGCAAAAGCTGCAACACCACTGGTGGCTGAACAATGTGGGGATGCGCGACCCTCGCGCCTCCCCTGATGTTTTTCCCGCACAGCCCCGTCTCCGTGCGGCGTCGCCGCGTGGGCCGCGGCGTTGGAGTGGTACAAGCGTGGTGCGAGAGATGGCGCGAGCGTCGCGCCGCTGCGCGGTTACTTGGGCGCCGAAAGGAAGGCGCTTGCTCTCTTGGGTTGGAGACAGCGAACATCACGGACGTGCCGCGCGTGCAGCGCCCCTCTTTCCCGGCGGGTCGGCGCGCCGCGGGGACGTCTCCCGCGAGCGCGCGGCGACCCAGGCTTCTGCGAGACCGCCTCGCGTGGCCGCCTTCGAACGCGCCACGATTCGCGTGACTATACACGCGAACGACCAGGCGTTGGGATCCAGCATGGGGCGAACATATTCGCTCGCTTCCGGTCGCGGTGAGTCGGACTTCTAGATTTGTCGCGCGCCCATCGGCATGTTTTGTGGATAGCAACTCGGCTAGCAGGCATTGATGTATGAAAGGCGCAATAAATGCCCTTGTGATTGTTTGCACTACTGTGTTGTCGTTCCTTTGTCCCAAGAGTACGGTGTGAGAATCCCACATCAGACCCCACAACAACTGTAACTCCATCTTTTATATAAAGCAAAAAAAATAATGGGCCTAGCACCGACCCCTGTGGTACCCCAGAAAATACCTCCAAAAATCCTGACACACAATTACCAACGCGTACAACTTGCCTCCGACCTGTTAAATATGCTTCAATCCATTTTAGAATATCATTATTGATGCCTACTTGGCGGAGTTTGAAAAGCAGTTTATTATGCGACACTTTATCAAACGCTTTTCTAAAATCAACGCAAATCACATCAATCTGTTGTGGTTCGTCTAAAGCCACTGAAAAATCGTGAACCATTTCGATTAGTTGGTTAACCGTTGAGAGGCCCTGTCTAAAACCATGCTTATTTACATAAAGTAACTTATTTGTTTCCAGAAAATGAATAATGCGTTTTGCTATTATACGTGCTCCATGAGTTTGTAACATACAGATGTCAGGGATACAGGGCGATAGTTGTTTGGAAGCAGGCGGCACTCCGGAATAACAGCAGCGCAGCCAATCTTGTGGAAGGGAAGAAAGAAGACGAAGTGCCTTTCAGGCAGAACGCCGAGTCTTCCAGCTCTACTCATTTTGTGCATTTCTGGGACTCTGCCGTGAACTGCTGTTTCCTCCTTAACTGCGATGGAGATGGAGTCTCACGCGCGTCCGCCGGAGTCGGCAGTGCCCGCGCCGGCTGCCTCCAGGAAGCGCAACGGCACCGAGAGCGACACTGACAGCGACGACACGATGCAGTACTATGTCAGCAGTGAAGATTCTTGTGATGACACCTTCGAGCTGGTGCGGAGTCGTAAAGCGAAGCGAAGATTTCTCAGCGCATCATCGAACTCGAGTGAGTCCACCGTGAGATCTTCGCGCCATACCGAGGAGCTCACCATCCTGTTCGCGCCAGTTCTCGCCACTGACAACCTGAGACGCCTCAACAGGCAAGCCGTTTCTTCCCATCTAGAGGCGCTAGTTCCGAATGAAATCAAAGACATCAGAGTGAACACCCGTAAGAACGTCCTAGCGATTGACGTGGAACACACAGCTGCGTTGGATTCTTTGCGCAAGGTCACGGAACTTGACGGGATGAAAGTCCGCCCTCATATTCCGCTGGGCAAACAAGTCAGTACTGGTGTAATTTACGATGTTGATGAGACGATTGTCGACTCCGATCTGTCGATCTTAATCAAGCCGGCTACCGAAAACACCATCATCACAAACGCGTTTCGCCTCGGCACGTCACGGTGTGTTAAGATCGTATTTAAGGGCGAATCCCTCCCATCGCATGTGAAAGTGGGCCACTTTCGACACGCAGTTCGCCCGTTTATACCCAAACCGCTGCAGTGTTGGAAATGCATGAAGTTTGGACATGTGAGTAGTGTGTGCAAGAACACTACCGTCTGTTCTCGCTGCACTGGGCCATACACCACTAACACGTGCGAGGCCAATGTGCTGAAGTGCACAAACTGTAGCGGCCCTCATGATGCATCCTCGAAGGAATGCCCTTTGATACGAAAGGAAATGGCAATATTGAGAAAAATGGTTAGAGACCACTCGTCTCACCGAGAAGCAGCAGCATCTATTAAGCGACGACGATCACGTCGCCGACGTCGATCAAGAACCTCCAAAGCCTCTGCAGAACGCCTGCCACGTACATTGCCACCCGCTCTTCCGCCCCTGCCAAACGCAGTCAGCTCAAAGGACACAGGTGCATCGAACAGCATGGCTGCTGACTCTTGGCCTGCACTCCCGCGGCTAGATCCCCCTACTGAGCGAAACCAGAGCTCTACAGCAAAGGATACCTCATCTGTTCCTGATAAATTGTCAGACCAGGATCAACAAGTCGTTGTCATGATAAGCTCTCTGATTAGTGCTATTCGTGTTCTTCTGGACAAGCTACAGACACCAACAGCTCGAAGTGCGTTGCAAGTGCTGGATGCCATCAATCCGGTTCTTGAGAGCCTTCAGAAGTCCAGTGCTTGAGGGTTTCTACAGCAGAACCATGGCTCATCGACAACAACAGCGATCGTTCCGGGATGATGTCAGAAGTGCCTCCATATTCCAATGGAATGCGAGAGGCCTGAGGTCACGTATTTCGGAGTTGCGGCAGTTCGTGTTTGACAACCACTTTCCTATACTGGTTATCTGCGAACCGAACTTATCAGCCTCCATAAGACTATCAGGATATGAACCTTTTGTTTCAACCACGTGTGTCCGTAGTAGTAAGGTTGTGGTTTACATCCGCAAAGACCTTACGTATTTTTCCCAACCCGTAGCGCCACACGACGGTAACCAATACGTCTGTGTTACTGTGAAAAAGAAGAGGCTGTCTTTTACTCTTATTGGCGTCTACCTATCTCCAACCAGTCAGTTTAATAGCAAAAGACTAGAAGATATTATGACTGCTACTCCTGGTCCTTGGATAATAACAGGGGATTTCAACGCTCACCACTATATATGGGGAAGCTCCAGGATAAACTCGAGGGGCCGGTCACTAATATCATTTGCATCAGGCCACAACCTATGTCTTCTAAACGACGGAAGCCCGACATTTCTGCGAGGTACATCGTACAGCAGCTGCCTTGACTTGACTTTTGTGTCACGTTGCCTGACTTCGAGCGTGCAGTGGTTCACCGATATTGAAACCCGTGGAAGTGATCACATTCCGACCTATGTGAGAATCGATGGACTAAACGCCGCATTACCGGTTGTATCTCGCCACATCGACTGGTCAGTCTTTCAAGCTCGTGTAGAAGACACATGCAAGAAACGTATCGCACGCAAATTAGAAGATATAATTGCTGACGCAATGCAAGATTGCACGCGTTGCTTCACACATTCATCAAAGCGCACAGAGAATGACATTGAGTTGGAAAGGCTTCGTGCACTTCGTCGCCGAGCTGAAAGGAGGTACAGGCGCACGAAGTCAATTCTTGACCTCAGAGAAGCTCGGCGTATGCAAAAGAAGATAAAGCGGCGAATGGATATGCTAGCGGATCAAAGATGGAAATGCTTTTGCGAGTCACTGGACCCCCGCAAGCCATTATCCCGTGTGTGGCGTACCCTACGGGGCCTTAGCTCAAGCCCCCAGCAACGACACCCTTTCAACGCCCTTGCTCTCTATGAAAACCGCCGTGAGGTAGAAATTGCGGAGGAATTTTGTGCGAAAGTCGCCGGCGGCACAGTTTTAGCCTTTGACATGCCTTCAGGTGACATCCCCGGTCCACGAGATACAAGTATGGACGCTCCATTCTCTATGGAAGAGTTAGAAGCTGCTATGGCGCTCTGCAGGAGTTCATCTTCACCAGGGCCCGATGGGATAACATATAGTGCTTTGCGCCACCTAGGTCAAGAAGCACGAAGACAACTCCTCAGCCTTTTTAACAGCTCATGGCGAGATGGTGTCGTCCCACAGGAATGGAAACGAAGCCGCCTGGTACCTCTACTAAAAACAGGAAAGTCACCGCTCGAACTGGTATCGTATCGGCCGATAGCACTTGCCAGCTGCGTCGGGAAACTCATGGAACGTATGATCCTCATGCGTCTCGAATGGTACCTTGAATACAACAACATTTACCCTGACTCAATGGCGGGATTTCGACGAGGCCGTTCATCGATTGACAGTGTCATCGATCTGGTATCTTCTGTAGAACAACAAAAATCTCGGAAGCGATTATCAGCCGCACTCTTTCTTGACGTGAAAGGCGCTTACGACAATGTTTCCCATCAAACCATTCTAGACGCACTTCTGACAGTTGAACTAGGAGGGCGAGTATATCGATGGATCAGAAACTACTTGACACAAAGGTCCTTGTTCGTGCGTACGGAAGATGGTCCGACTACCGACCACTACACATGCCGAGGCGTTCCCCAAGGCGGTGTTCTAAGCCCTGTTCTTTTCAACCTCGCGCTTCTTGGGCTGGCTGAATCCCTCCCGGAAACAGTGAGTGTTTCAATATACGCCGACGACATCTGCATCTGGACATCAGCGGTCACTCGTCTGCAGGTTCGCTCAAGGCTACAGCAAGCAGCAACACAGGCATCTGACTATCTTCAGACACAAGGCCTTACCATCTCAACAGAAAAATGTGCGTTAGTCGCTTTTACGCGAAAAGCGATGTCTGGTTATCCAGTATACATCAATGGCCAACCTATCTGCTACAAGAAAAATCATCGGCTTTTGGGTGTCATTGTTGACCGGGACCTCTCTTGGAGCCCTCAGGTTGCCCACTTGAAGAAGAGGCTCACATCTATTGTTCACATCTTCAAGTTCATCGCCGGCAAAACATGGGGATCGTCAATAGGCTCCATGCTACAGTTATATCGAGCACTTTTTATCGGATTTCTACGCTATAGTTCTCCCGTGCTTACTAAAATATGCAAGTCAAATCTTCGAGAACTTCAGAGCGTGCAAGCACAGGCACTACGTGTTTGCCTAGGCCTTCCGCGGAGCGCCTCAACAGCAGGAACCATTATAATGGCTCAAGACCATCCTATCACGACTTACATCAGCACCGGCTCGCTCAGGGCCCATGTTCGTCATATTTCACGGATTCAATCAAGCTTTCTTGCCTGTCTGCCAGAACGACGACCACAGGCATCCTTCTCCAACGAGGTCAGCAAGTATCTTGCCTCCCTACCATCGGGGTTTACACCATCAGCACGTCCAACCTCAGCTTTGTGGTGTTTAAAACAACCTCAAGTGCGGCTTACGGTTCCAGGAATAAGAAAGAAGACCGACCTACCTACCTTGGCCTTGAAGCAAGCAGCTCTGGATTGTTTGCACACTTCCTACTTTGACCGAGTCCACATATATACGGATGGCTCTTCCACCCAGACCAGCTCCACCGGGGCAGTGGTTATACCATCACGATCACTAAGCTTCCGATACAAGATTTCTCACTTGACAACATCGACCGGTTCGGAGCTTGTTGCCCTCCGAGGTGCCGTTGATTATATTAACAACCAACCGGCTAATCGGTGGGCAATATTCTGTGATTCAAAGGCGGCCTTACAATGTCTTCTGTCATCTCTTCGTCGCGGGTCCTGTGAACAACTCGTATCGGAGATACGAGAAATTCACCATCACATGATTGCGAAAGGGCACGACGTCGTGTTTCAGTGGCTGCCTGGCCATTGCGGTATCTCCGGCAACGACCTCGCTGACGAAGCTGCTAGAAAAGCACACGAAGGAGCAACACTTGTATCTATACCTTTATCGCGTACTGACGCAGCCCAACACTTAGGCAAGCTAGCGCACCGTATGACATTGGAGAAGTGGCACACACCTGATTTCACTCACCATCGATTGCATTCCCTCGATCCATCTATGCAACTGCGGCTGTTACCAGGGCTTCCGCGTAATGAGGAAACAATGCTGTGCCGCTTACGCTTGGGCGTCGCATTCACGAATGCATATACGTTTTTGATTGGAATGGCTGATAGCGCCGAGTGCAATGCCTGCGGTGTCGAAGAAACTATAGACCATCTCCTGTGCTACTGCCCATCATTTGAAAATGAAAGACAAGATCTCTGCACAGCTCTCAACCAGTTAGACAGAAAACCGTTCACCTTGAACAAGATCTTGGGACCATGGCCTCGTATATCGCAGCTACAGAAGGCCACAAAAGCGCTGCTGCGATATTTGAAAGATACAGGACTGAGTCAGCGTCTGTAATCCGGACTGAGTGACTGAACGATATCCCCGTTGGACTTTCTCTTCTTTCTTTAATCTTTCCGTCCTCGTTTCCCTTTCCCCAGTGTAGGGTAGCCAACCGGGCTCAGTCCTGGTTAACCTCCCTACCTTTCATTTATCATTTTCTCTCTCTCTCTTGTGGAAGGGAATGAGTCTGTAAAGAGTGTTCAAAAATAATTTTTAAATAAAAAGATATCCACTCGGTATATCGCTTCAGAAATGCCGTCGGTATCTCGTCGAGGCCACTGGCCTTCTTTGAATCTAAGCTTAGCAGTTGATGAAACACGCCCTCTTGCCGAAACGAAAGAGGCTCCTTAGGAAGAGCGCAGGAATAGTTTACGTCATCTGTGACGTGATTGTCTGTATCTCTGTGAAACACCGATTGAAAGAACTCATTGAACCCATCTGCTATCTGTTGCGTGTCTGTCACAAGGTCCCCTTCTATTGTTATCTGCTCTATTTGCTTTCTGTGCTCCCAAAAAACGCCTAATTCTTGTGGTGCACTTTTAATGAAGTTGCCGAGAGTCTCATTGAAGAACTTTTTTTTTTATTTTGATAGTGCTGTTTTAAGGCTGCTCCGCACTTGTGATAGTTCGTGTAACTTCTTTGGCTGTTTGCGTAGCCTTCTTATTTTACGTTTCATGTGAACAATGTCACGAATTATCCATGGATTTTTCTGTTTTTTGTTTTCGTAACGACTTGGTACAAATCTGTTGGCGCAAGTTGTAATAATGCATTTCAATCGCCGCCACAATTCCTCGACTGTCTTCGACTGGGAGGCAATTTCAAATTCGTCAAATTATTGTTCTAAGTAGTCCAGAACAGGAGTATCATCTGCTCGTTCATATCTTTAATCGACACTCGTTCTGTACGCCCTAAGTCGGCAGAATAATTGCACGACGAGGGAAGTATGCCTACTGAAACCATCTTATGGTCAGATATACCATCCGGAACTGATAAGCCATAAGCTCTGACATTACTGGACAAAAAAACCAAATGCAGTATTGATGGGGATGCGGGTGTCGCCCTTGTGTATTCGCTAACAATTTGTCTTAATTCTTGAAAAAAGGCAATTTCTACTAATTTATTTGCACTCACTGTCTCGGTGTGGTTACTTCACAGAGCCTCCCAATCAATGTGTCCTAAGTTAAAATCGCCAGCCAATATTAGTCGAGTGCTTCTGTTTACATGAGTGCAGAGAAATGCGTTGAGGACATCTAAAAATTCATGTGGAGTGGCTGGTGGCCTGTAAACTACTCCAACAAGGTACGCAATGTTCCCAAAAATTAGTTTACACCACACTGACTCTGACATATTGCTTTCTACCATTATGGCCCGATAACAATCCTTAACAATAATGGCGACGCCCCCACCTCTTGCATCTCTGTCCCATCTAAACATGTTATACCCTGGCGGTGCAATACAAACGCTTGGTATCCAGGTGCTTAACAAGGTTTCGGTTATTAACACCACATGAGGGTTCGCCGACAGTAATATATATTTGAGATCAGTAACTTTATTAATAATGATACAAGCGTTCAAGAGAATCAAGCGTAGCTATGCTTCAGGTGGCTTATTCCAAGTCGAGTGCATGCTTTGCGCTATGCCGGTTTCAGAACGTGTGCTTTGATGGCTTTTATCTCGGCGATTCTGATATGGGCACCGCTCATTTCGAGCTGTGTCCCATATGTATGCTTGCTCGTCTATCTTAATCTTGTCACCGAGGATCGAGGGTTGCTTTGCCATTCGCCCTGTCTGCAGCAGCACTTTCCCACAATTTTTGGGAACTACTACAGCTTCATGCGCATAATCATTGCTGATGCTCACAGAGCTCCCTTTCAGTTTTTTGCAATTCTGCATCACGCTACCCTTTTCCTTGCCGTCAAGAAATTTCATTATTATGGGTCGACATTTTGTTGGGTGTTTCTTTCCAATGCGGTGAATTCTTTCTATTGACTTTACTTGAACGCCCAACTGCTTCCCAAATATGTCATTCACAACAGCTTTCTTCAAGTCAGCCTCAAATTTTTTGCTCCGCTCCTGAACACCAAAAACTACAAGGTTGTTGCGCCTGCTTCTATTTTCTAACTCTGTTAGTCGTTCAGCCTGGCACCTTACAGTCCTTTAAAGAGAAGCAATCTTAACTTTCATTTCCTGGACCACCTCAAGAATATCGGTTAGTCGGCCTGTTTTAAGGTTTAGTGCTGAGGTTTCCTCTGTAATAGCATTTAGCCTGATGTCCGATTTAGCCTGGTTGTCCAATATTGTCTGTAACATTTGCTCTATTGGAGGGCCAGGATTCTCCTCTACATCTGCCGATGTCAACAACAACAGCATCATAGATCAAACTTCAATTAGTACAGCACAACACCGCCGAGGGCACGGCAAAACCTACAAAAACCTATCGTCGCTACGGTATGAAGCAGTATGATGCCCAGAACTAACCTGGAAAAGTAACAGTAGCCGTTCATTCATACTGTCCTCCGCCAGATAGTTGCCGTGCCCTCTGATGTGGTCGAGGTCGTGCCGCTCCTCTTGTATTCTTCTTGCCGATGACATCACCATCGACGGCCTTCGTTCAGCCAATAATGCGGCCATCGCCTCGTCGCAGGTGCGATGAAGGAAGATTTTGCCATGCGTTTCATGAGTGCTCCTTGCCGTTGCTGCCATAATCCAAAACCAGGGCGCATTATCTGGAAAAGTCTAAAAATGTATCGACGCGGTAGCGTTACAGCATATCGAGATGGGCCGCACAGACGCGCTCTGGCCGACAAACACGTCTGCACACTCTGCCGTCGCAAGTGCAAGTGACGTTTATGATGATGATGAAAAACGTTTATTTGCTCTATTTTGCAGTGATTTTTGCGGCTTCAGATGGAGTCTTCCATCTTCTCTCCAGGGTCGGTTCCCCTAGTCCAGGGCTCCGCTGAGGGTAGCTGCCCTGCGTGCATGCCTTACTATTCCTTGTTGGACTTTCAGGATGTCGCTGGATAGCATCCTCTCCCACTGTTCCGCACTCGGGTTTTTTATTATGGGTAGCCCATCTGTTTTCTGGCAAGCAAGTGATGTTCAATCACGGGAGCGAACGAAGGTGTCGCCACCAGATAGCTAGGGAAGCACAGGTGGCGACCAATACGCTTGCGGAAAAGGTTGGCAAGACGAAGAAGAAAGAAGCTCGCCACACCACGCGCCGTTCCAAGGAGCTCGCGAACGCTGATCGACTGGGCGGAACAGATTTTGCCTGGACTAGTTAAGGAGGCCGTTCTCCCACTGCGGGTGCTGCTCTTGCTGAAGCCAGCCTTTAACCACACCTCCTGTCAGCCCTAACGCTGGCGACATAGACGCGGACACTGCGGGAGCGAGTGCTGACGGAGGACCGAGGCCGAAGGAGGGCGCCGAGCTATTGCCGCCTTGACGCAGGAGGAGGATCCGCCCAAGACTATCCGGGCGAAGCGGAAGCCGGCAGCTGCCAACGATGGCGGCAGTCCATATCAGGACCCCACCATCGTCAAGCGGCCGCGAGGAAGACCTGCCAATAAGGACCCGTCACAACCAGCGAAGAGGTCCCGGTCTGTGAAGCCGCTAACGCCGAACGCCATCGCCACGATGGCTTCTGCCAAGGTGAGAAAGGCTTCAAGTGAACCGGCACCAGACGCCGACGTGAACGTTCCGTCCACCAGCAAGGGACTTTCACGGAAGGCGCAGAAGGCGAACCGCAAGACGCGATCACAGAGCTCCTCCCCAAGCGCTGCCAGCACTACCACCGTGAGGCAGGAGGATGATCGAGCCAAGAAGAAAGCGGCCCCGTCTAACACGACCGTGGCGAAGCGGAAGCCTGCTGCTGCCGACGATGGGTGCACTCAATCTCTGGAGACCACCACCGTCAAATGGCCGCGTGGAAGACCTGCCAATAAGGACCCGTCACCACCAGCGATGAGGTCCAGGTCTGTGAAGCCGGCAACGCCGAAAGCCATCACCACCACGGCTTCTGCTAAGCTGAGAAAGGCTTCAGGTGAACCGGCACCAGACGTCGATGGGAACGTTCCGTCCACCAGCAAGGGACGTTCACGGAAGGCGCAGAGGGTGAGCCGCAAGACGCGATCACGGAGCTCTTCCCTGAGCGATGGCACCTCTGCCGCCGTGACGCAGGAGGATGATCGAGCCAAGAAGGACGCGGCCCCGCCCAAGACCACCCAGGTGAAGCGGAAGCCGGCTGCTGCCGACGATGGCGGTACTCCATCTCAGGAGCCCACCCCCTCAAGCGGCCGCGTGGAAGACCTGCCAATGAGCAGCCGTTACCACCAGCGACGAAGTCCCGGTCTGCGAAGCCGGCAACGCCGAAAGCCATCGCCACGATAGCTTCTGCCACAGCTTCTGCCAGAGTATGCAGAAAGCTTTCGTTCGATGGCTTGATAAAGAAAGAATCCTTTGCCGATTTCAACCATGCCACTGTCACAATCTTCTTGGTCTTCCTCATTCTTCAAAAACTCGCATTTTCTCCATTTTGGCATGCAGACGATCGTCAGCCTGGCACTCAACAGCTCTTTCAAAAGCCTGTAATGCTCCATGGACATTCCCTTCCTTCAGCAGCTTCTTGCCTTCCGACTTGTGAAGCTTGAAAAGCGAGGGCTTTCTTTCCGTGTCTGTTTCGCCAGCCGAAGTCATGATTTAGCTGTTCACGGTGGTAATGTCAGCGAGATTTTGCTGCACAAGCTTTGGCCTGCATATCTTCTACTGCAAGCGTTTTCAGTCTAGCACAAAAGGGTTCAGCAATTCACACCAACCGCCACACGGGCGAACCGACACCAGACGCCGATGGGTACGTTCTGTCTACCAGCAAGGGACTTTCACGGAAGGCGCAGAGAGTGCCCCGAAAGACGCGATCCCGGAGCTCGATCGTCCCCAAGCGATTCCAACTCTTCCGCTACCAAGGATGCTAAGCGTTGATACCGCTCGCGAAGTCACCCCCTTGGCTGCAGCAGTCACCATGCCAAGAGGGGAAGGAGCCGTGGCACATCTAGGTACTCGTCCCGCAGCGGCCGTGGTGACAAGCGCACAGGCAGATGCTGCGGAAAGTACACCACCGTGTTGGAGAGCAGCCACGGAAGAAAGAGGGGACGAAGCAAGAGCCGACGCCGCCGCTGCAAGAGCAGCACGTCTGCTGCGAGCACGAGCGTCAAGGGTGGCAAAAAAAAAAGGGGGGGGGGGGAGGCGACGCCGCGTCGGTAGTAGTGATTCGTCGTCGAGCAGTAGAGGTAGGCGAGTCAAATCGAAGACGATGACAAGTATTTGCTGTTGCAGAAATGCCTTCCTCCTCTGTTCCCAATTTGAAATTTAGATGTATACAAATAAAGATTCCATTGATTGATTGACTTGTGGTTGAAATATATGATCTACAACCACGATTTTTATGCCCCAAATGTGTCCAAAAGGTTCCTCCGGCAGTACCAACCTTTTCAGAATGCTTTTGAAAATGGAACTGCCCACCGGACATACGGTGATTGAACGATTCCACACTTACGGTGTGTTCCAATTCTGGCCAGCATAGAAGACTTAGATAATAGACAGTTTTAGTACTGCGCCATGACGATGCGTACGCAGCACGCAAGTGCTTTGCGGAACGTAGGAGCGCGTGTCGCGTTAGCGCTTTTAGTAGTGCGAAATGCCCACGTACGTAAGCGGGCGGGCGTTAAACGCCGGGCGCGTCGGAGCGCAATGGCCGCGTCCGCCAGTACGTCGAACCGTCGGTCGAACTAGACGCTGTTGATCTCCATAACGGGATGTAAGGCGTGGGCGCGTTCCCACTTTGTCGAACTATATTTAGGCCTTTAAGAGACTACTTTTAATACGAATGAAATACACGAATCATATCGAGAAAACCGAGTACTTAATTTCTGAGGCTGGCACGGTCATTTGCGACGAACTGCGCCGAAAGCAGGTCGAGCTTTTCGCGCAAACAGCACAGACTGAACGCTTTCTCAAAAACAAAGTTCCTATTTTTGCTATGCATTCCCACCGTGCGGGATCTGGAAATGGCTTCTGCGCGTTCACTTCACGCAGCAAAGCCAAATCGTACGCCATTGAAAAGTACAGCTTTCCGCTGGTCGCTTTGACGCTGCCATTTTGGGAAACTCTTGTCTCGCGCTCTCCCGAACAAACGAAAGCCACGAGAGCAGCACGCAAGGCTCCCTGCGCGCGCACGCAAGAATCGGATGCGTGCGTACGCAGCGGCCGCGTACGCATCACGTGCCGTTCGTGTTGCGTTCTGCACATGCGCACTTTGCAGAACGTAGCGATCTTACGTACGCAACGGCGTTGTGTCCGCTACGTACGCAACGGAAAGGAAAGGAATGGCGAAGAGCGTTTACATACAAAAAGATTCGCGAATTGTAAAAAATATATATATATATATATTCAAATCTTCTTTAAAAAAATCATGCCTTCCGCTATCGTGCCCTGATATTTACGTGCGCACTTTATTCAGTTATTCAGTGGTTAATGTCGTAATAAATTGATATTATCGATTAGAGTATTTTCATTAAAGAAAACGATTCTAATTCTGATTTCCCAACCCTACAATTTCTTAACACGCGGAAACAAAAGAAATAAAGGTTGCAGTGGTGACTGAAGCACAGCCACCGCTCAGGGGGCCCTCAATGGTTGCCCCCGGGCCGGTGCGTCCTACGCATATCAAGGTCCTATGCTTTTGGCTGCAGGACAATGGTAAAGCGGAAGTTTGGGTGCGGCAAAGAATTCAGCAGCTCCATGAAGTCAAGTAGCTACTTACAAGAACAACACAAAGGGTGGGAGGTATCAAAGAGCACCAACTCAGAAGACTCACCATGGCCCTGGCTATACCTCGAATAATGTACTAATATCCATACCCTCAAGCCACCAAAACACAAAAAGGCAAACTTGAACTTATGCTCCGGCAGATAACGATAGTTATTCTAGGCACCCCTGCATATTCGCGATCGAACCGAGTCGATGAGACGGCAGTGCTGCCTAAATTGGATGAGCTGAAACAACTCCACCAAGAGGCGCAATTTAGTCGCCTGAAGCTATCTAGACAGGGACGGGCATTTATGCGTGATCTAGGCTACGATATTTCACAATGCCCAGACAGGGAACAACAATATTCCTCGTGGGACACGCTAGACCATATTACCGTCGACCCAATACCTAGATATACTGGGGCAGACGCACAACCAGAAAGACGACAAAGTCGAACACTACACCTCAAGGACGACACCGAGGACTGGATCCTATACACGGACGCCTCTCCATATTGCTACGGCACAATATGTAAGATCACGAAAGGCCAGCAGTGTGAAGACGACGACGACGGTTAGAAGCTTGCGCGGGCTGTCGCCTCTTGGCCAAGCGCAGCGTATTTTCCTTGTAAATATATTTGTACATAGCTTTTCGTCTGCGTCTTCCTACGTAACATATCTGGTGGAGGTGGACGTTCCCTGTACCTCGTCACGGAGCTTCGCAGTGGACGGTACGTCGAGCCTTCCTTCATGGCTCCAGGTGACGACAACCCGACTCCGCCGGCTCCGACACCTGCTGCCACTTCGCCGACCTACATCACTCTCCCCGCTCCCCGTGATCCTGGCGTATTCTCGGGCCACGATGGGGAAGACGTCGATGACTGGATCAGCCTGTATGAACACGTCAGCCGCAATAACCGGTGGGACCCTACTATTATGCTCGCCAACGTAGTCTTTTACCTCGGTGGCACACCTCGAGTTTGGTATCGTACGCACGAAGATGAGCTCACCCGTTGGGATTCACTTAAGACTCAGCTTCGAGACTTGTTCGGCAACCCCTACGGTCAACAACTTGCCGCGCAGAAGGCGCTTTCCGGCCGTGTGCAGACGTCAACAGAGCCCTATGTCACGTACATTCAGGACGTCTTGGCTCTGTGCCGCAAAGTTGACACCCACATGACTGAGTCAGACAAGGTTTCCCACATCCTCAAAGGCATTGCCGATGACGCCTTCAACTTGCTCGTTTGCAACAACGTAGCCACGGTGGATGCTGTTATAAAAGAGTGCCGCCGCCTGGAACTCGCCAAAAGCCGCCGTATTGACCAGCAGTTTGCCCGTCTGCCCAACACCCCCGCGACATCTTCCTGTGCCGACGCTCCTCGTCCCACCAGTCCCCGACGGTCACTACATCGCGGCTCCTATGCAAGACGTCCTCCTTACACACGGGATCACAGTACCCCATACAGTTTTATCTATTACGGCGAATTGCGTCTGCCTGCCAGTGGTCAACTTTGGCTTGACGACACAAGTGCTGCCACGTGGGATGTCTTTGGCCCAGCTTTGTTCATTCGAGGATCACTCAGTAGCATCCATTGCAGTAGACGACACTTCATCCGATACTCCTCTACCATCGCAGTCGACAAATTGTACCATCGCTGACTTACGGAAAATGATTGCCCCCGACTTGCCCTCCGAGCACGCTCGTGAACTCTACCGCGTTCTGTTTTCCTACCACGATATTTTTTACTTTAACGATCGTCCTTTGGCCCAAACTACAGCTGTCTAACATCGCATTAATACCGGCGATGCCCCTCCTATTCATCGCCGCCCGTATCGAGTGTCCCCAGCTGAGCGTCAAGTTATTCACGCAGAAGTTCGCAAAATGCTTGCCAAGAACATTATTGAACCGTCATGTAGTCCTTGGGCGTCACCGATTGTGCTGGTGAAAAAGAAGGATGGCTCATGGCGCTTTTGCGTGGATTATCGGCACCTTAACAGGGTTACCAAAAAGGACGTGTATCCCCTACCTCGGATTGATGACGCCCTTGACTGCCTCCACTGTGCTCGCTATTTCTCCTCTATTGACCTTCGCTCCGTCTATTAGCAGATTGCCGTGGACGATCTCGACCGCGAGAAGACTGCCTTTGTAACACCCGACGGTCTTTATCAATTCAAGGTGATGCCGTTCGGCCTATGTAACGCTCCTGCCACTTTTGAACGCATGATGGACTCCCTTCTTCACGGTTTCAAATGGTACACGTGCTTGTGCTACTTGGACGACGTTATCGTATTCTCCCCAACGTTCGCTGCGCACCTCGAGCGCCTCTCAGCAGTCCTGGACGTTTTTCGGTGAGCCGGTCTGCAACTCAACGCATCGAAGTGCCAATTCGGCCGTCGCCAGATTACCGTCCTTGGACATCTCGTTGACGCAAACGGAGTGCAACCGGACCCAGGCAAGATCCATCCTGTTGCGCACTTCCCTGTTCCGAAATGTGTCAAGGATGTGCGCAGCTTCATCGGCCTTTGTTCGTACTTCCGCCGTTTCGTGAGGAACTTCGCCGCCATAGCACGACCACTAACCGACCTTTTGAAAAAAGACGCTCCTTTCCAGTGGGGCGATAACGAGGCCTCTGCATTCTCTCATCTAATCGACATTCTCACAACGCCTCCCGTTCTGGCCCATTTCGATCCTTCTGCGCCTACCGAAGTCCGTACTGACGCCAGCGGTCACGGAATTGGAGCAGTACTGGCACAACGCCAGCGTGGCCACGACCGTGTTATCGCTTACGCCAGCAGGCTCCTCTCACCCGCGGAGCGCAACTATTCCATCACTGAGCGTGAGTGTCTGGCCCTAGTTTGGGCGGTTGCGAAATTCCGCCCATACTTATATGGCCGATCCTTTTCCGTTGTCACAGACCATCACGCGCTTTGTTGGTTATGCTCATTGAAAGACCCTTCAGGAAGACTTGGTCGCTGGGCCTTACGCCTCCAAGAATATTCGTTCTCTGTCACCTACAAATCTGGCCGACTACACAAGGACGCTGACTGCCTGTCTCGCTACCCGGTAGACGAGCCTGACGACGCCGACAGTAGTACCGCCGACGGTATTTTCTCTGTGTCTGCCTTCGCTAACATCGCCGATGAGCAGTACCGAGACCTATCGCTGCGAGTACTCATTGAGCGTCTGCGCTCTACACCTACCGACGCATCCGTTCGCCGATATGTCCTCCAGGGCGGCATTCTGTACCGAAGGAGCTTCCTCCCTGATGGCCCTGATCTTCTTCTTGTCGTGCCACAACATCTACGACAGACTGTGCTCTTTGAGATGCATGACGCACCCACTGCAGGACATCTTGGGGTAACCCGCACGTACGACCGCGTCCGCCGCCGCTTCTATTGGCCTGGTCTCGCTCGCTCCGTTCGACGCTATGTTGCTGCCTGTGATCCCTGCCAGCGTCGGAAGACACCTCAGGTGCTACCTGCCGGTCATCTCCAGCCGATCATCGTCCCTGTGGAACCGTTCTTTCGTGTTGGATTAGACCTGCTCGGTCCCTTTCCCACGTCATCCTCTGGGAACAAATGGGTAGCCGTCGCGACTGATTACGCCACCCGATACGCTATCACTCGGGCTCTCCCTACCAGCTGCGCCACTTCCTCTTGCGTCACATTATCTTGCTTCATGGCGCCCCGCGACAGCTGCTTACTGACCGTGGTCGAAACTTCCTCTCGAAAGTTATCGCTGACATTGTGCGTTCCTGTTCCATTCAACACAAACTGACTACTTCATACCATCCTCAAACCAATGGCCTGACAGAGCGGTTAAACCGTACTCTTACCGATATGCTGGCCAAGTACGTTTCCAAGGACCACCACGACTGGGACATTGCCCTTCCTTACGTAACATTTGCCTACAATTCTTCCCGGTACGACACCGCCGGATTTTCTCCCTTTTATCTACTGTACGGTCGCGAACCTACCTTGCCCCTAGACACGGCACTTCCTCCTGCTGCGGTCTCAACAAGCGAGTATGCGCGCGACGCCATCGCCCTCGCCGACCATGCACGCCAGCTTGCCCGTGCTCGACTTACGGCCTCCCAGACCACTCAGCAGTGTCAGTACAACGCCCGCCATCGTGACGTACAGTTTTCACCTGGTGCGCTCGTGCTCCTGTGGTCGCCCTCTCGTCACGTCGGACTTTCAGAGAAGCTTCTTTCGCGATACACAGGGCCCTACCGCGTGCTGCGCCAGGTGACGCCTGTGACTTACGAAATTGCTCCTGTGGGCTCAACCTCGTCCTCTCCTGTGGCATCTAGTGATGTCGTACACGTCAGTAGGCTCAAGGCCTACTACACTGCTTCCGAGTCCGATCTTTAGTCGCTCCGGGACGGCGCTTTTGCAGCCGGGGGTAGTGCTACGGCACAATATGTAAGATCACGAAAGGCCAGCAGTGTGAAGACGACGACGACGGTTAGAAGCTTGCGCGGGCTGTCGCCTCTTGGCCAAGCGCAGCGTATTTTCCTTGTAAATATATTTGTACATAGCTTTTCGTCTGCGTCTTCCTACCTAACAATATAATCAAGGCTTGTGCACAGGGGTGGCAACAGACTCTGCACCTTTATCATGGGGCCTACACCGCAATATTACATCACATGAAGCGGAACTTACAGCTGTCGTGGAGGGCGCGACCACGCCAAATCCACACGAACGAAATCTGCTCATTCGAACAGATAGCCAGGCTGCATGCAGGGCACTCGCAGCCAGAAACGCTTCTGCGGCACTACACTCAGCATTAACAACGCACCTCAACGCATACCCTAACATTAGAGGGCAAATTCAGTGGATTCCGAGTCACACAAGGATCAGAGGGAACGAAGTGGCACATGCCACATCCCGCGCAAATCTCCCGGGCCATCCTCTGTGGTGACCAGACCCACTGAGTGTGAATGAGCAATATGCCTTCGCGCGGGCGGAAAGGCGCGAAAAACTTGACAATTTACGGAAAAACTCCATGAAGTATCCACAAGCAGACACACACATGAAGCGAAGAGAGGCGGTACGATGGAGGCGTGCACCAACGCACTCTCTCTTGTCCCCACACAACCCACCCGTAGACATCGACATTTGAGGAATGGCTGGCGGACGCCTCCGACTACGTACGTGCCATGATCGAGCTCATCACGACGTTCTGCTTGGCAGACAACTAGAGCAAAGCGGGCGAACCTGGACCGGGGCTCTTGAATAAAGTTTATGCTCTCTCTCTTCTAACCCGCCTCCCCCAGAGCTTAAAGTCTCCCTTCGGTGGAGGGGAGGCCCTCATAGGGCAGGGACTAGCATAGCGTCCGTACAGTTACACACGCTCATACACACACACACACATATATATATATATATATATATATATATATATATATATATATATATATATATATATATATATATATATATATATATATATATATATATATCCATGTCGGCCAGGGAGCACTGTTATTGAAGTCGAAAAGTTGAAGGGCGCACGGAGTGTTGAAGATGCCGACCACTTCAAATCAGACGCATGTTGCTCGTTGGCATCTTACTTTGCGTTCGGTAGATGAAAGCAAGCGAAGGAGTTCAACCGACCACTTCTGATGCCATGTCGAATGTTGGGTTTCGGTAGCGTCACTGGCGTCACAACGTACTGAAAGGGGCCGCAGGGACGCGCTCTGACCGGAGTCATGCATGTGCACTCTGGCGTAGCAATTGTAAATGGCGTTTAATCGTGTGCCGGAATACAGGAAGCGACGCAGGTGTCGCCACCAGATAGCTTAAGAAGCATAGGTGGCGACCACTACACTCGCGAGAAGATTGTCAAGATGAAGAAGAAAGAGGCACGCGACTCCACGCGCAGTTCTACGGGGCTCGCGAACGCTGATCGACTGGCCAGAACAGATTTTGCTTGGACCAGTTAGGGAGGCCGTCTTCACACTGCGGGCGCTGCTCTTGCTGAAGCCAGCCTTTAACCACACTCCTGTCTGCCCGAACGCTGACAACGTCGGCGAGGACACAACGGGAGCGAGTGCTGACGGAGGACCGAGGCCGAAGGAGGGCGCCGAGCTATTGCCGCCATGATGGAGGAGGAGGATCCGCCCAAGACGATCCGGGCGAAGCAGAAGCCTGGAGCTGCCAACAATGGGTGCACTCGGTCTCTGGAGACCACCACCGTCAAGCGGCCGTGTGGAAGACCTGCTAATAAGGACCCGTCACCAATAGCGACGAGGTCCCGGTCTGTGAAGCCGGCACCGCCGAAAGCCATCGCCACCACGGCTTCTGCCAAGGTGAGAAAGGCTTCAGGTGAACCGGCACCATACGCCGACGTGAGCGTTCCATCCACCAGCAAGGGACTTTCACGGAAGGCGCAGAAGGCGAACCGCAAGATGCGATCACGGAGCTCCTCCTCAAGCGCTTCCAGCTCTACCACCGTGAGGCAGGAGGATGGTCGAGCTAAGAAGAAAGCGGCCCCGCCCAAGACGACCCAGGTGAAGCGGAAGCCGGCTGCTGCCGACGATGGGTGCACTCGTTCTCTGGAGACCACCACCGTCAAGCGGCCGCGTGGAAGACCTGCCAACAAGGACCCGTCACCAGCAGCGACGAGGTCCAGGTCTGTGAAGCCGGCACCGCCGAAAGCCATCACCACCACGGCTTCTGCTGAGCTGAGAAAGGCTTCAGGTGAACCGGCACCAGACGCCGATGTGAACGTTCAGTCCACCAGCAAGAGACGTTCACGGAAGGAGCAGAGGGTGAGCCGCAACAGGCGATCACGGAGCTCTTCCCCGAGCGATGGCACCTCTGCTGCCGTGACGCAGGAGGATCGAGCCAAGAAGGAAGCGGCCCCGCCCAAGACCACCCAGGTGAAGCGGAAGCCTGCTGCTGCCGACGATGGGTGCACTCAATCTCTGGAGACCACCACCGTCAAGCGGCCGCGTGGAAGACCTGCTAATAAGGACCCGTCACCAATAGCGACGAGGTCCCGGTCTGTGAAGCCGGCACCGCCGAAAGCCATCGCCACCACGGCTTCTGCCAAGGTGAGAAAGGCTTCAGGTGAACCGGCACCATACGCCGACGTGAACGTTCCATCCACCAGCAAGGGACTTTCACGGAAGGCGCAGAAGGCGAACCGCAAGATGCGATCACGGAGCTCCTACTCAAGCGCTTCCAGCTCTACCACCGTGACGCAGGAGGATCGAGCCAAGAAGGAAGCGGCCCCGCCCAAGACCACCCAGGCGAAGCGGAAGCCTGCTGCTGCCGACAATGGGTGCACTCAATCTCTGGAGACCACCACCGTCAAGCGGCCGCGTGGAAGACCTGCCTATAAGGACCCGTCACCACCAGCGACGAGGTCCAGGTCTGTGAAGCCGGCACCGCCGAAAGCCATCACCACCACTCCTTCTGTTAAGCTGAGAAAGGCTTCCGGTGAAATGGCACCAGATGTGGATGTGAACGTTCCGTCCACCAGCAAGGGACGTTCACGGAAGGAGCAGAGGGTGAGCCGCAACAGGCGATCACGGAGCTCTTCCCCGAGCGATGGCACCTCTGCTGCCGTGACGCAGGAGGATCGAGCCAAGAAGGAAGCGGCCCCGCCCAAGACCACCCAGGTGAAGCGGAAGCCTGCTGCTGCCGACGATGGGTGCACTCAATCTCTGGAGACCACCACCGTCAAGCGGCCGCGTGGAAGACCTGCCAATAAGGACCCGTCACCACCAGCGACGAGGTCCAGGTCTGTGAAGCCGGCACCGCCGAAAGCCATCACCACCACTCCTTCTGTTAAGCTGAGAAAGGCTTCAGGTGAAATGGCACCAGATGCCGATGTGAATGTTCCGTCCACCAGCAAGGGACGTTCACGGAAGGAGCAGAGGGTGAGCCGCAACAGGCGATCACGGAGCTCTTCCCCGAGCGATGGCACCTCTGCTGCCGTGACGCAGGAGGAGGATCCAGCCAAGAAGAAAGTGGCCCCGCCCACGACCACCCAGGCGAAGCGGAAGCCGGCTGCTGCCGACGATGGCGGTACTCCATCTCAGGAGCCCACCCCCTCAAGTGGCCGCGTGGAAGACCTGCAAATAAGGACCCGTCACCACCAGCGACGAAGTCCCGGTCTGCGAAGCCGGCAACGCCGAAAGCCATCGCCACCACAGCTTCTGCCACTGCTCCTGCCAGAGTATGCATAGAGCTTTCGTTCGATGGCTTGATACAGGAGGAATCCTTTGCCGATTTCAACCATGCCAGTATCACAATCTTCTTGGTCTTCCTCATTCTTCAAAAACTCGCATTTTCTCCATTTCGGCATGCAGAGGGTCGTCAGCCTGGCACTCAACAGCTCTTTCAAAAGCCTGTAGTGCTCCACGTACGTTCCCTTCCTTCAGCAGCTTTTTTCCTTCCGACTTGTGAAGCTTGAAAAGCGAGGGCTTTCTTTCCTTGTCTGTTTCGCCAGCCGAAGCTATGATTGAGCTGTACACGGTGCTAATGTCAGCGAGATTTTGCTGCACAAGCTTTGGCCTGCATATCTTCTACTGCAAGCGTTTCCATTCTAGCACGAAAGGGTTCAATTCACACCAACCGCCACACGGGCGAACCGACACCAGACGCCGACGGGTACGTTCCGTCCACCAGCAAGGGAGTTTAACGGAAGGCGCAGAAGGTGAACCGCAAGACGCGATTACGGAGCTCGATCCTCCCCGACCGATGTCACCTCTGCCGTTGCCAAGGTGCCAAGCGTCAACAGCGCTCGCGAAGTCACTTCCAATGGCAGCAGCTGCCACCATTCCAAGAGGCGAAGGAGCCATGGCAGATCTAGGCACTCGTCCCGCAGCGGCCGCGGTGATCACAAGCGCAAAGATAGCCACCGTGGGAAGTCCACCACCGACTAGGAGAGCAGCCGTGGAAGACGGAATGAAGCATGAGCTGACGCCGACGCTTCAAGAGCAGTACGTTTGCAGAGAGCATGAGTGTCAAGGGTGGTAGAAAGGAAAAAAAGGCCCCGCCACACCCGTAGCAGGGATTCATCGTCGAGTAGTAGAGGTCGGCGAGTCATATGTATGAAGACTCGCATTTTCAGTTGTAGAAATGGCTGCTTATTGTGTTGCTAATTTAAATTTTAAATAAAATGCAAATAAAGATTTCATTGATTGATTGAAAAATGGTGATCAACAAACACGATTTTTGTGTTCCAAAAAGTGCCCAAGAGGTTCCTCCAGTAGTCCCAACCTTTGCAGAACGCTTTCGAAAATGTAACTGCCCACCGGACATACGGTGATTGAACGATTCCACACTTACCCCCGTATTCAGAAATGTGTCTTAACTTGAAGCTAATGCTTGATTTTATATAAATAACGCCTGGTTTGAGCGCGCTCATGACGCTCATTGCGTTTCTTTTGGTGCGTTCACGACAGGTGCCGTTTAAATCAAGTCAAGCATGGGCTTCAGGCTAAGATGCATTTGTGAATACGGGGGTTAGCTTTGCCTTGGCTACCCGATGAAGATCGAGAAATTGTAGACGCATTGCCTAGGGCATTGAAGAAATTGTGGTTTGCGCGTCTGGGAAACAATCCGACGAAATTCGGCAGCGTGTTGCACTCTTGCAACACGTGAAGGCGGAATCCTGCTGCACACTTGGTAATGCATTAAGTTATACGATCGAAGACACGTCAGACTTCTTGAAAGACATAACGAGCCGCAGAATGAAGTAAAACGTGTCCGTCTCGCATGGTCGCGTTGCTGCTTTCGCAGTTCGGCTTCTTCGGCTTGTTTTCAACGTTTGTCTGCGGCTTCGCGCGCTCGTATTGCGACTCGTGCCAACGACGTCGACTTTACGTTGCATCCTCTCAACAGGGGAAAGCAGCACTCGCAGTCCAACGCCTTGCTTCGCCACTTCGCATGTCGCACCTCGTTTCTCTCTTGGCCAACATCCCCGTCCGTAGCGTATATACTATGGTGTTAGGCTGCTGAGCACGAGGTCGCGGGATCGAATCCCGGCCACGGCGGCCGCATTTCGATGGGGGCGAAATGCGAAAACACCCGTGTACTTAGATTTAGGTGCACGTTAAAGAACCCCAGGTGGTCAAAATTTCCGGAGTCCCCCACTACGGCGTGCCTCATAATCAGAAAGTGGTTTTGGCACGTAAAATCCCATATATTATTATTATTAGTAGCGTATATATACTGCCTAGGTGGGCATGAAATGCCTTATTGATGGTTCTGATGCTTGTTTTCAGCTTGTTTTTTATTGAAACATTTTCTGTTCTGTGTTGCGTGGGTGGTTTCAATGAATGTATGCACTGTTCGCTTCATTTTGCTGAGCCCTTGTAGCCTCTGGCCTAAGGGTGCATGAATCATTGCCTTTTTGTTGTTTTACGGGGATAATAACCATTGCTTAATGGTGCATGAACCATTGCATCGTTGGTTTCTTTTTGGGGTATCAGCCAATGCTGATGATGATATTCTTGTACCACTCGACTAGACACCGCCTTTTTAGAGCGAATCTCTATATGGCTATAGCCTACTCGTCCATTCGTCCGTCTCTCGCCTGTACGCCGAAAACTCCTACAGTGCAAACCCGTGCCCATGCGCGAAAAAAAGGAAAGAGAAAGAGAGGCCCGCGATTGCCTGCGCCAGTAGTGACGTCACTGCTATTTGTCGCAGCAGAGCGCGCGCGCAGTAGTTTCTCTCCAGCCTCGAAATGGGTAGGTCACGCGTCATATATACACCGTTTCTTAATGGGCGCCACAATATTGCTATGCAGTGGCACCATCTATGGGCAGTTGGCATGCTGGCTTGGGCGAGCGCTCCGTTTTGTATGGCAGGTATACGCTCGGCGGTTCTGGCGTTTGTTTTCGTGTTCGTGCGGTCTCTTTAGTATGACGTGCGTCTTCTATGTGGTAAACGGTTCTGTGAGACGTGCTGAAGTGGTTTAAGTCGGCATGGACGGAGTTTCTGCTGGCGTTGAGGCGGACGGAGCACGCAGCATGATATGTGCGCGCATATTTGAGCCTATAATCAGCCTCGGAGATCAATTGTATATTTCTTAATGTTCCATTCACTAATGCCACTTTTTAGCGGTATTCTTCTTTGGTTCTAAGCTGCGGTTTAGGAGCCATGAAATATACGCGACGATGGTAACAGCGTGGGTACCGTTCTGCTAAGATAGGAACTGTGCTGTTATACTTTGTGCGGTTTTACTTTGACAAGCGTTCAAACTGTTCGCTGCAGATTACAATGCGTGTCTACTTGGCTCGGTGGATGAGGTTTCCACGCATGAATAAAATAGTTTTGCTCAGTAAGAACAACATACCTTACAGTGTGAATTAAGATTGTCCAGCAAAGCGACCGTTTCCAAACTGCGTGAGCGTCCTAAGTAGTGATAGGGGCTGGATTACGGATATCTTTGTTCTATATAGCGCACGATTCAAGCATAGGGCATCAACGTTTATGAATCTACAAACGTTGTGCGGCGTGACTATGCAAGGTCGTAGTGAGGCGTTAGCCCGTTTTCTCTTTCTTTTTCGAGAAAGAGGATTATTTTTTCGGTAGTGTTCGTTCCGTTCTCCACGACGCACTCGCACGTATTACTGAAATTTTGTCATCAAGAATAGCCATCGCATTCTCTTTATGCGATCCATTTCATAAATTATGCATTTACAGGACAAAAAGGCAATGCACAAGCACATAGCTTATATATGTGTCATGCTGGTTCACCGACCACACTGATCGCTGTGTTGAGCAGCACCATTGATTTGTTTATGCCTAGGTGTTCGGACCACCCATTTCCATGACAGAGACTCAAAAGGTCCTCCCAGTAATTAGTAGGTACGACTAACTGATCTAAAATCCTACCCTTTCGATCTCTGTAATGCCGATACAACAATCCTCCTCTCCCATGTATCGTCACGTTGTGCCTAGCAATGCCTTCTTTGGCTGTGTGATGTAATTTAGATAAGCTGTCATTATTCGTTTGCTCGGCTGCCAGTGACTCGGCTGCCAGTGAGGCCGGTGATAATAACGACCCTGTCTCGCTTGCAATTGCGTCAACTTGCTCTTCCTGCAGGCGTGAACTTTGACACTCTAGTGATACGCTCTCATTGAGCTGGTCAGCTGGCAGGCTTTCCTCAACTGTTTCTTTGTCCCTCGGGCCTATAGCTCGGATTCGGGTATTGAAGTTATCCCTTTTTCTGCTTTCGCTGGAGCAGCTTGTGCATTTTCAGCCGAAAGCGACGCGATTTTACGAGCTTGGCCTCGGGTGCCTGTACTATGCCTGTACTATGCCCTCTCCCAGTTTAAGCCCTTTGTCACGCAGTAATCGATTCGAACGATTCGAAAAAATGTAAGGGTACTGTTGTGACAAAAATTTGGAAACTGCAGCCTCGCTCGGTCACTAGCTCCCCGAATGGTCCACTGATTTTGACTTTGGCCATGGGCAGACACACGCTGTGTTCTTCTACAACCTGTTTGATCCGTGCTACTTCTCCAGTGAAGTCATCTACCGTCACGTAAGACGGATGGACAATGTCCATCATGGCAGACTGTCTCTTAGCACCCGGCATGGTTTGCCATTAACTTGCAGGTCGTGAGGATGTGGGCTTAAAAGTTCCATATTCTCGTCTTTTTCATCTACGTAGGAACAAACTACGCTAGGCTTTCTGCCGTTCACATCGATATGTCGCAGTTTGTGGCACTTATAGCAGCAGATCGGCCTAAAAGATTCGAATTTTTATTTCTGCTCTTTTTGTACGGTTTCCCCGTTAGGCTTCTCCTCGCTCTTTTCTGCGGGCTTTTCCTCTACGTCTGCAGGCTCCAATCGTCTAGTCTGCGAACCCCTTTTGAACGGAAATGGTTTCCGCGGTTCGTTTCGACCGTCCCAATTACCGTCCTCGGCGTTCAGCTTTCTACGCGCTGCGTACTTTTCGGCTAATTGCACCGCCTTTTCCACAGTGTTTACATTTCCTCTTTCTTGCACCCACAGCTCCACAGATGGCGGGATACTTTTGTAAAACTGCTCTAGACACATGCATTCAGCGATCCTATCTCTGCTCTCGTACGCTTCCACGCTTTTCAGCCACTCGACTAGGTTTGCCTTTAAGCTATATGCAAACTCCGGATACCCTTCGCTATCTTTCTTGCCTGTGCTCCTAAACTTTTGCCGAAAAGCTTCGGCTGAAAGGCGGTATTTCTTCAGGAGACTAGCCTTAACTTTCGCATAATCATATGCATCCTGTGCACTGAGTCTGGCGATTACTTCCACCGCCTCACACGGCAACATAGACAGCAACCGCTGTGGCCATGTACTCGGACCGAAGTTCATCTTCTCGCAAGTCCTTTCAAAATTGCTCATGAGCAAGCCTATGTCGATCCCGACCACAAATGGCTTTAACAGCCTGTCCATGCGGTATGATTCTGCCTCAGTTGATCGTCACAGAGCCCCTTCACTTCCTTGAGACAACTCCAAACATTTGCTTTCAAGTTCAAGTTGCATTTTTCTTAACTGGCGATCTTTATTGCGTTCCTCTCTATCTCTCTGTCCCATTCTTCTTTCTCCCGGTCTTCTCTCTCTCTGTCCCGTTTCTCTCTTTCTTTCAGAAGTTCCAACCACATTTAAATTTCTTCCTCACTGGCCTGTTCGGAAATTAACTCCAATAATTCCGATTTTAGCGTTTCCTTGCGCACATCTAGGCCCAGTTCCTCATTAACAATCAACAATTCGTGTCTGAGCAGTTTCTTTAACTCCATGATTGCTGCTTTACTGCCTTGGTCCTGCTCGCTAAATATAACTAGAACACAACCTAACTAATAATCAACAATCTAGCTTCCCTACTGTTCTAAACAGAACAACCACAAAATGAAGCCTAGACAGTCAAAGCAAGAACCAAGCACTCACCGCAGACACAGCACCACGTCGCGAAGTCCGTCTCACCGCTTTCAGCCAGTTGTAAGGATTGGGAGGTCAATCCCACCACTCGTAACCCGTTGTCAAGATTGGAGTCGGGCATGAATTAGATGGTAGCTAGCCCATGCCGTCGTCCAACTTATCCACGCTAAGGACGTTGTTGAAGGGAAGGACTGCTTCTCACCGAGAACTAGGAATATGGGCTTATTTACAGTATCTACATAAGGACGTTGCAGTGCATCAGTCTAGCATGACTGCGAGAGAAAGTACACTGAGCACAGCAGCGGTTTATAAACATTCGGTCCTCCCTGGATCCCTAGGTGAGGGAAGCGTTCGACCAGTGGGCGAGCCGCCTCTTTGCGAGAGGGGTTACACACACACACACTTCCGCACAGGTTCACGGTCCCCAACCGAGGCCAGACGGTCTTCGCAGAACTCGGGGCTTACTTCAGGAATGGTGCGTGGGAAGGGGCCTCCAACTACGTTCCCTCGGGACCTCCCTTGCTCACAGTAGACCGGGTCGGCGGTGGCGTGTTCCGTCACAAAGCCTGGTTCGTCGAACTCATCTCGGCAATCCCGCGACGCAGAGTGGCGGACGCGGCGCATTGTCCTTGGTACACAGTAGACTTAGTGACGCCGTTTGGCTAGAGTATGACGGCGGCTTTCCAGGAAAAGTAGACGCCGCTGTCGCAACTGGTTGGCAAAACTTGCACCTCAGCAGGCCATTCTTAACAGTATGTGTTGCCTCTCTAATGACTAAAAAAATGCCGTTAGAGCTTACCCGACGCTGGGCGCAATCGAAACCGCGTTCCCGGCCCCCTGTGCGGCCGTCTCGCCCCCTCCTCCGCCCTTCCCTCTCTTCTTTCTCTTCTAATCATCGCAATAAAACCAATTCTGATTATGTTTGCCGCTCCCTCCGATTTCTTAACGCACATTCTTAACGTGTGGAAGAAAAAAACAAAGATTGTAGTGACGACTGCAACACGGCCGCCGCTCAGCGAGCTGCGCCCCGTCAGTGGGTTGCACCCGTTACAGTCCACCCCCGTAACCCTCCTCCCCCAGGGCTGAAAGTCTACCTTCAGTGAGCGGGAGGCCTTCATGAGGCGGCAACCAGTACAGGGTGCGTAATCACACACAATATACACACACAATCACACACACACACACACACACACACATATATATATATATATATATATATATATATATATATATATATATATATATATATATATATATATATATATATATATATATATATATACAAGGTGGTGTCAGATAATTTACAGAGCTGAAAAATATGCGAATGCGGCGTAGCTGGACAGAACCAAGGTGATGTTTTTTTGCCATCGCTTAGCTACTGAGATTATATTTTCTTAATTCCCCCTTACTACATAATTTATCTTAATTAATTAACAAACTTGCCAAATATTGTAATTACATGACTATTATCGATGAGATAGTTGTAGAGCAACAAGAAAAACTCCCGATGCAACTTTCTGTTGCTCGATACGTGCTCCATAAAAGCATTTTTTAGAGCGGGAAAGAAGCCCGCGAATCCATTCAATGTTGCCGCGCGGCTGGCTGCTTGAGACACTTTGCGTGTAGTGGAGCTGTTTTTTGATCCACTTTCATCTCCATTAACTTATAATTTCTTGAATTCAATTAGTAAGTACGAGTAATTTCACCTATTATTTCCTCGGTGTCATTGTTTCTGGCCTTCTTATATATATATATATATATATATATATATTGCATACCAGTGTAGCGTTGAATCGCAGAGAGAAACAACTTTTATTGAGTCCTTGACAGAGTCAAATGCAGCCAGTCCTTGTGGTCTAGCGCCGTCGACGGCCATCCGGATGACCCACAGCCGATAATCCAGATCGC
Organism: Dermacentor albipictus; assembly: GCF_038994185.2. Taxonomy (NCBI): domain Eukaryota; kingdom Metazoa; phylum Arthropoda; class Arachnida; order Ixodida; family Ixodidae; genus Dermacentor; species Dermacentor albipictus. The sequence continues at coordinate 119,862,943 of NC_091822.1, read as the reverse complement.
TGCTGAGTAGCATAGCCTCCCACTGTCGCAGGATCCGACAGTGAAACAGGCCAAAGAACCTTAGTCGAGCAAGGGTGGTGACTGTGATATGCAGTGCCTCGGGGAAGTACTCTCACGAACACTGTTTGCGGAAGACCTTTTATTGTGAATACCCCCGGACACTGGTTCCTACTATAAACTACAGCGACGAAACGGTAAAATGGGTTCAAGGCAAGAAAAGGCAGGAGTGAATATGACGCATCGGGAATACGAAATAGGTCATTCTTACCGCCAAGTCAGAAACGACGGAAAAAACGAAAACTTTTGATGCCACCATTTTAAATTTTCCGCACCACTGTACCGTGACGACCTTGTATTCTGACTGCGTCTGCTGCTTCATAGCTACTTTATCGTTCGCCTGATGGCAATTTGATTGCCCTGCACTCGAATGCCAGCGAGAAGTCAATCTAGTAGCTTTGCGGCAATCTTTTTGCGCAGCATCGAATAAATAAATAAATAAATAAATAAATAAATAAATAAATAAATAAATAAATAAAAACATAATTAAGTTCCCTAAGTACGCGGAAATGTCGCGGCATGTCCTACGTCAGACTGACATAACGGACGGGACAGCATGGATGCGAAATTGATTTTCTCTGCTAATGAGTTACGTATAACCGTAAAAGAAATCGAAGTAATTCTTGTGAAAAAAAAAAAGAACTACACTTGTTAGCCTAAACGCATTTCACGCTTCAATTTAACGGCCAACTAAGCAGGCCGACACAAACCCTATGGCTTCCCTGTGTCTTATAGGACGCCGATATTTAGCACATGTGTAGTAGAAACGCCGCCTTTGGACAAAAGAGCGAAACCAGTCCCACGAAAGTGACCCAAGATTGCGTACCCACATTTTTCCTGTACGTAACAGAGAAATGTCTACCGCAATGCTTCCGCCATTTTTTTTCTTTTTCCAGCGGTGCCCTCGCCGGGAATCCGTTTCGGATCGATAAAGAAAAGATGGCGTCTGGCAAGTTTGTTTCTTGTTTTTCGTCATTTTTTTTCACTGGTGTTTTCTGTTTCGAGACTGCTCTACCTTAAAGTTCGGGCACAGCGTTAACTCACGTTGTTCGTAAATACACTCCTAATCTCGTTCCAGTTGGGTCCAAGATATCAGTGTTATTAAAAAAATATGTTCCACTTACCTAAGTGGAACGACATTCCATGTAAGATCACAATACATATGGAACGGCGCTAGAACCTTAGGCGCGAGTTTAAAAGCGCAGAGGTGACTTCTTAGATATAATGAAAAACTAAAAATTCTGCAGGTTGCAGAAAAACCCGCAAATGTAAGGAATGAAAAGTATCTTATATACGTTCACCATTACGTGTCCCATACATCTGTGGTGATTTCATTATTAGTATAGTTCTCTGGTATCGCCTTTGTATGCTACAGAACGTGCAAAGATGTTCAAGTATAGTGGTATTAGCAAAAACTTCAACATGCTGCAAAGCCCGTTGTGAACACTGCATGCATGATCAGCAATGAGTATAATCAGAGCTACGAATATGTTGAAGTTGTTTGGTGATCTATTCGTAGCTCTAAAACCATTTCTTTACGAACTTGTTGTTCCCATGTGGTAATATTAATGCATGCAGTACAGCGTCAATACGGTATACGGAGCAGCGGGCTCCAGCTACGCGGATACAACGTCTTCGTTCTGAAATATACTTTCTCGGCCACGACGCAGAGCTTCTCTTCGACGGCGTCATCCAGAACAGCCTCACAGCAGTCAGCGACAGAGACTTTGTCGGTGAGCGTGCGGAATCTCGCTTCATACCAGGCACTGACCACTCGCCGAACTTTGTGAGCTTTCACGTCGATAAGTGTATACTCTTGCCTCCATGTCACTGTCTGCAGCCGAGTTCCTGTTTGTCTGTTCGCTGACTGCCGTCCATCTCAGCAAGTGGGCCGAAGACTTGATCCTCTACTCTTCAGCCGAGTTTGGATACGTGGCCCTCGACGACGCTTACAGGTAAGTGTCACAATCGCCACAAAATATTCAGTCCTTCCAATTACTAAACCCCATATATACGATGTGCACGAAAAGCGAAACTATAGACCAACATTAGATCAGTTTAGAGTGGTAAGGTATTTTGGTTTCCCCAGATCCTAGTTTCATTCTCTTGGCGGAGAAGGGTCTAGTATTACTGTTCAATTTCTATTTTCTCTCTCTGTCTCATCTCTCTTTAACTGCACGATGTATGTGTCGAAACGCCAGTACGCCGTCACTGGTTGCAACGTATTTTCTCGCATTTGGGCCGCTTTGATGCTGGTAAAGTTTGCGAAACTTGCTAAGTTGAGAGTTTGGTTTCTATTTTAATGCAACGTAGTCCTTTTCATAAACCTAACAAGATCCGATAAAAAAACGTCAATATTAGTGACATGCCAGCGAGCAGGTGCCAGAACTTCACAAGGTGGCATTGCCACCAGACTTTCGTTTTTATTTTTCTCACTTGCAAGGCTCCCTTCCGATTGACCCCTGTTATGGTTATTGTGAAAGCAATGGCATGAATCAAGTCTGGTAAAACCTCCTATCAAGCTCCCTCTCAAGGCACTGTTATATAATTCACTAACACTGCTTGTATTAATGCTATTTCACCATCATCAGCATCATATTTATGTCCAATACAGGATGAAGGCCTCTGCCAACGATCTCCAAATATTCTTGTCTTGTGCCAGCCGACCCCATCTTATACCTACGAATTTCCTAATTTCATCACTCCACCTAGTTCTCTGCCATCCCTGACACTTTCCTTGTCTTGGCACACATACTGTAACTCTAACACACCAACGGTTATATTGCGTATATGTATTACCTGTCCTACCCAACTGCATTATTTCTAAACGTAAAGTAGAATATCGTTTACGACCGTTTTCTCTCTAATTTACATCACTGTCCAAATATTGAGAAAAAAAACAGCAATAAAACGGTACATTCTGCTATTAAGCACAATTCAATAATTCTGATTAATATATGAATACAAAATAAATAACCAAACATGCAACCAAACATAGTGCGACGCTGTACAGGGACGTCACCGCGGTCTGCGAAGAATCATGATCGCGGGCTGTGATAAGACGTCATTTCTCAGCCTATATGTATCTGTATGGATGCACTGCATAAGCAGGCATTTGCTCGTCGTCCACGTAAGGCGTGACTGATATCCTCTGGCGACGAGGAACTTGGGCAGCGCAGGGGCCCGGTTTGGCACGGCATGGTGGGAGAGGTGGTCTGCACGGAAGAGCATACCGTAATGAACCGTTCGTCAAAGCGTTTGACGAACGGTTGGCGAACATGTACTGCGTATGAACACGTGCACGTACTGCGTTGACGAGCGGTTGTCGAACACCTTGACGAACACGCTTACCGTTTGACGAACGGTTGGCGAACAAGTGCTGCGTATGAACACGTTCACGTACTGCGTTGAAGAGTGGTTGTCGAACACCTTGACGAACACGCTTACCGTTTGACGAACGGTTGGCGAACAAGTGCTGTGTATGAACACGTTCACGTACTGCGTTGACGAGCGGTTGGCGAATAAGTGCTGCGTATGAACACGCACACGTGACACATGTGACGAGCGGTTGACGAACACGTTGACGAGCACGCTTACCGTTTGACGAACGGTTGGCGAATACGTGCTGCGTATAAACACGTACACGTACTGCGTTGACGAGTGGTTGACGAACACGTTGACGAACACGCTTACGAACATGTACTGCGCTAGTCGGCCTGTCAGTACGTGTTCAAGAGGCATGGCAGCACACGGAAGTGTTGGCGGCCGCCGAGCGAGCACATCGACGCCAACCACCTTGAAGAGTCGACCTACCGAAGCTACTGCAATGGAAGCAACAAGTTGACGAGTGTCCCTGTTATTGCAAAAGTGCCGCTTCTCGGAAAGATATCCAAGTTAGGTTCTAAGACTCAGAACTTTGAATCATGCGTGGAGCGTTTTGATCATTTTGTGGTCACGAACGACATCACCGAGAGAAAAAAAAAACTAAGTGTTCTTGACTGTTATCGGCGTATGCTGACGTAATGCAGTTACTTAAGAGTCATCGCAGTCCTCGAAGCCCCCTGTGATAGCGAAACGTTGTAAGCCGCTCGCTCCAGAAGCCAAACCACTTTTGACCGTTAATACAAGTTTGAGGCTTTTTGAATCTGGATTACAAGATCTTTCAAGCACTGCTGGCAACCAGCAGCGCAACCTGTACCACTCCAGCCGTGGAGCTAACCTTCGTGATGCTGGTCACGAGTGCACATTGATTTTGCTTCCGAAGATGCCGGCGTGTTCCTTGTTCCGGTTGATCCTTTTTCTAAATGGGTCGAAAGATTGCCAATGCCACATGAACATTAGCAGTGTGTTCAATGGGGCTGGTTGGTTCATCTTTAGAATAAATAAATATCAACATCTGCGACGAAGACAATCGAGAAACTGCGGAATGTCACTGCGGCTAACGGACTGCCTGAAAGGTTAGCAAGCGATGATGTCCCGCAGTTCACGACCGCAGAGTTCTCGAACTTTTATAGCCGAACGGTGGTGTGGAGTATATCCGCACACCTCCGTACTGCGCCGCGTCTAACAGCACCGCTTGGCGCACTACATGTTCAGATCGCGAAAAGAACGTTGCCAAAACAGGTACTTGAACAGGATGTTACGCGCGAGCAGAGGTCGTTGCAACAGTGTTGATAGTTTTCTCTTTTGCCTAGAGAAATGCACGTAGCAGCGTAACGGGTCAATCGCCGGGGCGGTCTGTTTAAACCACCAAGCGCGCACGATGTTTTTTCTATGCTCAAACCCAGCTTTGTCGCTGATTTTTTATATATGCAGCAAAAGCAAGTATGTTCGTGTCCCACCTGCGGCCAGTTGTTCTTTCACCCACTTTCATTTCCATTTATTTATCATTTCTTTAATTAAATTAAGAACGAAAAGTAATGACCCATACGCTGAGCTTGGTGTCACTGTTTGTTGGCTTCCTACGATATATATATATATATATATATATATATATATATATATATATATATATATATATATATATATAAACGAGAAGAAAGGGGGTTAACCGAGGGACCCGATAATTATTAGTCATGTAATGAGAAGCCAACAAACACTGACACCAAGTACAACATAGGGGAAATTGCATGTGCTTAATAAATGAAATAAAGTATAGTAAATTAATGGAAATTAAAGTGGATGAAAAAACAACTTGCCGCAGGTGGGAACCGAACCCACAACCTTCGCATGTCGCGTGCGATGCTCTACCAATTGAGCTACCGCGGCGGCGTTTCCCGATCCACTTTCTTGGGTATTTATGTGTACTAGTGGAACCCCTGGGAGTGTTAGCCAGCGCCCCCACTCACAGACCTTGGCGGCGGACGTGGAACGTCTTTTTTGCCGCAGGCGTCACGAGAACGTGATCTTTTCGGGTGAAGGCAACTGGTCAATAAACCCACATATGCTACCTGAAGGCATCAATGTTGCCGGATTCGAGATCCTCGTTATGGAATAAACGAGAAGAAAGGGGGTTAACCGAGGGACCCGATAATTATTAGTCATGTAATGAGAAGCCAACAAACACTGACACCAAGTACAACATAGGGGAAATTGCATGTGCTTAATAAATGAAATAAAGTATAGTAAATTAATGGAAATTAAAGTGGATGAAAAAACAACTTGCCGCAGGTGGGAACCGAACCCACAACCTTCGCATGTCGCGTGCGATGCTCTACCAATTGAGCTACCGCGGCGGCGTTTCCCGATCCACTTTCTTGGGTATTTATGTGTACTAGTAGAACCCTGGGAGTGTTAGCCAGCGCCCCCACTCACAGACCTAGGCGGCGGACGTGGAACGTCTTTTTTGCCGCAGGCGTCACGAGAACGTGATCTTTTCGGGGGAAGGCAACTGGTCAATAAACCCACATATGCAACCTGAAGGCATCAATGTTGCCGGATTCGAGACCCTCGTTAAGTAATAAACGAGAAGAAAGGGGGTTAACCGAGGGACCCGATATTTATTAGTCATATAATGAGAAGCCAACAAACACTGACACCAAGTACAACATATTCATACAACATATAGTAGTACAACATACAACATACAACATATAGTAGTACTAGTACTAGTACTAGTACTAGTACTAGTTATGGGTTCTACTAGTACACATAAATACCCAAGAAAGTGGATCGGGAAACGCCGCCGCGGTAGCTCAATTGGTAGAGCATCGCACGCGACATGCGAAGGTTGTGGGTTCGGTTCCCACCTGCGGCAAGTTGTTTTTTCATCCACTTTAATTTCCATTAATTTACTATACTTTATTTCATTTATTAAGCACATGCAATTTCCCCTATGTTGTACTTGGTGTCAGTGTTTGTTGGCTTCTCATTACATGACTATATATATATATATATATATATATATATATATATATATATATATATATATATATATATATATATATATATATATATATATATATATATATATATATATGTGTGTGTGTGTGTGTGTGTGTGTGTGTGTGTGTGCACATATGCCACGCTCTCAAATGAGAGTAGCAGTATTGTAAATAAATAAATAAATATAAATATATACACATGCCTTCAGTAAAAAGGGTTGTTAATAAATCTTTCAGAGTTGACTGCTGTAACTACGCGTTATCCCATGGCCCAAACAAACAGTTTTTCTATGCTGAAAGGACAATCACTCGTTTTAACACTATTTCTAGCACAAGTCTTCGCATCTATTCACACTATTTACTTTATTTCATTGATCATTGATTTTGGTATGCCGAAGCTTAGAAATCTCATAGTGAACCTCACAGTATCGTGAAGTCTTAGGAACCTCATGTGAACTGTTCTGCGCTAATTTTGACCACATGGGGTTTGTTTAGCATGCACCAAAAGCCCGGGTGCAATGCGCCGCCTAAGGTAGACAGGATCAGACTTTCAGTACCGGTGTTACAGTCAAGCCATAAAATTGGGTGCGCGTGTTGAACTTTACCACGTACAGCAATATTGATCACTATTTCGCCGTTTAGTATTACAGGTGCGTTGTCATTACTGCTGCTAGAACCAAAGCTTCTGCAGTTTAATGCCACAATTTTCTCACTCAACCTGTAAAGTACATCTGGCCAAACGGACGGCTTTAATTTCAACATTATTGCAAGAACTTGTGACAAAAAGAGAAAAACTGCAGCATTTACTCGAATTTTGCCAGAGTCAAATTTCGCACGGACATATAGCATCTTACCGTACCTACATGCTCAAACAGGCGAACACTCACAATGTGAAATTTTGTGACATACTGTCGTTGATTGAGCTACCGAAGATAAAGAGGTGCTGAAGCACGTGAATTTACTTGCCAATGGGCGCCACAATCTAGCTTCGTAAGGGTCCAAGAAAATCCGTTCCCTCTCTCTCAGCAATAAGCCGTTTTAAAGGAAAATTAACAGCAACACTAGATAAGTTTGCGCTTTCCTTCGGTATTAAGTATTTCTTAAGTATTTCTTCAAAACTATTTGATGTCAGTGTGACGTCATGTATATTTATGCGTTTTCCAAATGCATACGGGCCACTTTGGCGTTGAAGAAGTGTTGGTGGCTGGAGTTATACCTTGGGTAAATTAAAGGACAATGCAATTGCCCTGGCTTATTCATCACCATTTACTCATGACCCGAATAGACTCGACGGCGTCGCCACTGTAGACCACTTATGGGTCTTTTCTAGCGTATTATATGCCTCCTCCCGTGGCAAGAGTGACCGTTGTGGTGTCGTAGAAGCGTAATTTGCTTTACCCTGTGAGAGAGACGGAAAAAGGGCGAAAGGTAGGGTCATTAACAGAATAAAAAATTCCATTCGCCACCCTACACTGGGGAAAGGGGGAGGAAGAGAGATAAGAATGAGATAGAGAAGCACAGACAAATCATATACGCATTGTCACAATGGCCCACAACTGCGGTGAAACGGCTATTGGTATTCTGCTGCTAAAAGTCACCTTCGATGCCTCGTCGCTGCGGCCGCGTTCCTATGGTGGCGGAATGCGACCGTGCTTCGGGTGCAATGCTGAGCCCTCTATTGCGGCGTATCTGATGCGTAGCCCGCGTGTGGCGATCAATCGCAAGTGCAGCTTAATTTTTCACGCTTCCACGCGTCGATGCTACCGGATTGTTACGGACTAAAATATTTCTTTTTATTTGGGATATTCCTGCTCCACAAGGGCCTAATTTTATTGTTAGGGTTACACATTTTCTGCATAGATCTTTCCGTCATTCCGCAATTTTTTCTTTGTTTTTGTTTCCACCTATATATTCCTTTTTCTGTGACGTTATGTTTCCAGATAATTGTTATCGGCCATCTTTCAGTGGACATTTGTTCGAACATTGTTGCAAGGATTAAAACCCTCCCTTATGTAATGCTTCCGGGACGTTAAGGTGAAACTTCTTGCGCCGAGCTTACCGGTATCCTTTTTTTATATATACCTCGGCCTCACTAATATTATTGGCACTGAAACGTGCTGTGTGGCTGCAGATCTTGCTCTTCAACAGTGTAGTTGCATCCAATGCACATACAGTTAAAACTCGATCTGACGAAACCCGATTTTACCAAGTTCCCGATTTAAGAAAGAAATTCCCATTCCCCTGCAAATACCCATAATAAGGGATCAATGTTGTCATCAACCCGATTTAACGAAACTATCTTGCATTAAACCCGATTTAAGTAGGCTGCCCCGGAAATATATGAGTGAAAAGAGCAGTGATTTCTCACTAAATTGGTTTTTCTTCCTGCGCTCTAACGCTATCGCGTTAAAACATCTTCGCACCATAGTCACAGCTCTAGCTTCATTTTGACAAGGCTGCACGCCACGCCCATGCACGCAAGAACGGACTCAGCAGTCGCTAGCGTTCTTACATACCAGATTGCGCTAGGGGCGGCGATATTTGGCCCCCCTCGAAGACTTTTTACACGCGCAGGCGTGGATTAGCTGCAAATACAATGCCGCGATACCTTTTGGTTGTTGCTAGGTTATAATTTTAGATTTTGAAGGACCGAAAAATTTCTTACTCCATTTTCCGAACTTCCCAATATAACGAAATAATTCGTGCGAGGTCATCACTTCGTTAAATCGAGTTTCAACTGTAATAACAATGATTCTTAGAAGCAGTGGCAAACGCACAACGTCATAAGGCGAAAAAACTTGTAGAACAATACCATCACTAGTCGAGTGAGTTATGTGTAACATTCCGTTAGTACAGAGCTCCAACGAATAACACAGAAAAAATTTAAAAAAAACACTAGATAGCCACGACCTCGCGTTGGCATCAGTGAATCCACGCAGTTCATCCACCGCAGAGGCCGCGCAGCTCGATGGCTGCAGGGGGTCGGAGCATGACTCCCCCGACTCCCGCTCATATACACCCTCTTCCCAACCATCCCTGCATCTCGATTTCGCCGCAGCCCTATATACGAAACAATCGCGCACTGCGCAAAATAAAATTACGCAAATGCAACGCGTTGAGAAAATCTGCGTTAATGCGAAACATTTCGCCGCTCAACGCATGTGTTGAAACATTTGAACGTATATGGTTTTGTGTGTACTTTATTTCCACTGTGTAATCTAGCATCGGAATCAAGCACACTGACGCATATGCCTCTAGGAACCCAGCCTTCTACAGTAGCACGATCGTGACGTGAATCTCCCCGACGCCTTGCGTAGTACAACACGTAACGCCATGTGGAGCACAATGCACGGCACATCAGCGCCCCCAACGAGAGAAACTAAACACCCAATACATGCGAGTGGCGAGCGGCGATGACTTAGCGGTCATGTTCCGTGTTGCACACAGCTGCCCAAAATCGGTGTACACTGGTCTGTGCGGACCCAGTGGAAACAGAAATTTGCGCACCTGTGTGCCACATGTACTGCGTTCCACAAGTCCGCACACCTGTGAATGGCAGTGCGCATTGAACGTATAGGTCACCTGCTGTTTAAGGGATAGAGGGAACGAGGGAGAGAACGCTTGGTGTCACTCTCAAACGCCTGCCTGCAACTGGATAAGCCGGCGCGACGCTCAAGCTGTGATTAAGGTAAGGAGTCTGGGGAGCCCACGTGCAAGCGTTTGCATGTAGGCTGGCTAGTCTGAGGTGCAGTACTATATTCGGAGGCGGAGTGCAGGAATACTCGTGGGCTAACACTTTGGTACGTGCTCGCTAATAAACGCCGGATTGTCGCAAATAACTCCCGGCAGACCATATTCTAGTACAGACACCTATAAGTCTTCCTTCTTTCCACGGACTATTTCTGAATGGAATTCCCTGGCTGTGACTTTCTTTTTGAATATGTGAAGGGTTGTAAGTGTGTTCTCTCTGCTGTTCAGTCATCACGGCAAGTCCTCGACTCTCAAACATCCTTGCTCTTCGTGTGCAACGCTTAGCTGCCTATTCTCACTGATCTTCTGCTTTTATCTAGTTTACATCGCTTTGTCTGTACCCTCTTTTGCTTTCTATAATCGACCGGTGAGAACGGATTGATTGAGGCTTTGTGTTTTGATAATTTCACGAAGCGCTTTCTGAACAAAATAGCTTAGAAAAGTGTATATTTAATTACTATCCTTCGAATATGAATGCGTATGAATGTATCTACGTGAGAAAATGTTCCAAAAGCCAGGGGAACTCATGCTTCAAAGTGTTGTTTACACTGGCTTTACTCAACAAAGTATAACAAAAACATAGACGAAAACGAAAGGAAGGGTCGACCAGTCGCTGTACCGTCGACTCTTTTCGTCTGACGGAGCAACGCCGAGAGCCTATGGGTTGCCAAAAGTTCACAAAGACGGCTGCCCCCTACGCCCTATTGTTTCTTTTGTTGGGTCGCCGACATACAACTTGTCTAAGCTTTTGGTTGAAATTTTAAAGCCGCTTGCGGAAGGGAGCACGTTCACGGTCAAGAATTCTAAAGAGTTTGTTACCGCGGTACGCCAGCAGCAGCTTCGGGACGACGATGTTATGGCATCCTACGATGTAGTGTCCTTGTTCACGAATGTGCCGATAGCATTGGCTACGGATATTATTGAGAAACGCCTGCAGGAGGACTGTACGTTAGAAAGCCGTACTTCCCTGACTGTTGACGACATCATGATTCTGCTTAGGTTCTGCTTGAAGCAAACATATTTCTCGTTTGCCGGTACCATATATCACCAGATAGAAGGCGTCCCGATGGGTAGTCCTGTTTCTGTAATCGTGGCTGATCTGTTAATGCAACACGTGGAAACGGCTGCGATGACGTCCTTACCCTTCCCTGTCAAAATGTACTGCCGCTATGTAGATGACACCTTTGTGATTGTCGAAAAGAAAAACCTGCGTGCCATGCATGAGGCGCTTAATGCCGTCCATCATGCCATTCAATTTACATGTGAGACGGAGAATAGTGGCAGCCTAGCCTTTCTAGACGTGCTGGTACAACGGAGCGAAGGAGGTTCGGTGGAGACAGCCGTATATCGCAAATCTTGCGATAGCGGGAGTGTGCTGAGTTTTGACTCTCACCACCCTATAGAACACAAACATGCCGTGGTACGCACTCTCCTGTCTCGTTGCGATGCGCTCTCGTCAACGCAAACTTTGAGGGAGCAAGAATTAACGAATGTGGCCACTCTATTGCATAAGCGGAGTTACCCTGAGCACTTTGTCAATGATACGCAGCGCCGCATGCAAAAACCTCGTGAGAGCAAGGCCGAAAGGCCAGCTTCCTTTGTGTGCATTCCGTATGTCCGCGGTGTATCAGAAGCAGTGCGCAGGGCTTTACGGCCTTTAGGTGTTCGAACTGTGTTTAAACCCTCGTACACGTTGGCAAACGTGTTCCCGAAGCCAAAGGACCGCACACCTCCGGACGAACAAAGTGGTGTCGTCTACAAGGTCAACTGCTCGGACTGTGATGCCAGCTACATTGGCGAGACAGGGCGGCGACGTCGCACCCGTATCAAGGAACATCTAAGAGATGCTACGAAAGCCACCCATGCTACACGTGCCAAGACAGAATTGGTTGATCATTGTTTATCAAAGGGACACATGTTTGATTTTAACAATGTAACCACACTAGCACGGGAACACCGATGGGGCCCAAGAAAGTTCGTAGAATCATGGTTCATCCGTCGTAATCAATCTTCATGTAACTCTAACCGTGGCCCCCTGCCGGATGTTTACGGCACTTTCATAGATAAATAGGATGTATTTCTCATTTGTTGCCATTGTGTACTGACGATGCCACCCGCATAGGTGGCGAAACGTCTATGTTTTTGTTATACTTTGTTGAGTAAAGCCAGTGTAAACAACACTTTGAAGAATGTATCTACATATATCTTGTATTTATATATCTTTAGTCTTGCAGTTAATTATGTCTGCCCATCCTGCAAGGAAAACAACAATGTGTTCTGCAGTACGTATTAAATAAATAAATAAATAAATAAATAAATAAGTAAGTAAATAAATAAATAAATAAATAAATAAATAAATAAATAAATAAATAAATAAATAAATAAATCTATTCCTGATGGCCAAAATTTTACCTTTGAGGCTGTAGAGAGAACAGCTATATTTAGCATAAATACACACGTACGTGTTACGTAATAATGATTTATTCCTTAGTAGCAATTCGCTGCTAGTAAATTCCATTGCATTTTCCGCATAAAAACTCATTAACGTTGTATGGTAACGTGATGTCATGTTAAGTAACCTTAGTTGACTTTATATGACGTTCGCCTTCCAAGTTAGTAAAATAAGGAAGTTTGGCTTCCACCTGCAGGCATTTTCAAATCAACGAAATTGAATACTGTGTATTCACTAAATTTGTTTCTCGTCACTTGATTTGATTTTGGATTTCTCTCTTTTTTGTTTCTTCCATAAAGTACGGGAAGCAGCCTGATGCCACAGAAGAAGAATCCGGATGGACTCGAACTCATACGTGGCAAAACCGGCAGGATTTCTGGACACGTCAGATTTATTTGATTTGCCTCCGGTTTCCTTCCTTTTCTTTTCCGAACAAAAGAAGCATATTTTATATTTTCTTACCGTGACGTTGTGCATATCGCGCAAAGCTGAAGTCGCATGCCTAAAGTTTTCGCAAAGTATAAAACCGAATTCGGCACCACAGTAAATTACAGGCTAACAATATCACGGACAAACTTCAAGCAGTCTCGAAGCTATATTTGAACAGGCAATTGCCATTGTATATGTGCATCGGTCCCAGTAAATTTATTATAAATATGGCACTGCACTCTTGCTAATGCAGCAAAATGAACTTTGCCACACATTGTTTTTCCTATGTGTAACAAAATAATTATGCGCGTTCGATTAGCTTCAAGTAATCAACAATCGCTATTATTCGCAACACGTCCGAAGCGATACCTCTCCATTGATGTTTGCATGTTTTTCACTTCCAAATGTATACCTCGGTTCATTCAGCTACGCATTTTACTGCTGAGCTTAGTATAGCCTGTTATTCTGCCTTCCTGTAGATGAAAAGAAGCGTTTGCTCGCAAATGTGCTAGCAAGTGATGTTAAATCGAAGTCTGCAAATCTGGCACACCAAGGGCATGTGCGTGGGTTTTACACTGACTCAAGCGCTCCCAGTCTAAGCCGGAGGTGGCTTTCTGGAACGATAACTTTCGGGAATATGTGGTCACTTTCACGAGGTTTACCTTGACGCACAGGACAAGTCTGCGCTGTCAGCTGACTGAGTTCCTCGCGGAGTGCCAAACACGCTCTCTCAGTAAAAGTGCCAGAAACAGTGGCGCCGGTTGGCGCCAACGCGGTTGACGCCAACGCGGCAGGTGCCGATTCGTACGAGATCTGGCGAAAGTGATCGTATCTTCTCAAAGTGATCGTTCGAGAATGCCATCCCTGCTTGCGTCGCCATTCTTTTCAATCATTCACGCGTGCTTCCTTTACGTTACGAATAAGACGTTTCACGTTGATATGGGGTGCTAAATTCTGCCGACTGTCAAATACTGCAACGTCGAATTCCGCCGTGTTGGCGTTTTCAGCCAATCAGAGGGGCTGTAGCAGCCCCGCGGGCCAATCGGCGGTGACAAGGTGGCGAATTCAGCCATTATTATTACCTCATAATCCACATTCTCGATGACCACTTTCCGGAGAATGCTCACTCTGCGTCACGTGACGTCCAGGCTCAGCAATTCGAAGCACCTAAAATATTGCGTTCACGAAAGTGATTGACCGAGAATATACACGGCGCCAGTTCTCTTCTTTTTGTCGTAATCGGTTATCCTGAAGATAGAGTAACTATAACAAGATTTACGTAGAACGCATGTTAGATGTTGTAGCACTTTCTATAATATATTAACGTAGCCAGCCTGACCGACTTTCATTTGCGCGGTGCATACGATACTGCCCGCCGCGATGGGAGTCGAACGTCCTACAAACGCCAACAGGAAAGTGAAAATAATCTCGTTCTGCTCCATTTCGCAGCTCGTCGCCTTCCTTATGGTCCTTAAAGGCCTTCCGAGCACCTACAACAAAGACATTCAGGTATACTGCCATTTGTGTCGTCATGACAGCGCTACTATAGCTCACTTGCGCCCTGCAAAGTCTTTTGCGAAACTGTTAAGAAATAACACGCGATGAGAGTGCATCAGTTATGTTGACATAATGTGCCTTGGCCAGGATTAGCGCTTATAAATGCTAAGTTACATTGAGACTAGTCATAAATATACACTCCGTGACAAAGCAGTTAATCATCTGAAACGACCAATAATCTGAAGGCTAAAATTTTGTCGTGTAGAATTCTGCCATGTTGGCGTATTGACCCAATAAGAGAGGCCGTAGCAGTGCCGTGAGCCAATCAGATATGGAAACATGGCAAATTTGTTTATTTTTTTCCCCAGGGTCCCCATTCTCGATGAAAACTTCGGGAGAACCCTGGCTTCCGCGTCACGTAATGATCAGGCTCGGTCATCCAACCATATGCTTTTCTTTGTATATTATGGATACTCTATCTCAAAGAAACGCATTAACCTCCTGCGTTATAGTCATGCCGACAAAGTCGATGTTCATGTTTTAAGTTATTGTTAAGCTCATCATCCATAACCTCTCACCGTTATATTTCCGTTATGAAGGTGCACGATCGTAGGACAATTGTCCATTGGATGCTTCGGTCTGGCAAAAATCCTGTCAAAATTTGTTTTAGGGTATAATAAAACGTATAGCTTTATCGCCGTGAACTATAAAGTATAACCCATTTAATCAGACGTGCACGCTATGACAAGTCATATTTATCTGTAAAATTCTGTCTTATAGGAGGACAAGGAAGCCGTCTTTGACGCCTACGACACCCTGGCTGCATCATTGGAAATAGCCGCTGGGAACGTGGAAACAATGAAGGTAAAGCTTGATTGGTCAATCACGACAGTGGCCACCGATACATTACTGACTACGTACGTGATACATTACTACTTACGTGATACACTACTGACTACGTTTTCCCCCTCTCTCTCTTAAGGTACGCAAATCTGCCTGTGAATCTGCTCTAAGCCCCGACATGCTGGCCACGGATGTTGCCTACTACCTCGTGGGGAAAGGGGTGAGATATATGTTGCTAATTCAGCCTAAATGTTATCAGTAGCTGCTGATGTAACTACAATGTTGCTACTACATTAATATCACAATGTTGATTCAGTGTTTTATGAAACTAGTGATTGCACCAGCTACGATTGTCTCCTCATTGAGGCTTTGTCAAGGTTAGTAGGCAGACCTTATACGATACGGCCCTCTTTTCGCAATGATAGCTTCATGTACACGTGTAAAGATGAAACAAGAGTGACCCTCACAACAAATTGTTTCTGCGGACTCATATAGCTTCTCGTGAGGCTGTTTCTCAATAGACGCTTCCAGAGCCCATCTTCCTATCCTATCTTTCTTTTTTCTTGTCTCATTTTTCAGACGCCATTCCGTGACGCGCACCACATTGCCGGTAAACTGGTAGCTCTTGCCGAGCTGAAGAATCTGCCCATGACAAGCCTCACTTACTCCGACGCGAAGTCCGTGTCGTAAGTGATTTCATCTTATCGACCTGCTGATGGGTCAAAAAGCATTAGCTGCGTCGATCAGTACAGTTGGTGACGACGGGTTACGTGCTCATGCAGCTATTAATGTCGACGAGATATCAACTGCGTCATTGTGACATCCGAAGCAAGCCAAGCAGGAATCGTGCAGTCCACAGCGTAAAATGTTTCTTTACTTAAGAGAACCCAGCCGATCCGGAAAATCGCACCTGTTAAAGTGCTTAGTGTACCGATGATAACGCAACGCAGGGAATGCATACCACGCAGGGGTGGGCAGAAGTGAGAAAGCAGGAGACAGGGGATTGTGCCGTATTATCAGCAGCGGAACAGGAACGTTTTTTTTTTCTTTCACCTTTCCATATGCAGTCTACCAACAATAATTCGAACTAGAATAACCCGAAACCCCGCCTTATTCGAACAGACCACTGGATCTTCGCTAGCCGGCTCCGTTTTCAATGAATTTGAAACCGCTTAATACAAAAAGGCTTTCGCTCAATTCAAGTTGTTGGTGGCCTGGAAGCGACAATACGGTTAAGAACAGAAGGGGTGACGGTGCGACATTCACTAAACATGGATAGTTAGTGCCTGCCCATGTCTGCTGTGGAGGCTGACTGCGTATGTTGCCGCAGACCACTGCGAAAAGGCACCATCTCACGATAGGAAGTGAGATTCAGGATAGGCGAGAGCGGGAACCCTCTCATCTTTCAATAATTGAATTCCGGCATAGCTGATTCGTGATCGCAAAAAACAGCGCTGGAAGACGGGACGCGATAGGAGGTACACAGGCACTCTGTTGATTAACAACTGCATGCATTTATTCTGATGATGTGCCTTTTCTGCATCGACGAGGCAGCCATAACAAGACCAAGAAAGAAAGTGAAAAAAAAAAGAGCTAGGAAAAAAAGGAAAAGGTTTGGTACACATAATATTCTCGTTACAAAGCCGAGGCAAACTCATACATTTATTTCTTAGAAAGTTTAGGGACGGTATGCCGACACAAACAGCATTGGCACGATCAATTTCCAAAACTTTGATTACTTTTCTCGCGCATTTATAGGGGCGTCTATGTAATGCTTCACACTCAGAAAATACGGGCGTGCTCCTGCACTGGCGACAGTGCAATACACGATTTCCATAGATTATAAGTGTTCATACGTCATTCTCTCATTCTTGTGCTTTTTTTTTTCAGCCTATCGTTGAAACGTCTGCCTAGCTGGCTGACTTATCGTTTTCAACACGACAAAAACAAGGAGTACACTATACTTCCTGCCCACGCTCCACAAACCAGTTATTGTACTTCGTTATACACACTCGTTGCGTGCGCGTGTCAGAATTGACGTTTGCGCACACACCAACTAGCTTGCGCGGTGCTGAAAAAAAAAGAAAACGACGCCAAGACCCACGCCTTGGGTTGTAAGGTTGTGTGATGTAATGTGCAAGCAAAGTAGCACAGACACTTTCACAACGCAGTGTCTGCATGCTCCTTCCTATCCCGTACCGTCTACTAGCGCTGGTTTTCCGTGAGCTCTGCCCTTTCCTTCGTTAAATACGTTGGCGGCCTGTCACCACCTTTGGTACATAGTTTCTTTGTTCTGTTTTGTCCAACTTTGTTGGACTTTAGATAATCAAGATAATCACATCTTCGTAAAGCTCGAACACAATTACGCTGAGTGGACTGCGAATGAGGCATCAAGTTATTCTAATCGGTGCTATAAAGGTCGGCGCCAGTCAGAACGAGAAACAGGGAGTACGAAACGGTTCCACATACCTTTCAATTCCGAGAAGAATGGCTTCATTACATAATGGGGCATAACGTTTCAGTGTATACGGGAGCTACGAAAGACGAACGTCATTTGCACCCTCGATTCTAGTTCTGTGCTAAGCGTAAAAACGTCCCCAGGGCTTTAAAAAAAAAACTGACCGAAAGACTTTTATTCGGACATCCGTAGCACTACAAAGACCTGAAGAAATTGCGCAACCTCGAATGGTCCGACGCATATCCAAAATGGGATAACCCGACGATGAAAATTAGAGTGCTATTTGTTATCGGCTCACTCCCCTCATCGAATACACGTCCTCCGGTAGCGCCGATGTCCGCCATGCAGGGTCTATCTCAGGAATCCCGAAGTGCGTTGCTAGAATTATGCAAACAAATAAACGAAAATATTAAGCCAAATTACAATTCCAACACACTGTGGCAATCGATGTCGTAAGAAACATGCATCATTGTAGGAGGAGTTGGCACATGGACCAACGTATCAGGCAAGAAATTGTGTGAGTTACAAAAGCAGCAAGACGATTGCAGCGGTATAACAACTGATACTTTTTTTTGTACTCAGGCAAAGAAAAGTTACAATCTGTTCCGTCAATTTCTTGGTCGCTACCGAAAGCGGCAAAATGTCACACAGCGTCCACATAGCACTATCTGCTATACGAAGGAAGAACTGGGGTATACGAGCCAATCCCAAAGGCAGCGCGGTCTAACGCAGCGCCGATCCTGACATCGAAGAGGATGACATGACATGACAAGAACTTCATTTGAGTCCTGAGGAACTGAGATCTAGGGGAGCCGACGGGGGATCCCCAAGATCAAGTTGGTGGCTCCGCCCACGATGGGACCGGGAGATGAAATCCCGCCGCAATGTCGTGGGCACTCTGGACAGCCCGGAGTTGAATGTGGAGATTGCTGCTCTTGAGGGATTACTCCCATTGTTCTTTCTTGATGGATAGGCTACTTTTCTTTTATTGAGGAAACCCGAAAAAATGCGGGACAGCAACCTAGCTACCTTCCCCAAAAGGTATAAGGCATAAAATGCTTGGCACTGAAATCGCGCGGTGCCCTGCGTGGATTCAAACACCGGCCCCACAGAGTAACAGTCAGTTTTTACACCTCTCAACCACTCTAGCGATTCTACTGCAAATAAACATACCCCTCCTAGAGAGTGCGGTCTGCGCGCAGTTGCGCCGCTGCCTGGCGTGATTTGCCGACGCGAGGCTCTGTGTCTCTTGCATGTACCGTATTTTCCCAAACTAAGTCCGCTGACTATACACGCCCAGAAGTTAAAATTTCGCGAGTTGCGGACTATCCGTGGGTGCGGACTGTACAATATTTCATTTCTTAAAGTCAGAGGCGTACTTGAAAAAACAAATCGGTGCCAGATTGCGCCGGCAATATTTCCCCGCGGATTAAATCGCATGTAGTGAGATCAACTCCGCTATGTCAACTCGCGATGTTATGCAAGTGAATGCTGCTCGCCATAATTAAAGACGCTCCCGCTTTTCAACACTTGCGCGAAATATCGTTGCCAGATGCACAATACGTTTAATTTATACGCGACTTCATATATGCGCCGAACACAAAGAACAGTTGTGATGACGCTGAAAAAGACAAGAGCCTTCACGGCACTGCTCGAAATCGGTGAAGTCGAGCATGAGCAAGAACTAAAGGTGCTAAAGACGATGAAGGAATTCTGGAGCCGTTCGTCAAATCCGACATACTTGACTTATTTTGTTCTGACAGCCCCGACGAGAGTGACATGAACGATTTTTAGAATTGATTTTCACATTTAGTCTAAGACACCAGGATCTTACTTTTTCACAACAAAATTTTTGCTTACCTGCTGTTTGCTCGTTGCAGACGAGTTAAAAGAAACACGTTTTATGTCGAAGTTCGTCTCTGTGGATTACACAGCGGGTGCAGATTATCTAAGTTGTTATTCTAAGCCCAAATCGGTGTTTGAGAACAATACTCCGGGTGCGTACTGTAGTCCCGAATATGCGGTAAATTAGTATCTAAGTGAAATAACTGGAACGAAGAAAGCGGCAAGAAGGCCTTCAGGCCGGCTATGAAGGGGAAGTAAAAATAACCTTAGGTAACAACGGAACAGGTTGTAGCGATTCTTCCCCGGGCGTTACCGAAAAATTCAGCTTAGTGCCATCGCTGTCGCCGTCATACGATCGTCGCCACAATCGTTGCTCGCTGCTGTCGCCTTGTACACGCTTATGTCACCCACGCAAATTTCTCGCCTTACACAAACACGTTGGTCCAGCTGGCCACACTTTGCAGAACGCTAGATAGCTGATGATGATTGATGGGGTTTGACGTCTCAAAGCAACAATTGTGGCTATGAAAGACGCCGTACTGTAGGGCTGTGGATTAATCTCGACAACCCGGGGTTCCTTAAGAGGAGATTAAATAGAAATGCGAAATCAATTTAGACTTATAACATATTCGTCGAAAACTCTACACTCGTACATTTCGCGATAATGATTTATCAAAAAAGAAAATGAAGATCAGTCTTTTTTTCTTTAATTTAGCGCCATAGCGCCGCTCCGGAATGCGTCAGTGTGACATCACGCACTTCGAAGTTTTTTTTGCGTGTGTGTATGTATGTGGGCCGTGTTGGCTTAGTAAATAAAACTTTCCAAAACTTTCCTTGCTCATCGTTTGCCTCCTCTCAAACACAGAATTGTCAATTTTTACCGATTATGAGTAAACAGATGCCGTCAATATCTGTGACGTCACGACGAACCGGTGCGGCAGCTTCGAGGTGCCGGCGCCACTTGTTTTTTTTTTTTCTTTTCGCGCCGCCTCTTTTATCGCACCAAACCTCTTCTCGCTCGGTAATAGTGGCGTTTTTTTTGGTAGTGTATACAGGTAATTTACTAACGCAGGTGTACCTTTACAGTGCGCCTAAACCTACGCACACGAGTGTTTTTGTATTTCGGCTCCCTAAAAATGCGGTCGCTGCGCTGAGAATCGGACTCGCGACCTCGTACTCTGTAACAGAAAATTCTGGATGTGCAGTTAGCTGCAAAATGCTTCGCATAACATCGACTCCCACAGTGCATTGCATGCGAATAATTTTCTTTAACGAAGCCTAGTGGAAACTGCTTGAATCTTTGAGATGTCGATGCCCACGATAACATGAGACAAGGAGTACGAAATGCTTCCACGCACTATGTCATTTTGAGAAGAATGATTTGATTAAACGAGGGGGCTTGCCGTTCCAAGTCTACACGGGTACAACTGCATAGAAATTTACCCTTTGGACAACAAACATTGATTAGTCATCCGATTTAAATACATCCGGTTGAAGTAAGATTGAAAAGCCCTTCCCCTCGATGCTGATTTGGATTCGGCCTTGCCCTAGCGCTGCTATCGCATGATTGAAAACCAACAAATTAAAATCAATAATATGTTGTAAGCCACCGTTTCTCTAGCATTAAATTTCAATTCTTGGGTTTCACGTGCCAGAACTATGATATGATTATGAGGCACGCCGTAGAGGAGGACTCCGGTTAAATTTTGACTACATGGGGTTATTTAACGTGAACTCATTGCGCGGTACACGGGTACTTGTTTGCATTTCCTCCCCATCGAAATGCGGCCGCCGCGGCCGAGATTTGATCCTTGGCCCTGAGGCGCTTAGCAGCGCAACACCAAAGCCACTACGCAACCACGGCGGCTCACTAAGTCGGCCTAAATAAATCGACAGCTGGTGTGCTTACTGTTTTTTTTTGCAGTGACAGTAATAATGACAGTCGCGCCGTCCTCTCGACTTTGCAGTGAACTCTTCGACGATGACTTAGCCCAGCTCTGGAACTACGAGCACTCAGTGGAACAGTACAAGGAGCCCGGTGGCACCTCGAGGGAGAGTGTGCTCGCACAAATCGCCGCCCTGCGACAGTGGCTCACCGAAGAAGAACAGCGCCGCTAGGCCACAGACCAACGTCATAAATATGTCAGTCGCCCTGTGTAGCAGAACCCGACAGAATGTAGTCACATGCATACTCAATGTAGTCAAATGTCGAGGACATTTATCCGACATGTGCTTTCTACCAAACACTTATGCTTCCTTCTTTGAACTTCTGTATACGCTCAAACATTATTGCGAGATACGGATCTCCGCTCTGCTCACAAAGCCTTCTATAGATATAATAGATGAGACACGCCCGTCCACCAACAGAAACGAATTCCTGCAAGATAACGTAGTTTAGTGCAAATTGCACTTTTTTCTTGGTTCTCCGTGGCTAGTCGAACTGACCTTGAAGGTTCAGAGCTGTACGCCTACACAGCCGTGGCAGGCGACACAGGGACCTCGTACTTGAAGACCGGGCGTATACCAAAAAGCATATGATAAGGGCGTCCACAAAGTAACTTACTATTAATTTTGAAATCGGGCACGAAGGGGTCATGCCATGGTAGAGGCAGTTTACTGCAGGGAGAGGGGGGGGGGGGACGGGTCACGCAGTGCGCTTTTGATAAAGGCTGCACTTGCCGGCCGTCACTCTTTATGGCATAAGTATAACTGACAGATAAGGTACGTCTCTAAAATTTAAAAGGAGAATCGTCACAATTTCTTAACTTTCTTTCCAGATTTCAGATTTCAGCCGCTCGTAGCAGCACGAAATCATGATTTCTGGCAGAACAATTTGTCAGCGGTGCTGTCAGTTCGGTTAGTGCGGTTCAAGTCACTTACCGCAGGTTAGAGCGAAACGGCATACGCACAGCTGTTCTACAAAAATACTGGTTTACATTTGGAAAGATAAATTTATGCATCACTCTGACAACACTAACATTGGGATCATATTATAATGACTGTGCCTCATTTAAAAGCTAGGCGGAACTTGTAATTGTCTGACGCTCTTCGAACAGATGGTTTCGCAAACACGGCGGCAGCAGTGAGCCTGTGGCCACTATAACCTTCCGGTCGCATGTCCTATCAGTGTACTTTGGCTGAGAGAAAAAAAAAACATGTTTCCAAGTTGGATCAACGTTTGGGGAGCCTCTTTTTGCGTAATCAAATAAAGGAAATGTGCATGATGCTTCACCCACAGGTACATTTCTTTTTATGTCACGCAATATTGGTTTGTAAAGTTGTGATGATCATAATTATTATAGCGGAATAAAGACCCGAGCTTCAGATCAAACACACCTCCATGTATTATGCTAAAGCCAGTGCAGTTACTACTTCCATTCCCTACATCGTCTCGGTCTCCTCATGTCAACAATAATCTTCAATGTCTTCCCGCGTGGCCGAGGTGATTCTTCTCAGTAGCCGGATCCTGGGAGCTCGCTTCGAGAGTGTATTTCTGTGTTCAGAAGACAGTCGAAAGGCACGGAGCCGCGCAATACCATCATTTCCTGCGTGCTGTTGCGTTCTCCAGGGTAGCGTATCCCACCGCTACCGGTGAGTTGTTGCGACGCCTGTTTATCGAAGCTCGACCGACGTCACTATTCGGTAGCGTGGCGTTGTCGGCGGGCTGCAGGCATCCGGTAGACCATGGCGACCAGGCAAGGACGAGACGACTTCTTGTGCGAAACTTGCACGGTTTATTCAATGGTTGGTGAAAGATGAGAAGAACGGAATGAAGTGAAAAGTACATTGCGGAGCCCCTTTAAATAGGCTCACTAAAATCGTGGGCGGGATCTTGCTCACGTCAACCTCACGTGACAGGTACTGAGTCTGGTTGTGGATGGGCGGCGGGTACCTTTTTCCCTGGTGACCTTTCTTCTAGGCGACGTTGTGGTTGGGCGGCGGATACCTTTTTCTCTGGTGACCTTTTTTCTAGGTCACGTTGTGGTTGGGCGGCGGGTACCTTTTCCCCTGGTGTCATTTCACGAGCTTGCCTCCGCTGGTGGCAACCCGCGAGTCAGCGATATGCGGCTGGTCCTTTCTTTTGGGCGACGCTGGTTCGCGGAAAGGGTCCCTTCTAGAGCCGCACAGTTTGCGGAAAGGGTTCTCACGCCCACGCACAAAGGGGCCTGTGAACACTGCGGGGCACCTGCCAGACCGATTATCCACTCGAAACAACCATGACAAATTAAGCATACATCCGGTTGAGCAGGGTACTTCATGCGCCCTTTTTTTCGGGGTGTTAGATGCCAACCGTAACAGTGCGCAAACAGAACTCTGCCAAGCTTCCATAGCGGTAAATGTGCGATGACAAGGACTTTGCTATCATCACGTAGCCGAGATATTTGGAGGCGGGCAGAACGGTTGTACGCGGACCGAAGTTGAAGCAGTGGGCACTCGCTTCCATTAGATCTGTACCTCTGCTGCCAGACGTGCGCGATACCATGCGCACTGGGGCAGCTCAGCTCTTGTTGGCGACCTACTGATGATGATTATTCCCTTCGTTAAACATATGGTGCGTCTTCCAAGCAAGACGTGCGATGGAGGCATTGGTTAAAGCTGATCAGTTTTGCTGTGAAGATAAGAAGCCCTGCTGTTCATATCAGGTTCAACATCACAGAGAGCGGTAGATAGGGCCTCTGCTTTCAGACCTCTCCATGCGCCCAACAGAATGTCTAAAAATGTTCTTTCGCCTTCCGATAAAGCACTCCTACTAGCCTATTCAGCAGGAATAGGAGCTCTATCTGCCATTCAATTTCACTTTACCTTGGAGAGCCGGAGAGAGAGAGGGAGAGAGATCATTTATTTGTAATGAGATCATTTTTCCGGCTCTCCATTTGTAATGAGGTGGAGAGCCTGAAGAATGGTTTAAAATATTCGCACACTGCTCGAAGTGGAAGGGTCGTGCATTATTCAAATATGTGGCGTCGGGAATTCTACGCTGAGAGACGAAACGACGGAAGGCCGGTGTAATGCGGCGGTCGTTTTCACTTTCGTCGTTAGTTCTAAATGGATGGCGCGAGTGACGGTGTAAGTGGAGGCCAACGATGTGTGCTTTACGCTGGTAATAGCCGAGTCACCTCAGTAAAAGGGTCCGATTAGTGCAAACAAACTACATAGAACGAACTTGGTTCAGTCATTTTGTCTCGTGGCATCGGATGAAACGGCACTTCTCGACAACAGGCATGTCGTGTATGCAAGGTAAAATCAAAAAGCTGCATAACACCCTTTCAAATGTGCGCCAAACCTTTATAATACGAGAATTCTCTCGAAACTCGCAAAACTCGAGTCCCCTGTGGAATACGCGCTCATATGCAGCTAAATGAACAAAAGTGATTAACACGTGCCTCATTGATCAAAAAAGAAAGATCCTGGTGTACGACGCCGAAGGTGCCTGCGAGCTGCTGCAGACGTACACCCACACTAATTAAGTCAGCGGTGTCCATGAAATGGTGTCGGCAGATGACTGGAGTTCGGTCTTATAGTGGTTTCCCTGTGCGCTGCACTTGAACTTGTCAGAATGTCTGTTCTTGAACATTTCGCAACCAGTATTGCCATGCCTTGAGAACCTTTGCTGTGGCCAATGGTCCAGGTCGAAGATTGCATCGACTACAGGTTACGAACAAAACGATATACTCAGCCGGTGACTCGTAACTTTTTTAGGGCGCTGTACGTACTGCAGGTACTATATTCTATATAGGTGCTATAGCGTACGCCACAAAATCTGCAGAGGGACACACGGACGGAAGTCCCTCCTGTCGCCTTTAGGAGGTGACGATGTTGTTCTGGCATTTCAGGACTGCCAACAAAAATGGGTTGTGATGTTACATTCATTTAGATGCTACGTTACTTTATGTAGACGCCATGCTGATGTTATGTACGCGATGGCGTTGCTTGTGGTGAAGCATTACGTGAAAACAAATAAGTTTGTGTTTTTTTGTTTGGCGAACAAAGTAAATTATCGTCACTGCTTCGCATTCAAGGTGGGTGATGAACTGAGAAAATTTGCACGTGCAAGTTGTAACCAGCTAGCGCAATACAGGGACGATTGGAGATCGCAGTGAGAGGTCTTCGTCGTGCAGTGGACAAAAAAAAATTACTGATAATGATGATGACGATACACCCACAAACGGATTCCACCATGCTTTTAATAAGGGAAAGGCAGGTTAACTAGGCTGAGGTAAAATTGAGGCAGGTAAAATTGCAAATACAAGACACAATAATTATTTGATAGTGGAAGGAAATGGTATAGTGGAATCGATAGTGGTATAGATAGTGAAAAATAAACATCTTTCTTGAAAGTCAGCGCTGTGTCTGTGTACTTTGTCTGCCTCCGTTGTCTCCGTCGGTTCTCGCGCTGTAGCCTTCCAATATGTTACACCAACAAGCCCAACTAGTTACTCTGCTCACTGTAATAGATGCAAGAGATGCCGCTCCAGATAACGAGAGTGGCTATGAGGTGACAAAATTATACATATTACGCACGCGAATAACATACCCAAGCGCACACAGTACAAATAACTAGACCTTCTGGGCAAGGTGTCCTTGAAGAAGGCTAAGAGAACGTTCGATGCGCGCAGGGCACTAACGGCGCTGCTCCTTGGTCCAAGTACATGGTGCACCTCTAATGAGCTACCACGTAACTACAGAGCATATTTATGCTAGCCACTGAAGCCACATTGCGCCTACAGACGCATAAACATCAGCCCTCGCACAAAACGTACTCACTGTACTGACGCGAAAACATCAGTTTCAGATTGTGCAAGAAGTAGTTGTGCAGGTTGCGTTTAACTGAATTCCTATATATAGTAAACACGTGTGGCCACTTGTCGTAAGGACGCTGGGCATGCGAAAGTCGCACATGAATGTGACCTCTGACTGTCGCTATATATATAGTGCACTATAGCACTGTCGTTTCTCATTCCAACGACTGACCTTATGGGCGGCCGGCTGAGAGGGCCACGCGACGGCACTCACGAGGGTTGACCCGTTCCTTTTAAACAGGTGTGTAGGAGCACCGTCAGCCTGGACGTCGAAAAATATGTAACCAGAGAAGAACAATATTGTGGTGCAGACTACATGAATTCGTATGTAGACAGTTGCTACCTTTTACAAGCTGATATTTTGCACGTGGAGTCTTCAGAAAGACGCGTACAGCCTCAGAATTTGTGAAGAGCACATATCGGCTTACTTGCTGGTCCTGATTGTATAGGCGTTTACGCATGCTCCAGTTATTCGCCGACGGACTGTCTCAGCGCTGTAGTCGATTTTATTGTGGACTACAGACTAGCGCGTTCTTATACCTTGCTGTATATACGTCAATACTGCACCAATCGCAGTAGACTCCACGGTTGTAGTAGGTGTCGGGTGGCTTAGGGTCGTCGAAACTGTTCACACCCAGACGCCTATACAAGAGGCCTGAGATGTTACCGAGCCACCGATGTTGATGATGCGCTGACCCTCATAACGCTTTGAGAAACGCTTTCACAGTATCGCTTTCAGAAGACTTTCGAGTGCGGAATATTTGTTCGCGCGGCTCTTACGTGAGCTTATTTAATAATTTTTTTTTCGCCCAGCTAAATAACCTCGAGGACGGGCTCCAGAGTACTTATTTGCTTTGAACACCTAGACCAGTGATTTAAAGCTTAGTTAACGTAGCTCCGTTAATTGCGTACGTCACTGCGCAAACTACCTTTTATTGCGACAGCAATCATAAGAACACTCCAGGTGAATGTTTGCCATCGTTGTTACGTTACATATAAAGTTCAATGCGTACAAAGTCCAAGTGCGTCTCCTACTCTGGTCCTGCCGTGCCTGCGCATGGCTGTACGTTAGACGTTTGCCACGAGGCGAACCACCACTATCTCATAATCATCATCATCAGCCTGGTTACGCCCACTGCAGGGCAAAGGCCTCTCCCATATTTCTCCAACAACCCCGGTCATGTACTAATTGTGGCCATGCCGTCCCTGCAAACTTCTTAATCTCATCCGCCCACCTAACTTTCTGCCACCCCCTGCTACGCTTCCCTTCCCTCGGAATCCAGTCCGTAACCCTTAATGACCATCGGTTATCTTCCCTCCTCATTACATGTCCTACCCATGCCCATTTCTTTTTCTTGATTTCAACTAAGATGTCATTAACTCGCGTTTGTTCCCTCACCGAATCTGCTCTTTTCTTATCCTTTAACGTTACACGTACCTATCATTCTTCTTTCGATAGCTCGTTGCGTCGTCCTCAATTTGAGTAGAACCCTTTTCGTAAGCCTCCAGGTTTCTGCCCCGTAGGTGAGTACTGGTAAGACACAGCTATTATACACTTTTCTCTTGAGGGATAATGGCAACCTGCTGTTCATGATCTGAGAATGCCGGCCAAACGCACCCCAGCCCATTCTTATTCTTCTGATTATTTCCGTCTCATGATCCGGATCCGCAGTGACTACCTGCCCTAAGTAGATGTATTCCCTTACGACTTCCAGTGCCTCGCTGCCTATTGTAAATTGCTGTTCTCTTCCGCTATCTTCCACCACTATCTATCAGTGCCTATCCAGAGGTCAACGCAGCGTGGACACCGACTCTATACGGGTCCGAAAAAGGCTACAACCCCACCATTACCTGACAGCCTGAACTAAGGATGAAAGGGGAAAAGTAAGCATGAAAGTACGTAATTCCTACAGAAATTCGAAACGCAATTTTTCGCTGACTTTAAGCTGTTTACTAAACTGCGTCAATAAATAAACATAACAACAGTAGAAAGAAACGCACTGAAACAAACCCCGTTCTTGTTTGATATCAGCTGTCGGCCAATAGGACCTGCGTATTGGAATCTGCTATACTACACAACAAGGCAGCACGAGTAGAGTCAGGAGAAGGCTTCTGTTGAAGGGAAAGCGTATGAGAAAAAGGCGACTACGCTCCGCTTGCGATCTCCACACGCCTCACACAACTGCAAAGATGGCTGATATGTTCAAAGCAGCATATGTTGTTCGCGGACTGCGTTTTTTCGTTAAGTGCGAGGGGTGGTTCGATCCCCTTTTAAGATTGCTTCCTGCACAACCCCTCGTATATGATGCTGCGTTTAACAGAAACTTTAATGCTACTGGAATGCGTATAATTTTTGACCCACCCTCATGGGAGAAGTCATGCCAAGCTATGAGTGTTGCCGCGATCGCTTGCACCACCTTGCCATGATGAGAGGCTTGGCATCAAATGTCCCAGGTAATCTTTCTGTAAATTACAGGATCGTTTGTAAAGAACTAAAAAGTTAGTGACGTTTCACTTCACGAACGCTGGTGACGCACAAGCGTATCGGTGCTATAGTGCACACGAAGCTATCGACCCTCGGTGCGCCTAGACTGTCCGCACCGCAGGTCGCTTTCAGGATGTGCCTGACGGGCTGCCTAGGCGGCGCTGCGGAAACGCCGGTCAGCAGCGCCCTCCATGCCGCGCTTATAGGTTTCGGGTAGTACAAAACGCAACGCTCTGCTGGTGAACGCATGGTCCCACGGTATATCTGCTCGTCTCAACTGCGATGAGGAGGGAATTTTGGAGAATTTGGTGCACGGGAGGCATTGCAGCGCGCCTTCCGTCGCCAAGGAAGCGAAGCACTGTGCCGAATGCGTGAGTTACGCACGAGAAGTCTCAGACGCCGTTACGGTGCGCGACCGCTTTAAATGCGTGTGCTGCTCAGGTATGCATGATGCCAAGCTGCAAAGGTAGACTGCTGCAGTATGTGTCTATTCGCTCAAACACGTGCACCAACTCAGAACCGTGACCCAATAACAATGAATTAGTTAACTAATAAAACTAATAATACGCTGCTGACGTTCACACTCTGACTCAGCTTGACCGGATCTGGTTTGTGTATATGCCGCAAAAGGGCGTTTCAAGACATGGCAGTCAGTAAATACTGTGATTGAGTGTCTGTATCCTTAGCGATGACTGACGCGCAGTGGCTCTTCTTTTTTCGGAGGAAGAACGATATAGCCGCAGCAAAAGTTTCGTTTAAACGATACTGTAAACAAATTATTGACAATTGTCATTAATTTGTTTACAGTAACAAATAATGCCACAAAGGCGGTTTAAACACCACTGCATGTTTATGTACAGTTCCCTATCTTAATGCGCAACCGACTGCGTCATGTCACTCGATCCAATTATCTTTCGCTTGTTCTCTCAGCAACGCGTTCTGAAACAGTTTCAATGGTTCTGTATGAACTTTCGCTTAATTAGGTGGGCCGCTTCACCACAAGAAATCTCTCTAGGTCCTCTAAATTTCTGTTCGTGACACTTTTCTAATAAAAAGAAATAATCGGCACGCACCTATAGAGAAAACTGCGTTTTTCGTGGTTAAGCTAAAAGTAAATTAAAATTTTTCATGGCTAAGCACTCTCAACGAGATGATCCACAGGCTACTCACAGCGAACGCAGGTGCTTTTTCCTATAGCTGAACCCCCAAAATAAACAGGAAATGAACCCTGAGCACAGACACAAATCAAGCGAGACCGGCTGTATACAGCAAAGCGTATAACCTAATGCGGGGAGCTGCGACTTGTACACTACCCAGCCAATGTTGTCTCTCGCGACCGTCGTCGCAACTTGCATTGAAATTTCCAGCGTGTCAGGCTCACGACCCTCGTGACAATCCACCACGCAACAATAACGGCGGTGACGATGCTTGGGCACAGCGCGCTGCTCACCGCAGTCTGGCGTATACTCGCCGGGTCCGGCCGCCTTCAGCGCGGTTGGTCGGACAAAAAGCGCCAGCACTCCACGACCTGTGCAGTATTCGGTAGCGCACAACGCCCTACGCATGTGTCGAGCGCTTTTCAAGTGCGAGGTATACGCGCAGAACCCGAAACAATGCACAAAACTAGCGATAGTCGCGTTACTTTACGGGAAGGCGTATTTTCCATACTACCCAGCCAACTTGGTTGACCGCCGCCAAGTCGCGCCACAATGCGTTCAAAACTTCAAAACTCCAGCGCGTCGGCCCCACAGGGCTCGCGAAGCCGTGCGATACGCAGCAGCCGCTGGATTAAAACCGCCAACGACGAAGACGAACGAAAGAGGCAAACAAAGCTTTTCCCTCTAAAGAAGGCTAGTGAGTAACCACAACAGGCAGAGAGTTGCTTCCTAAGATGAGTTTTCACGCTCGAGCCTCAATTTTTGTCAAAAGGACTGTGCTTCATCTTATGTTTCGTAATCACGCTGTCGCAAGCAACCTTGCGTGCCCGCCAATTCAAGCCTGTTGGCGTTCAAAACGATTAAGCGCACCAAATACGACCATGTACTGCTTATATAAACAAACTACACGCTAAAGCGTGCAGACAAATGGCAACATGCTCAGTGAACTGTGCAGTAAGTTCTCCCTCCCAATTCGATGAATCCATGCCTTTGCTAAGCCGTCACGCTTACCGGACAGTATCGAGAAGAGCTTCTTGCCTTTGCTGCAACTATTTTGACATACGAACGCGCAGCACGCCATGGTGATGGAAAATGCCTTGAAGCGACGTCGCACTTGCCGCAAAACGTAGTTCAAAGCTTTCGCAAACGAAAACGACACGGGAGAGCAAGGGCGTCAGCGTGCGTTCCTCGCCAGTCAGTAGGTGCTTCTGAAGCGAAAATGGCGCTGGAGCGCGATGTAAACAAACGAAGCCGACGCGAAGGCTCACGTGATGCCACTAGGCCAATAGCAACACGGCCTCGGCCGCGGCGCGCGAGGAGGCGGCGGCATTCCTCAAAGCGTGTCCATACTTCACGAAGTTTGAGGGGTTTCAGCGCGCTCCCTCGTACTTTCCCCGACGCGCGACTCTCTCCTCCACCTCCAGGTGCCTTCCTCCTATGGCGCTCACTTCCTTCGCCGCTTTAGAAGTAAAATTGAAGCCAGTGGATTTCACTGGCTGGCCACTTACGCTTGCGCGTAAAACAGGCATGCACGAGTGACCAAATCTTCGTTGGCTGACGCAAGACAGCCTAAAACTACAATATATGTGAATTAATATTCTCTCCTTTCCTTCTTTGCCCTCTCTTCGCAGCTTTGGTTTGGAGCCGATGGATATGGCTCAAACCACTACGGCGGATCGGCCGTGAATCGGCCGGCAGTAGCATTTACGTGCAACAGTCATGTGCCGTGCGAGTTTTATCTTCCTTCATAACGCACAGTGCTTTGAGATGCAGCAAGCAAGAGCCTTTATAGTATTTATAGAAACAATAAGCTGCCACTACACAGGAGCACAAGCAAATGCACTAAGTCATTCGGTTTCCCATTTGCGTCATCCCAAAATGCTGAAGTTGACACCAGTGGTATCCAAGGTGCACTGATAGAAGGGCATGTTGGCAGACAGAAATAAGTGACGCAGACACAGAGAGGTGCGTGGACGCTGCCATTTTTTTTCTTCAATAAATTACTCCACATCACAATCAACAAAATATATACGTGTATGTTTGTATATATTATAATATGGCATGTGAAATGTTCGCCAACCTGTGTAGCTGCCAACAAAGAAGCTCCCAGTAAGCTTTGCTGGCCACCACCAACCTGCTTTTCACCAACCTCCTTCCCTCCATACGCAGAATGAATCGTTTTTGTATCGGCATAGCCATTGATCCCAACTTTGACCTGTACATAGTACAGATCAGTGCGCATAGCTGTTAAACCGACTCATATCAATTTCAGAAAAAAAAATAATGTTAGCAGTCGAACCTCGTTATAACGAAATTATGCATAAAAAGAAACGAAAAACAAAATACATTATCTACAATCATTGTTAAAGAAACAAACAGTTATTTTTTTATTTTACTAGTAGGTCCTCCCAGAGGGGAGGGCACCAAAGTACAAAAACAAAGAAATATTACAGCTAAGGATGAGCCCCACGATAAGAAAATAAAATATTTATAATTCACTCTGGATTATATGGGTAATGTGGTACATAGTGGCATAAATACTGACAGGTGCATTCGATCTTCATATGCTCTTGCCCATTATCACTGCCACCATTTTGCATTGGTTGCTGTAACTCCAATGCTGACAGCATTGTCTTCTATTGCAGAAAGCTGCAATGACACCGTGGCACCAGCTATAATCTGTAAATTCGCTAAGATGAAGAACACTGGAGGCATGTGTCGATGCTAATTAAATAAAAGAACTGGTGCAGAGTGCATAGGCATGATCGAGACCCTGAATTGCTACCACCCGTAGGTGTCACTGCACCACCAGTTTAGACATTTAACAATAAGCAAAATTTTAAGGCTTGTAAAAAAAAAAATTGCCTTGCTAAAAGCAACATACTTTCTCTCCCCATAATTTCATGCCATTTGCAGTTACATAGAAACAGAAGTTCCACCTTAGTACAGCATGACTATCAGAATGTCAACTTTGTTCTACAGTATCAAATAATTCCCCATGCAAGTGTTCGTTATAACGAGGTACTACTACAGTCTGATCAGAACAGCCAGTGCTATGACAACGTTATATCCTGCGTTAACAAGGTCATATCAGAATATTTTGTTTTCATGTCATCGGGTTCCACTATGCACAGCTTTATTTTTCCTTTGCAGAAAAGTTATGTTGACAAGAGGAATTTCGCCACTTTTCAACTCTGCATTTCCTTGGTCCCACAGACGGAACAGTGCAGCAGAGAAGACGGCCAAGAAGGAAGGCTTGGCAGACCACTCGCCAGTGGATTAAAAACAAATTTAGCCGAGAAAAAAAAAATGTTTTCTGCAAAGTCGTACGCTTGACGTGAACAGTGCACTACCCTCTTAATGAGAGTAGACAACATTATAATAACGAGCTAGCTGGACAAAAACGAGAAAATGAACACCGAGGCATTACTCAAGAAACACTCAAATGCAGAAAGAGATGAGCAGACAGTCAAAATTATGGAGGATTGCAAGGTAGTCATGCTGAATGAAATGACATGTCAAGGCGACGGTAAGTGACAACGGCAAGTCTACCTGAAGAGCCATTTTGTATAAAATGGCTCTTCAGATGGACTTTCCGTTGTTACACTATGCACATCAGGCAATTAGTTTTCTGGTGACACATGCAATGCTGAGAGCATGGTGTCTTCAAGAACTTGCAGACATTTTCTTTCCTTTTTGCATGTTACTGTATTTAACGTTGACCAATATTTATCAAGTATCACTGAGTCTATTGTGCGCCACATGGTGCGTCTGACACATTCAAAAACAAGGAGCGATTGAAACAGTCTGTACCATGTTTGGGTAAGTTGAAGCATTTCCATAACCCAACTCATTGTTTCACTTTTTCTTAAAATCTGTTATCCATGTTGCTTGAAGTCTGGCTGGTTAGTGCTACGACTGGTTAGAACCATGACTCACATACTTCAGCAAATTGCAGCTTGGCTTGCAGCTGTAGCAGTCCTGGCAGCATTAGAACAGAGCATGTATTAAGCATTATTGCTTACATACTTTTAAAAAAGTAGTCAAGTACTTGAAGTATACTTGCAGAGAGCACACATCAAGGGCAATCTTGTTTTTATGTCTTCATTGCTCTCATGGCTTGAAGAGCAGCCTGGCTTAAGGAGTTCAAGTGACTTGATTGCCAACTCCCACATTAAAACCATGATAATGTGACTTGAGACAATTTATTCTGTTTACGTCAGCTTGCAGTGTATTGCCGCTGCTTAGCAGTGTTTTAAACACAGAGCAATAATAGCCTTTTCCAGCCAGGAAGATCAGCAGAGTGAAATACAAAGAAAAACAATGCTTACTTTTACTCATGAGGGCACTCGCAAGTTACAGATGTAAGTTAACACAAGTCTGTGACTGTTAAAAAATATCAGTGGCCCAAACAAAACAACATCAATCTTTTAATAAGCTGCAAATGTCTATCAAGCACATGTCGTCTATTATGTGATTGGTTGATGTTGAAAAGATTTTGTAGGAAACAAAGAAATTAATTTGCAATGCGCACTTATGCTGATAGAATAAACATGTATTGGGTAACTTCGCAGAAGTGCACTTTCAGCCAGACTTTCAGTGGCATGGAAGAATGCACCAGGAGTGCACATCCCCGATTACACCAGGAAACGGACAGAGTCACGTGGTACTCTTAGGGAAGAGTTGGCATACACGATATGTGGATTGGCGGAACAAAGGCACTTGCTCCTGTCGGCAACCAGAAGGAGATCGCTTTCTTGCATCTTCAGAAAGAAAGGAAATCAACAGAAGAATACAACTACATGAGACTCTCCACCAGTGATATCTCGCACCTCCACTCTAAGTGACAAAAGGTTTCCCTCTGTTCCTCTCTAACAATAAGACCCGATTTTCCAGTTTATCCTAAACAAGCGACCTTGATATCTCCAGACCTACTCATGGATGCAGTGAACGAAATAGCAACACGGCCTCGGCCAATTTGCAGTGAGGCTGCAAATTTACACTTCACAAAACAGTTTCGCCAAACATGAGGAACGATGGCCAGTAACAAGTGTTTTTCACATGCACTGTCGAGAAAGTCCAGCTACAATATTATCTAAAGTTTAGCTCGTGGTTAATAATTCTAAAGTCGGCTCTGATAGCGAATATGCAAATTGGAGCGGCCCACGTAGAAACGATACCACTTTTCATCGAAAGTAGTTCAATGAGAACAAATATTTAAACATGTACACTGAAGCACCAGAATAATGGTGCAATGAAATGGAAAACAATGTGTGCCCCACATCATTTAGACATTAGGCTTGCACTTGAGACAAGTAGATTCAAAATTTTGTATTCACCTACACTTGAGAACAAACAGACCTCAGTGATTTCATGCATAATATGCTCTACACTGTCATCTGCAAACTACTAGGAATTCTGTACTTTGAATGTACACTGCTTCTCAATGCAGCTTTTCTACTTATAGCTAAATGCCATTTAGCTATACTGTCCACTTAGGTACACACATTTAGGTACCTTACGTTCAGCCTATTCTTTCTTGGTTCATTGACAGAGCTAAACTACATTCACTTCATGCATAACTAAAAACACGCTTGCTCTTACTTCTATCACCTTCCAAGTACTTCCGTAACAACACCGTAGGCATACTCAGTATGCATCTCAAACAGACATCCTGAGCAGTTCTCAGGCAGCAGTACATCCACAAGTACAAACCCAACATACTAAATCTAAGCACCACTACAGACAGTCTTGTTGGATGTTTCATCTTTAGGCTTTCTTTTTTTTTGCTTTCATTACATTTTTTCTAAACAACATTTCACACACCAAGTCCATGCACCACCATTCACATTTACCCACAAACTACTGCTTGAAAGAAATAGTGCATGTACAGGAAAACAAAAGTGTGCGTGCACTCCAGTATAATACACCCAACCACCTGGACAAATTCTTGAACCTCCACAGTCCACACTGTACACAAGAATCCATCTGGTTGGCCCATCACCATATATACAAGGTCAGGCCCCACTGCTGAAAACATCCACGTCAGATCTCACAGTTTCCAAAAGCAATGGACGACACTTATCTCGAGAAGAAAGGAAAAAATAATAATTCACAATCACCGTCCTCGAACAATAGCAAACACAGATAGATGATGAAATTATGCACCGCTATACATATGGATATATGCATAACAGTACTTTCTTTCCTCACTGTAGAAAAAACTTGTGCATATCTCTTCGAGATTGTGCATCACATTCCCAAACATCTTTGGAGTGCAGCAAGAAGATGCAGAGGGGTAACGAAAAGTGATAACAATGGCAGATGAGCACCTCTAAAAAAAAGAGCAACAAAAACATTAGTGTCATGAATTTGCATCAGGTCATGAATGGAGTCATCGACATGGCCAGGGAGGTACACAGGAAATCACAGATTTCAGAAAAGGAACAAAGTTGTGCCTATTCTCACAGCGAATCTTGAGCAGAAGAAAAATCCACTCAGCAACATAAGCCAAGCAAAATGGAATGATGCTGCCTTATCTAAGACAGGAGGAGGGCATGACCACAAGGATCATTATCAGCTGGATGATGTCTTCATTTCCTGCTCCTACAAAATATATGATGAAGCATAGCCTCCTTTCAGCGTTGATTGACACTTCAGCCTTGGTGTCTATTTTAGGAGTGAACACATTCTAATGCTGCCTGTGAGAATGATGCTTTGTTGTATATGCCCATAGAGAATGCCCTGTCCACAGTATAAGCGTGTCAATAAAAGGCAAGGTCTCCTGAGTAAAGATAAACAGAACAGTTGATGTTGATAAAGAAAAAAGACCCGGTCCTGTACAGTGCATCTGTAAAGCAGCACATAACGAAAGCCAGAAGGTAACGAAATACTCATGAGCATAGACAAGCACACCAATAGGATAGCTGCATTGTACCACACATGCCTTTTGATTCACACTGCTATTTACATAGTAAGGCTCTATCACACGTGTTTCGAAAGGTCCTTGACTTCGGTAATAAGCTCTGACTTTCCATTGAGACAGAAATACAGTGAGAAACCATGTGTGATGGCACATATATAGCCTAGTGATTTTCAAGAAGCAAAACACATAGCTTAATGAAACTACTGCTAGTTCCATTATTGTGTACTCAATAGAAGTAGGCTCACTCTTTTACTATCAGTTTAACAAAGTACGTCTTTTGCTGTGCGGACAGCGTGGAAATTTGTGCACACGAATGCTTTGATAACACCAAACTGATTTAAGATTCCACATTAATTCTTACCCAACATGCAAGCTTATAGTGTAATGATATACCCCAGATTAGTAAAAAAAATTGTGACATAGCCAAATGCCCACAAACAGTCATAGCAAAATTAAATTCTTCAGGATGTTTTCAGAGTGACCCTTTTACATTATCTAGGTTGCGAGATTGTACTAACGTTAGTTGCCTTGGTGCAAAAGTGTGTGCAAAATTTCACCTCATGAATGTAAAACTGCTTTTTAGTAGCCAGCATTTTCCATTTATGCATTTGCACTACAGAGTTCCAATTAAGTGTGAAAATTTTCTTTATATGATCGGTATTCTACACAACGACTATCAATTATATGTAAAAAGTAGCCCTTTTAACGTGAATTCGGCAGAAAAGTCTCTCGGAAAGAAAACCTATCAGTTAGTTTGTATAAAATCTAATACTTACGCCATGCACAGCGCACTTCTGCTGAGTGAGAAGCTCTAAGGCCATAAGCATGATTTCATGAAACATGAATTCGTTTACACCCAGCTTCACGTGTCGGGTGAGGATCCAGCGACTATGGGGCAACAGTTACTCAGTCCAGTGACATCTTGTACAGCTGATCCGTTACCTTTACGAATAACTCAAAAAATGAATGAACGCAAACAAGGCTGATGATATTTGATGATCCCACCAAGAGCAACATTTTCTAATTTTGAACTCTTTTTGACAGGACTGTCCGCAAAACAAGCTACGAAAGTTTCAGCTTAACTTTATAGCCAAGTAACAAACTAACAGACTGATAAGGTAACATTTGAGAAAAGCCGATTCAAAAGAACCTCTGATGTCATGTATATTCCACCTTATAGGGTAAACTAAAGCTGCCAGCCAAAATCGACTTGTGCTAAAGTGACTGGAGAAGGCGGCTGCCTGCTCCAAGCTCTTCTTTTTTTTTTGCAATAGTGAAGTGACTGCTGTGGTCCTACACAAAAACACTCCTCGAGTCACACAGTTTCAAGTCTTTCATGTCACACACAGTTTCTTTTCCTAAGCTGTGGGTGTCCTCAACATAATCTCTTCCTCAGCCTTGCGTCTTATGGCACCACGGCGAATGGCATCACGGTGCTGAGCCAGCTCCATCTCTCGGGCACGCCACTCGGCTGTGTCTCGCTTGATCTGTAGCGTGTTATTGAGCACGAACGAGTCAGGTCGACCGTAGTTGGGAGGGTTGGCCATCGGGTCGTAACCCAACTCAGACAGCATGGGTGCCACTTTGGCCATGTCACGCACAACATCCTCGGGAATCTGTCCGACCCACTTGCTCAGTGCCTCCAAGTTGATGGGCTTGATCACCTGGTCCGTGGAACGCTCCAGCCTGCATGAGTGCAGGTGAAGGTGCAGATGAACCATGAGGGAATGGTCGACAGTATGTACTGAAATGCACTGAATAAGTCAGTGGTGTGTGCTGTGAAGTTTCCAATGCCCCAATAACCTTTGGCATCATAAGCATTCCTCTATTTCCTTCCCATCCTGAATGTTACATTTTCTTGGAGCTCAGAATGGCGCAGTGACCCACTTCTGCCCACTATGGCCCACTTCTGCTGGGCATAAATGTAGGGTTTTGTTGCCAAATATGGCGGCTGTGTTGGCTTGCAAATACGTGCATGCTGGGGTTTAGGTCTGTGCTACAGAATCCGGTCTAGTAGATATAAATCAAAGGAACATAAAGAGGAATATATTGAGTTGAGCTGCATTATGATACTACCCTTCTGCAATCACATACAGCTGCACTTCCCATGGCAAGAGGCTTGGTAAGCCAAAATAAATGCGAGAACAAATCAACCCAGCATTTGTGGTGTCCCACTTATAGTGCGCTAATAACAAGAATTGAGGATCTAGCAACCAACACCTGTTTAACAGCATTACTGACATGGATTTTGACGCCATTTACATGGGTCTAGTCAAATGTCTATTGGTAAAAGACTACATAGCATTCAAAAGGAATCAATGACAAAACCTAGCAAGTTTTGACAATTTTTCCTGCACCAACACAGCCCAAATATGAAGATATACTTAAAAATTTGTGACATCACACTGATGTAGAAGAGCAGAGGTTCAGATATAACATTCTAAGAAATCAATCTTTTTTTTTTGCCAATTGAATGAAGAACATGTTTTGAACAAACACTTTATCATTCTGAACTGATTTAGTGTTGCTTTTTATGTCCCTTTTGAAGAGTGCTGCCTAGAGCCAACAAAATTAAGTGGTACTTATATAAGAGGACAAAAAGCAAATGTTAAACATTAGAGCTCATGTTTGTTGTATGCTTTATGTTTAGTCGTAAGCACTTCTTCAGCCCAAACTTGATGGTAGTATATCCAGAGAGCCAAAATGTAGTTCTAGAAAGTGGAAATGAGTAAACGAATTTAATTTCAGTGAAAGACAAAATAAACTTGCTTGAAGATAAGGCAAATGTGCACATACACTTAGACATCAACTTATAAGAAAAAAAAAAAAAAAAAACCCGCCGTGGTTGCTCAGTGGCTATGGTGTTGGGCTGCTGAGCACGAGGTCGCGGGATCGAATCCCGGCCGTGGCGGCCGCATTTCGATGGGGGCGAAATGCGAAAACACCCGTGTACTTAGATTTAGGTGCACGTTAAAGAACCCCAGGTGGTCTAAATTTCCGGAGTCCCCCACTACGGCGTGCCTCATAATCAAAGTGGTTTTGGCACGTAAAACCCTATAATTTAATTTAATAAGAAAAAAGAAAAATATGCGCGCGCGTGCGCACACGCGCACGCACACACACACACACACACACACACTATACCGCTTGTCCAGGTGCCATCTGACAGCTAAATATACAACACCGTGATCTACATATATGATGGCGAACAGCATTATGCAGTGCCCCCACATCTAATAGAGTGAAGCAAAGTGGTTTTTGAAGCACTAGTACTTCAAGGAGTACTAACAACATAAATTTTCGACCATTCATTTTATTGTATTAAATGAAGGTTCTGGACCTCGAAAGCCAAGATAAGATGCTGACAAGTTTCAAAGCACTCTAAATAATTTACTAAAATAGTTTTCCAACAGCCGATTGCGGCTTTGTTTCCCAGGATGTGTGTGCCATGACCTCATGACACAGAAGGTGGTCATATGGAAGCAACGAAACAGCTACATTCATAAATTGCCACAAGTGGTCATGCAGTGAGTCGAACAACAGATGACCGAATGACCTGGAGTGAACAAAAAAGTGAAAAGCCACAATTGTCATGTCAATACTCCTTTAAGTTTCCTCCGATTTCATGCTTATAACACAATTTACCCCACTTTGTCCCCAGGAACTCCCGCTGTACCAATTCTCGTCATTGGCATATATTGATAAATGCTGTTGGGCAGAACTCTCGTTTTGTTACCAAAATGTGAAGGCCACCCACCATGTCCAACAAGAGAGACAACCAACCAGTAGCAGGCCACAGTAGCGTGATATATTGATTTTCGTTGAAGTATTTAGGACCTGATGAAAGCGAATCAATGTATATAAGTTGCACCAAAATATGTGGTGTTTTGTAAAATTTCTGATTTATCAGTGATGATTCCCAGATATGCACCTTTCAACTCCTATGGTACTAGAGCACACATAGTCTATCGCAAGCAGGTACCGAGAGCATGTGCTGTCGCTCTAGATTTTTCGAGCAGATACACATGTATGCTAATGATAATTCAGCGATTTGGTAGGAATTATAATAGTGCCTATGGAGCTCTCATTAGAGGATATGTTCTGGTTGACTGCTTTCCTTGCTAGATAAGTGAAGTATAGCATGGATCACAGAAATGTTCTAGATTTTACATGGTGAAAACTCATTGGTTATGCACACACTCTATTTACCAACAAAGCTGATAAGCCACATACAGCAACGGCGGTTAAAGAAACCTTCATAATGTGCTGAAGGGCAATTTCGCCATAGCTACCTCCGGTGCATGTTTCACAGAGGTTCGGTGAAAACAAAAAAATAAAGACAAGGCTATAAAATAGGCGGTCTCTATGGCAATAGTGCACTCATAATTCCGGAGAATGAATGAGTTGTGAGGCCGATGTACGAATCTATACATGCACACACAAACACTATAACCTCCATTGAGTCTTCAAAGATGAGCAATTTGCCATTCTTCAAGTTGAATGAAGAAAGCAGAATAATTATTTGCCCCTTCGAGCACTTAGGAAAAGCTAGTTACTTAACAAGTTACCTGCCTTTCTTACTTGCACTACTACATGATATCACTTCATTGTTGCAATCAATTAGGGTAATGCAAGTATGATGTTTCAACACTGGCAACACATTTGAAGCTATCACTAAATTATTACAATAGGCTGAATGCCTAAATTTAAAAACTGTATTGTATTCTATGGTAAATATTGCATTTTTCTCTTGCACATGATAAGTGTGGCGTAAATAGGCAAAGGAGCTGCCTAAGAACATAATTTGTGCATTTGTGCTTGTTCTTATATAAAATCCAGAGGTAAGGCTTCTTGATAAAAGGTTTCCACAATGTTCCTTAATGAAGTTGCAGTGTGCCTTACATACAAAACAGCACATCTTCCTGAACATGCTCCTGTTCCCGCTACATTTTTTTAAGGTAAGGCGATTCCGTTTCGGTTTGGCTAGTGAGAGGTGCAGATTAGTGGAATAGAAGAGAGGAAGCATATGGCTGTCAGTGCCTTTGATTGAGAGCTTGAGGCTTCAAGCCCCTTTTGCTGGACAATTTCACCAGGCAAGCACAAGGCCCACAGGCACGGTGCGGTGGTCTGCCACAACTGCTGATAACCTAAAAGGAGCTCCTGCTGCAAACACCAACAACATGCCCATTTTGCAAGTCTGAGAACACGAGAACACCAAATCAGCATGCTGTCGGGTGCCTGTGTTCGTTGCAATGGCACGAGTGAGAATAGCTCATTGGGACTGGGGTGCAGAGTGTCACACAAACAAATGGTTGCTAAAGCACAGTTTTATGCCTTTTTAATTTGGGCTAAAAGTTGTTTTGTATTGTCTGTTGCGTGAAGGTCTATGTTAGTGGTACATGTGCATGTGTCTGTGATTTATGCCAATATGTACAAGTCTTCGTTATTTGCGAGTCCGCATGAGTAAACTTGTACCCGACCTGTTGTCATGGAGAAATGTATCGTCTTCCCTGCTTCACATCGGCGATACCAGTAAAAATAAATTGCTCAAACCAATTGGAAATTTCCAATTAGAACCAATGGGATATTTCCAATTTCGTTTTGGGACCCCCATTGAAAACAATCCAACAGGTCCAATTGGAGCAATTCGTCTCTGAGTTGGACTCGATGGGACCACCATGAAAAACAAAGCGTTTTTTTTTTTTTTACTGGGATCCTGTGCCCACACTTCCTATACCACGGAGTCTTGCACCAGTCAAGCCATCAAAAGCTCTCCATGACTGATACACTATACAAGGACATGAAAATGACAAAAGAACCGGATGGCACAGTCACTGTCAATTCAGGTACTAGTAGTCGGTGTTCGTGTGTATTGCTGAAGATAGCAGCACAAACAGTATGTTGCTTTGCACACGTTTCCTTCTGTTCTTGTGCTGCGTTCTAGGAAGGAAGCCTCACCAAATGGCGCAGCTATCCTAGGAAGAAGGGGGCATTCTTACTTGGAAAGGGATATGCCTGACTGGTTGATAACCTGCTCGTGGTGCAGCACCGAGTCGTTCCAGGGCACGTCGAGGAAGGCGAGGATGCGCTGCAGCCACTGCTTGGGGTGCAGCACCAGTTGCTCATAGTAAACGGGCATGCAAATGCTGGGCCCGAGCTGCTGGCACTGGTTGTACATGGAGTACATGGCGGCGTTCCAGCGCTTTAGGCACTGCCGGTAGTCGCTCAGGTCATAGCCCGTTATCGTCACCTGCATCCGCGCAGAAGGCACATGAGCGCTTGCACAGGCGGTGGGGAGCCCATGTTCTTTACAATTCCAATAAGGTTCCCTGTAATTTTGGCACTTTGCTTAAGGTGCGAAACAACTTTGGGCAAGAACAAAGTATGTAAGTGCTGACGACTTGTGCGAATATGGCTTGAAGAAGTAGGCTGCGTTGTTAGCATAAGAACCTGCACTGCAAC
The DNA here is from genome assembly GCF_038994185.2 of Dermacentor albipictus. NCBI lineage: Eukaryota > Metazoa > Arthropoda > Arachnida > Ixodida > Ixodidae > Dermacentor > Dermacentor albipictus. Next base: position 119,819,400 of record NC_091822.1, on the reverse strand, counting down.
ATCATTTGAGCTCGAGTTCAATGACTGCATTATTTGGATACCTTAAAACAAGCTTAGAAATTAATCTAGCTATAAACTTTGCAGACTATTTGCATACCACCAATATATATATATATATATATATATATATATATATATATATATATATATATATATATATATATAATTACAGAAATCATACAGATAAACTGAACCACATTTCGTACAAATCTTGGGAACTCTAGGGAATTTTTTATCCGAGTTCGGGGAAACTGGCTTTGGAGGTTGGCAGCACTGCCAGCGCCATACACCAACCATACGTGACGTGTATTACTTCCATACTAATCGCATTAACATTGGCGTTCTTCGTTAGATGGGTTCTGCTGGAATTTGTTTAATATAAAACGAGGTAAAACAAAAACATATGACAAAGTTGCAGCTGTGAGGTTTTGCTCCCCCTTAATATTAAATCGTTCACCGACGCGCTAATACAGAAAGCAGCAACCAGCCATTTGCTGGCGGGTTATATCCACCGGCAAGCGTGCTTCACTGTGCGGCTACCCATAATGTGGCAAAGCATCGCTTTGGCGCAACGTAGTTCAGTCGTAATTACTAAGCTGAAAAGCGGCCCTAGCGCCTAGTCTAGTCAAAAATCGTGTTTGCACGTTGCCTCTGACACAGCATGACAAGACAGCATGAATAGCAAAACATTTCCCATAACAAATAATAAAAAAGGTATAATTGAAGCATTAACCAAGAATTCCAAATGCAAAAAAAAAGAATGAAGTACAAGCTTTTAATACATCCGCTAGGCAGCTGGCTTACGCTACCATTTCCAATTACGCTTGGTGCACTTTTCAAGGAACATGAAAACTCGTAAATGAAAAGACCGTCAAAAGACCGTCGCTTTTGCAAGAATAAAATAAGCTTCAAACATAACACTCGTATAACAAAAATAACTCGTGTAACTCGTATGACCTCATAAAAAAGAACTCTCGTATAACAAAAATAAAAAGGAAAAACAAATTAAAAGGAGCACAGGAAGGAAGCACGTGGTCATGCCTTTCGCGTGATGATGGAGTGCACGACCGCCCGGCCGTCGCGTATCATGAGCAGGAACTTTGCCTGCGGGAACAGCTTGTGCAGGTAGACGGCGGCTCGCAGCGTGAACGGGTCCTTGTTGCAGAGCCGCGGCGCCGGCTTGCCATGCCGCACGATCACCTCCAGGATGAACGCCGTCATGGCCGAGTCCAGAACCTGCGCCAAAAACGGCAGGAGTCGCCGCGGTTTAACTCCTGCGCGGCGAGTCAAAACTGATCCCCTACGCGCACTTCTCGCAGCAAGCAGGGTAGAGGACGCACCCACACTCCCTGAACAAATCGCGGTGGGCAACGCACGGAGTGCAAGCGGTACCGAGACTATTGAGTCACCTGAACAACGCGACGGCCTCTAGAGCTACAGTTAATTCCCAACACTGTTACTCGTATTATTAGGTCAGACAGTCATTGCATCTAAAGGAAGATCAATCAATCAATCAATCAATCAATCAATCAATCAATCAATCAATCAATCAATCAATCAATCAATCCAAATATCAGACCAAGGAAAGGATGGCCACTCAATATAAAAACGGCTGACAACGACGAAACATTAATAACACCGCAAATGTTATTGATGTTTGAGTTTTTTTTGTTTTCGGAATGAAACTTCCGTTAATACCGAAACAAAAAAACAAACGAACAAACCAAAAGACCAACATCAACTGATGGCGTCAGTCCGACCGCACAGCATCTCCTACGTGACTTCAGTGACCTCAGTGACAAAAGCGCCCAGCACTGGGACCCCGCGTCCCGTCTTCACTCAAGATTGTATCCCACCCGGGAACGGTGCACGTGCAAAGGAGGCGCTGCTTCCGCCTGTGGGATGTCTGCGCATTCGGATGGAGTGGACCGCCGGAGATGAAGCGTGTCATTGCGCGTTCTCTCTTTTTTTTCCTTTTTTTTTGCTTGCGCCTCTTTGAAAGTGAGGCAACAGTGCCATCATTCTATACGTTAAAGGGAATTATAATCAATCAATTCAAATATGTTTCGAGAGAAAATGATACGGAGTTTGCTTGACTCTCCTTCTTCACAGAAGTCTCCTTCCGCTCGCATTGCCGGGCGCTTGTCCTTGTTCTGGGATACTTTCAACTGAATAACTGTAAACGTATTACAACTACAACTTCATGGACGTGAGGTTAGCAACAAATCTCGTATTTCTAATGCAAGTCCATGCTCCTAGCATGCGACGTACTAGGTTTTCGGTCGTGAGCGCGAGCGATCCATCGCAATGGCCGCGGAAAGCGTGCCACTCGGCTCGTTCGATGGTATACAGGACCCAGATCAGCGACGCCTTCCATGAAATAAGTACGTCATATCTTGTGACATAATATTACGATATGTATAGTTACATCGAATAAAACAACGCTTCACCTCTTACTTCCACGTGTGACTAGGGCTTCACAAATATTCAGAACTCTCGAAACACAAATCTAATAGTGCGCTATCCATTCGAAGAACAAAGCGGAACGGTCACTATTCCTAAATTCGAATATTTTTTCGAATACTTTTCGAATCTTTCAAAACGTCAACTGCGCCCAGTTAAACATAAAAGTGGGGCAAAAGAAGGATGAAATTTCACCCTCCCCTCCCCCCCCCCCCGGGCATAGCATATACACAAAACACCAGAAAAAAAAAAGAAACAGAAAGCTGACCTTCGTGCATTGCATTCGCCGCCAGCGTTTCTATGAAAACATTATGGTTACACAAGGTGCAGTTGTCTGGAAGCATGAGAAGCAGCCAGGCATGTTTGAATGCTATCGCGTTTCACTCTTAAAGGGGAAGTTTAAGCATCCTCGAAATTTTTTTTTTGCTCCTAACGCTCTATTTGTACTTTAATAAACAACTAACTCTGCATAGCGTACAATATTATGACGTAAATTTCCAATTTAACAATACCAGGATGTGAACATAATTTTCTATTAATTGTACGGGTGTGCGAATATTCGGAACTTTCGAATGAAGAACCGAACCCTATTCGATTCGGTCTTCGAATCGAGTAGTCCATATTCCTAAGAATATTCCATATTCCTCAAATATCTTAATCGCCAACTATGAGCGACCAAGCATAAAATTGCAGCAAAAGTATGCGATAAATTTATTTCTGCAGCCACATAGTAGATATAAAGTACCGGACGTTTCATAGTAAAGCACGTTACGTCGCTCGCGAAGTCAGACTTTTACGCCTAAGCCACTATCATTCGCATTCATCAATGAGTCCAGACTATGCGAATAAACTTCTCCCTTGACCAATTACGCTCCATCTATACTTTTATTAAACAATGCTTCATACGTGAAATGTGACGACAGAAACTTCCTAACGTTGCGAATATACAAGGATGTAAAAATCCTTTTCTCTTACTGGTAAGAACGGCTGTTCATTATTAGAAATCTATTCGAGAAGTATTCGATATTCCATTCGGTCTCGAAAAGTACTATTCGCACACCCTTAATTGTGATGAGGGATGCTCATTATTCCAAAACTATTCGATAGTCGATTCGATTCGCTTCTGGCACTATTTGATTCGCATTTGATTCGGTCTCAAAAAACACTATTCGCAAACTCCCCACTCGTGATGCACCAAATTTTTCTTGGTCACGAATGCAAGTAGCGAGCGAAGTTTTTTCCAGCCTTCGCAGCGTCACCTGCTATGCGTGAAACTAGCAATGTTTCGGAGAGAGAGAGAGAGAGACCTGCTTTTTGAAAGGCAGAATGCTTAGAGCAGGCGTATACTTGCTTACATGCTACTCGGCATTCAGGGGATCAACACGAATTGGATAAGATATCCCTAGGAAGGTATGCAGAAGAAAAAAAAAGAAAAAAGAAGTGCAGTTCTTCTGATCTTGAGAGGTATGTTAATGTTCTAAGCGATTAAGGCAGGTTATTCGCCCGTGCCATTCCCGAGCCTTTGGCTTAAAGGAAACTTGCATGCACGCAAGTCGCCTAATGATTGCGGCATAATGCAAGACTGCGGCCTAATTGTTAGAGCAGCGGGCTGTTGTGCTGGGAAATCGAGGTTCGATCCCATCGTCGGACAGGTAGTTCTTTGTTTCCATTTGTTATTACGTATACTCTCGCAATGAGTGGGAGTATGTAGTCCGGCGGGAAACACTGCTGTGCCAGTACTCCTTCTAACACGCTATTCTCCGCGACCACAGCGGGCGAATACCAAGTGGCGAGGCCCTCAGAAAAGAAGTGTTTATTTTCTTTGCGTGAGTAGCAGCCACCACACGCAAAGGTCGGGGTCGACTCGCAGAGAAAGTTTCACTTCAATCAAACAATGCGATTCCCTGCGGGTGCTTTCTGCACTCACTGTTTGCATGCTGAAGGTACAGTCGACGCCTAAAGATTGCGAACCCTGGGATGAACGAAAAAACAAACAAACAAACACTGAATTCCCGAGCAGCGCGTAACTGTAGTAGAACGGCACAAGTACGTTTTTTTCACATAATAATGCAAGCAAGGCTGCGGAAATATTAGGCGTTCTCTCGGATCTCCCGGTTCGCAAAATTTCGACGCCGACTGTACATGCAGCAATCGGGCCGCGTGTCAGGCTGCTTCAGCAACGGAGATGTCTGTGTGTCCACGACTGGCTGTGACGCTTTCAGAGCGTACACGCGCCGCCTCTTTCTTTAGCGGAGGGCGGCGCGGTCGAAGAGAGAGAGAGAGAGAGACAGTCGACCAAACCGAGAGACCACACAGCCCAGTTTAAGTGCAGCGCAGTAACTGTCTCTCCGCGCGGTTGAGGTGTCCTCTGCGGAGAGACAGTTACTGCGCTGCACTTAATCCCACACTTCCATTTCCTTCTTTAGAATCTCTTTACAGCCCAGTTAAACCAAAGAAAAACTCACGTCGTCCGTGATGCCCCCCTCGATGAGTCGCTGCACCTCGGTGGGGCTCTTGGACCACTGCTGCTTGAGCGAGAGCAGGCGCGGAATGATGCGCGTCTCCTCGCCGCAGCGCACGTCCGGGTGCGCGTCCAGGAGCACGCGCACGAGCGTGGTGCCGCTGCGGGGCATGCCGCCGATGAAGATCAGCGGCATGTGGCGGTCGTAGTGCACCTTCTCGGCGTTGCGGCCCCACACGAACCGCTGCGCACGGCGAGAGAGAGAAAGAGACGACGCGATCGGGAACACTTCGACGACGGAATGAGAGTGAGCAACGCGGAGTCACCCTGCGACACTCGACCTTCTCTCCGCTCACAGATTTTCGCTAA